>NC_139732.1:730625-1461250 GCF_964211835.1 Anser anser | reverse complement strand
ATGCACTGCAGTGAGTCCAGAGAGTGCACTGGCACCACTGTGGATGCAGTGCAGTGAGTCCAGAGAGTGCACTGGCACCACTGGGGATGCACTGCAGTGAGTCCAGACAGTGCACTGGCACCACTCGGGATGCAGTGCAGTGAGTCCAGAGAGTGCATTAGCACCACTGGGGATGCATTGACGCGAGCCCAGAGAGTGCACTGGCACCACTGGGGATGCACTGCAGTCACTCCAGAGAGTGCACTGGCACCACTGGGGATGCGGTGCAGTGAGTCCAGAGAGTGCACTGGCACCACTGGGGATGCACTGCAGAGACTCCAGAGAGTGCACTGGAACCACTGGGGATGCGGTGGCGGGAGTCCAGAGAGTGCTTTGGCACCACTGGGGATGCAGTACAGTGAGTCCAGAGAGTGCACTGGCACCACTGGGGATGCAGTGCAGTGAGTCCAGAGACTGCACTGGCACCACTGGCGATGCGGTGCAGTGAGTCCAGAGAGTGCACTGGCACCTCTGGGGATGCAGTGCAGTGAGTCCAGAGAGTGCACTGGCACCACTGGGGATGCACTGCAGTGAGTCCAGAGTGCACTAGCACCACTGGGGATGCACTGCAGTGAGTCCAGAGAGTGCACTGGCACCACCGGGAATGCACTGCAGTGAGTCCAGAGAGTGCACTGGCACCACTGGGGATGCACTTCAGTGAGTCCAGAGAGTGCACTGGCACCACTGGGGATGCAGTGACTCGAGTCCAGAGAGTGCACTGGCTCCACTGGGGATGCAGTGACGCGAGTCCAGAGAGTGCACTGGCACCACTGGGGATGCACTGCAGTCACTCCAGAGAGTGCACTGGCACCAATGGGGATGCACTGCAGTGAGTCCAGAGAGTGCACTGGCACAACTGGGGATGCAGCGCAGTGACTCTAGAGAGTGCACTGGCACCACTGCGGATGCGGTGCAGTGAGTCCAGAGAGTGCACTGGCACCACAGGTGATGCAGTGCAGTGAGTCCAGAGAGTGCACTGGCAGCACTGGGGATGCAGTGCAGTGAGTGCAGAGAGTGCACTGGCACCACTAGGGATGCACTGCAGTGAGTCCAGAGAGTGCATTGGCAGCACTGGGGATGCAGTGCAGTGACGCCAGAGAGTGCACTGGCACCACTGGGGATGCAGTGCAGTGAGTCCAGAGAGTGCACTGGCACCACTGGGGATGCACTGCAGTGAGTCCTGAGAGTACACTGGCTCCACCGGGGATGCCCTGCGGTGAGTCCAGAGAGTGAACTGGCAGCACTGGGGATGCAGCGCAGTGAGTCCAGAGAGTGCACTGGCACCACTGGGGATGCCCTGCAGTGAGTCCAGAGAGTGCACTGGCACCACTGGGGATGCACTACAGTGAGTCCAGGGATAGCACTGGCACTACTGGGGATGCAGTGCAGTGAGTCCAGAGAGTGCTCTGGCACCAATGGGGATGCCCTGCAGTGAGCCCAGAGAGTGCACTGGCACCACTGGAGATGCAGTGCAGTGAGTCCAGTGAGTGCACTGGCACCACTGGGGATGCACTGCAGTGAGTCCAGAGAGTGCACTGGCACCACAGAGAATGCACTTCAGTGAGTCCAGAGAGTGCACTGGCACCACTGGGGATGCACTGCAGTGAGTCCACAGAGTGCACTGGCACCACTGGGGATGCAGTGCAGTGAGTCCAGAGAGTGCACTGGCACCAATGGGGATGCACAGCAGTGAGTCCACAGAGTGCACTGGCACCACTGGGGATGCAGCGCAGTGAGTCCAGAGAGTGCTCTGGCACCACTGGAGATGCAGTGCAGTGAGTCCAGAGAGTGCACTAGCACCACTGGGGATGCAGTGCAGTCAGTCCAGTGAGTGTACTGGCACCACTGGGGATGCCCTTCAGTGAGTCCAGAGAGTGCACTGGCACCACTGGGGATGCACTGCAGTGAGTCCACAGAGTGCACGGGCTCCACTGGGGATGCACTGCAGTGAGTCCAGAGAGTGCACTGGCACCACTGGGGATGCAGTGCAGTGAGTCCAGAGATCGCACTGGCTCCACTGGGGATGCAGTGCAGTGAGTCCAGAGAGTGCACTGGCACCACTGGGGATGCAGTGCAGTGAGTCCAGAGAGTGCTCTGGCACCACTGGGGATGCTGTGCAGTGAGTCCAGAGAGTGCAGTGGCACCAATGGTGATGCACTGCAGTTACTCCAGAGAGTGCACTGGCACCACTGGGGATGCGGTGCGGTGAGTCCAGAGAGTGCACTGGCACCACTGGGGATGCACTGCAGTGAGTCCAGAGAGTGCACTGGCACCACAGAGAATGCCCTTCAGTGAGTCCAGAGAGTGTACTGGCACCACTGGGGATGCACTTCAGTGAGTCCAGAGAGCGCACTGGCACCACTGGGGATGCAGAGCAGTGAGTCCGGAGAGTGCACTTGCACCACTGAGAATGCACTTCAGTGAGTCCAAAGACTGCACTGGCACCACTGGGGATGCACTGCAGTGAGTCCAGAGAGTGCACTGGCACCACTGGGGATGCAGTGCAGTGAGTCCAGAGAGTGCACGGGCTCCACTGGGGATGCAGTGCAGTGAGTCCAGAGAGTGCACTGGCAACACTGGGGATGCAGTGCAGTGAGTCCAGAGAGTGCACTGGCACCACTGGGGATGCAGTGCAGCAAGTCCAGAGAGTGCACTGGCACCACTGGGGATGCAGTGCAGTGAGTCCAGAGAGTGCACTGGCACCAATGGGGATGCAGTGCAGTGAGTCCAGAGAGTGCACTGGCACCACTGGGGATGCAGTACAGTGAGTCCAGAGAGTGCACTGGCACCACTGGGGATGCACAGCAGTGAGTCCAGAGAGTGCATTGGCACCACTGGGGATGCAGTGCAGTGAGTCCAGAGAGTGCACTGGCACCATTGGAGATGCAGTGCAGTGAGTCCAGAGAGTGCACTGGCACCACTGGGGATGCAGTGCAGTGAGTCCAGAGAGTGCACTGGCACCACTGGGAATGCAGTGCAGTGAGTCCAGAGAGTGCACTGGCACCACTGGGGATGCAGTGCAGTGAGTCCAGAGAGTTCACTGGCACCACTGGAGATGCACTTCAGTGAGTGCAGAGAATGCACTGGCACCACTGGGGATGCAGTGCAGTGAGTCCAGTGAGTGTACTGGCACCACTGGGGATGCACTGCAGTGAGTCCAGAGAGTGCATTGGCACCACTTGGGATGCACTGCAGTGAGTCCAGAGAGTGCACTTGCACCACTGGGGATGCAGTGCAGTGAGTCCAGAGAGTGCACTGACACCACTGGGGATGCAGTGCAGTGAGTCCAGAGAGTGCACTGGCACCACTGGGGATGCAGTGCAGTGAGTCCTGAGAGTGCACTGGCAACACTGAGAATGCACTTCAGTGAGTCCAGAGAGTGCACTGGCACCACTGGGGATGCAGTACAGTGAGTCCAGAGACTTCACTGGCACCACTGGGGATGCACAGCAGTGAGTCCAGAGAGTGCATTGGCACCACTGGGGATGCAGTGCAGTGAGTCCAGAGAGTGCACTGGCACCATTGGAGATGCAGTGCAGTGAGTCCATAGAGTGCACTGGCACCACTGGGGATGCAGTGCAGTGAGTCCAGAGAGTGCACTGGCACCACTGGGAATGCAGTGCAGTGAGTCCAGAGAGTGCACTGCCACCACTGGGGATGCACTGCAGTGAGTCCAGAGAGTTCACTGGCACCACTGGAGATGCACTTCAGTGAGTGCAGAGACTGCACTGGCACCACTGGGGATGCAGAGCAGTGAGTCCAGAGAGTGCACTTGCACCACTGAGAATGCACTTCAGTGAGTCCAAAGACTGCACTGGCACCACTGGGGATGCACTGCAGTGAGTCCAGAGAGTGCACTGGCACCACTGGGGATGCAGTGCAGTGAGTCCAGAGAGTGCACGGGCTCCACTGGGGATGCAGTGCAGTGAGTCCAGAGAGTGCACTGGCAACACTGGGGATGCAGTGCAGCGAGTCCAGAGAGTGCACTGGCACCACTGGGGATGCAGTGCAGCAAGTCCAGAGAGTGCACTGGCACCACTGGGGATGCAGTGCAGTGAGTCCAGAGAGTGCACTGGCACCAATGGGGATGCAGTGCAGTGAGTTCAGAGAGTGCACTGGCACCACTGGGGATGCAGTACAGTGAGTCCAGAGAGTGCACTGGCACCACTGGGGATGCACAGCAGTGAGTCCAGAGAGTGCACTGGCACCACTGGGAATGCAGTGCAGTGAGTCCAGAGAGTGCACTGGCACCACTGGGGATGCAGTGCAGTGAGTCCAGAGAGTTCACTGGCACCACTGGAGATGCAGTGCAGTGAGTCCAGAGAGTGCACTGGCACCACTGGGGATGCAGTGCAGTGAGTCCAGAGAGTGCACTGGCACCACTGGGGATGCAGTGCAGTGAGTCCAGAGAGTGCACTGGCACCACTGGGGATGCAGTGCAGTGAGTCCAGTGAGTGTACTGGCACCACTGGGGATGCACTGCAGTGAGTCCAGAGAGTGCATTGGCACCACTTGGGATGCACTGCAGTGAGTCCAGAGAGTGCACTTGCACCACTGGGGATGCAGTGCAGTGAGTCCAGAGAGTGCACTGACACCACTGGGGATGCAGTGCAGTGAGTCCAGAGAGTGCACTGGCACCACTGGGGATGCAGTGCAGTGAGTGCAGAGAGTGCACTGGCAACACTGAGAATGCACTTCAGTGAGTCCAGAGAGTGCACTGGCACCACTGGGGATGCACTGCAGTGAGTCCAGAGACTTCACTGGCACCACTGGGGATGCAGTGCAGTGAGTCCAGAGAGTGCATTGGCACCACTGGGGATGCAGTGCAGTGAGTCCAGAGAGTGCACTGGCACCATTGGAGATGCAGTGCAGTGAGTCCAGAGAGTGCACTGGCACCACTGGGGATGCACTTCTGTGAGTGCAGAGACTGCACTGGCACCACTGGGGATGCACTGCAGTGAGTCCAGTGAGTTTAATGGCACCACTGGGGATGCACTGCAGTGAGTCCAGAGAGTGCATTGGCACCACTTGGGATGCACTGCAGTGAGTCCAGAGAGTGCTCTTGCACCACTGGCGATGCAGTGCAGTGAGTCCAGAGAGTGCACTAGCACCACTGGGGATGCAGTGCAGTCAGTCCAGTGAGTGTACTGGCACCACTGGGGATGCACTGCAGTGAGTCCAGAGAGTGCACTGGCACCACTGGGGATGCACTGCAGTGAGTCCAGAGAGTGCACTGGCACCACTGGGGATACACTTCACTGAGTCCAGAGAGTGCACGGGCTCCACTGGGGATGCACTGCAGTGAGTCCACAGAGTGCACTGGCACCAGTGGGGATGCAGTGCAGTGGGTCCAGAGAGTGCACTGGCTCCACTGGGGATGCAGTGCAGTGAGTACAGAGAGTGCTCTGGCACCACTGGGGATGCAGTGCAGTGAGTCCAGAGAGTGCACTGGCAACACTGGGGATGCACTGCAGTGAGTCCAGAGAGTGCACTGGCACCACTGGGGATGCAGTGCAGTGAGTCCAGAGTGTGCACTGGCACCACTGGGAATGCAGTGCAGTGAGTCCAGAGATCGCACTGGCACCACGGGGGATGCACTTCAGTGAGTCCAGAGAGTGCACTGGCACCACTGGGGATGCACTGCAGTGACTCCAGATAGTGCACTGGCACCACTGGGGATGCAGTGCAGTGAGTCCAGAGAGTGCACTGGCACCAGAGGGAATGCACTGCAGTGAGTCCAGTGAGTGCACTGGCACCACTGGGGATGCAGTGCAGTGAGTGCAGGGAGTGCACTGGCACCACTGGGGATGCAGTGCAGTGAGTCCAGAGAGTGCAGTGGCACCACTGGGGATGTAGTGTAGTGAGTCCAGACAGTGCACAGGCAGCACTGGGGATGCAGTGCAGTGAGTCCAGAGAGTGCTCTGGCACCACTGGGGATGCAGTGCAGTGAGTCCAGAGAGTGTACTGGCACCACTGGGGATGCAGTGCAGTGAGTCCAGAGAGTGCACTGGCACCACTGGTGATGCACTGCAGTTACTCCAGAGAGTGCACTGGCACCACTTGGGTTGCACTGCAGTGAGTCCAGAGAGTGCACTGGCACCACTGGGGATGCACTGCAGTGAGTCCAGAGAGTGCACTGGCACCACTGAGAATGCCCTTCAGTGAGTCCAGAGAGTGCACTGGCACCACTGGGGATGCACTGCAGTGAGTCCACAGAGTGCACTAGCTCCACTGGGGATGCAGTGCAGTGAGTCCAGAGAGTGCACTGGCACCACTGAGAATGCACTTCAGTGAGTCCAAAGAGTGCACTGGCACCACTGGGGATGCACTGCAGTGAGTCCAGAGAGTGCACTAGCACCACTGGGAATGTAGTGCAGTGAATCCAGTGAGTGCACTGGCACCAGTGGGGATGCACTGCAGTGAGTCCAGAGAGTGCACTGGCACCACTGGGGATGCACTGCAGTGAGCCCAGAGAGTGCACTGGCACCACTGGAGATGCAGTACAGTGAGTCCAGTGAATGCACTGGCAACACTGGGGATGCAGTGCAGTGAGTCCAGAGTGCACTGGCACCACTGGTGATGCAGTATAGTGAGTCCAGTGAGTGCACTGGCACCACTGGGGATGCAGTGCAGTGAGTCCAGAGAGTGCACTGCCACCACTGGGGATGCACTGCAGTGAGTCCAGAGAGTGCACTGGCACCACTGATGATGCAGTACAGTGAGTCCAGTGAGTGCACTGGTACCACTGGGGATGTAGTGCAGTGACTCGAGAGAGTGCACTGGCACCACTGGGGATGCAGTGCAGTGACTCCAGAGAGTGCACTGGCACCACTTGGGATGCAGTGCAGTGAGTCCAGAGAGTGCACTGGCACAACTGGGGATGCAGTGCAGTGAGTCCAGAGAGTGCATTGGCTCCACTGTGGATGCAGTGCAGTGAGTCCAGAGAGTGCACTGGCACCACTGGGGATGCACTGCAGTGAGTCCACAGAGTGCACTGGTACCACTGGGGATGCAGTGCAGTGAGTCCAGAGAGTGCACTGGCACCACTGGGGATGCAGTGCAGTGAGTCCAGAGAGTGCACTGGCACCACTGGGGATGCAGTGCAGTGAGTCCAGAGAGTGCACTGGCACCACTGGGGATGCAGTGCAGTGAGTCCAGAGAGTGCACTGGCAGCACTGGGGATGCAGTGCAGTGAGTCCAGAGAGTGCACTGG
This sequence comes from Anser anser, assembly GCF_964211835.1. Classification (NCBI taxonomy): domain Eukaryota; kingdom Metazoa; phylum Chordata; class Aves; order Anseriformes; family Anatidae; genus Anser; species Anser anser. The sequence goes on along the minus strand of NC_139732.1, from coordinate 1,453,998 downwards.
CACCACTGGGGATGCACTGCAGTGAGTCCAGAGAGCGCACTGGCACCACTGGGGATGCACTGCAGTGAGTCCAGAGAGTGCACTGGCACCACTGGGGATGCACTGCAGTGAGTCCAGAGAGCGCACTGGCACCACTGGGGATGCACTGCAGTGAGTCCAGAGAGTGCACTGGCACCACTGAGAATGCACTTCAGTGAGTCCAGAGAGTGCACTGGTACCACTGGGGATGCACTGCAGTGAGTCCAGAGAGTGCACTAGCACCACTGGGGATGCAGTGCAGTGAATCCAGTGAGTGCACTGGCACCACTGGGGATGCAGTGCAGTGAGTCAAGAGAGTGCACTGGCACCACTGGGGATGCAGTGCAGTGAGCCCAGAGAGTGCACTGGCACCACTGGGGATGCGGTGCGGTGAGTCCAGAGAGTGCACTGGCACCACTGGGGATGCAGTGCAGTGAGTCCAGAGAGTGCACTGGCACCACTGGGGATGCAGTGCAGTGAGTCCAGAGAGTGCACTGGCACCACTGGGGATGCACTGCAGTGAGTCCAGAGAGTGCTCTGGCACCACTGGGGCTGCAGTGCAGTGAGTCCAGAGAGTGCACGGGCACCACTGGGGATGCAGTGCAGTGAGTCCAGAGAGTGCACTGGCACCACTGGTGATGCAGTGCAGTTACTCCAGAGAGTGCACTGGCACCACTGGGGATGCGGTGCGGTGAGTCCAGAGAGTGCACTGGCACCACTGGGGATGCAGTGCAGTCAGTCCAGTGAGTGTACTGGCACCACTGGGGAAACACTGCAGTGAGTCCAGAGAGTGCACTGGCACCACTGAGAATGCCCTTCAGTGAGTCCAGAGAGTGCACTGGCACCACTGGGGATGCACTGCAGTGAGTCCACAGAGTGCACTAGCACCACTGGGGATGCAGTGCAGTGAGTCCAGAGAGTGCACGCGCTCCACTGGGGATGCAGTGCAGTGAGTCCAGAGAGCGCACTGGCACCACTGGGGATGCACTGCAGTGAGTCCACAGAGTGCACTGGCACCACTGAGAATGCAATTCAGTGAGTCCAGAGAGTGCACTGGTACCACTGGGGATGCACTGCAGTGAGTCCAGAGAGCGCACTAGCACCACTGGGGATGCAGTGCAGTGAGTCCAGAGAGTGCATTGGCACCACTGGGGATGCAGTGCAGTGAGTCCAGAGAGTGCACTGGCACCATTGGAGATGCAGTGCAGTGAGTCCAGAGAGTGCACTGGCACCACTGGGGATGCACTTCTGTGAGTGCAGAGACTGCACTGGCACCACTGGGGATGCACTGCAGTGAGTCCAGTGAGTTTAATGGCACCACTGGGGATGCACTGCAGTGAGTCCAGAGAGTGCATTGGCACCACTTGGGATGCACTGCAGTGAGTCCAGAGAGTGCTCTTGCACCACTGGCGATGCAGTGCAGTGAGTCCAGAGAGTGCACTAGCACCACTGGGGATGCAGTGCAGTCAGTCCAGTGAGTGTACTGGCACCACTGGGGATGCAGCGCAGTGACTACAGAGAGTGCACTGGCACCACTGAGAATGCACTTCAGTGAGTCCAGAGAGTGCACTGGCACCACTGGGGATGCACTGCAGTGAGTCCAGAGAGTGCACTGGCACCACTGGGGATACACTTCACTGAGTCCAGAGAGTGCACGGGCTCCACTGGGGATGCACTGCAGTGAGTCCACAGAGTGCACTGGCACCAGTGGGGATGCAGTGCAGTGGGTCCAGAGAGTGCACTGGCTCCACTGGGGATGCAGTGCAGTGAGTACAGAGAGTGCTCTGGCACCACTGGGGATGCAGTGCAGTGAGTCCAGAGAGTGCACTGGCAACACTGGGGATGCACTGCATTGAGTCCAGAGAGTGCACTGGCACCACTGGGGATGCAGTGCAGTGAGTCCAGAGTGTGCACTGGCACCACTGGGAATGCAGTGCAGTGAGTCCAGAGATCGCACTGGCACCACGGGGGATGCACTTCAGTGAGTCCAGAGAGTGCACTGGCACCACTGGGGATGCACTGCAGTGACTCCAGATAGTGCACTGGCACCACTGGGGATGCAGTGCAGTGAGTCCAGAGAGTGCACTGGCACCAGAGGGAATGCACTGCAGTGAGTCCAGTGAGTGCACTGGCACCACTGGGGATGCAGTGCAGTGAGTGCAGGGAGTGCACTGGCACCACTGGGGATGCAGTGCAGTGAGTCCAGAGAGTGCAGTGGCACCACTGGGGATGTAGTGTAGTGAGTCCAGACAGTGCACAGGCAGCACTGGGGATGCAGTGCAGTGAGTCCAGAGAGTGCTCTGGCACCACTGGGGATGCAGTGCAGTGAGTCCAGAGAGTGTACTGGCACCACTGGGGATGCAGTGCAGTGAGTCCAGAGAGTGCACTGGCACCACTGGTGATGCACTGCAGTTACTCCAGAGAGTGCACTGGCACCACTTGGTTTGCACTGCAGTGAGTCCAGAGAGTGCACTGGCACCACTGGGGATGCACTGCAGTGAGTCCAGAGAGTGCACTGGCACCACTGAGAATGCCCTTCAGTGAGTCCAGAGAGTGCACTGGCACCACTGGGGATGCACTGCAGTGAGTCCACAGAGTGCACTAGCTCCACTGGGGATGCAGTGCAGTGAGTCCAGAGAGTGCACTGGCACCACTGAGAATGCACTTCAGTGAGTCCAAAGAGTGCACTGGCACCACTGGGGATGCACTGCAGTGAGTCCAGAGAGTGCACTAGCACCACTGGGAATGTAGTGCAGTGAATCCAGTGAGTGCACTGGCACCAGTGGGGATGCACTGCAGTGAGTCCAGAGAGTGCACTGGCACCACTGGGGATGCACTGCAGTGAGCCCAGAGAGTGCACTGGCACCACTGGAGATGCAGTACAGTGAGTCCAGTGAATGCACTGGCAACACTGGGGATGCAGTGCAGTGAGTCCAGAGTGCACTGGCACCACTGGTGATGCAGTATAGTGAGTCCAGTGAGTGCACTGGCACCACTGGGGATGCAGTGCAGTGAGTCCAGAGAGTGCACTGCCACCACTGGGGATGCACTGCAGTGAGTCCAGAGAGTGCACTGGCACCACTGATGATGCAGTACAGTGAGTCCAGTGAGTGCACTGGTACCACTGGGGATGTAGTGCAGTGACTCGAGAGAGTGCACTGGCACCACTGGGGATGCAGTGCAGTGACTCCAGAGAGTGCACTGGCACCACTTGGGATGCAGTGCAGTGAGTCCAGAGAGTGCACTGGCACAACTGGGGATGCAGTGCAGTGAGTCCAGAGAGTGCATTGGCTCCACTGTGGATGCAGTGCAGTGAGTCCAGAGAGTGCACTGGCACCACTGGGGATGCACTGCAGTGAGTCCACAGAGTGCACTGGTACCACTGGGGATGCAGTGCAGTGAGTCCAGAGAGTGCACTGGCACCACTGGGGATGCAGTGCAGTGAGTCCAGAGAGTGCACTGGCACCACTGGGGATGCAGTGCAGTGAGTCCAGAGAGTGCACTGGCACCACTGGGGATGCAGTGCAGTGAGTCCAGAGAGTGCACTGGCAGCACTGGGGATGCAGTGCAGTGAGTCCAGAGAGTGCACTGGCACCACTGGGGATGCACTGCAGTGAGTCCAGAGAGCGCACTGGCACCACTGGGGATGCACTGCAGTGAGTCCAGAGAGTGCACTGGCACCACTGGGGATGCACTGCAGTGAGTCCAGAGAGCGCACTGGCACCACTGGGGATGCACTGCAGTGAGTCCACAGAGTGCACTGGCACCACTGAGAATGCACTTCAGTGAGTCCAGAGAGTGCACTGGTACCACTGGGGATGCACTGCAGTGAGTCCAGAGAGTGCACTAGCACCACTGGGGATGCAGTGCAGTGAATCCAGTGAGTGCACTGGCACCACTGGGGATGCAGTGCAGTGAGTCAAGAGAGTGCACTGGCACCACTGGGGATGCAGTGCAGTGAGCCCAGAGAGTGCACTGGCACCACTGGGGATGCGGTGCGGTGAGTCCAGAGAGTGCACTGGCACCACTGGGGATGCAGTGCAGTGAGTCCAGAGAGTGCACTGGCACCACTGGGGATGCAGTGCAGTGAGTCCAGAGAGTGCACTGGCACCACTGGGGATGCACTGCAGTGAGTCCAGAGAGTGCTCTGGCACCACTGGGGCTGCAGTGCAGTGAGTCCAGAGAGTGCACGGGCACCACTGGGGATGCAGTGCAGTGAGTCCAGAGAGTGCACTGGCACCACTGGTGATGCAGTGCAGTTACTCCAGAGAGTGCACTGGCACCACTGGGGATGCGGTGCGGTGAGTCCAGAGAGTGCACTGGCACCACTGGGGATGCAGTGCAGTCAGTCCAGTGAGTGTACTGGCACCACTGGGGAAACACTGCAGTGAGTCCAGAGAGTGCACTGGCACCACTGAGAATGCCCTTCAGTGAGTCCAGAGAGTGCACTGGCACCACTGGGGATGCACTGCAGTGAGTCCACAGAGTGCACTAGCACCACTGGGGATGCAGTGCAGTGAGTCCAGAGAGTGCACTGGCACCACTGGGGATGCACTTCAGTGAGTCCAGAGAGTGCACGCGCTCCACTGGGGATGCAGTGCAGTGAGTCCAGAGAGCGCACTGGCACCACTGGGGATGCACTGCAGTGAGTCCACAGAGTGCACTGGCACCACTGAGAATGCAATTCAGTGAGTCCAGAGAGTGCACTGGTACCACTGGGGATGCACTGCAGTGAGTCCAGAGAGCGCACTAGCACCACTGGGGATGCAGTGCAGTGAGTCCAGAGAGTGCACTGGCACCACTGAGAATGCACTTCAGTGAGTCCAAAGAGTGCACTGGCACCACTGGGGATGCACTGCAGTGAGTCCAGAGAGTGCACTAGCACCACTGGGAATGTAGTGCAGTGAATCCAGTGAGTGCACTGGCACCAGTGGGGATGCACTGCAGTGAGTCCAGAGAGTGCACTGGCACCACTGGGGATGCACTGCAGTGAGCCCAGAGAGTGCACTGGCACCACTGGAGATGCAGTACAGTGAGTCCAGTGAATGCACTGGCAACACTGGGGATGCAGTGCAGTGAGTCCAGAGAGTGCACTGGCACCACTGGTGATGCAGTATAGTGAGTCCAGTGAGTGCACTGGCACCACTGGGGATGCAGTGCAGTGAGTCCAGAGAGTGCCCTGCCACCACTGGGGATGCACTGCAGTGAGTCCAGAGAGTGCACTGGCACCACTGATGATGCAGTACAGTGAGTCCAGTGAGTGCACTGGTACCACTGGGGATGTAGTGCAGTGACTCGAGAGAGTGCACTGGCACCACTGGGGATGCAGTGCAGTGAGTCCAGAGAGTGCACTGGCACCACTTGGGATGCAGTGCAGTGAGTCCAGAGAGTGCACTGGCACAACTGGGGATGCAGTGCAGTGAGTCCAGAGAGTACATTGGCTCCACTGTGGATGCAGTGCAGTGAGTCCAGAGAGTGCACTGGCACCACTGGGGATGCACTGCAGTGAGTCCACAGAGTGCACTGGTACCACTGGGGATGCAGTGCAGTGACTCCAGAGAGTGCACTGGCACCACTGGGGATGCACTGCAGTGAGTCCAGAGAGTGCACTGGCACCACTGGGGATGCAGTGCAGTGAGTCCAGAGAGTGCACTGGCACCACTGGGGATGCAGTGCAGTGAGTCCAGAGAGTGCACTGGCAGCACTGGGGATGCAGTGCAGTGAGTCCAGAGAGTGCACTGGCACCACTGGGGATGCACTGCAGTGAGTCCAGAGAGCGCACTGGCACCACTGGGGATGCACTGCAGTGAGTCCACAGAGTGCACTGGCACCACTGAGAATGCCCTTCAGTGAGTCCAGAGAGTGCACTGGCACCACTGGGGATGCACTGCAGTGAGTCCACAGAGTGCATTGGCACCACTGGGGATGCAGTGCAGTGAGTCCAGAGAGTGCACTGGCACCACTGGGGATGCAGTGCAGTGAGTCCAGAGAGTGCACTGGCACCACTGGGGATGCAGTGCAGTGAGTCCAGAGAGTGCACTGGCACCACTGGGGATGCAGTGCAGTGAGTCCAGAGAGTGCACTGGCACCACTGGGGATGCACTGCAGTGAGTCCAGAGAGTGCACTGGAAGCACTGGGGATGCAGTACAGTGAGTCCACAGAGTGCACTGGCACCACTGGGGATGCACTGCAGTGAGTCCAGAGAGCGCACTGGCACCACTGGGGATGCACTGCAGTGAGTCCACAGAGTGCACTGGCACCACTGGGGATGCGGTGCGGTCAGTCCAGAGAGTGCACTGGTACCACTGGGGATGCACTGCAGTGAGTCCAGAGAGTGCACTAGCACCACTGGGGATGCAGTGCAGTGAATCCAGTGAGTGCACTGGCACCACTGGGGATGCAGTGCAGTGAGTCAAGAGAGTGCACTGGCACCACTGGGGATGCACTGCAGTGAGCCCAGAGAGTGCACTGGCACCACTGGGGATGCAGTGCAGTGAGTCCAGAGAGTGCACTGGCACCACTGGTGATGCACTGCAGTGACTCCAGAGAGTGCACTGGCACCACTGGGGATGCGGTGCGGTGAGTCCAGAGAGTGCACTGGCACCACTGGGGATGCAGTGCAGTCAGTCCAGTGAGTGTACTGGCACCACTGGGGATGCACTGCAGTGAGTCCAGAGAGTGCACTGGCACCACTGAGAATGCCCTTCAGTGAGTCCAGAGAGTGCACTGGCACCACTGGGGATGCACTGCAGTGAGTCCACAGAGTGCACTAGCACCACTGGGGATGCAGTGCAGTGACTCCAGAGAGTGCACTGGCACCACTGGGGATGCACTTCAGTGAGTCCAGAGAGTGCACTGGCACCACTGGGGATGCAGTGCTGTGACTCCAGAGAGTGCATTGGCACCACTGGGGATGCAGTGCAGTGAGTCCAGAGAGTGCACTGGCACCACTGGGGATGCACTTCAGTGACTCCACAGAGTGCACTGGTACCACTGGGGATGCAGTGCAGTGAGTCCAGAGAGTGCACTGGCACCACTGGGGATGCAGTGCAGTGAGTCCAGAGAGTGCACTGGCACCACTGGGGCTGCAGTGCAGTGAGTCCAGAGAGTGCACTGGCACCACTGGGGATGCAGTGCAGTGAGTCCAGAGAGTGCACTGGCAGCACTGGTGATGCAGTGCAGTGAGTCCAGAGAGTGCACTGGCACCACTGGGGATGCACTGCAGTGAGTCCAGAGAGCGCACTGGCACCACTGGGGATGCACTGCAGTGAGTCCACAGAGTGCACTGGCACCACTGAGAATGCACTTCAGTGAGTCCAGAGAGTGCACTGGTACCACTGGGGATGCACTGCAGTGAGTCCAGAGAGTGCACTAGCACCACTGGGGATGCAGTGCAGTGAATCCAGTGAGTGCACTGGCACCACTGGGGATGCAGTGCAGTGAGTCAAGAGAGTGCACTGGCACCACTGGGGATGCAGTGCAGTGAGCCCAGAGAGTGCACTGGCACCACTGGGGATGCGGTGCGGTGAGTCCAGAGAGTGCACTGGCACCACTGGGGATGCAGTGCAGTGAGTCCAGAGAGTGCACTGGCACCACTGGGGATGCAGTGCAGTGAGTCCAGAGAGTGCACTGGCACCACTGGGGATGCACTGCAGTGAGTCCAGAGAGTGCTCTGGCACCACTGGGGCTGCAGTGCAGTGAGTCCAGAGAGTGCACGGGCACCACTGGGGATGCAGTGCAGTGAGTCCAGAGAGTGCACTGGCACCACTGGTGATGCAGTGCAGTTACTCCAGAGAGTGCACTGGCACCACTGGGGATGCGGTGCGGTCAGTCCAGAGAGTGCACTGGCACCACTGGGGATGCAGTGCAGTCAGTCCAGTGAGTGTACTGGCACCACTGGGGAAACACTGCAGTGAGTCCAGAGAGTGCACTGGCACCACTGAGAATGCCCTTCAGTGAGTCCAGAGAGTGCACTGGCACCACTGGGGATGCACTGCAGTGAGTCCACAGAGTGCACTAGCACCACTGGGGATGCAGTGCAGTGAGTCCAGAGAGTGCACTGGCACCACTGGGGATGCACTTCAGTGAGTCCAGAGAGTGCACGCGCTCCACTGGGGATGCAGTGCAGTGAGTCCAGAGAGCGCACTGGCACCACTGGGGATGCACTGCAGTGAGTCCACAGAGTGCACTGGCACCACTGAGAATGCAATTCAGTGAGTCCAGAGAGTGCACTGGTACCACCGGGGATGCACTGCAGTGAGTCCAGAGAGCGCACTAGCACCACTGTGGATGCAGTGCAGTGAATCCAGTGAGTGCACTGGCACCACTGGGGATGCAGTGCAGTGAGTCCAGAGAGTGCACTGGCACCACTGGGGTGCACTGCAGTGAGCCCAGAGAGTGCACTGGCACCACTGGGGATGCGGTGCCGGGAGTCCAGAGAGTGCACTGGCACCACTGGGGATGCAGTGCAGTGAGTCCAGAGAGTGCACTGGCACCACTGGGGATGCAGTGCAGTGAGTCCAGAGAGTGCACTGGCACCACTGGGGATGCACTGCAGTGAGTCCAGAGAGTGCACTGGCAGCAGTGGGGATGCAGTGCAGTGAGTCCAGAGAGTGCACTGGCACCACTGGGGATGCAGTGCAGTGAGTCCAGAGAGTGCACTGGCACCACTGGTGATGCACTGCAGTTACTCCAGAGAGTGCACTGGCACCACTGGGGATGCGGTGCGGTGAGTCCAGAGAGTGCACTGGCACCACTGGGGATGCAGTGCAGTCAGTCCAGTGAGTGTACTGGCACCACTGGGGAAACACTGCAGTGAGTCCAGAGAGTGCACTGGCACCACTGAGAATGCCCTTCAGTGAGTCCTGAGAGTGCACTGGCACCACTGGGGATGCACTGCAGTGAGTCCACAGAGTGCACTAGCACCACTGGGGATGCAGTGCAGTGAGTCCAGAGAGTGCACTGGCACCACTGGGGATGCACTTCAGTGAGTCCAGAGAGTGCACGCGCTCCACTGGGGATGCAGTACAGTGAGTCCAGAGAGTGCACTGGCACCACTGGGGATGCACTGCAGTGAGTCCAGAGAGTGCACTTGCACCACTGGGGATGCGGTGCAGTGAGTCCAGAGAGTGCACTGGCACCACTCAGGGTGCAGTGCGATGAGTCCAGAGAGTGCACTGGCACCACTGGGGATGCAGTACAGTGAGTCCAGAGAGTGCACTGGCACCACTGGGGATGCAGTGCAGTGAGTCCAGAGAGTGCACTGGCACCACTGGGGATGCACTGCAGTGAGTCCAGAGTGCACTAGCACCACTGGGGATGCACTGCAGTGAGTCCAGAGTGCACTAGCACCACTGGGGATGCACTGCAGTGAGTCCAGAGAGTGCACTGGCACCACCGGGAATGCACTGCAGTGAGTCCAGAGAGTGCACTGGCACCACTGGGGATGCACTGCAGTGAGTCCAGAGAGTGCACTGGCACCACTGTGGATGCAGTGCAGTGAGTCCAGAGAGTGCACTGGCACCACTAGGGATGCACTGCAGTGAGTCCAGAGAGTGCACTGGCACCACTGGGGATGCACTGCAGTGAGTCCAGACAGTGCACTGGCACCACTCGGGATGCAGTGCAGTGAGTCCAGAGAGTGCATTAGCACCACTGGGGATGCATTGACGCGAGCCCAGAGAGTGCACTGGCACCACTGGGGATGCACTGCAGTCACTCCAGAGAGTGCACTGGCACCACCGGGGATGCGGTGCAGTGAGTCCAGAGAGTGCACTGGCACCACTGGGGATGCACTGCAGAGACTCCAGAGAGTGCACTGGAACCACTGGGGATGCGGTGGCGGGAGTCCAGAGAGTGCTTTGGCACCACTGGGGATGCAGTACAGTGAGTCCAGAGAGTGCACTGGCACCACTGGGGATGCAGTGCAGTGACTCTAGAGAGTGCACTGGCACCACTGGCGATGCGGTGCAGTGAGTCCAGAGAGTGCACTGGCACCTCTGGGGATGCAGTGCAGTGAGTCCAGAGAGTGCACTGGCACCACTGGGGATGCACTGCAGTGAGTCCAGAGTGCACTAGCACCACTGGGGATGCACTGCAGTGAGTCCAGAGAGTGCACTGGCACCACCGGGAATGCACTGCAGTGAGTCCAGAGAGTGCACTGGCACCACTGGGGATGCACTTCAGTGAGTCCAGAGAGTGCACTGGCACCACTGGGGATGCAGTGACTCGAATCCAGAGAGTGCACTGGCTCCACTGGGGATGCAGTGACGCGAGTCCAGAGAGTGCACTGGCACCACTGGGGATGCACTGCAGTCACTCCAGAGAGTGCACTGGCACCAATGGGGATGCACTGCAGTGAGTCCAGAGAGTGCACTGGCACAACTGGGGATGCAGCGCAGTGACTCTAGAGAGTGCACTGGCACCACTGCGGATGCGGTGCAGTGAGTCCAGAGAGTGCACTGGCACCACTGGGGATGCAGTGCAGTGAGTCCAGAGAGTGCACTGGCACCACTGGGGATGCAGTGCAGTGAGTCCAGAGAGTGCACTGGCACCACTGGGGATGCAGTGCAGTGAGTCCAGAGAGTGCACTGGCAGCACTGGTGATGCACTTCAGTGAGTGCAGAGAATGCACTGGCACCACTGGAGATGCACTGCAGTGAGTCCAGAGAGCGCACTGGCACCACTGGGGATGCACTGCAGTGAGTCCACAGAGTGCACTGGCACCACTGAGAATGCACTTCAGTGAGTCCAGAGAGTGCACTGGTACCACTGGGGATGCACTGCAGTGAGTCCAGAGAGTGCACTAGCACCACTGGGGATGCAGTGCAGTGAATCCAGTGAGTGCACTGGCACCACTGGGGATGCAGTGCAGTGAGTCAAGAGAGTGCACTGGCACCACTGGGGATGCAGTGCAGTGAGCCCAGAGAGTGCACTGGCACCACTGGGGATGCGGTGCGGTGAGTCCAGAGAGTGCACTGGCACCACTGGGGATGCAGTGCAGTGAGTCCAGAGAGTGCACTGGCACCACTGGGGATGCAGTGCAGTGAGTCCAGAGAGTGCACTGGCACCACTGGGGATGCAGTGCAGTCAGTCCAGTGAGTGTACTGGCACCACTGGGGAAACACTGCAGTGAGTCCAGAGAGTGCACTGGCACCACTGAGAATGCCCTTCAGTGAGTCCAGAGAGTGCACTGGCACCACTGGGGATGCACTGCAGTGAGTCCACAGAGTGCACTAGCACCACTGGGGATGCAGTGCAGTGAGTCCAGAGAGTGCACTGGCACCACTGGGGATGCACTTCAGTGAGTCCAGAGAGTGCACGCGCTCCACTGGGGATGCAGTGCAGTGAGTCCAGAGAGCGCACTGGCACCACTGGGGATGCACAGCAGTGAGTCCACAGAGTGCACTGGCACCACTGAGAATGCAATTCAGTGAGTCCAGAGAGTGCACTGGTAACACTGGGGATGCACTGCAGTGAGTCCAGAGAGCGCACTAGTTCCACTGTGGATGCAGTGCAGTGAATCCAGTGAGTGCACTGGCACCACTGGGGATGCAGTGCAGTGAGTCCAGAGAGTGCACTGGCACCACTGGGGTGCACTGCAGTGAGCCCAGAGAGTGCACTGGCACCACTGGGGATGCGGTGCCGGGAGTCCAGAGAGTGCACTGGCACCACTGGGGATGCAGTGCAGTGAGTCCAGAGAGTGCACTGGCACCACTGGGGATGCAGTGCAGTGAGTCCAGAGAGTGCACTGGCACCACTGGGGATGCACTGCAGTGAGTTCAGAGAGTGCACTGGCACCACTGGGGATGCAGTGCAGTGAGTCCAGAGAGTGCACTGGCACCACTGGGGATGCAGTGCAGTGAGTCCAGAGAGTGCACTGGCACCACTGGTGATGCACTGCAGTTACTCCAGAGAGTGCACTGGCACCAATGGGGATGCGGTGCGGTGAGTCCAGAGAGTGCACTGGCACCACTGGGGATGCAGTGCAGTCAGTCCAGTGAGTGTACTGGCACCACTGGGGAAACACTGCAGTGAGTCCAGAGAGTGCACTGGCACCACTGAGAATGCCCTTCAGTGAGTCCAGAGAGTGCACTGGCACCACTGGGGATGCACTGCAGTGAGTCCACAGAGTGCACTAGCACCACTGGGGATGCAGTACAGTGAGTCCAGAGAGTGCACTGGCACCACTGGGGATGCACTGCAGTGAGTCCAGAGAGTGCACTGGCACCACTGGGGATGCGGTGCAGTGAGTCCAGAGAGTGCACTGGCACCACTCAGGGTGCAGTGCGGTGAGTCCAGAGAGTGCACTGGCACCACTGGGGATGCAGTACAGTGAGTCCAGAGAGTGCACTGGCACCACTGGGGATGCAGTGCAGTGAGTCCAGAGAGTGCACTGGCACCACTGGGGATGCACTGCAGTGAGTCCAGAGTGCACTAGCACCACTGGGGATGCACTGCAGTGAGTCCAGAGAGTGCACTGGCACCACAGGGGATGCAGTGCAGTGAGTCCAGAGAGTGCACTGGCACCACTGGGGATGCACTGCAGTGAGTCCAGAGTGCACTAGCACCACTGGGGATGCACTGCAGTGAGTCCAGAGAGTGCACTGGCACCACCGGGAATGCACTGCAGTGAGTCCAGAGAGTGCACTGGCACCACTGGGGATGCACTGCAGTGAGTCCAGAGAGTGCACTGGCACCACTGTGGATGCAGTGCAGTGAGTCCAGAGAGTGCACTGGCACCACTAGGGATGCACTGCAGTGAGTCCAGAGAGTGCACTGGCACCACTGGGGATGCACTGCAGTGAGTCCAGACAGTGCACTGGCACCACTCGGGATGCATTGACGCGAGCCCAGAGAGTGCACTGGCACCACTGGGGATGCACTGCAGTCACTCCAGAGAGTGCACTGGCACCACCGGGGATGCGGTGCAGTGAGTCCAGAGAGTGCACTGGCACCACTGGGAATGCACTGCAGAGACTCCAGAGAGTGCACTGGAACCACTGGGGATGCGGTGGCGGGAGTCCAGAGAGTGCTTTGGCACCACTGGGGATGCAGTACAGTGAGTCCAGAGAGTGCACTGGCACCACTGGGGATGCAGTGCAGTGACTCTAGAGAGTGCACTGGCACCACTGGCGATGCGGTGCAGTGAGTCCAGAGAGTGCACTGGCACCTCTGGGGATGCAGTGCAGTGAGTCCAGAGAGTGCACTGGCACCACTGGGGATGCACTGCAGTGAGTCCAGAGTGCACTAGCACCACTGGGGATGCACTGCAGTGAGTCCAGAGAGTGCACTGGCACCACCGGGAATGCACTGCAGTGAGTCCAGAGAGTGCACTGGCACCACTGGGGATGCACTTCAGTGAGTCCAGAGAGTGCACTGGCACCACTGGGGATGCAGTGACTCGAGTCCAGAGAGTGCACTGGCTCCACTGGGGATGCAGTGACGCGAGTCCAGAGAGTGCACTGGCACCACTGGGGATGCACTGCAGTCACTCCAGAGAGTGCACTGGCACCAATGGGGATGCACTGCAGTGAGTCCAGAGAGTGCACTGGCACAACTGGGGATGCAGCGCAGTGACTCTAGAGAGTGCACTGGCACCACTGCGGATGCGGTGCAGTGAGTCCAGAGAGTGCACTGGCACCACAGGTGATGCAGTGCAGTGAGTCCAGAGAGTGCACTGGCAGCACTGGGGATGCAGTGCAGTGAGTGCAGAGAGTGCACTGGCACCACTGGGGATGCACTGCAGTGAGTCCAGAGAGTGCATTGGCAGCACTGGGGATGCAGTGCAGTGACGCCAGAGAGTGCACTGGCACCACTGGGGATGCAGTGCAGTGACGCCAGAGAGTGCACTGGCACCACTGGGGATGCACTGCAGTGAGTCCTGAGAGTACACTGGCTCCACCGGGGATGCCCTGCAGTGAGTCCAGAGAGTGAACTGGCAGCACTGGGGATGCAGCGCAGTGAGTCCAGAGAGTGCACTGGCACCACTGGGGATGCCCTGCAGTGAGTCCAGAGAGTGCACTGGCACCACTGGGGATGCACTACAGTGAGTCCAGGGATAGCACTGGCACCACTGGGGATGCAGTGCAGTGAGTCCAGAGAGTGCTCTGGCACCACTGGGGATGCCCTGCAGTGAGCCCAGAGAGTGCACTGGCACCACTGGAGATGCTGTGCAGTGAGTCCAGTGAGTGCACTGGCACCACTGGGGATGCACTGCAGTGAGTCCAGAGAGTGCACTGGCACCACAGAGAATGCACTTCAGTGAGTCCAGAGAGTGCACTGGCACCACTGGGGATGCACTGCAGTGAGTCCACAGAGTGCACTGGCACCACTGGGGATGCAGTGCAGTGAGTCCAGAGAGTGCACTGGCACAACTGGGGATGCAGTGCAGTGAGTCCACAGAGTGCACTGGCACCACTGGGGATGCAGCGCAGTGAGTCCAGAGAGTGCTCTGGCACCACTGGAGATGCAGTGCAGTGAGTCCAGAGAGTGCACTAGCACCACTGGGGATGCAGTGCAGTCAGTCCAGTGAGTGTACTGGCACCACTGGGGATGCCCTTCAGTGAGTCCAGAGAGTGCACTGGCACCACTGGGGATGCACTGCAGTGAGTCCACAGAGTGCACGGGCTCCACTGGGGATGCACTGCAGTGAGTCCAGAGAGTGCACTGGCACCACTGGGGATGCAGTGCAGTGAGTCCAGAGATCGCACTGGCTCCACTGGGGATGCAGTGCAGTGAGTCCAGAGAGTGCACTGGCACCACTGGGGATGCAGTGCAGTGAGTCCAGAGAGTGCTCTGGCACCACTGGGGATGCTGTGCAGTGAGTCCAGAGAGTGCAGTGGCACCAATGGTGATGCACTGCAGTTACTCCAGAGAGTGCACTGGCACCACTGGGGATGCGGTGCGGTGAGTCCAGAGAGTGCACTGGCACCACTGGGGATGCACTGCAGTGAGTCCAGAGAGTGCACTGGCACCACTGAGAATGCCCTTCAGTGAGTCCAGAGAGTGTACTGGCACCACTGGGGATGCACTTCAGTGAGTCCAGAGAGCGCACTGGCACCACTGGGGATGCAGAGCAGTGAGTCCAGAGAGTGCACTTGCACCACTGAGAATGCACTTCAGTGAGTCCAAAGACTGCACTGGCACCACTGGGGATGCACTGCAGTGAGTCCAGAGAGTGCACTGGCACCACTGGGGATGCAGTGCAGTGAGTCCAGAGAGTGCACGGGCTCCACTGGGGATGCAGTGCAGTGAGTCCAGAGAGTGCACTGGCAACACTGGGGATGCAGTGCAGTGAGTCCAGAGAGTGCACTGGCACCACTGGGGATGCAGTGCAGCAAGTCCAGAGAGTGCACTGGCACCACTGGTGATGCAGTGCAGTGAGTCCAGAGAGTGCACTGGCACCAATGGTGATGCAGTGCAGTGAGTCCAGAGAGTGCACTGGCACCACTGGGGATGCAGTACAGTGAGTCCAGAGAGTGCACTGGCACCACTGGGGATGCACAGCAGTGAGTCCAGAGAGTGCACTGGCACCACTGGGGATGCAGTGCAGTGAGTCCAGAGAGTGCACTGGCACCATTTTAGATGCAGTGCAGTGAGTCCAGAGAGTGCACTGGCACCACTGGGGATGCAGTGCAGTGAGTCCAGAGAGTGCACTGGCACCACTGGGAATGCAGTGCAGTGAGTCCAGAGAGTGCACTGGCACCACTGGGGATGCAGTGCAGTGAGTCCAGAGAGTTCACTGGCACCACTGGAGATGCACTTCAGTGAGTGCAGAGAATGCACAGGCACCACTGGGGATGCAGTGCAGTGAGTCCAGTGAGTGTACTGGCACCACTGGGGATGCACTGCAGTGAGTCCAGAGAGTGCATTGGCACCACTTGGGATGCACTGCAGTGAGTCCAGAGAGTGCACTTGCACCACTGGGGATGCAGTGCAGTGAGTCCAGAGAGTGCACTGACACCACTGGGGATGCAGTGCAGTGAGTCCAGAGAGTGCACTGGCACCACTGGGGATGCAGTGCAGTGAGTCCAGAGAGTGCACTGGCAACACTGAGAATGCACTTCAGTGAGTCCAGAGAGTGCACTGGCACCACTGGGGATGCAGTACAGTGAGTCCAGAGACTTCACTGGCACCACTGGGGATGCACAGCAGTGAGTCCAGAGAGTGCATTGGCACCACTGGGGATGCACTTCAGTGAGTCCAGAGAGTGCACTGGCACCATTGGAGATGCAGTGCAGTGAGTCCATAGAGTGCACTGGCACCACTGGGGATGCAGTGCAGTGAGTCCAGAGAGTGCACTGGCACCACTGGGAATGCAGTGCAGTGAGTCCAGAGAGTGCACTGGCACCACTGGGGATGCACTGCAGTGAGTCCAGAGAGTTCACTGGCACCACTGGAGATGCACTTCAGTGAGTGCAGAGACTGCACTGGCACCACTGGGAATGCAGAGCAGTGAGTCCAGAGAGTGCACTTGCACCACTGAGAATGCACTTCAGTGAGTCCAAAGACTGCACTGGCACCACTGGGGATGCACTGCAGTGAGTCCAGAGAGTGCACTGGCACCACTGGGGATGCAGTGCAGTGAGTCCAGAGAGTGCACTGGCAACACTGGGGATGCAGTGCAGTGAGTCCAGAGTGTGCACTGGCACCACTGGGGATGCAGTGCAGCAAGTCCAGAGAGTGCACTGGCACCACTGGGGATGCAGTGCAGTGAGTCCAGAGAGTGCACTGGCACCAATGGGGATGCAGTGCAGTGAGTCCAGAGAGTGCACTGGCACCACTGGGGATGCAGTACAGTGAGTCCAGAGAGTGCACTGGCACCACTGGGGATGCAGTGCAGTGAGTCCAGAGAGTGCATTGGCACCACTGGGGATGCAGTGCAGTGAGTCCAGAGAGTGCACTGGCACCATTGGAGATGCAGTGCAGTGAGTCCAGAGAGTGCACTGGCACCACTGGGGATGCAGTGCAGTGAGTCCAGAGAGTGCACTGGCACCACTGGGGATGCCCTTCAGTGAGTCCAGAGAGTGCACTGGCACCACTGGGGATGCAGTGCAGTGAGTCCAGAGAGTTCACTGGCACCACTGGAGATGCACTTCAGTGAGTGCAGAGAATGCACTGGCACCACTGGGGATGCAGTACAGTGAGTCCAGTGAGTGTACTGGCACCACTGGGGATGCACTGCAGTGAGTCCAGAGAGTGCATTGGCACCACTTGGGATGCACTGCAGTGAGTCCAGAGAGTGCACTTGCACCACTGGGGATGCAGTGCAGTGAGTCCAGAGAGTGCACTGACACCACTGGGGATGCAGTGCAGTGAGTCCAGAGAGTGCACTGGCACCACTGGGGATGCAGTGCAGTGAGTCCAGAGAGTGCACTGGCAACACTGAGAATGCACTTCAGTGAGTCCAGAGAGTGCACTGGCACCACTGGGGATGCAGTACAGTGAGTCCAGAGACTTCACTGGCACCACTGGGGATGCACAGCAGTGAGTCCAGAGAGTGCATTGGCACCACTGGGGATGCAGTGCAGTGAGTCCAGAGAGTGCACTGGCACCACTGGGGATGCAGTGCAGTGAGTCCAGAGAGTGCACTGGCACCACTGGGAATGCAGTGCAGTGAGTCCAGAGAGTGCACTGGCACCACTGGGGATGCACTGCAGTGAGTCCAGAGAGTTCACTGGCACCACTGGAGATGCACTTCAGTGAGTGCAGAGACTGCACTGGCACCACTGGGGATGCAGTGCAGTGAGTCCAGTGAGTGTACTGGCACCACTGGGGATGCACTGCAGTGAGTCCAGAGAGTGCATTGGCACCACTTGGGATGCACTGCAGTGAGTCCAGAGAGTGCACTTGCACCACTGGGGATGCAGTGCAGTGAGTCCAGAGAGTGCACTGACACCACTGGGGATGCAGTGCAGTGAGTCCAGAGAGTGCACTGGCACCACTGTGGATGCAGTGCAGTGAGTCCAGAGAGTGCACTGGCAACACTGAGAATGCACTTCAGTGAGTCCAGAGAGTGCACTGGCACCACTGGGGATGCAGTGCAGTGAGTCCAGAGAGTGCACTGGCACCACTGGGGATGCAGTGCAGTGAGTCCAGAGAGTGCATTGGCACCACTGGGGATGCAGTGCAGTGAGTCCAGAGAGTGCACTGGCACCATTGGAGATGCAGTGCAGTGAGTCCAGAGAGTGCACTGGCACCACTGGGGATGCACTTCTGTGAGTGCAGAGACTGCACTGGCACCACTGGGGATGCACTGCAGTGAGTCCAGTGAGTGTAATGGCACCACTGGGGATGCACTGCAGTGAGTCCAGAGAGTGCATTGGCACCACTTGGGATGCACTGCAGTGAGTCCAGAGAGTGCACTTGCACCACTGGGGATGCAGTGCAGTGAGTCCAGAGAGTGCACTGGCACCACTGGGGATGCAGTGCAGTGAGTCCAGAGAGTGCACTGGCACCAATGGGGATGCACAGCAGTGAGTCCAGAGAGTGCACTGGCACCACAGGGGATGCAGTACAGTGAGTCCAGAGAGTGCACTGGCACCACTGTGGATGCACTGCAGTGAGTCCAGAGAGTGCTCTTGCACCACTGGCGATGCAGTGCAGTGAGTCCAGAGAGTGCACTAGCACCACTGGGGATGCAGTGCAGTCAGTCCAGTGAGTGTACTGGCACCACTGGGGATGCAGCGCAGTGACTACAGAGAGTGCACTGGCACCACTGAGAATGCACTTCAGTGAGTCCAGAGAGTGCACTGGCACCACTGGGGATGCACTGCAGTGAGTCCAGAGAGTGCACTGGCACCACTGGGGATACACTTCACTGAGTCCAGAGAGTGCACGGGCTCCACTGGGGATGCACAGCAGTGAGTCCACAGAGTGCACTGGCACCACTGGGGATGCAGTGCAGTGAGTCCAGAGAGTGCACTGGCTCCACTGGGGATGCACTGCAGTGAGTCCAGAGAGTGCTCTGGCACCACTGGGGATGCAGTGCAGTGAGTCCAGAGAGTGCACTGGCAACACTGGGGATGCACTGCAGTGAGTCCAGAGAGTGCACTGGCACCACTGGGGATGCAGTGCAGTGAGTCCAGAGTGTGCACTGGCACCACTGGGAATGCAGTGCAGTGAGTCCAGAGATCGCACTGGCACCACGGGGGATGCACTTCAGTGAGTCCAGAGAGTGCACTGGCACCACTGGGGATGCACTGCAGTGACTCCAGATAGTGCACTGGCACCACTGGGGATGCAGTGCAGTGAGTCCAGAGAGTGCACTGGCACCAGAGGGAATGCACTGCAGTGAGTCCAGTGAGTGCACTGGCACCACTGGGGATGCAGTGCAGTGAGTGCAGGGAGTGCACTGGCACCACTGGGGATGCAGTGCAGTGAGTCCAGAGAGTGCAGTGGCACCACTGGGGATGTAGTGTAGTGAGTCCAGACAGTGCACAGGCAGCACTGGGGATGCAGTGCAGTGAGTCCAGAGAGTGCTCTGGCACCACTGGGGATGCAGTGCAGTGAGTCCAGAGAGTGTACTGGCACCACTGGGGATGCAGTGCAGTGAGTCCAGAGAGTGCACTGGCACCACTGGTGATGCACTGCAGTTACTCCAGAGAGTGCACTGGCACCAATGGGGATGCGGTGCGGTGAGTCCAGAGAGTGCACTGGCACCACTGGGGATGCACTGCAGTGAGTCCAGAGAGTGCACTGGCACCACTGAGAATGCCCTTCAGTGAGTCCAGAGAGTGCACTGGCACCACTGGGGATGCACTGCAGTGAGTCCACAGAGTGCACTAGCACCACTGGGGATGCAGTGCAGTGAGTCCAGAGAGTGCACTGGCACCACTGAGAATGCACTTCAGTGAGTCCAAAGAGTGCACTGGCACCACTGGGGATGCACTGCAGTGAGTCCAGAGAGTGCACTAGCACCACTGGGAATGTAGTGCAGTGAATCCAGTGAGTGCACTGGCACCAGTGGGGATGCACTGCAGTGAGTCCAGAGAGTGCACTGGCACCACTGGGGATGCACTGCAGTGAGCCCAGAGAGTGCACTGGCACCACTGGAGATGCAGTACAGTGAGTCCAGTGAATGCACTGGCAACACTGGGGATGCAGTGCAGTGAGTCCAGAGAGTGCACTGGCACCACTGGTGATGCAGTATAGTGAGTCCAGTGAGTGCACTGGCACCACTGGGGATGCAGTGCAGTGAGTCCACAGAGTGCACTGCCACCACTGGGGATGCACTGCACTGAGTCCAGAGAGTGCACTGGCACCACTGATGATGCAGTACAGTGAGTCCAGTGAGTGCACTGGTACCACTGGGGATGTAGTGCAGTGACTCGAGAGAGTGCACTGGCACCACTGGGGATGCAGTGCAGTGACTCCAGAGAGTGCACTGGCACCACTTGGGATGCAGTGCAGTGAGTCCAGAGAGTGCACTGGCACAACTGGGGATGCAGTGCAGTGAGTCCAGAGAGTGCATTGGCTCCACTGGGGATGCAGTGCAGTGAGTCCAGAGAGTGCACTGGCACCACTGGGGATGCACTGCAGTGAGTCCAGAGAGTGCACTGGTACCACTTGGGATGCAGTGTAGTGAGTCCAGAGAGTGCACTGGCACCACTGGGGATGCACTGCAGTGAGTCCAGAGAGTGCACTGGCACCACTGGGGATGCAGTGCAGTGAGTCCAGAGAGTGCACTGGCACCACTGGGGATGCAGTGCAGTGAGTCCAGAGAGTGCACTGGCAGCACTGGGGATGCAGTGCAGTGAGTCCAGAGAGTGCACTGGCACCACTGGGGATGCACTGCAGTGAGTCCAGAGAGCGCACTGGCACCACTGGGGATGCACTGCAGTGAGTCCACAGAGTGCACTGGCACCACTGAGAATGCCCTTCAGTGAGTCCAGAGAGTGCACTGGCACCACTGGGGATGCACTGCAGTGAGTCCACAGAGTGCATTGGCAAAACTGGGGATGCAGTGCAGTGAGTCCAGAGAGTGCACTGGCACCACTGGGGATGCAGTGCAGTGAGTCCAGAGAGTGCACTGGCACCACTGGGGATGCACTGCAGTGAGCCCAGAGAGTGCACTGGCACCACTGGGGATGCAGTGCAGTGAGTCCAGAGAGTGCACTGGCACCACTGGGGATGCACTGCAGTGAGTCCAGAGAGTGCACTGGCAGCACTGGGGATGCAGTGCAGTGAGTCCAGAGAGTGCACTGGCACCACTGGGGATGCACTGCAGTGAGTCCAGAGAGCGCACTGGCACCACTGGGGATGCACTGCAGTGAGTCCACAGAGTGCACTGGCACCACTGAGAATGCACTTCAGTGAGTCCAGAGAGTGCACTGGTACCACTGGGGATGCACTGCAGTGAGTCCAGAGAGTGCACTAGCACCACTGGGGATGCAGTGCAGTGAATCCAGTGAGTGCACTGGCACCACTGGGGATGCAGTGCAGTGAGTCAAGAGAGTGCACTGGCACCACTGGGGATGCACTGCAGTGAGCCCAGAGAGTGCACTGGCACCACTGGGGATGCAGTGCAGTGAGTCCAGAGAGTGCACTGGCACCACTGGTGATGCACTGCAGTGACTCCAGAGAGTGCACTGGCACCACTGGGGATGCGGTGCGGTGAGTCCAGAGAGTGCACTGGCACCACTGGGGATGCAGTGCAGTCAGTCCAGTGAGTGTACTGGCACCACTGGGGATGCACTGCAGTGAGTCCAGAGAGTGCACTGGCACCACTGAGAATGCCCTTCAGTGAGTCCAGAGTGTGCACTGGCACCACTGGGGATGCACTGCAGTGAGTCCAGAGAGTTCACTGGCACCACTGGAGATGCACTTCAGTGAGTGCAGAGACTGCACTGGCACCACTGGGGATGCAGTGCAGTGAGTCCAGTGAGTGTACTGGCACCACTGGGGATGCACTGCAGTGAGTCCAGAGAGTGCATTGGCACCACTTGGGATGCACTGCAGTGAGTCCAGAGAGTGCACTTGCACCACTGGGGATGCACTGCAGTGAGCCCAGAGAGTGCACTGACACCACTGGGGATGCAGTGCAGTGAGTCCAGAGAGTGCACTGGCACCACTGTGGATGCAGTGCAGTGAGTCCAGAGAGTGCACTGGCAACACTGAGAATGCACTTCAGTGAGTCCAGAGAGTGCACTGGCACCACTGGGGATGCAGTGCAGTGAGTCCAGAGACTTCACTGGCACCACTGGGGATGCAGTGCAGTGAGTCCAGAGAGTGCATTGGCACCACTGGGGATGCAGTGCAGTGAGTCCAGAGAGTGCACTGGCACCATTGGAGATGCAGTGCAGTGAGTCCAGAGAGTGCACTGGCACCACTGGGGATGCACTTCTGTGAGTGCAGAGACTGCACTGGCACCACTGGGGATGCACTGCAGTGAGTCCAGTGAGTGTAATGGCACCACTGGGGATGCACTGCAGTGAGTCCAGAGAGTGCATTGGCACCACTTGGGATGCACTGCAGTGAGTCCAGAGAGTGCACTTGCACCACTGGGGATGCAGTGCAGTGAGTCCAGAGAGTGCACTGGCACCACTGGGGATGCAGTGCAGTGAGTCCAGAGAGTGCACTGGCACCAATGGGGATGCACAGCAGTGAGTCCAGAGAGTGCACTGGCACCACAGGGGATGCAGTACAGTGAGTCCAGAGAGTGCACTGGCACCACTGTGGATGCACTGCAGTGAGTCCAGAGAGTGCTCTTGCACCACTGGCGATGCAGTGCAGTGAGTCCAAAGAGTGCACTAGCACCACTGGGGATGCAGTGCAGTCAGTCCAGTGAGTGTACTGGCACCACTGGGGATGCAGCGCAGTGACTACAGAGAGTGCACTGGCACCACTGAGAATGCACTTCAGTGAGTCCAGAGAGTGCACTGGCACCACTGGGGATGCACTGCAGTGAGTCCAGAGAGTGCACTGGCACCACTGGGGATACACTTCACTGAGTCCAGAGAGTGCACGGGCTCCACTGGGGATGCACAGCAGTGAGTCCACAGAGTGCACTGGCACCACTGGGGATGCAGTGCAGTGAGTCCAGAGAGTGCACTGGCTCCACTGGGGATGCACTGCAGTGAGTCCAGAGAGTGCTCTGGCACCACTGGGGATGCAGTGCAGTGAGTCCAGAGAGTGCACTGGCAACACTGGGGATGCACTGCAGTGAGTCCAGAGAGTGCACTGGCACCACTGGGGATGCAGTGCAGTGAGTCCAGAGTGTGCACTGGCACCACTGGGAATGCAGTGCAGTGAGTCCAGAGATCGCACTGGCACCACGGGGGATGCACTTCAGTGAGTCCAGAGAGTGCACTGGCACCACTGGGGATGCACTGCAGTGACTCCAGATAGTGCACTGGCACCACTGGGGATGCAGTGCAGTGAGTCCAGAGAGTGCACTGGCACCAGAGGGAATGCACTGCAGTGAGTCCAGTGAGTGCACTGGCACCACTGGGGATGCAGTGCAGTGAGTGCAGGGAGTGCACTGGCACCACTGGGGATGCAGTGCAGTGAGTCCAGAGAGTGCAGTGGCACCACTGGGGATGTAGTGTAGTGAGTCCAGACAGTGCACAGGCAGCACTGGGGATGCAGTGCAGTGAGTCCAGAGAGTGCTCTGGCACCACTGGGGATGCAGTGCAGTGAGTCCAGAGAGTGTACTGGCACCACTGGGGATGCAGTGCAGTGAGTCCAGAGAGTGCACTGGCACCACTGGTGATGCACTGCAGTTACTCCAGAGAGTGCACTGGCACCAATGGGGATGCGGTGCGGTGAGTCCAGAGAGTGCACTGGCACCACTGGGGATGCACTGCAGTGAGTCCAGAGAGTGCACTGGCACCACTGAGAATGCCCTTCAGTGAGTCCAGAGAGTGCACTGGCACCACTGGGGATGCACTGCAGTGAGTCCACAGAGTGCACTAGCACCACTGGGGATGCAGTGCAGTGAGTCCAGAGAGTGCACTGGCACCACTGAGAATGCACTTCAGTGAGTCCAAAGAGTGCACTGGCACCACTGGGGATGCACTGCAGTGAGTCCAGAGAGTGCACTAGCACCACTGGGAATGTAGTGCAGTGAATCCAGTGAGTGCACTGGCACCAGTGGGGATGCACTGCAGTGAGTCCAGAGAGTGCACTGGCACCACTGGGGATGCACTGCAGTGAGCCCAGAGAGTGCACTGGCACCACTGGAGATGCAGTACAGTGAGTCCAGTGAATGCACTGGCAACACTGGGGATGCAGTGCAGTGAGTCCAGAGAGTGCACTGGCACCACTGGGGATGCAGTATAGTGAGTCCAGTGAGTGCACTGGCACCACTGGGGATGCAGTGCAGTGAGTCCACAGAGTGCACTGCCACCACTGGGGATGCACTGCAGTGAGTCCAGAGAGTGCACTGGCACCACTGATGATGCAGTACAGTGAGTCCAGTGAGTGCACTGGTACCACTGGGGATGTAGTGCAGTGACTCGAGAGAGTGCACTGGCACCACTGGGGATGCAGTGCAGTGACTCCAGAGAGTGCACTGGCACCACTTGGGATGCAGTGCAGTGAGTCCAGAGAGTGCACTGGCACAACTGGGGATGCAGTGCAGTGAGTCCAGAGAGTGCATTGGCTCCACTGGGGATGCAGTGCAGTGAGTCCAGAGAGTGCACTGGTACCACTGGGGATGCACTGCAGTGAGTCCAGAGAGTGCACTGGTACCACTTGGGATGCAGTGCAGTGAGTCCAGAGAGTGCACTGGCACCACTGGGGATGCAGTGCAGTGAGTCCAGAGAGTGCACTGGCACCACTGGGGATGCAGTGCAGTGAGTCCAGAGAGTGCACTGGCACCACTGGGGATGCAGTGCAGTGAGTCCAGAGAGTGCACTGGCAGCACTGGGGATGCAGTGCAGTGAGTCCAGAGAGTGCACTGGCACCACTGGGGATGCACTGCAGTGAGTCCAGAGAGCGCACTGGCACCACTGGGGATGCACTGCAGTGAGTCCACAGAGTGCACTGGCACCACTGAGAATGCCCTTCAGTGAGTCCAGAGAGTGCACTGGCACCACTGGGGATGCACTGCAGTGAGTCCACAGAGTGCATTGGCACCACTGGGGATGCAGTGCAGTGAGTCCAGAGAGTGCACTGGCACCACTGGGGATGCAGTGCAGTGAGTCCAGAGAGTGCACTGGCACCACTGGGGATGCAGTGCAGTGAGTCCAGAGAGTGCACTGGCACCACTGGGGATGCAGTGCAGTGAGTCCAGAGAGTGCACTGGCACCACTGGGGATGCACTGCAGTGAGTCCAGAGAGTGCACTGGCAGCACTGGGGATGCAGTGCAGTGAGTCCAGAGAGTGCACTGGCACCACTGGGGATGCACTGCAGTGAGTCCAGAGAGCGCACTGGCACCACTGGGGATGCACTGCAGTGAGTCCACAGAGTGCACTGGCACCACTGAGAATGCACTTCAGTGAGTCCAGAGAGTGCACTGGTACCACTGGGGATGCACTGCAGTGAGTCCAGAGAGTGCACTAGCACCACTGGGGATGCAGTGCAGTGAATCCAGTGAGTGCACTGGCACCACTGGGGATGCAGTGCAGTGAGTCAAGAGAGTGCACTGGCACCACTGGGGATGCACTGCAGTGAGCCCAGAGAGTGCACTGGCACCACTGGGGATGCAGTGCAGTGAGTCCAGAGAGTGCACTGGCACCACTGGTGATGCACTGCAGTGACTCCAGAGAGTGCACTGGCACCACTGGGGATGCGGTGCGGTGAGTC
Source organism: Anser anser (assembly GCF_964211835.1). NCBI lineage: Eukaryota > Metazoa > Chordata > Aves > Anseriformes > Anatidae > Anser > Anser anser. Next base: position 1,428,229 of record NC_139732.1, on the reverse strand, counting down.
CAGAGAGTGCACTGGCACCACTGGGGATGCAGTGCAGTCAGTCCAGTGAGTGTACTGGCACCACTGGGGATGCACTGCAGTGAGTCCAGAGAGTGCACTGGCACCACTGAGAATGCCCTTCAGTGAGTCCAGAGAGTGCACTGGCACCACTGGGGATGCACTGCAGTGAGTCCACAGAGTGCACTAGCACCACTGGGGATGCAGTGCAGTGACTCCAGAGAGTGCACTGGCACCACTGGGGATGCACTTCAGTGAGTCCAGAGAGTGCACTGGCACCACTGGGGATGCAGTGCTGTGACTCCAGAGAGTGCATTGGCACCACTGGGGATGCAGTGCAGTGAGTCCAGAGAGTGCACTGGCACCACTGGGGATGCACTTCAGTGACTCCACAGAGTGCACTGGTACCACTGGGGATGCAGTGCAGTGAGTCCAGAGAGTGCACTGGCACCACTGGGGATGCAGTGCAGTGAGTCCAGAGAGTGCACTGGAACCACTGGGGATGCAGTGCAGTGAGTCCAGAGAGTGCACTGGCACCACTGGGGATGCACTGCAGTGAGTCCAGAGAGTGCACTGGCAGCACTGGTGATGCAGTGCAGTGAGTCCAGAGAGTGCACTGGCACCACTGGGGGTGCAGTGCAGTGAGTCCAGAGAGCGCACTGGCACCACTGGGGATGCACTGCAGTGAGTCCACAGAGTGCACTGGCACCACTGAGAATGCACTTCAGTGAGTCCAGAGAGTGCACTGGTACCACTGGGGATGCACTGCAGTGAGTCCAGAGAGTGCACTAGCGCCACTGGGGATGCAGTGCAGTGAATCCAGTGAGTGCACTGGCACCACTGGGGATGCAGTGCAGTGAGTCAAGAGAGTGCACTGGCACCACTGGGGATGCAGTGCAGTGAGCCCAGAGAGTGCACTGGCACCACTGGGGATGCGGTGCCGGGAGTCCAGAGAGTGCACTGGCACCACTGGGGATGCAGTGCAGTGAGTCCAGAGAGTGCACTGGCACCACTGGGGATGCACTGCAGTGAGTCCAGAGAGTGCACTGGCACCACTGGGGATGCACTGCAGTGAGTCCAGAGAGTGCTCTGGCACCACTGGGGCTGCAGTGCAGTGAGTCCAGAGAGTGCACGGGCACCACTGGGGATGCAGTGCAGTGAGTCCAGAGAGTGCACTGGCACCACTGGTGATGCAGTGCAGTTACTCCAGAGAGTGCACTGGCACCACTGGGGATGCGGTGCGGTGAGTCCAGTGAGTGCACTGGCACCACTGGGGATGCAGTGCAGTCAGTCCAGTGAGTGTACTGGCACCACTGGGGAAACACTGCAGTGAGTCCAGAGAGTGCACTGGCACCACTGAGAATGCCCTTCAGTGAGTCCAGAGAGTGCACTGGCACCACTGGGGATGCACTGCAGTGAGTCCACAGAGTGCACTAGCACCACTGGGGATGCAGTGCAGTGAGTCCAGAGAGTGCACTGGCACCACTGGGGATGCACTTCAGTGAGTCCAGAGAGTGCACGCGCTCCACTGGGGATGCAGTGCAGTGAGTCCAGAGAGCGCACTGGCACCACTGGGGATGCACTGCAGTGAGTCCACAGAGTGCACTGGCACCACTGAGAATGCAATTCAGTGAGTCCAGAGAGTGCACTGGTACCACTGGGGATGCACTGCAGTGAGTCCAGAGAGCGCACTAGCACCACTGTGGATGCAGTGCAGTGAATCCAGTGAGTGCACTGGCACCACTGGGGATGCAGTGCAGTGAGTCCAGAGAGTGCACTGGCACCACTGGGGTGCACTGCAGTGAGCCCAGAGAGTGCACTGGCACCACTGGGGATGCGGTGCCGGGAGTCCAGAGAGTGCACTGGCACCACTGGGGATGCAGTGCAGTGAGTCCAGAGAGTGCACTGGCACCACTGGGGATGCAGTGCAGTGAGTCCAGAGAGTGCACTGGCACCACTGGGGATGCACTGCAGTGAGTCCAGAGAGTGCACTGGCAGCAGTGGGGATGCAGTGCAGTGAGTCCAGAGAGTGCACTGGCAGCACTGGGGATGCAGTGCAGTGAGTCCAGAGAGTGCACTGGCACCACTGGGGATGCACTGCAGTTACTCCAGAGAGTGCACTGGCACCACTGGGTATGCGGTGCGGTGAGTCCAGAGAGTGCACTGGCACCACTGGGGATGCAGTGCAGTCAGTCCAGTGAGTGTACTGGCACCACTGGGGAAACACTGCAGTGAGTCCAGAGAGTGCACTGGCACCACTGAGAATGCCCTTCAGTGAGTCCAGAGAGTGCACTGGCACCACTGGGGATGCACTGCAGTGAGTCCACAGAGTGCACTAGCATCACTGGGTATGCAGTGCAGTGAGTCCAGAGAGTGCACTGGCACCACTGGGGATGCACTTCAGTGAGTCCAGAGAGTGCACGCGCTCCACTGGGGATGCAGTACAGTGAGTCCAGAGAGTGCACTGGCACCACTGGGGATGCACTGCAGTGAGTCCAGAGAGTGCACTGGCAGCACTTGGGATGCAGTGCAGTGAGTCCAGAGAGTGCACTGGCACCACTGGGGATGCACTGCAGTGAGTCCAGAGAGCGCACTGGCACCACTGGGGATGCACTGCAGTGAGTCCACAGAGTGCACTGGCACCACTGAGAATGCACTTCAGTGAGTCCAGAGAGTGCACTGGTACCACTGGGGATGCACTGCAGTGAGTCCAGAGAGTGCACTAGCACCACTGGGGATGCAGTGCAGTGAATCCAGTGAGTGCACTGGCACCACTGGGGATGCAGTGCAGTGAGTCAAGAGAGTGCACTGGCACCACTGGGGATGCACTGCAGTGAGCCCAGAGAGTGCACTGGCACCACTGGAGATGCAGTGCAGTGAGTCCAGAGAGTGCACTGGCACCACTGGTGATGCACTGCAGTTACTCCAGAGAGTGCACTGGCACCACTGGGGATGCGGTGCGGTGAGTCCAGAGAGTGCACTGGCACCACTGGGGATGGAGTGCAGTCAGTCCAGTGAGTGTACTGGCACCACAGGGGATGCACTGCAGTGAGTCCAGAGAGTGCACTGGCACCACTGAGAATGCCCTTCAGTGAGTCCAGAGAGTGCACTGGCACCACTGGGGATGCACTGCAGTGAGTCCACAGAGTGCACTAGCACCACTGGGGATGCAGTGTAGTGACTCCAGAGAGTGCACTGGCACCACTGGGGATGCACTTCAGTGAGTCCAGAGAGTGCACTGGCACCACTGGGGATGCAGTGCTGTGACTCCAGAGAGTGCATTGGCACCACTGGGGATGCAGTGCAGTGAGTCCAGAGAGTGCACTACACACCACTGGGGATGCACTGCAGTGAGTCCAGAGAGTGCACTGGCAGCACTGGTGATGCAGTGCAGTGAGTCCAGAGAGTGCACTGGCACCACTGGGGATGCACTGCAGTGAGTCCAGAGAGCGCACTGGCACCACTGGGCATGCACTGCAGTGAGTCCACAGAGTGCACTGGCACCACTGAGAATGCACTTCAGTGAGTCCAGAGAGTGCACTGGTACCACTGGGGATGCACTGCAGTGAGTCCAGAGAGTGCACTAGCACCACTGGGGATGCAGTGCAGTGAATCCAGTGAGTGCACTGGCACCACTGGGGATGCAGTGCAGTGAGTCAAGAGAGTGCACTGGCACCACTGGGGATGCACTGCAGTGAGCCCAGAGAGTGCACTGGCACCACTGGGGATGCGGTGCGGTGAGTCCAGAGAGTGCACTGGCACCACTGGGGATGCAGTGCAGTGAGTCCAGAGAGTGCACTGGCACCACTGGGGATGCAGTGCAGTGAGTCCAGAGAGTGCACTGGCACCACTGGGGATGCACTGCAGTGAGTCCAGAGAGTGCTCTGGCACCACTGGGGCTGCAGTGCAGTGAGTCCAGAGAGTGCACGGGCACCACTGGGGATGCAGTGCAGTGAGTCAAGAGAGTGCACTGGCACCACTGGGGATGCACTGCAGTTACTCCAGAGAGTGCACTGGCACCACTGGGGATGCGGTGCGGTGAGTCCAGAGAGTGCACTGGCACCACTGGGGATGCAGTGCAGTCAGTCCAGTGAGTGTACTGGCACCACTGGGGAAACACTGCAGTGAGTCCAGAGAGTGCACTGGCACCACTGGGGATGCAGTGCAGTGAGTCCAGAGAGTGCACTGGCACCACTGGGGATGCACTGCAGTGAGTCCACAGAGTGCACTAGCACCACTGGGGATGCAGTGCAGTGAGTCCAGAGAGTGCACTGGCACCACTGGGGATGCACTTCAGTGAGTCCAGAGAGTGCACGCGCTCCACTGGGGATGCAGTGCAGTGAGTCCAGAGAGCGCACTGGCACCACTGGGGATGCACTGCAGTGAGTCCACAGAGTGCACTGGCACCACTGAGAATGCAATTCAGTGAGTCCAGTGAGTGCACTGGTACCACTGGGGATGCACTGCAGTGAGTCCAGAGAGCGCACTAGCACCACTGTGGATGCAGTGCAGTGAATCCAGTGAGTGCACTGGCACCACTGGGGATGCAGTGCAGTGAGTCCAGAGAGTGCACTGGCACCACTGGGGTGCACTGCAGTGAGCCCAGAGAGTGCACTGGCACCACTGGGGATGCGGTGCCGGGAGTCCAGAGAGTGCACTGGCACCACTGGGGATGCAGTGCAGTGAGTCCAGAGAGTGCACTGGCACCACTGGGGATGCAGTGCAGTGAGTCCAGAGAGTGCACTGGCACCACTGGGGATGCACTGCAGTGAGTCCAGAGAGTGCACTGGCAGCAGTGGGGATGCAGTGCAGTGAGTCCAGAGAGTGCACTGGCACCACTGGGGATGCAGTGCAGTGAGTCCAGAGAGTGCACTGGCACCACTGGTGATGCACTGCAGTTACTCCAGAGAGTGCACTGGCACCACTGGGGATGCGGTGCGGTGAGTCCAGAGAGTGCACTGGCACCACTGGGGATGCAGTGCAGTCAGTCCAGTGAGTGTACTGGCACCACTGGGGATGCACTGCAGTGAGTCCAGAGAGTGCACTGGCACCACTGAGAATGCCCTTCAGTGAGTCCAGAGAGTGCACTGGCACCACTGGGGATGCACTGCAGTGAGTCCAGAGAGTGCACTAGCACCACTGTGGATGCAGTGCAGTGAGTCCAGAGAGTGCACTGGCACCACTGGGGATGCACTTCAGTGAGTCCAGAGAGTGCACGCGCTCCACTGGGGATGCAGTACAGTGAGTCCAGAGAGTGCACTGGCACCACTGGGGATGCAGTTCAGTGAGTCCAGAGAGTGCACTGGCAGCACAGAGGATGCAGTGCAGTGAGTCAGAGAGTGCTCTGGCACCACTGGGGATGCAGTGCAGTGAGTCCAGAGAGTGCACTGGCACCACTGGGGATGCAGTGCAGTGAGTCCAGAGAGTGCACTGGCACCACTGGGGATGCACTTCAGTGAGTCCAGAGAGTGCACTGGCACCACTGGTGATGCACTGCAGTGAGTCCAGAGAGTGCACTGGCACCACTGGGGATGCACTGCAGTGAGTCCAGAGAGTGCACTGGCACCACTGGGGATGCACTGCAGTGAGTCCAGAGAGTGCACTGGCTCCAGAGGGAATGCACTGCAGTGAGTCCAGTGAGTGCACTGGCACCACTGGGGATGCAGTGCAGTGAGTGCAGAGAGTGCACTGGCACCACAGGACATGCAGTGCAGTGAGTCCAGAGAGTGCAGTGGCACCACTGGGTATGCAGTGCAGTGAGTCCAGAGAGTGCACTGGCAGCACTGGGGATGCAGTGCAGTGAGTCCAGAGAGTGCACTGGCAATACTGGGGATGCAGTGCAGTGAGTCCAGAGAGTGCACTGGCACCACTGGGGCTGCAGTGCAGTGAGTCCAGAGAGTGCACTGGCACCACTGGGGATGCAGTGCAGTGAGTCCAGAGAGTGCTCTGGCACCACTGGGGATGCACTGAAGTGAGTCCAGAGAGTGCACTGGCACCACTGGGGATGCAGTGCAGTGAGTCCAGAGAGTGCACTGGCAACACTGGGGATGCAGTGCAGTGAGTCCAGATAGTGCACAGGCAGCACTGGGGATGCAGTGCAGTGAGTCCAGAGAGTGCAGTGACACCACTGGGGATGCAGTGCAGTGAGTCCAGAGAGTGCACTGGCACCACTGGGGATGCAGTGCAGTGAGTCCAGTGAGTGTACTGGCACCACTGGGGATGCACTGCAGTGAGTCCAGAGAGTGCACTGGCACCACTGAGAATGCACTTCAGTGAGTCCAGAGAGTGCACTGGCACCACTGGGGATGCAGTGCAGTGAGTCCAGAGAGTGCACTGGCACCACTGAGAATGCACTTCAGTGAGTCCAAAGAGTGCACTGGCACCACTGGGGATGCAGTGCAGTGAGTCCAGAGAGTGCACTGGTACCACTTGGGATGCAGTGCAGTGAGTCCAGAGAGTGCACTGGCACCACTGGGGATGCAGTGCAGTGAGTCCAGAGAGTGCATTGGCACCACTGGGGATGCAGTGCAGTGAGTCCAGAGAGTGCACTGGCACCACTGGGGATGCACTGCAGTCACTCCAGAGAGTGCACTGGCACCACTGATGATGCAGTACAGTGAGTCCAGTGAGCGCACTGGCACCACTGGGGATGTAGTGCAGTGACTCGAGAGAGTGCACTGGCACCACTGGGGATGCAGTGCAGTGAGTCCAGAGAGTGCACTGGCACCACTTGGGATGCAGTGCAGTGAGTCCAGAGAGTGCACTGGCACCACTGGGGATGCAGTGCAGTGAGTCCAGAGAGTGCATTGGCACCACTGGGGGTGCAGTGCAGTGAGTCCAGAGAGTGCACTGGCACCACTGGAGATGCAGTACAGTGAGTCCAGTGAATGCACTGGCAACACTGGGGATGCAGTGCAGTGAGTCCAGAGAGTGCACTGGCACCACTGGTGATGCAGTATAGTGAGTCCAGTGAGTGCACTGGCACCACTGGGGATGCAGTGCAGTGAGTCCAGAGAGTGCACTGCCACCACTGGGGATGCACTGCAGTGAGTCCAGAGAGTGCACTGGCACCACTGATGATGCAGTACAGTGAGTCCAGTGAGTGCACTGGCACCACTGGGGATGTAGTGCAGTGACTCGAGAGAGTGCACTGGCACCACTGGGGATGCAGTTTAGTGACTCCAGAGAGTGCACTGGCACCACTTGGGATGCAGTGCAGTGAGTCCAGAGAGTGCACTGGCACAACTGGGGATGCAGTGCAGTGAGTCCAGAGAGTGCACTGGCACCACTGGGGATGCAGTGCAGTGAGTCCAGAGAGTGCACTGGCACCACTGGGGATGCAGTGCAGTGAGTCCAGTGAGTGTACTGGCACCACTGGGGATGCACTGCAGTGAGTCCAGAGAGTGCACTGGCACCACTGAGAATGCACTTCAGTGAGTCCAGAGAGTGCACTGGCACCACTGGGGATGCACTACAGTGAGTCCAGAGAGTGCACTGGCACCACTGAGAATGCACTTCAGTGAGTCCAAAGAGTGCACTGGCACCACTGGGGATGCAGTGCAGTGAGTCCAGAGAGTGCACTAGCACCACTGGGAATGCAGTACAGTGAGTCCAGTGAGTGCACTGGCACCACTGGGGATGCAGTGCAGTGAGTCCAGAGAGTGCATTGGCACCACTGGGGATGCAGTGCAGTGAGTCCAGAGAGTGCACTGGCACCACTGGGGATGCACTGCAGTCACTCCAGAGAGTGCACTGGCACCACTGATGATGCAGTACAGTGAGTCCAGTGAGCGCACTGGCACCACTGGGGATGTAGTGCAGTGACTCGAGAGAGTGCACTGGCACCACTGGGGATGCAGTGCAGTGAGTCCAGAGAGTGCACTGGCACCACTTGGGATGCAGTGCAGTGAGTCCAGAGAGTGCACTGGCACCACTGGGGATGCAGTGCAGTGAGTCCAGAGAGTGCATTGGCACCACTGGGGGTGCAGTGCAGTGAGTCCAGAGAGTGCACTGGCACCACTGGAGATGCAGTACAGTGAGTCCAGTGAATGCACTGGCAACACTGGGGATGCAGTGCAGTGAGTCCAGAGAGTGCACTGGCACCACTGGTGATGCAGTATAGTGAGTCCAGTGAGTGCACTGGCACCACTGGGGATGCAGTGCAGTGAGTCCAGAGAGTGCACTGCCACCACTGGGGATGCACTGCAGTGAGTCCAGAGAGTGCACTGGCACCACTGATGATGCAGTACAGTGAGTCCAGAGAGTGCACTGGCACCACTGGGGATGTAGTGCAGTGACTCGAGAGAGTGCACTGGCACCACTGGGGATGCAGTGCAGTGACTCCAGAGAGTGCACTGGCACCACTTGGGATGCAGTGCAGTGAGTCCAGAGAGTGCACTGGCACAACTGGGGATGCAGTGCAGTGAGTCCAGAGAGTGCATTGGCACCACTGTGGATGCAGTGCAGTGAGTCCAGAGAGTGCACTGGCACCACTGGGGATGCACTGCAGTGAGTCCACAGAGTGCACTGGTACCACTGGGGATGCAGTGCAGTGAGTCCAGAGAGTGCACTGGCACCACTGGGGATGCACTGCAGTGAGTCCAGAGAGTGCACTGGCACCACTGGGTATGCAGTGCAGTGAGTGCAGAGAGTGCACTGGCACCACTGGGGATGCAGTGCAGTGAGTCCAGAGAGTGCTCTGGCAGCACTGGGGATGCAGTGCAGTGAGTCCAGAGAGTGCACTGGCACCACTGGGGATGCAGTGCAGTGAGTCCAGAGAGCGCACTGGCACCACTGGGGATACACTGCAGTTAGTCCAGAGAGTGCACTGGCACCACTGGGGATGCAGTGCAGTGAGTCCAGAGAGTGCACTGGTACCACTGGGGATGCACTGCAGTGAGTCCAGAGAGTGCACTAGCACCACTGGGGATGCAGTGCAGTGAATCCAGTGAGTGCACTGACACCACTGGGGATGCAGTGCAGTGAGTCAAGAGAGTGCACTGGCACCACTGGGGATGCAGTGCAGTGAGTCCAGAGAGTGCACTGGCACCACTGGGGATGCACTGCAGTGAGTCCAGAGAGTGCACTGGCACCACTGGGGATGCACTGCAGTGAGTCCAGAGAGTGCTCTGGCACCACTGGGGATGCAGTGCAGTGAGTGCAGAGAGTGCACTGGCACCACTGGGGATGCGGTGCGGTGAGTCCAGAGAGTGCACTGGCACCACTGGGGATGCAGTGCAGTCAGTCCAGTGAGTGTACTGGCACCACTGGGGATGCACTGCAGTGAGTCCAGAGAGTGCACTGGCACCACTGAGAATGCCCTTCAGTGAGTCCAGAGAGTGCACTGGCACCACTGGGGATGCACTGCAGTGAGTCCACAGAGTGCACTAGCACCACTGGGGATGCAGTGCAGTGACTCCAGAGAGTGCACTGGCACCACTGGGGATGCACTTCAGTGAGTCCAGAGAGTGCACTGGCACCACTGGGGATGCAGTGCTGTGACTCCAGAGAGTGCATTGGCACCACTGGGGATGCAGTGCAGTGAGTCCAGAGAGTGCACTGGCACCACTGGGGATGCACTTCAGTGACTCCACAGAGTGCACTGGTACCACTGGGGATGCAGTGCAGTGAGTCCAGAGAGTGCACTGGCACCACTGGGGATGCAGTGCAGTGAGTCCAGAGAGTGCACTGGCACCACTGGGGATGCAGTGCAGTGAGTCCAGAGAGTGCACTGGCAGCACTGGGGATGCAGTGCAGTGAGTCCAGAGAGTGCACTGGCAGCACTGGGGATGCAGTGCAGTGAGTCCAGAGAGTGCACTGGCACCACTGGGGATGCACTGCAGTGAGTCCAGAGAGCGCACTGGCACCACTGGGGATGCACTGCAGTGAGTCCACAGAGTGCACTGGCACCACTGAGAATGCACTTCAGTGAGTCCAGAGAGTGCACTGGTACCACTGGGGATGCACTGCAGTGAGTCCAGAGAGTGCACTAGCACCACTGGGGATGCAGTGCAGTGAATCCAGTGAGTGCACTGGCACCACTGGGGATGCAGTGCAGTGAGTCAAGAGAGTGCACTGGCACCACTGGGGATGCACTGCAGTGAGCCCAGAGAGTGCACTGGCACCAACTGGGGATGCGGTGCGGTGAGTCCAGAGAGTGCACTGGCACCACTGGGGATGCAGTGCAGTGAGTCCAGAGAGTGCACTGGCACCACTGGGGATGCACTGCAGTGAGTCCAGAGAGCGCACTGGCACCACTGGGGATGCACTGCAGTGAGTCCACAGAGTGCACTGGCACCACTGAGAATGCACTTCAGTGAGTCCAGAGAGTGCACTGGTACCACTGGGGATGCACTGCAGTGAGTCCAGAGAGTGCACTAGCACCACTGGGGATGCAGTGCAGTGAATCCAGTGAGTGCACTGGCACCACTGGGGATGCAGTGCAGTGAGTCAAGAGAGTGCACTGGCACCACTGGGGATGCACTGCAGTGAGCCCAGAGAGTGCACTGGCACCACTGGGGATGCGGTGCGGTGAGTCCAGAGAGTGCACTGGCACCACTGGGGATGCAGTGCAGTGAGTCCAGAGAGTGCACTGGCACCACTGGGGATGCACTGCAGTGAGTCCAGAGAGTGCTCTGGCACCACTGGGGCTGCAGTGCAGTGAGTCCAGAGAGTGCACGGGCACCACTGGGGATGCAGTGCAGTGAGTCCAGAGAGTGCACTGGCACCACTGGGGATGCACTGCAGTGAGTCCAGAGAGCGCACTGGCACCACTGGGGATGCACTGCAGTGAGTCCACAGAGTGCACTGGCACCACTGGGGATGCACTTCAGTGAGTCCAGAGAGTGCACTGGTACCACTGGGGATGCACTGCAGTGAGTCCAGAGAGTGCACTAGCACCACTGGGGATGCAGTGCAGTGAATCCAGTGAGTGCACTGGCACCACTGGGGATGCAGTGCAGTGAGTCAAGAGAGTGCACTGGCACCACTGGGGATGCACTGCAGTGAGCCCAGAGAGTGCACTGGCACCACTGGGGATGCGGTGCCGGGAGTCCAGAGAGTGCACTGGCACCACTGGGGATGCAGTGCAGTGAGTCCAGAGAGTGCACTGGCACCACTGGGGATGCAGTGCAGTGAGTCCAGAGAGTGCACTGGCACCACTGGGGATGCACTGCAGTGAGTCCAGAGAGTGCTCTGGCACCACTGGTGATGCACTGCAGTGAGTCCAGAGAGTGCACTGGCACCACTGGGGATGCACTTCAGTGAGTCCAGAGAGTGCACTGGCACCACTGGGGATGCAGTGCAGTGAGTCCAGAGAGTGCATTGGCACCACTGGGGATGCAGTGCAGTGAGTCCAGAGAGTGCACTGGCACCACTGGGGATGCACTGCAGTGAGTCCACAGAGTGCACTGGTACCACTGGGGATGCAGTGCAGTGAGTCCAGAGAGTGCACTGGCACCACTGGGGATGCACTGCAGTGAGTCCAGAGAGTGCACTGGCACCACTGGGGATGCAGTGCAGTGAGTCCAGAGAGTGCACTGGCACCACTGGGGATGCAGTGCAGTGAGTCCAGAGAGTGCACTGGCAGCACTGGGGATGCAGTGCAGTGAGTCCAGAGAGTGCACTGGCACCACTGGGGATGCACTGCAGTGAGTCCAGAGAGCGCACTGGCACCACTGGGGATGCACTGCAGTGAGTCCACAGAGTGCACTGGCACCACTGAGAATGCAATTCAGTGAGTCCAGAGAGTGCACTGGTACCACTGGGGATGCACTGCAGTGAGTCCAGAGAGCGCACTAGCACCACTGTGGATGCAGTGCAGTGAATCCAGTGAGTGCACTGGCACCACTGGGGATGCAGTGCAGTGAGTCCAGAGAGTGCACTGGCACCACTGGGGATGCAGTGCAGTGAGCCCAGAGAGTGCACTGGCACCACTGGGGATGCAGTGCAGTGAGTCCAGAGAGTGCACTGGCACCACTGGGGATGCACTGCAGTGAGTCCAGAGAGTGCACTGGCAGCAGTGGGGATGCAGTGCAGTGAGTCCAGAGAGTGCACTGGCACCACTGGGGATGCAGTGCAGTGAGTCCAGAGAGTGCACTGGCACCACTGGGGATGCGGTGCGGTGAGTCCAGAGAGTGCACTGGCACCACTGGGGATGCAGTGCAGTCAGTCCAGTGAGTGTACTGGCACCACTGTGGAAACACTGCAGTGAGTCCAGAGAGTGCACTGGCACCACTGAGAATGCCCTTCAGTGAGTCCAGAGAGTGCACTGGCACCACTGGGGATGCACTGCAGTGAGTCCACAGAGTGCACTAGCACCACTGGGGATGCAGTGCAGTGAGTCCAGAGAGTGCACTGCACCACTGGGGATGCACTTCAGTGAGTCCAGAGAGTGCACGCGCTCCACTGGGGATGCAGTACAGTGAGTCCAGAGAGTGCACTGGCACCACTGGGGATGCAGTGCAGTGAGTCCAGAGAGTGCACTGGCAGCACAGAGGATGCAGTGCAGTGAGTCCAGAGAGTGCTCTGGCACCACTGGGGATGCAGTGCAGTGAATCCAGAGAGTGCACTGGCACCACTGGGGATACAGTGCAGTGAGTCCAGAGAGTGCACTGGCACCACTGGGGATGCACTTCAGTGAGTCCAGAGAGTGCACTGGCACCACTGGTGATGCACTGCAGTGAGTCCAGAGAGTGCACTGGCACCACTGGGGATGCACTGCAGTGAGTCCAGAGAGTGCACTGGCACCACTGGGGATGCACTGCAGTGAGTCCAGAGAGTGCACTGGCTCCAGAGGGAATGCACTGCAGTGAGTCCAGTGAGTGCACTGGCACCACTGGGGATGCAGTGCAGTGAGTCCAGAGAGTGCACTGGCACCACTGGACATGCAGTGCAGTGAGTCCAGAGAGTGCAGTGGCACCACTGGGGATGCAGTGCAGTGAGTCCAGAGAGTGCACTGGCAGCACTGGGAATGCAGTGCAGTGAGTCCAGAGAGTGCACTGGCAATACTGGGGATGCAGTGCAGTGAGTCCAGAGAGTGCACTGGCACCACTGGGGCTGCAGTGCAGTGAGTCCAGAGAGTGCACTGGCACCACTGGGGATGCAGTGCAGTGAGTCCAGAGAGTGCTCTGGCACCACTGGGGATGCACTGAAGTGAGTCCAGAGAGTGCACTGGCACCACTGGGGATGCAGTGCAGTGAGTCCAGAGAGTGCACTGGCAACACTGGGGATGCAGTGCAGTGTGTCCAGAGAGTGCACTGGCACCACTGGGGATGCAGTGCAGTGAGTCCAGAGTGTGCACTGGCACGACTGGGAATGCACTGCAGTGAGTCCAGAGATTGCACTGGCACCACTGGGGATGCACTTCAGTGAGTCCAGAGAGTGCACTGGCACCACAGGTGATGCACTGCAGTGAGTCCAGAGAGTGCACTGGCACCACTGGGGATGCACTGCAGTGAGTCCAGAGAGTGCACTGGCACCACTGGGGATGCACTGCAGTGAGTCCAGAGAGTGCACTGGCACCAGAGGGAATGTACTGCAGTGAGTCCAGTGAGTGCACTGGCACCACTGGGTATGCAGTGCAGTGAGTGCAGAGAGTGCACTGGCACAACTGGGGATGCAGTGCAGTGAGTCCAGAGAGTGCAGTGACACCACTGGGGATGCAGTGCACTGAGTCCAGAGAGTGCACAGGCAGCACTGGGGATGCAGTGCAGTGAGTCCAGAGAGTGCACTGGCACCACTGGGGATGCAGTGCAGTGAGTCCAGAGAGTGCACTGGCACCACTGGGGATGCAGTGCAGTGAGTCCAGTGAGTGCACTGGCACCACTGGGGATGCACTGCAGTGAGTCCAGAGAGTGCACTGGCACCACTGAGAATGCACTTCAGTGAGTCCAGAGAGTGCACTGGCACCACTGGGGATGCAGTGCAGTGAGTCCAGAGAGTGCACTGGCACCACTGAGAATGCACTTCAGTGAGTCCAAAGAGTGCACTGGCACCACTGGGGATGCACTGCAGTGAGTCCAGAGAGTGCACTAGCACCACTGGGAATGCAGTACAGTGAGTCCAGTGAGTGCACTGGCACCACTGGGGATGTAGTGCAGTGACTCGAGAGAGTGCACTGGCACCACTGGGGATGCAGTGCAGTGAGTCCAGAGAGTGCACTGGTACCACTTGGGATGCAGTGCAGTGAGTCCAGTGAGTGCACTGGCACCACTGGGGATGCAGTGCAGTGAGTCCAGAGAGTGCATTGGCACCACTGGGGATGCACTGCAGTGAGTCCAGAGAGTGCACTGGCACCACTGGGGATGCACTGCAGTCACTCCAGAGAGTGCACTGGCACCACTGATGATGCAGTACAGTGAGTCCAGTGAGCGCACTGGCACCACTGGGGATGTAGTGCAGTGACTCGAGAGAGTGCACTGGCACCACTGGGGATGCAGTGCAGTGAGTCCAGAGAGTGCACTGGCACCACTTGGGATGCAGTGCAGTGAGTCCAGAGAGTGCACTGGCACCACTGGGGATGCAGTGCAGTGAGTCCAGAGAGTGCATTGGCACCAATGGGGGTGCAGTGCAGTGAGTCCAGAGAGTGCACTGGCACCACTGGGGATGCACTGCTGTGAGTCCAGAGAGTGCACTGGCAGCAGTGGGGATGCACTGCAGTGAGTCCAGAGAGTGCACTGGCACCAATGGGGATGCACTGCAGTGAGTCCAGAGAGTGCAGTGGCACCACTGGGGATGCAGAGCAGTGAGTCCAGAGAGTGCACTGGCACCACTGGGGATGCACTGCAGTGAGTCCAGAGAGTGCACTGGCACCACTAGGGATGCAGTGCAGTGAGTCCAGAGAGTGCACTGGCAGCACTGGGGATGCAGTGCAGTGAGTCCAGAGAGTGCACTGGCACCACTGGGGATGCACTGCAGTGAGTCCAGAGAGCGCACTGGCACCACTGGGGATGCACTGCAGTGAGTCCACAGAGTGCACTGGAACCACTGAGAATGCACTTCAGTGAGTCCAGAGAGTGCACTGGCACCACTGGGGATGCACTGCAGTGAGTCCAGAGAGTGCACTAGCACCACTGGGGAATGCAGTGCAGTGAGTCCAGTGAGTACACTGGCACCACTGGGGATGCAGTGCAGTGAGTCAAGAGAGTGCACTGGCACCACTGGAGATGCAGTGCAGTGAGTCCAGAGATTGCACTGGCACCACCGGGGCTGCAGTGCAGTGAGTCCAGAGAGTGCACTGGCACCACTGGGGATGCACTGCAGTGAGTCCAGAGAGTGCACTGGCACCACTGGTGATGCAGTACAGTGAGTCCAGAGAGTGCACTGGCACCACTGGGGATGCACTGCAGTGAGTGCAGAGAGTGCACTGGCACCACTGGGGATGCACTACAGTGAGTCCAGAGATTGCACTGGCACCACTGGGGATGCAGTGCACTGAGTCCAGAGAGTGCACTGGCACCACTGGGGATGCAGTGCATTGAGTCCAGAGAGTGCACTGGCACAACTGGGGATGCACTTCAGTGAGTCCAGAGAGTGCACTGACACCACTGGGGATGCAGTGCAGTGACACCAGAGAGTGCACTGGCACCACTGGGGATGCAGTGCAGTGAGTCCACAGAGTGCTCTGGCACCACTGGGGATGCACTGCAGTGAGTCCAGAGAGTACACTGGCACCACTGGGGATGCAGTGCAGTGAGTCCAGAGAGTTCACTGGCACCACTGGGGATGCAGTCCAGTGAGTCCAGTGAGTGCACTGGCACCACTGGGGATGCAGTGCAGTGACTGCAGAGAGTACACTGGCACCACCGGGGATTCACTGCAGTGAGTCCAGAGAGTGAACTGGCACCACCTGTGATGCAGTGCAGTGAGTCCAGTGAGTGCACTGGCACCACTGGGGATGCAGTGCTGTGACTCCAGAGAGCGCACTGGCACCACTGGGGATGCAGTGCAGTCAGTTCAGTGAGTGCACTGGCACCACTGGGGGTGCAGTGCAGTGAGTCCGGAGAGTGCACTGACACCACTGGGGATGCAGTGCAGTGTGTCCAGAGAGTGCACTGGCAGCAGTGGGGATGCAGTGCAGTGAGTCCAGAGAGTGCACTGGCACCACTGGGGATGCAGTGCAGTGAGTCCAGAGACTTCACTGGCACCACTGGGAATGTAGTGCAGTGAGTCCAGAGAGTGCACTGGCACCACTGGGGATGCACTGCAGTGAGTCCAGAGAGTGCACTGGCACCACTGAGAATGCCCTTCAGTGAGTCCAGAGAGTGCACTGGCACCACTGGGGATGCACTGCAGTGAGTCCACAGAGTGCACTGACACCACTGGGGATGCAGTACAGTGAGTCCAGAGAGTGCACTGGCACCACTGGGGATGCAGTGCAGTGAGTCCAGAGAGTGCACTGGCAGTACAGAGGATGCAGTGCAGTGAGTCCAGAGAGTGCTCTGGCACCACTGGGGATGCAGTGCAGTGAGTCCAGAGAGTGCACTGGCACCACTGGGGATGCAGTGCAGTGAGTCCAGAGAGTGCACTGGCACCACTGGGGATGCACTTCAGTGAGTCCAGAGAGTGCACTGGCACCACTGGTGATGCACTGCAGTGAGTCCAGAGAGTGCACTGGCACCACTGGTGATGCACTGCATTGAGTCCAGAGAGTGCAGTGGCACCACTGGGGATGCAGTGCAGTGAGTCCAGAGAGTGCACTGGCAGCACTGGGGATGCAGTGCAGTGAGTCCAGAGAGTGCACTGGCAATACTGGGGATGCAGTGCAGTGAGTCCAGAGAGTGCACTGGCACCACTGGGGCTGCAGTGCAGTGAGTCCAGAGAGTGCACTGGCACCACTGGGGATGCAGTGCAGTGAGTCCAGAGAGTGCTCTGGCACCACTGGGGATGCACTGAAGTGAGTCCCGAGAGTGCACTGGCACCACTGGGGATGCAGTGCAGTGAGTCCAGAGAGTGCACTGGCAACACTGGGGATGCAGTGCAGTGAGTCCAGAGAGTGCACTGGCACCACTGGGGATGCAGTGCAGTGAGTCCAGAGTGTGCACTGGCACGACTGGGAATGCAGTGCAGTGAGTCCAGAGATTGCACTGGCACCACTGGGGATGCACTTCAGTGAGTCCAGAGAGTGCACTGGCACCACAGGTGATGCACTGCAGTGAGTCCAGAGAGTGCACTGGCACCACTGGGGATGCAGTGCAGTGAGTCCAGAGAGTGCACTGGCACCACTGGGGATGCACTGCAGTGAGTCCAGAGAGTGCACTGGCACCAGAGGGAATGTACTGCAGTGAGTCCAGTGAGTGCACTGGCACCACTGGGTATGCAGTGCAGTGAGTGCAGAGAGTGCACTGGCACAACTGGGGATGCAGTGCAGTGAGTCCAGAGAGTGCAGTGACACCACTGGGGATGCAGTGCAGTGAGTCCAGAGAGTGCACAGGCAGCACTGGGGATGCAGTGCAGTGAGTCCAGAGAGTGCACTGGCACCACTGGGGATGCAGTGCAGTGAGTCCAGAGAGTGCACTGGCACCACTGGGGATGCAGTGCAGTGAGTCCAGTGAGTGTACTGGCACCACTGGGGATGCACTGCAGTGAGTCCAGAGAGTGCACTGGCACCACTGAGAATGCACTTCAGTGAGTCCAGAGAGTGCACTGGCACCACTGGGGATGCAGTGCAGTGAGTCAAGAGAGTGCACTGGCACCACTGAGAATGCACTTCAGTGAGTCCAAAGAGTGCACTGGCACCACTGGGGATGCACTGCAGTGAGTCCAGAGAGTGCACTAGCACCACTGGCAATGCAGTACAGTGAGTCCAGTGAGTGCACTGGCACCACTGGGGATGTAGTGCAGTGACTCGAGAGAGTGCACTGGCACCACTGGGGATGCAGTGCAGTGAGTCCAGAGAGTGCACTGGTACCACTTGGGATGCAGTGCAGTGAGTCCAGTGAGTGCACTGGCACCACTGGGGATGCAGTGCAGTGAGTCCAGAGAGTGCATTGGCACCACTGGGGATGCAGTGCAGTGAGTCCAGAGAGTGCACTGGCACCACTGGGGATGCACTGCAGTCACTCCAGAGAGTGCACTGGCACCACTGATGATGCAGTACAGTGAGTCCAGTGAGCGCACTGGCACCACTGGGGATGTAGTGCAGTGACTCGAGAGAGTGCACTGGCACCACTGGGGATGCAGTGCAATGAGTCCAGAGAGTGCACTGGCACCACTTGGGATGCAGTGCAGTGAGTCCAGAGAGTGCACTGGCACCACTTGGGATGCAGTGCAGTGAGTCCAGAGAGTGCATTGGCACCACTGGGGGTGCAGTGCAGTGAGTCCAGAGAGTGCACTGGCACCACTGGGGATGCACTGCTGTGAGTCCAGAGAGTGCACTGGCACCACTGGGGATGCACTGCAGTGAGTCCAGAGAGTGCAGTGGCACCACTGGGGATGCAGTGCAGTGAGTCCAGAGAGTGCACTGGCACCACTGGGGATGCACTGCAGTGAGTCCAGAGAGTGCACTGGCACCACTGGGGATGCAGTGCAGTGAGTCCAGAGAGTGCACTGGCAGCACTGGGGATGCAGTGCAGTGAGTCCAGAGAGTGCACTGGCACCACTGGGGATGCACTGCAGTGAGTCCAGAGAGCGCACTGGCACCACTGGGGATGCACTGCAGTGAGTCCACAGAGTGCACTGAACCACTGAGAATGCACTTCAGTGAGTCCAGAGAGTGCACTGGCACCACTGGGGATGCACTGCAGTGAGTCCAGAGAGTGCACTAGCACCACTGGGGAATGCAGTGCAGTGAGTCCAGCGAGTACACTGGCACCACTGGGGATGCACTGCAGTGAGTCAAGAGAGTGCACTGGCACCACTGGGGATGCACTGCAGTGAGCCCAGAGAGTGCACTGGCACCACTGGGGATGCGGTGCCGGGAGTCCAGAGAGTGCTTTGGCACCACTGGGGATGCAGTGCAGTTACTCCAGAGAGTGCACTGGCAACACTGGGGATGCAGTACAGTGAGTCCAGAGAGTGCACTGTGAACACTGGGGATGCAGTGCAGTGACTCGAGAGAGTGCACTAGCACCACTGGGGATGCAGTGCAGTGAGTCCAGAGAGTGCACTGACACCACTGGGGATGCAGTGCAGTGAGTCCACAGAGTGCACTGGCACCACTGGGGATGCAGTGCAGTGAGTCCAGAGAGTGCACTGGCACCACTGGGGATGCAGTGTAGTGAGTGCAGAGAGTGCACTGTGAACACTGGGGATGCAGTGCAGTGAGTCCAGAGAGTGCACTGGCACCACTGGGGATGCAGTGCAGTGAGTCCAGAGAGTGCTCTGGCACCACTGGGGATGCACTGCAGTGAGTCCAGAGATTGCACTGGCACCACTGGGGATGCACTGCAGTGAGTCCAGAGAATGCACTGGCACCACTGGGGATGCACTGCAGTGAGTCCAGAGAGTGCACTGGCACCACTGGGGATGCAGTGCAGTGAGTCCAGAGAGTGCACTGGCACCAGAGGGAATGCACTGCCGTGAGTCCAGTGAGTGCACTGGCACCACTGTGGATGCACTGCAGTCAGTCCAGAGAGTGCACTGGCACCACTGGGGATGCAGTGCAGTGAGTCCAGAGAGTGCACTGGCACCACTGGGGATGCAGTGCAGTGAGTCCAGAGAGTGCACTGGCACCACTGGGGATGCAGTGCAGTGAGTCCAGAGAGTGCACTGTCACCACTGGGGATGCAGTACAGTGAGTCCACAGAGTGCACTGGTACCAGTGGGGATGCAGTACAGTGAGTCCAGAGAGTGGACTGGCACCACTGGGCATGCAGTGCAGTGAGTCCAGAGAGTGCACTGGCACCACTGGGGATGCAGCACAGTGACTCCAGAGAGTGCACTGGCACCACTGGGGATGCAGTGCAGTGAGTCCAAAGACTTCACGGGCAAAACTGGAGATGCAGTGCAGTGAGTCCAGAGAGTGCACTGGCACCACTGGGGATGCAGTGCAGTGAGTCCAGAGATTGCACTGGCACCACCGGGGCTGCAGTGCAGTGAGTCCAGAGAGTGCACTGGCACCACTGGGGATGAACTGCAGTGAGTCCAGAGAGTGCACTGGCACCACTGGTGATGCAGTACAGTGAGTCCAGAGAGTGCACTGGCACCACTGGGGATGCACTGCAGTGAGTCCAGAGAGTGCACTGGCACCACTGGGGATGCACTACAGTGAGTCCAGAGATTGCACTGGCACCACTGGGGATGCAGTGCACTGAGTCCAGAGAGTGCACTGGCACCACTGGGGATGCAGTGCAGTGAGTCCAGAGAGTGCACTGGCACAACTGGGGATGCACTTCAGTGAGTCCAGAGAGTGCACTGACACCACTGGGGATGCAGTGCAGTGAGTCCAGAGAGTGCACTGGCACCACTGGGGATGCAGTGCAGTGAGTCCAGACAGTGCTCTGGCACCACTGGGGATGCACTGCAGTGATTCCAGAGAGTACACTGGCACCACTGGGGATGCAGTGCAGTGAGTCCACAGAGTTCACTGGCACCACTGGGGATGCAGTCCAGTGAGTCCAGTGAGTGCACTGGCACCACTGGGGATGCAGTGCAGTGACTGCAGAGAGTACACTGGCACCACCGGGGATTCACTGCAGTGAGTCCAGTGAGTGCACTGGCACCACTGGGGATGCAGTGCTGTGACTCCAGAGAGCGCACTGGCACCAGTGGGGATGCAGTGCAGTCAGTTCAGTGAGTGCACTGGCACCACTGGGTGTGCAGTGCAGTGAGTCCAGAGAGTGCACTGACACCACTGGGGATGCAGTGCAGTGAGTCCAGAGAGTGCACTGGCAGCAGTGGGGATGCAGTGCAGTGAGTCCAGAGAGTGCACTGGCACCACTGGGGATGCAGTGCAGTGAGTCCAGAGAGTGCACTGGCACCACTGGGAATGCAGTGCAGTGAGTGCAGAGAGTGCACTGGCACCACTGGGGATGCACTACAGTGAGTCCAGAGATTGCACTGGCACCACTGGGGATGCAGTGCACTGAGTCCAGAGAGTGCACTGGCACCACTGGGGATGCAGTGCATTGAGTCCATAGAGTGCACTGGCACAACTGGGGATGCACTTCAGTGAGTCCAGAGAGTGCACTGACACCACTGGGGATGCAGTGCAGTGAGTCCAGAGAGTGCACTGGCACCACTGGGGATGCAGTGCAGTGAGTCCAGAGAGTGCTCTGGCACCACTGGGGATGCACTGCAGTGAGTCCAGAGAGTACACTGGCACCACTGGGGATGCAGTGCAGTGAGTCCAGAGAGTTCACTGGCACCACTGGGGATGCAGTCCAGTGAGTCCAGTGAGTGCACTGGCACCAGTGGGGATGCAGTGCAGTGACTGCAGAGAGTACACTGGCACCACCGGGGATTCACTGCAGTGAGTCCAGAGAGTGCACTGGCACCACCTGTGATGCAGTGCAGTGAGTCCAGAGAGTGCACTGGCACCACTGGGGATGCAGTGCTGTGACTCCAGAGAGCGCACTGGCACCACTGGGGATGCAGTGCAGTCAGTTCAGTGAGTGCACTGGCACCAATGGGGGTGCAGTACAGTGAGTCCAGAGAGTGCACTGACACCACTGGGGATGCAGTGCAGTGAGTCCAGACAGTGCACTGGCACCACTGGGGATGCAGTGCAGTGAGTCCAGAGAGTGCACTGGCACCACTGGGGATGCAGTGCAGTGAGACCAGAGAGTGCACTGGCACCACTGGGGATGCAGTGCAGTGAGTCCAGAGAGTGCACTGGCACCACTGGGGATGCACTGCAGTTAGTCCAGAGAGTGCACTGTCACCACTGGGGATGCAGTACAGTGAGTCCAGAGAGTGCACTGGCACCACTGGACATGCAGTGCAGTGAGTCCAGAGAGTGCACTGGCACCACTGGGGATGCACTTGAGTGACTCCACAGAGTGCACTGGCACCACTGGGGATGCACTGCAGTGAGTCCAGAGAGTGCACTGGCACCACTGGGGATGCACTACAGTGAGTCCAGAGAGTGCACTGGCACCACTGGTGATGCACTGCAGTTACTCCAGAGAGTGCACTGGCACCACTGGGGATGCAGTGCAGTGAGTCCAGTGAGTGTACTGGCACCACTGGGGATGCACTTCAGTGAGCCCAGAGAGTGCACTGGCACCACTGAGAATGCACTTCAGTGAGTCCAGAGAGTGCACTGGCACCACTGGGGATGCACTGCAGTGAGTCCAGAGAGTGCACTAGCACCACTGGGGATGCAGTGCAGTGAATCATGTGAGTACACTGGCACCACTGGGGATGCAGAGCAGTGAGTCCGGAGAGCTCACTGGCACCACTGGGGATGCAGTGCAGTGAGTCCAGAGAGTGCACTGGCACCACTGGAGATGCAGTACAGTGAGTCCAGTGAATGCACTGGAACCACTGGGGATGCAGTGCAGTGAGTCCAGAGAGTGCACTGGCACCACTGGGGATGCAGTGAAGTGAGTCCAGAGAGTGCACTGGCACCACCGATGATGCAGTACAGTGAGTCCAGTGAGTGCACTGGCACTACTGGGGATGTAGGGCAGTGACTCGAGAGAGTGCACTGGCACCACTGGGGATGCAGTGCAGTGAGTCCAGAGAGTGCACTGGCACCACTGGGGATGCAGTGCAGTGAGTCCAGAGAGTGCATTGGCACCACTGGGGATGCAGTGCAGTGAGTCCAGAGAGTGCACTGGCACCACTGGGGATGCAGTGCAGTGAGTCCAGAGACTTCACTGGCACCACTGGGAATGCAGTGCAGTGAGTGCAGAGAGTGCACTGGCACCACTGGAGATGCAGTGCAGTGAGTCCAGAGAGTGCACTGGCACCACTGGGGATGCACTGCAGTGAGTCCAGAGAGTGCACTGGCACCACTGGGGATGCACTGCAGTGAGTCCAGAGAGTGCACTGGCACCACTGGGGATGCACTACAGTGAGTCCAGAGATTGAACTGGCACCACTGGGGATGCAGTGCAGTGAGTCCAGAGAGTACACTGGCACCACTGGTGATGCAGTTTAGTGACTCCAGAGAGTGCACGGGCACCACTGGGGATGCACTTCAGTGAGTCCAGAGAGTGTACTGACACCACTGGGGTTGCGGTGCAGTGAGTCCAGAGAGTGCACTGGCACCACTGGGGATGCAGTGCAGTGAGTCCAGAGAGTGCACTGGCACCACTGGGGATGCACTGCAGTGAGTCCAGAGACTGCACTGGCACCACTGGGGATGCAGTGCAGTGAGTCCAGAGAGTGCACTGGCACCACTGGTGATGCACTGCAGTTACTCCAGAGAGTGCACTGGCACCACTGGGGATGCGGTGCGGTGAGTCCAGAGAGTGCACTGGCACCACTGGGGATGCAGTGCAGTCAGTCCAGTGAGTGTACTGGCACCACTGGGGAAACACTGCAGTGAGTCCAGAGAGTGCACTGGCACCACTGAGAATGCCCTTCAGTGAGTCCAGAGAGTGCACTGGCACCACTGGGGATGCACTGCAGTGAGTCCACAGAGTGCACTAGCACCACTGAGGATGCAGTGCAGTGAGTCCAGAGAGTGCACTGGCACCACTGGGGATGCACTTCAGTGAGTCCAGAGAGTGCACGCGCTCCACTGGGGATGCAGTACAGTGAGTCCAGAGAGTGCACTGGCACCACTGGGGATGCAGTGCAGTGAGTCCAGAGAGTGCACTGGCAGCACAGAGGATGCAGTGCAGTGAGTCCAGAGAGTGCTCTGGCACCACTGGGGATGCAGTGCAGTGAGTCCAGAGAGTGCACTGGCACCACTGGGGATGCAGTGCAGTGAGTCCAGAGAGTGCACTGGCACCACTGGGGATGCACTTCAGTGAGTCCAGAGAGTGCACTGGCACCACTGGTGATGCAGTGCAGTGAGTCCAGAGAGTGCACTGGCACCACTGGGGATGCACTGCAGTGAGTCCAGAGAGTGCACTGGCACCACTGGGGATGCACTGCAGTGAGTCCAGAGAGTGCACTGGCTCCAGAGGGAATGCACTGCAGTGAGTCCAGTGAGTGCACTGGCACCACTGGGGATGCAGTGCAGTGAGTGCAGAGAGTGCACTGGCACCACTGGACATGCAGTGCAGTGAGTCCAGAGAGTGCAGTGGCACCACTGGGGATGCAGTGCAGTGAGTCCAGAGAGTGCACTGGCAGCACTGGGGATGCAGTGCAGTGAGTCCAGAGAGTGCACTGGCAATACTGGGGATGCAGTGCAGTGAGTCCAGAGAGTGCACTGGCACCACTGGGGCTGCAGTGCAGTGAGTCCAGAGAGTGCACTGGCACCACTGGGGATGCAGTGCAGTGAGTCCAGAGAGTGCTCTGGCACCACTGGGGATGCACTGAAGTGAGTCCAGAGAGTGCACTGGCACCACTGGGGATGCAGTGCAGTGAGTCCAGAGAGTGCACTGGCAACACTGGGGATGCAGTGCAGTGAGTCCAGAGAGTGCACTGGCACCACTGGGGATGCAGTGCAGTGAGTCCAGAGTGTGCACTGGCACGACTGGGAATGCAGTGCAGTGAGTCCAGAGATTGCACTGGCACCACTGGGGATGCACTTCAGTGAGTCCAGAGAGTGCACTGGCACCACAGGTGATGCACTGCAGTGAGTCCAGAGAGTGCACTGGCACCACTGGGGATGCAGTGCAGTGAGTCCAGAGAGTGCACTGGCACCACTGGGGATGCACTGCAGTGAGTCCAGAGAGTGCACTGGCACCAGAGGGAATGTACTGCAGTGAGTCCAGTGAGTGCACTGGCACCACTGGGTATGCAGTGCAGTGAGTGCAGAGAGTGCACTGGCACAACTGGGGATGCAGTGCAGTGAGTCCAGAGAGTGCAGTGACACCACTGGGGATGCAGTGCAGTGAGTCCAGAGAGTGCACAGGCAGCACTGGGGATGCAGTGCAGTGAGTCCAGAGAGTGCACTGGCACCACTGGGGATGCAGTGCAGTGAGTCCAGAGAGTGCACTGGCACCACTGGGGATGCAGTGCAGTGAGTCCAGTGAGTGTACTGGCACCACTGGGGATGCACTGCAGTGAGTCCAGAGAGTGCACTGGCACCACTGAGAATGCACTTCAGTGAGTCCAGAGAGTGCACTGGCACCACTGGGGATGCAGTGCAGTGAGTCCAGAGAGTGCACTGGCACCACTGAGAATGCACTTCAGTGAGTCCAAAGAGTGTACTGGCACCACTGGGGATGCACTGCAGTGAGTCCAGAGAGTGCACTAGCACCACTGGGAATGCAGTACAGTGAGTCCAGTGAGTGCACTGGCACCACTGGGGATGTAGTGCAGTGACTCGAGAGAGTGCACTGGCACCACTGGGGATGCAGTGCAGTGAGTCCAGAGAGTGCACTGGTACCACTTGGGATGCAGTGCAGTGAGTCCAGTGAGTGCACTGGCACCACTGGGGATGCAGTGCAGTGAGTCCAGAGAGTGCATTGGCACCACTGGGGATGCACTGCAGTGAGTCCAGAGAGTGCACTGGCACCACTGGGGATGCACTGCAGTCACTCCAGAGAGTGCACTGGCACCACTGATGATGCAGTACAGTGAGTCCAGTGAGCGCACTGGCACCACTGGGGATGTAGTGCAGTGACTCGAGAGAGTGCACTGGCACCACTGGGGATGCAGTGCAGTGAGTCCAGAGAGTGCACTGGCACCACTTGGGATGCAGTGCAGTGAGTCCAGAGAGTGCGCTGGCACCACTGGGGATGCAGTGCAGTGAGTCCAGAGAGTGCATTGGCACCAATGGGGGTGCAGTGCAGTGAGTCCAGAGAGTGCACTGGCACCACTGGGGATGCACTGCTGTGAGTCCAGAGAGTGCACTGGCAGCAGTGCGGATGCACTGCAGTGAGTCCAGAGAGTGCACTGGCACCACTGGGGATGCACTGCAGTGAGTCCAGAGAGTGCAGTGGCACCACTGGGGATGCAGTGCAGTGAGTCCAGAGAGTGCACTGGCACCACTGGGGATGCACTGCAGTGAGTCCAGAGACTGCACTGGCACCACTGGGGATGCAGTGCAGTGAGTCCAGAGAGTGCACTGGCACCACTGGGGATGCACTGCAGTTACTCCAGAGAGTGCACTGGCACCACTGGGGATGCGGTGCGGTGAGTCCAGAGAGTGCACTGGCACCACTGGGGATGCAGTGCAGTCAGTCCAGTGAGTGTACTGGCACCACTGGGGAAACACTGCAGTGAGTCCAGAGAGTGCACTGGCACCACTGAGAATGCCCTTCAGTGAGTCCAGAGAGTGCACTGGCACCACTGGGGATGCACTGCAGTGAGTCCACAGAGTGCACTAGCACCACTGGGGATGCAGTGCAGTGAGTCCAGAGAGTGCACTGGCACCACTGGGGATGCACTTCAGTGAGTCCAGAGAGTGCACGCGCTCCACTGGGGATGCAGTACAGTGAGTCCAGAGAGTGCACTGGCACCACTGGGGATGCAGTGCAGTGAGTCCAGAGAGTGCACTGGCAGCACAGAGGATGCAGTGCAGTGAGTCCAGAGAGTGCTCTGGCACCACTGGGGATGCAGTGCAGTGAGTCCAGAGAGTGCACTGGCACCACTGGGGATGCAGTGCAGTGAGTCCAGAGAGTGCACTGGCACCACTGGGGATGCACTTCAGTGAGTCCAGAGAGTGCACTGGCACCACTGGTGATGCACTGCAGTGAGTCCAGAGAGTGCACTGGCACCACTGGGGATGCACTGTTGTGAGTCCAGAGAGTGTACTGGCACCACTGGGGATGCACTGCAGTGAGTCCAGAGAGTGCACTGGCTCCAGAGGGAATGCACTGCAGTGAGTCCAGTGAGTGCACTGGCACCACTGGGGATGCAGTGCAGTGAGTGCAGAGAGTGCACTGGCACCACTGGACATGCAGTGCAGTGAGTCCAGAGAGTGCAGTGGCACCACTGGGGATGCAGTGCAGTGAGTCCAGAGAGTGCACTGGCAGCACTGGGGATGCAGTGCAGTGAGTCCAGAGAGTGCACTGGCAATACTGGGGATGCAGTGCAGTGAGTCCAGAGAGTGCACTGGCACCACTGGGGCTGCAGTGCAGTGAGTCCAGAGAGTGCACTGGCACCACTGGGGATGCAGTGCAGTGAGTCCAGAGAGTGCTCTGGCACCACTGGGGATGCACTGAAGTGAGTCCAGAGAGTGCACTGGCACCACTGGGGATGCAGTGCAGTGAGTCCAGAGAGTGCACTGGCAACACTGGGGATGCAGTGCAGTGAGTCCAGAGAGTGCACTGGCACCACTGGGGATGCAGTACAGTGAGTCCAGAGTGTGCACTGGCACAACTGGGAATGCAGTGCAGTGAGTCCAGAGATTGCACTGGCACCACTGGGGATGCACTTCAGTGAGTCCAGAGAGTGCACTGGCACCACAGGTGATGCACTGCAGTGAGTCCAGAGAGTGCACTGGCACCACTGGGGATGCAGTGCAGTGAGTCCAGAGAGTGCACTGGCACCACTGGGGATGCACTGCAGTGAGTCCAGAGAGTGCACTGGCACCAGAGGGAATGTACTGCAGTGAGTCCAGTGAGTGCACTGGCACCACTGGGTATGCAGTGCAGTGAGTGCAGAGAGTGCACTGGCACAACTGGGGATGCAGTGCAGTGAGTCCAGAGAGTGCAGTGACACCACTGGGGATGCAGTGCAGTGAGTCCAGAGAGTGCACAGGCAGCACTGGGGATGCAGTGCAGTGAGTCCAGAGAGTGCACTGGCACCACTGGGGATGCAGTGCAGTGAGTCCAGAGAGTGCACTGGCACCACTGGGGATGCAGTGCAGTGAGTCCAGTGAGTGTACTGGCACCACTGGGGATGCACTGCAGTGAGTCCAGAGAGTGCACTGGCACCACTGAGAATGCACTTCAGTGAGTCCAGAGAGTGCACTGGCACCACTGGGGATGCAGTGCAGTGAGTCCAGAGAGTGCACTGGCACCACTGAGAATGCACTTCAGTGAGTCCAAAGAGTGTACTGGCACCACTGGGGATGCACTGCAGTGAGTCCAGAGAGTGCACTAGCACCACTGGGAATGCAGTACAGTGAGTCCAGTGAGTGCACTGGCACCACTGGGGATGTAGTGCAGTGACTCGAGAGAGTGCACTGGCACCACTGGGGATGCACTGCAGTGAGTCCAGAGAGTGCACTGGTACCACTTGGGATGCAGTGCAGTGAGTCCAGTGAGTGCACTGGCACCACTGGGGATGCAGTGCAGTGAGTCCAGAGAGTGCATTGGCACCACTGGGGATGCACTGCAGTGAGTCCAGAGAGTGCACTGGCACCACTGGGGATGCACTGCAGTCACTCCAGAGAGTGCACTGGCACCACTGATGATGCAGTACAGTGAGTCCAGTGAGCGCACTGGCACCACTCGGGATGTAGTGCAGTGACTCGAGAGAGTGCACTGGCACCACTGGGGATGCAGTGCAGTGAGTCCAGAGAGTGCACTGGCACCACTTGGGATGCAGTGCAGTGAGTCCAGAGAGTGCACTGGCACCACTGGGGATGCAGTGCAGTGAGTCCAGAGAGTGCATTGGCACCAATGGGGGTGCAGTGCAGTGAGTCCAGAGAGTGCACTGGCACCACTGGGGATGCACTGCTGTGAGTCCAGAGAGTGCACTGGCAGCAGTGCGGATGCACTGCAGTGAGTCCAGAGAGTGCACTGGCACCACTGGGGATGCACTGCAGTGAGTCCAGAGAGTGCAGTGGCACCACAGGGGATGCAGTGCAGTGACTCCAGAGAGTGCACTGGCACCACTGGGGATGCACTGCAGTGAGTCCAGAGAGTGCACTGGCACCACTGGGGATGCAGTGCAGTGAGTCCAGAGAGTGCACTGGCACCACTGGGGATGCACTGCAGTGAGTCCAGAGAGTGCACTGGCATCACTGGGGATGCACTGCAGTGAGTCCAGAGAGCGCACTGGCACCACTGGGGATGCACTGCAGTGAGTCCACAGAGTGCACTGGCCGCACTGTGGATGCAGTGCAGTGCGTCCAGAGAGTGCACTGGCACCACTGGGGATGCACTGCAGTGAGTCCAGAGAGTGCACTAGCACCACTGGGGAATGCAGTGCAGTGAGTCCAGTGAGTACACTGGCACCACTGGGGTTGCAGTGCAGTGAGTCAAGAGAGTGCACTGGCACCACTGGGGATGCACTGCAGTGAGCCCAGAGAGTGCACTGGCACCACTGGGGATGCGGTGCCGGGAGTCCAGAGAGTGCTTTGGAACCACTGGGGATGCAGTGCAGTTACTCCAGAGAGTGCACTGGCAACACTGGGGATGCAGTACAGTGAGTCCACAGAGTGCACTGGCACCACTGGGGATGCAGTGCAGTGACTTGAGAGAGTGCACTGGCACCACTGGGGATGCAGTGCAGTGAGTCCAGAGAGTGCACTGACACCACTGGGGATGCAGTGCAGTGAGTCCACAGAGTGCACTGGCACCACTGGGGATGCAGTGCAGTGAGTCCAGAGAGTGCACTGGCACCACTGGGGATGCAGTGTAGTGAGTGCAGAGAGTGCACTGTGAACACTGGGGATGCAGTGCAGTGAGTCCAGAGAGTGCCCTGGCACCACTGGGGATGCAGTGCAGTGAGTCCAGAGTGTGCACTGGCACCACTGGGGATGCAGTGCAGTGAGTCCAG
This sequence comes from Anser anser, assembly GCF_964211835.1. Lineage (NCBI taxonomy): Eukaryota > Metazoa > Chordata > Aves > Anseriformes > Anatidae > Anser > Anser anser. The sequence goes on along the minus strand of NC_139732.1, from coordinate 1,398,556 downwards.
AGATTGCACTGGCACCACTGGGGATGCACTGCAGTGAGTCCAGAGAATGTACTGGCACCACTGGGGATGCAGTGCAGTGAGTCCAGAGAGTGCACTGGCACCACTGGGGATGCAGTGCAGTGAGTCCAGAGAGTGCACTGGCACCAGAGGGAATGCACTGCCGTGAGTCCAGTGAGTGCACTGGCACCACTGTGGATGCACTGCAGTGAGTCCAGAGAGTGCACTGGCACCACTGGGGATGCAGTGCAGTGAGTCCAGAGAGTGCACTGGCACCACTGGGGATGCACTGCAGTGAGTCCAGAGAGTGCACTGGCACCACTGGGGATGCACTGCAGTGAGTCCAGAGAGTGCACTGTCACCACTGGGGATGCAGTACAGTGAGTCCACAGAGTGCACTGGTACCAGTGGGGTTGCAGTACAGTGAGTCCAGAGAGTGCAGTGGCACCACTGGGCATGCAGTGCAGTGAGTCCAGAGAGTGCACTGGCACCACTGGGGATGCAGCACAGTGACTCCAGAGAGTGCACTGGCACCACTGGGGATGCAGTGCAGTGAGTCCAAAGACTTCACGGGCAAAACTGGAGATGCAGTGCAGTGAGTCCAGAGAGTGCACTGGCACCACTTGGGATGCAGTGCAGTGAGTCCAGAGATTGCACTGGCACCACCGGGGCTGCAGTGCAGTGAGTCCAGAGAGTGCACTGGCACCACTGGGGATGCACTGCAGTGAGTCCAGAGAGTGCACTGGCACCACTGGTGATGCAGTACAGTGAGTCCAGAGAGTGCACTGGCACCACTGGGGATGCACTGCAGTGAGTCCAGAGAGTGCACTGGCACCACTGGGGATGCACTACATTGAGTCCAGAGGTTGCACTGGCACCACTGGGGATGCAGTGCACTGAGTCCAGAGAGTGCACTGGCACCACTGGGGATGCAGTGCAGTGAGTCCAGAGAGTGCACTGGCACCACTGAGAATGCACTTCAGTGAGTCCAAAGAGTGTACTGGCACCACTGGGGATGCACTGCAGTGAGTCCAGAGAGTGCACTAGCACCACTGGGAATGCAGTACAGTGAGTCCAGTGAGTGCACTGGCACCACTGGGGATGTAGTGCAGTGACTCGAGAGAGTGCACTGGCACCACTGGGGATGCACTGCAGTGAGTCCAGAGAGTGCACTGGTACCACTTGGGATGCAGTGCAGTGAGTCCAGTGAGTGCACTGGCACCACTGGGGATGCAGTGCAGTGAGTCCAGAGAGTGCATTGGCACCACTGGGGATGCACTGCAGTGAGTCCAGAGAGTGCACTGGCACCACTGGGGATGCACTGCAGTCACTCCAGAGAGTGCACTGGCACCACTGATGATGCAGTACAGTGAGTCCAGTGAGCGCACTGGCACCACTCGGGATGTAGTGCAGTGACTCGAGAGAGTGCACTGGCACCACTGGGGATGCAGTGCAGTGAGTCCAGAGAGTGCACTGGCACCACTTGGGATGCAGTGCAGTGAGTCCAGAGAGTGCACTGGCACCACTGGGGATGCAGTGCAGTGAGTCCAGAGAGTGCATTGGCACCAATGGGGGTGCAGTGCAGTGAGTCCAGAGAGTGCACTGGCACCACTGGGGATGCACTGCTGTGAGTCCAGAGAGTGCACTGGCAGCAGTGCGGATGCACTGCAGTGAGTCCAGAGAGTGCACTGGCACCACTGGGGATGCACTGCAGTGAGTCCAGAGAGTGCAGTGGCACCACTGGGGATGCAGTGCAGTGACTCCAGAGAGTGCACTGGCACCACTGGGGATGCACTGCAGTGAGTCCAGAGAGTGCACTGGCACCACTGGGGATGCAGTGCAGTGAGTCCAGAGAGTGCACTGGCACCACTGGGGATGCACTGCAGTGAGTCCAGAGAGTGCACTGGCATCACTGGGGATGCACTGCAGTGAGTCCAGAGAGCGCACTGGCACCACTGGGGATGCACTGCAGTGAGTCCACAGAGTGCACTGGCCGCACTGTGGATGCAGTGCAGTGAGTCCAGAGAGTGCACTGGCACCACTGGGGATGCACTGCAGTGAGTCCAGAGAGTGCACTAGCACCACTGGGGAATGCAGTGCAGTGAGTCCAGTGAGTACACTGGCACCACTGGGGTTGCAGTGCAGTGAGTCAAGAGAGTGCACTGGCACCACTGGGGATGCACTGCAGTGAGCCCAGAGAGTGCACTGGCACCACTGGGGATGCGGTGCCGGGAGTCCAGAGAGTGCTTTGGAACCACTGGGGATGCAGTGCAGTTACTCCAGAGAGTGCACTGGCAACACTGGGGATGCAGTACATTGAGTCCACAGAGTGCACTGTGAACACTGGGGATGCAGTGCAGTGACTTGAGAGAGTGCACTGGCACCACTGGGGATGCAGTGCAGTGAGTCCAGAGAGTGCACTGACACCACTGGGGATGCAGTGCAGTGAGTCCACAGAGTGCACTGGCACCACTGGTGATGCAGTGCAGTGAGTCCAGAGAGTGCACTGGCACCACTGGGGATGCAGTGTAGTGAGTGCAGAGAGTGCACTGTGAACACTGGGGATGCAGTGCAGTGAGTCCAGAGAGTGCCCTGGCACCACTGGGGATGCAGTGCAGTGAGTCCAGAGTGTGCACTGGCACCACTGGGGATGCAGTGCAGTGAGTCCAGAGATTGCACTGGCACCACTGGGGATGCACTGCAGTGAGTCCAGAGAATGCACTGGCACCACTGGGGATGCAGTGCAGTGAGTCCAGAGAGTGCACTGGCACCACTGGGGATGCAGTGCAGTGAGTCCAGAGAGTGCACTGGCACCAGAGGGAATGCACTGCCGTGAGTCCAGTGAGTGCACTGGCACCACTGTGGATGCACTGCAGTGAGTCCAGAGAGTGCACTGGCACCACTGGGGATGCAGTGCAGTGAGTCCAGAGAGTGCACTGGCACCACTGGGGATGCACTGCAGTGAGTCCAGAGAGTGCACTGGCACCACTGGGGATGCAGTGCAGTGAGTCCAGAGAGTGCACTGTCACCACTGGGGATGCAGTACAGTGAGTCCACAGAGTGCACTGGTACCAGTGGGGTTGCAGTACAGTGAGTCCAGAGAGTGCAGTGGCACCACTGGGCATGCAGTGCAGTGAGTCCAGAGAGTGCACTGGCACCACTGGGGATGCAGCACAGTGACTCCAGAGAGTGCACTGGCACCACTGGGGATGCAGTGCAGTGAGTCCAAAGACTTCACGGGCAAAACTGGAGATGCAGTGCAGTGAGTCCAGAGAGTGCACTGGCACCACTTGGGATGCAGTGCAGTGAGTCCAGAGATTGCACTGGCACCACCGGGGCTGCAGTGCAGTGAGTCCAGAGAGTGCACTGGCACCACTGGGGATGCACTGCAGTGAGTCCAGAGAGTGCACTGGCACCACTGGTGATGCAGTACAGTGAGTCCAGAGAGTGCACTGGCACCACTGGGGATGCACTGCAGTGAGTCCAGAGAGTGCACTGGCACCACTGGGGATGCACTACATTGAGTCCAGAGGTTGCACTGGCACCACTGGGGATGCAGTGCACTGAGTCCAGAGAGTGCACTGGCACCACTGGGGATGCAGTGCATTGAGTCCAGAGAGTGCACTGGCACAACTGGGGATGCACTTCAGTGAGTCCAGAGAGTGCACTGGCACCACTGGGGATGCAGTGCACTGAGTCCAGAGAGTGCACTGGCACCACTGGGGATGCAGTGCAGTGAGTCCAGAGAGTGCTCTGGCACCACTGGGGATGCACTGCAGTGAGTCCAGAGAGTACACTGGCACCACTGGGGATGCAGTGCAGTGAGTCCAGAGAGTTCACTGGCACCACTGGGGATGCAGTCCAGTGAGTCCAGAGAGTGCACTGGCACCACTGGGGATGCAGTGCAGTGACTGCAGAGAGTACACTGGCACCACCGGGGATTCACTGCAGTGAGTCCAGAGAGTGCACTGGCACCACCTGTGATGCAGTGCAGTGAGTCCAGTGAGTGCACTGGCACCACTGGGGATGCAGTGCAGTGACTCCAGAGAGCGCACTGGCACCACTGGGGATGCAGTGCAGTCAGTTCAGTGAGTGCACTGGCACCACTGGGGGTGCAGTGCAGTGAGTCCAGAGAGTGCACTGACACCACTGGGGATGCAGTGCAGTGAGTCCAGAGAGTGCACTGGCAGCAGTGGGGATGCAGTGCAGTGAGTCCAGAGAGTGCACTGGCACCACTGGGGATGCAGTGCAGTGAGTCCAGAGACTTCACTGGCACCACTGGGAATGCAGTGCAGTGAGTGCAGAGAGTGCACTGGCACCACTGGGGATGCACTGCAGTGAGTCCAGAGAGTGCACTGGCACCACTGGGGATGCACTACAGTGAGTCCAGAGATTGCACTGGCACCACTGGGGATGCAGTGCACTGAGTCCAGAGAGTGCACTGGCACCACTGGGGATGCAGTGCATTGAGTCCAGAGAGTGCACTGGCACAACTGGGGATGCACTTCAGTGAGTCCAGAGAGTGCACTGACACCACTGGGGATGCAGTGCAGTGAGTCCAGAGAGTGCACTGGCACCACTGGGGATGCAGTGCAGTGAGTCCAGAGAGTGCTCTGGCACCACTGGGGATGCACTGCAGTGAGTCCAGAGAGTACACTGGCACCACTGGGGATGCAGTGCAGTGAGTCCAGAGAGTTCACTGGCACCACTGGGGATGCAGTCCAGTGAGTCCAGTGAGTGCACTGGCACCACTAGGGATGCAGTCCAGTGAGTCCAGTGAGTGCACTGGCACCACTGGGGATGCAGTGCAGTGACTGCAGAGAGTACACTGGCACCACCGGGGATTCACTGCAGTGAGTCCAGAGAGTGCACTGGCACCACCTGTGATGCAGTGCAGTGAGTCCAGTGAGTGCACTGGCACCACTGGGGGTGCAGTGCTGTGACTCCAGAGAGCGCACTGGCACCACTGGGGATGCAGTGCAGTCAGTTCAGTGAGTGCACTGGCACCACTGGGGGTGCAGTGCAGTGAGTCCAGAGAGTGCACTGACACCACTGGGGATGCAGTGCAGTGAGTCCAGAGAGTGTACTGGCAGCAGTGGGGATGCAGTGCAGTGAGTCCAGAGAGTGCACTGGCACCACTGGGGATGCAGTGCAGTGAGTCCAGAGACTTCACTGGCACCACTGGGAATGCAGTGCAGTGAGTGCAGAGAGTGCACTGGCACCACTGGGGATGCACTGCAGTGAGTCCAGAGAGTGCACTGGCACCACTGGGGATGCACTACAGTGAGTCCAGAGATTGCACTGGCACCACTGGGGATGCAGTGCACTGAGTCCAGAGAGTGCACTGGCACCACTGGGGATGCAGTGCATTGAGTCCAGAGAGTGCACTGGCACAACTGGGGATGCACTTCAGTGAGTCCAGAGAGTGCACTGACACCACTGGGGATGCAGTGCAGTGAGTCCAGAGAGTGCACTGGCACCACTGGGGATGCAGTGCAGTGAGTCCAGAGAGTGCTCTGGCACCACTGGGGATGCACTGCAGTGAGTGCAGAGAGTACACTGGCACCACTGGGGATGCAGTGCAGTGAGTCCAGAGAGTTCACTGGCACCACTGGGGATGCAGTCCAGTGAGTCCAGTGAGTGCACTGGCACCACTGGGGATGCAGTCCAGTGAGTCCAGTGAGTGCACTGGCACCACTGGGGATGCAGTGCAGTGACTGCAGAGAGTACACTGGCACCACCGGGGATTCACTGCAGTGAGTCCAGAGAGTGCACTGGCACCACCTGTGATGCAGTGCAGTGAGTCCAGTGAGTGCACTGGCACCACTGGGGGTGCAGTGCTGTGACTCCAGAGAGCGCACTGGCACCACTGGGGATGCAGTGCAGTCAGTTCAGTGAGTGCACTGGCACCACTGGGGGTGCAGTACAGTGAGTCCAGAGAGTGCACTGACACCACTGGGGATGCAGTGCAGTGAGTCCAGACAGTGCACTGGCACCACTGGGGATGCAGTGCGGTGAGTCCAGAGAGTGCACTGGCACCACTGGGGATGCAGTGCAGTGAGACCAGAGAGTGCACTGGCACCACTGGGGATGCACTGCAGTGAGTCCAGAGAGTGCACTGGCACCACTGGGGATGCACTGCAGTTAGTCCAGAGAGTGCACTGTCACCACTGGGGATGCAGTACAGTGAGTCCACATAGTGCACTGGCACCAGTGGGGATGCAGTACAGTGAGTCCAGAGAGTGCACTGGCACCACTGGGGATGCACTGCAGTGAGTCCAGAGAGTGCACTGGCACCACTGGGGATGCACTTGAGTGACTCCACAGAGTGCACTGGCAACACTGGGGATGCAGTGCAGTGAGTCCAAAGACTTCACTGGCACCACTGTGGATGCAGTGCAGTGAGTCCAGAGTGTTCATTGGCACCACTGGGGATGCAGTGAAGTGAGTGCAGAGAGTGCACTGGCACCACTGGTGATGCACTGCAGTGAGTCCAGAGAGTGCACTGGCACCACTGGGGATGCACTACAGTGAGTCCAGAGAGTGCACTGGCACCACTGGTGATGCACTGCAGTGAGTCCAGAGAGTGCACTGGCACCACTGGGGATGCAGTGCAGTGAGTCCAGTGAGTGTACTGGCACCACTGGGGATGCACTTCAGTGAGCCCAGAGAGTGCACTGGCACCACTGAGAATGCACTTCAGTGAGTCCAGAGAGTGCACTGGCACCACTGGGGATGCACTGCAGTGAGTCCAGAGAGTGCACTAGCACCACTGGGGATGCAGTGCAGTGAATCCTGTGAGTACACTGGCACCACTGGGGATGCAGAGCAGTGAGTCCAGAGAGCTCACTGGCACCACTGGGGATGCAGTGCAGTGAGTCCAGAGAGTGCACTGGCACCACTGGAGATGCAGTACAGTGAGTCCAGTGAATGCACTGGAACCACTGGGGATGCAGTGCAGTGAGTCCAGAGAGTGTACTGGCACCACTGGTGATGCAGTACAGTGAGTCCAGTGAGTGCACTGGTACCACTGGGCCTGCAGTGCAGTGAGTCCAGAGAGTGCACTGGCACCACTGGGGATGCAGTGAAGTGAGTCCAGAGAGTGCACTGGCACCACCGATGATGCAGTACAGTGAGTCCAGTGAGTGCACTGGCACTACTGGGGATGTAGTGCAGTGACTCGAGAGAGTGCACTGGCACCACTGGGGATGCAGTGCAGTGAGTCCAGAGAGTGCACTGGCACCACTGGGGATGCAGTGCAGTGACTCCAGAGAGTGCACTGGCACCACTGGGGATGCAGTGCAGTGAGTCCAGAGAGTGCACTGGCACCACTGGGGATGCAGTGCAGTGAGTCCAGAGACTTCACTGGCACCACTGGGAATGCAGTGCAGTGAGTGCAGAGAGTGCACTGGCACCACTGGGGATGCAGTGCAGTGAGTCCAGAGAGTGCACTGGCACCACTGGGGATGCACTGCAGTGAGTCCAGAGAGTGCACTGGCACCACTGGGGATGCACTGCAGTGAGTCCAGAGAGTGCACTGGCACCACTGGGGATGCACTACAGTGAGTCCAGAGATTGCACTGGCACCACTGGGGATGCAGTGCAGTGAGTCCAGAGAGTGCACTGGCACCACTGGTGATGCTGTTTAGTGAGTCCAGAGAGTGCACGGGCACCACTGGGGATGCACTTCAGTGAGTCCAGAGAGTGCACTGACACCACTGGGGTTGCGGTGCAGTGAGTCCAGAGAGTGCACTGGCACCACTGGGGATGCAGTGCAGTGAGTCCAGAGAGTGCACTGGCACCACTGGGGATGCACTGCAGTGAGTCCAGAGAGTGCACTGGCACCACTGGGGATGCAGTCCAGTGAGTCCAGTGAATGCACTGGCACCACTCTGGATGCTGTGCAGTGAGTGCAGAGAGTGCACTGGCACCACTGGGGATGCAGTACAGTGTGTCCAGTGAGTGCACTGGCACCACTGGGGATGCAGTGCTGTGACTCCGGAGAGTGCACTGGCACCACTGGGGATGCAGTGCAGTCAGTCCAGTGAGTGCACTGGCACCACTGGTGATGCAGTGCAGTGAGTGCAGAGAGTGCAATGGCACCAATGGGGATGCACTTCAGTGAGTCCAGAGAGTGCACTGGCACCACTGGGGATGCAGTGCAGTGAGTCCAGAGATTGCACTGGCACCACTGGGGATGCAGTGCTGTGACTCCAGAGAGCGCACTGGCACCACTGGGGATGCAGTGCAGTGAGTCCAGAGAGTGCACTGGCACCACTGGGGCTGCAGTGCAGTGAGTCCAGAGAGTGCACTGGCACCACTGGGGATGCACTGCAGTGAGTCCAGAGAGTGCACTGGCACCACTGGGGATGCAGTGCAGTGAGTCCAGAGAGTGCACTGGCACCACTGGGGATGCACTGCAGTGAGTCCAGAGATTGCACTGGCACCACTGGGGATGCAGTGCAGTGAGTCCAGAGAGTGCACTGGCACCACTGGGGATGCACTACAGTGAGTCCACAGAGTGCACTGGCACCACTGGGGATGCTCTGCAGTGAGTCCAGAGATTGCACTGGCACCACTGGGGATGCAGTGCAGTGAGTCCAGAGAGTGCACTGGCACCACTGGGGATGCACTGCAGTGAGTTCAGAGAGTGCACTTGCACCACTGGGGATGGGTTTCAAGCCAACTGCATTAACCGCTCATGCTTCTTTCTTATGAGACGTTAGTAAACCAATTACATAGCCTTGTCAAGACTAAATCACAGGTAAAAATCCTGTACATCTCATGTGGCCAACCACTCCCAACTAGGATTCCAAGAACCAGGAGGTTCGGTGAAAATAGGGCTAGTGCTATTAGAGGGGTGATTATTAGGGTAAGCCCTAAGCTGTCTTTAATGGAGAAGTATGGGTGGAATGGGATTTTGTCGCAGTCTGATACGATTCCTAGTGGGTTATTTGAGCCTGATTCGTGTAGGAAGGTTAGGTGGACTAGGGTGATTCCTGCAATTAGGAAGGGCAGTAGGAAGTGGATGGCGAAGAATCGGGTTAAGGTTGGATTGTCTACTGAGAATCCTCCTCAGGCTCATTCTACTAGAGTTTGCCCAATGTACGGGATGGCTGAGAATAGGTTGGTGATTACGGTGGCCCCTCAGAATGACATTTGTCCTCATGGTAGGACATACCCTACGAAGGCAGTTGCTATTAGGGTGAGTAGGAGGATTACTCCTGTGTTTCAGGTTTCTTTGTATAGGTAGGAGCCGTAGTAGAGGCCTCGTCCGATGTGTAAGTAGATGCAGATAAAGAAGAGCGAAGCACCGTTGGCGTGGAGGTTGCGGATGAGCCATCCGTACTGGACGTCTCGGCATGTGTGAGCTACTGAGGAGAAGGCGAGTGAAGTGTCTGCGGTGTAGTGTATGGCTAGTAGCAGGCCTGTTAGGATTTGTGTGGCTAAGCAGATGGCTAGAAGGGAGCCGAAGTTTCATCAGGCAGAGATGTTGGAGGGGGCGGGTAGGTCGATTAGGGAGTTGTTGATTATTTTTAGTAGGGGATGGGATTTGCGGATGTTAGGGGCCATTAGTGAGTCTGTGTGTTATTAGGATTATTACCAGGATGGAGAGGGCGAAGGATCCTAGGTAGGCCTTAATTAGCCCTGTGTGTATTGAGGTTGCGGCTTTGCTTGCGGCTACTTGTAGTTCAGCAAGGCCCTCTGGCCCTATTTTTTCGAGTCAGGAGAGGTCGATCAAGTGTAGGGCAATGTTTTGTCCCTTTTCTAGTAGGTTTTTGGAGAAGAATCGGTGTACTAGGGGGTTGAAGTACCCTAATGCAGAGGAGAAGTTTATGAGGGGGTTTGGTTTGGGGTGAGTGAGGGTGTGTGTTATGTTCGATAGTTCTAGGGCTAGGATGATTCCTAGGATTGTTATGAGGATGGCAGCGGTTTTGGTGATAAGGGGTATGGTTATTGGGGGGGTTTTGGTTGGTGTGATGAAAGAGGTAATGATTATTCCTGCTGTAATGCTGCCTAGGGCGAGTCGGGTTAGGGGGGCGGTGATTAGTGGGTTGTTTTCGTTTATTGATACTATTGGGGGGATTCGGGTTTGTCCAGCTTGGACTAGGATGGTTATGCGGATGCTGTAGGTTGCGGTGAATGCTGTGGCTATAAGGGTTAGGAGTAGGGCTCAAGTATTTAGGTATGATGTGTTTAAGCTTTCGATGATGAGGTCTTTTGAGTAGAATCCGGCTAGGAATGGGGTTCCTATCAGCGCCAGGTTTCCGATGGTTAGGCAGGAAGTAGTGACTGGGAGTATTTTCTGTAGGCCTCCTATCTTTCGGATATCTTGTTCTCCGTTTAGGTTGTGGATGATAGACCCTGAGCATAGGAATAGTATGGCTTTAAAGAAGGCATGGGTTGAGATGTGTAGGAAGGCTAGTTGTGGGAGGTTTAGTCCGATAGTGACTATTATTAGTCCTAGTTGGCTGGATGTTGAGAAAGCAATGATTTTTTTGATGTCATTTTGGGTTAGGGCGCATGTGGCAGCGAATAGGGTTGATAGAGCACCTAGGCATAGGCAGGCAGTTAGGGCTGTCTGGTTGGTGGCTAGCAGGGGGTGCATGCGGATGAGCAGGAAGATTCCGGCTACTACTATGGTACTGGAGTGCAGTAGGGCTGATACTGGGGTGGGGCCTTCTATTGCTGCGGGCAGTCATGGGTGGAGTCCAAATTGGGCGGATTTTCCTGCGGCTGCGAGGATTAATCCTATGAGGGGGAGGATTGGGGTTTGGTGGGGGTGTACGGCTTGTTGGATCTCTCAGGTGTTGAATGTTGAAGCTAGTCATGCTATGCTCAGGGTCAGTCCGACGTCTCCGATTCGGTTGTAGATTACGGCTTGTAGGGCGGCGGTGTTGGCATCTGCTCGGCCTTGTCATCAGCCGATGAGAAGGAAGGACATGATTCGTACTCCTTCCCAGCCTACGAATAGGAGGAATATGTTGTTTGCGGTTGTTAGGAGGAGTATGGCGACTAGGAATGTCAGTAGGTAGGTGAAAAATTTTGTTACGTATGGCTCTGAGGCCATGTATCATATGGCGAATTGTAGGATTGATCATGTTACAAATAGGGCGATTGGAAGAAATGTTATTGAGTATTGGTCTATTTTTAGGCTCAGGGGGATTTTAAAGTTTATAATGAATTTTCACTCCCAGTGGCAGGTGACAGATTCTACTCCCGAGTAGATGAATGCGGTTGTAGGGGCTAGGCTAATTAGGAATGCGGTTTTAACAGCGCGGGTGGTGGCTTGTGGGGTGTTTTTAAAGTTTTTAAATAGAAATGGCAGGATGATTGGGGTTAGGAGGATTGTCAGCGTGAGTAGTGTGAGGGAGTTGATTAGTAGTGTGGGGTTCACTCCTTTTACTTGGATTTGCACCAAGATGGGTGGTTCCTAAGACCAGTGGATTGCTGTTATCCTTTAAAAGTAAGGGGGCTGAGGTTTTAGGCTCAGATGTAAGAGTTAGCAGCTCTTGTTGGTTAAACCCTCCCCTCGGCAGGTAAGAAGGTTTGAACTTCTATTCTTAGAATCACAGTCTAATGTTTGGTTTAAACTATACTTGCATGAGGGGATTCCGGAGATCAGTTCGGGTTTGAGGATTAGGAGGAATATTGGGATAATGTGGAGTGTTATGAGCAGGTGTTCTCGCGTGGTTGAGTTTTGCATAGATGTGATGTGGGAGGGGATTGAGCCTCGTTGGGTCATTAGTAGTATGAATAAGGTGTAGGAGGCGGTTAGTAGGGTTGCGATTCCTGTTAGGATGATCGTGAAGGCAGATCAGTTGAATAAGGTGATTATAATGGTTAGCTCTGCTATGAGGTTTGTTGTTGGGGGTAAGGCTATGTTTGTTAGATTGGCCAGCAATCATCAGGTAGCTATGAGTGGTAGGAGAGGTTGTAGGCCTCGTGTGAGTAGTAGAATTCGGCTGTGCGTACGTTCATAGTTTGTGTTGGCTAGGCAGAATAGTATGGAGGAAGTTAGTCCATGGGAAATTATTAGGATCATTGCCCCTGAGAATGATCAGTGGGTTTGGATTATTCCTGCGGCGATAACTAGGCCTATGTGGCTAACGGATGAATAAGCGATTAGTGATTTTAGGTCTGTCTGTCGTAGGCAGATTGAGCTAGTCATTAGGGCGCCTCATAGGGCCAGGGTTAGGAAGGGGTAGTGCAGGAGGTTGGACAGTGGGCCCATAAATAGAGTGACTCGTATAATTCCGTATCCTCCTAGCTTTAGTAGTAGGGCGGTGAGGAGTATTGAGCCTGCGATGGGTGCTTCTACGTGGGCTTTTGGCAGTCAGAGGTGTAGGCCATATAGTGGGGCTTTTACTATGAATGCTATGAGCAGTGCTAGACCTGATAGTATTCCTGTCCATGAGGTGGATAGGGTTGGGTGGGTTAGTTGTAGGGTTGGCAGGTGCAGGGTGCCAATTTTCACGTATAGGTGTATGATTGTGATTAGCAGGGGTAGAGAGCTTACTAGCGTGTAGAATAGCAGGTAGATGCCAGCGCTTAGGCGTTCTGGTTGGTTCCCCCATCGGGTGATTAAGATTAGGGTGGGAATGAGGGTTGCTTCAAATGAGATGTAAAATAGTGCTAGTTCTGTGGTGGAAAAGGCTAGTAGGATGAATGGCTGGACTGCGACTAAGGTTGAGATAAAGATTCGTTTGCGTTGTAGGGGTTCTTGTTGCAGGTGGTTTTGGCTTGCTATGATTATGAGTGGGAGTAGTCAGCAGGATAGTACTAGGAGGGGGGATGAGATTTGGTCAATTCCTGTTCAGTTGGATAAAAATTTGTAGGGGTAGTAGGTTGGGATTAATCACTGTAGGCTTAGGGCAGCGATTAGGAGGCTGTATAAGGTGGTGTTAGTCCATAGAAATTTTGGTGGAGACAGCAGGGCTGTTGGAAGAAGTATGATTGTGGGTAGGATGATTTTTAGCATTGCAGGAGGTTTAGGTTGTGTAGATGGTCGGAGCCATGTGTGCGGGTGGAGGCTACTAGGATGGCCAGGCCTGTGCCCGCCTCACACGCTGAGAAGGTTAGCATGAGAATTGGTACCATGGTGAATGAGGAGACTTGGTTTTCGATGGATCATATTGATAGGCCTACGAATATCGATAATATTATGCTTTCAAGGCATAGTAGGGCGGATACTAGGTGGGTTCGGTGGAAGGCTAGTCCTAGTCCGCTGAAAATGAAGGCTGAGTAGAAGCTTAAATGTAGGGGCGACATAAGAAAGTTACAGGGTTGGCTGTAATCTGCTGGGTCGAAACCAGCTATCTTTTTGGTTAGACTAACTTTCTGTTATTCTGCTCATTCTAGGCCCCCTTGAATTCACTCGTAGGCCAGTCCGAGTGTTAGGAGAAGGAGGATCGCTACAGTTCAGGTGAGGGTCATTAGGGGGGATTGGAGTTGGACGGCTCATGGCAGGGGGAGTAGGAGGGCGATTTCTAGGTCGAATAGGACGAACAGGATGGCTACTGAGGAAGAATCGGACTGAGAATGGTAATCGAGCAGATCCAAGTGGGTCGAATCCACATTCGTACGGTGAGAGTTTCTCTGAGTCGGGGTTTATTTGGGCGAGTCAGAAGTTTAATGCGGTTAGGGCGGCGCTTAGGATTGATGATAGGGCGAATATGAACATGAGTGCGTTCATTGCTCTCCTCTGGGTTTATACCAGATTCTAGAGATTGGAAGTCAATTGTAATTAATATACTAGAAGAGCAAGATCCTCATCAGTAGATGGTTATGTAGAGGAATAGTCAGATGACGTCTACGAAGTGTCAGTATCAGGCTGCTGCCTCGAATCCGAAGTGGTGGTCTGATGTAAAGTGGAACTTGATCAGTCGGAAGAGGCAGACGGTCAGGAAGGAGGATCCGATGATTACGTGGAGTCCGTGGAATCCAGTGGCAACGAAGAAGGTAGATCCGTAGACGCTATCGGCGATTGAGAATGGGGCTTCGTGGTATTCTATTGCTTGTAGGGCTGTGAAGTAGAATCCCAGGAGGATCGTTAGGGTTAGGGCGTGGATGGCGTGTTTTCAGTTTCCTTCTGTGATGCTGTGATGGGCTCACGTTACGGTAACGCCTGAGGCTAGTAGGATGGCTGTGTTTAGTAGGGGGACTTCTATCGGGTTGAGTGGTTTAATTCCTGTTGGGGGTCATTGGCCTCCTAGTTCTGGGGTTGGGGCCAGGCTCGAGTGGAAGAACGCTCAGAAGAACCCTAAGAAGAAGAATGCTTCGGATGTGATGAAAAGGATTATGCCGTATCGTAGGCCTTTTGGGACTGTGGGAGTGTGATGGCCTTGGAAGGTGCTTTCTCGTACAATGTCTCGTCATCATTGGAGTATTACTAGGAGTATTGAGATGAGGCCTAGGGTTAGTAGTATGGATGAGTTGTAGTGGAATCACATGATTAATCCTGAGGTTGTGAGTAGGGCGGCGGCTGCCCCGAAGATTGGTCAAGGGCTTGGGTCAACTATGTGGTATGAGTGTGCTTGGTGTGCCATTAGATGTTTTCTTGTAAGTATAGGCTTAGAAGGAGCACGAAGACGTAGGCCTGGATTATGGCTACTGCTACTTCTAGGATGGTTAGGAGTAGTAGGATGATTATTGTTAGGATGGATACTGCAGGAAGGGTGGGTATTAATGCAATGGAGGCTGTAGAGATGAGTTGGATGAGTAAGTGTCCTGCTGTAAGGTTGGCTGTAAGGCGGACTCCGAGGGCTAGGGGGCGGATTAGTAGGCTGGTTGTTTCGATCAGGATTAGTGCGGGGATTAGGGGTGTAGGGGTACCTTCGGGTAATAGGTGGGCTAAAGAGGCTGATGGTTGGTTTCGTAGGCCTGTTAGTAGTGTGGCGAGCCATAGTGGGAAGGCTAGGGCTATGTTCATAGATAGTTGGGTGGTTGGGGTGAATGTATATGGAAGGAGGCCTAGAAGGTTGATTGTAAGAAGTATGATTATTAGGGATGTAAATATTATGGCTCATTTGTGGCCATTTTTGTTGAGTGGGACTATTAGTTGTTTTGTGATTAGGTGAAGGAGTCATGTTTGGATAGTAGAAAGGCGGTTGTTGATTCATGGGTTGTTTGGGGACGGGAATAGTAGGGCTGGGAAGAGTAGGGATAGTAGGATTAAGGGGATGCCGAATAGATTGGGGCTGGAAAATTGGTCAAAGAAGCTTAGGTTCATGGTCAGGATCATGGTGTGGGTTTGGTAGTGAGGGAGGTCTTATTTGATGGGGGGTTGGTTGTGGTGAAGGCTAGTAGTTTTGGTTGGATGAGGAGTGCTAGGGTTAATCAGGTTATAATTATGATTGAAAATCATGGTGCGGGGTTAAGCTGTGGCATATCATTAAGGAGGGGGAAGTCCCTCTTTGGCTAGCTTAAAAGGCTAGTGCTGTTGCATAGCTTCTTAATGATTAGGATGATGATAGAAGGGACGATCAGGCCTCGAAATGTGGGAGTGGGGTTGATTCTACTACAATGGGTATGTAGCTGTGATTAGCCCCGCAAATTTCTGAGCATTGTCCGTAAAAAATCCCAGGCTGGGTGGTAATGAATGAAGTTTGGTTTAGTCGGCCTGGGATTGCGTCTGTTTTAACTCCGAGCGTTGGGACTGCTCAGGAGTGGAGTACGTCTCCTGCAGTAATGATCACGCGGATGGGGGATTCTATTGGGATAACTACGCGGTGGTCAACTTCTAGCAGTCGGAAGTGGCCGTTGGGTAAGTCTGGGGTGGGCACTATGTAGGAGTCGAATGATAGGTCTTTGAAGTCTGTGTATTCGTAGCTTCAGTATCATTGGTGGCCGATGGCTTTTAGGGTGAGGTCTGGTTCATCGATTTTGTCCATTATGTAGAGGATTTGTAGGGATGGGAGGGCGAGGAGTACCAGGACGATAGCAGGTAGGATTGTCCAGATCAGCTCTACTTCTTGGGCGTCTACAGCATTGGACGAGAGTTTTTCTGTTAGTATGTGGGCTAAAAGGTAGAGAACTAGGCTGCAGATAGCTAGGGCAACGATTAGGGCGTGGTCGTGGAATTCAACGAGTTCTTCTATGATGGGTGATGAGGCGTCTTGGAATCCTAGTTGGGAGTGGTTGGCCACATGAGATGTACAGGATTTTTACCTGTGATTTAGTCTTGACAAGGCTATGTAATTGGTTTACTAACGTCTCATAAGAAAGAAGCATGAGCGGTTAATGCAGTTGGCTTGAAACCAGCATGTGAGGGTTCGATTCCTTCCTTTCTTGTACTTGGACGAAGGCCGGTTCCTCGAAAGTATGGTATGGGGGAGGGCAGCCGTGGATTCATTCAACGTTTGTGGTAGTTAGTTCTGGTTGTAGGACTTTTCGTTTGGCCGGAAAGGCTTCTCAGATGATGAATATTAGTATGATTACGGCTACTATTGAGATTAGGGAGCCGATGGAGGAAATGGTGTTTCATAGTGTGTAGGCGTCGGGATAGTCCGAGTATCGTCGGGGTATTCCTGCTAGGCCTAGGAAGTGCTGGGGGAAGAACGTTAGGTTTACTCCTGTAAATATTACCCCGAAGTGGGCTTTTGCTCATGTTTGGTGTAGGGTAAACCCAGTGAGTAGTGGGAATCAGTGAGTAAATCCTGCTAGAATGGCAAAGACGGCGCCTATGGATAGGACGTAGTGGAAGTGGGCAACTACGTAGTACGTGTCGTGCAGGGCGATGTCTAGGGAAGAGTTTGCAAGAACGATTCCTGTTAATCCTCCGATGGTAAATAGGAAGATAAATCCTAGAGCTCATAGTATTGGGGGGGTCTCATTTGATTGTTCCTCCGTGCAGGGTGGCTAGTCAGCTAAATACTTTGATTCCGGTAGGGATGGCAATGATTATAGTGGCTGATGTAAAGTAGGCTCGGGTATCAACGTCTATTCCTACTGTAAACATGTGGTGAGCTCAGACGATGAATCCTAGGAAGCCGATGGATAGTATGGCTCAGACTATTCCCATGTAGCCGAAGGGCTCCTTTTTGCCTGAGTAGTACGTGACTACGTGTGAGATGATTCCGAACCCCGGTAGGATCAGAATATAGACTTCTGGGTGTCCGAAGAATCAGAATAGGTGTTGGTACAGGATTGGGTCTCCTCCTCCAGCGGGGTCGAAGAATGTGGTGTTTAGGTTTCGATCAGTTAGTAATATTGTAATACCGGCGGCGAGTACGGGGAGTGATAGAAGGAGTAGGATGGCGGTAATTAGTACGGATCAGACAAATAGTGTCCACTTCCACTACGTCCTATCCATAGGCGCCGTCTTTGCCATTCTAGCAGGATTTACTCACTGATTCCCACTACTCACTGGGTTTACCCTACACCAAACATGAGCAAAAGCCCACTTCGGGGTAATATTTACAGGAGTAAACCTAACGTTCTTCCCCCAGCACTTCCTAGGCCTAGCAGGAATACCCCGACGATACTCGGACTATCCCGACGCCTACACACTATGAAACACCATTTCCTCCTAGTCCTAGGACTTAGAGAAACTCCAGTACTAAAAATAGTAAACACAAGCAATAATTTCATATACTTCACTCTCACTCACCACTCAACTATCAGCTAACCACACCCCCGTCCACATAGCTTAACACAAAGCATGGCACTGAAGTTGCCAAGATGGCATAAAACATGCCTGCGGACAAAAGACTTAGTCCTAACCTTACGGTTGGTTTTTGCTAAATATATACATGCAAGTATCCGCGCCCCAGTGTAAACGCCCTCGACCACCTACCCCCATACAGGCCTTGAGGAGCGGGTATCAGGCACACCCAAGTAGTAGCCCAAGACGCCTCGCTAAGCCACGCCCCCACGGGTATTCAGCAGTAATTAACATTAAGCAATGAGTGCAAACTTGACTTAGTTATAGCAACAGCCTAACTTCAAGGGTTGGTAAATCTTGTGCCAGCCACCGCGGTCATACAAGAAACCCAAATCAACCGTCCTATTGACACGGCGTAAAGAGTGGTAAAATGCCTATCCTAGCTAACTAAGATCAAAATGCAACTGAGCTGTCATAAGCCCAAGATGCACCTAAACACACCATTAAGATGATCTTAGGAACTAACGACTGATTTAAACCCACGAAAGCCAGGGCCCAAACTGGGATTAGATACCCCACTATGCCTGGCCCTAAATCTTGATACTTACTTTACCGAAGTATCCGCCAGAGAACTACGAGCACAAACGCTTAAAACTCTAAGGACTTGGCGGTGCCCCAAACCCACCTAGAGGAGCCTGTTCTACAATCGATAATCCCCGATTAACCCAACCACCCCTTGCCAACACAGCCTACATACCGCCGTCGCCAGCCCACCTCGAATGAGAGCACAACAGTGGACACAATAGCACCCCGCTAATAAGACAGGTCAAGGTATAGCCTATGGAGTGGAAGAAATGGGCTACATTCCCTATTCATAGGGCACACGGAAAGAAGCGTGAAACCACTTCTGGAAGGCGGATTTAGCAGTAAAGTGGGACAATAGAGCCTACTTTAAGCCGGCCCTGGGGCACGTACATACCGCCCGTCACCCTCCTCAAAAGCCACATCCCACATAACTAATACCATAAATACGCTGAAGATGAGGTAAGTCGTAACAAGGTAAGTGTACCGGAAGGTGTACTTAGAATATCAAGACGTAGCTATAACACCAAAGCACTCAGCTTACACCTGAAAGATATCTACTAGACCGGATCGTCTTGAAGCCCCCCCTCTAGCTCAACCACACAAATAGTACACCAAAACTAAAGAATTTACTAAACTAATTAAACTAAAGCATTTTACAGTCTTAGTATAGGCGATAGAAAAGACACTTAGACGCGATAGAGACCCCAGTACCGTAAGGGAAAGATGAAATAGCAGTGAAACAATCAAAGCGACAGACAGCAAAGATCAACCCTTGTACCTTTTGCATCATGGTTTAGCGAGAACAACCAAGCAAAGTGAACTAAAGTTTGCCCCCCCGAAACCCAAGCGAGCTACTTTCAAGCAGTTAAAGAGAGCGAACCCGTCTCTGTTGCAAAAGAGTGGGATGACTTGTCAGTAGAGGTGAAAAGCCAACCGAGCTGGGTGATAGCTGGTTACCTGTGAAACGAATCTAAGTTCCCCCTTAATCCTCCCTACCGGACATCCTGAACCCTAATGAGATGATTAAGAGCTATTTAATGGAGGGACAGCTCCATTAAAAAAGGACACAACCTCGACTAGCGGATAATTCTTACTACTGATCCTACCGTGGGCCCTAAAGCAGCCATCAAAAAAGAGTGCGTCAAAGCTCCACCACCTAAAAATACCAAAATAAGATGATTCCCTTATCACAAACAGGTCAACCTATGAATATAGGAGAATTAATGCTAAAATAAGTAACTCAGGGCCACACCCCTCTAACGGCGCAAGCTTACATAGAAACATTATTAACAGACCTAGACAGATACAAAAACCCCTACAAGACCACGTATTAACTAACCCTGTTAACCCGACTCAGGAGCGCCTATAAGAGCGATTAAAATCTGTGAAAGGAACTCGGCAAATTAATAAGGCCCGACTGTTTACCAAAAACATAGCCTTCAGCAAATTAAACAAGTATTGAAGGTGATGCCTGCCCGGTGACTTAGGTTTAACGGCCGCGGTATCCTAACCGTGCAAAGGTAGCGCAATCAATTGTCCCATAAATCGAGACTTGTATGAATGGCTAAACGAGGTCTTAACTGTCTCTCACAGATAATCAGTGAAATTGATCTCCCCGTGCAAAAGCGGGGATGTGAACATAAGACGAGAAGACCCTGTGGAACTTAAAAATCAACGACCACCGCGAATCCTCAATCAACCCCACTGGGGCCACTACCATCGCAGAGCCTGGTCGATATTTTTCGGTTGGGGCGACCTTGGAGGAGAACAAATCCTCCAAAAACAAGACCATACCTCTTTACCTAGAGCTACCCCTCAAAGTGCTAACAGTGACCAGACCCAATATAATTGATTAATGGACCAAGCTACCCCAGGGATAACAGCGCAATCCCCCTCAAGAGCCCATATCGACAGGGGGGTTTACGACCTCGATGTTGGATCAGGACATCCTAATGGTGCAGCCGCTATTAAGGGTTCGTTTGTTCAACGATTAACAGTCCTACGTGATCTGAGTTCAGACCGGAGCAATCCAGGTCGGTTTCTATCTATGACACACTCTCCCCAGTACGAAAGGACCGGGAAAGTGGGGCCAATACCACAAGCACGCCCCCCCCCTCTAAGCAGTGAAACCAACTAAACCGTGAAGAGGGCCTTCCCCCACCACTTTCAATCCTAGAAAAGGACCAGCTAGAGTGGCAGAGCCCGGCAAGTGCAGAAGGCTTAAGCCCTTTCCCCAGAGGTTCAAATCCTCTCCCTAGCTTCACCCATGATTCAAATAACAACACTAAGCTGCCTCATTATATCCCTCCTATACATCATCCCAATCCTGATTGCCGTAGCCTTCCTAACCCTAGTAGAACGGAAAATCCTAAGCTACATACAATCCCGCAAAGGCCCTAACGTTGTCGGGCCTTTTGGCCTACTTCAACCATTTGCGGACGGACTGAAACTATTTACCAAAGAGCCCATCCGACCCTCTACCTCTTCCCCACTTCTATTCATTCTGATACCAATACTAGCCCTTGTCCTAGCCCTCACCACTTGAGCACCACTACCACTCCCATTTCCCCTAGCAGATCTAAACCTCGGAGTTCTCTTCCTAATAGCCATGTCAAGCCTAGCCGTCTACTCAGTCCTATGATCAGGCTGAGCCTCGAACTCAAAATACGCACTAATCGGAGCCCTACGGGCAGTAGCACAGACCATTTCATACGAAGTGACACTGGCCATAATCCTGCTATCAATAATCATACTAAGCGGAAGCTACACACTCAGCTCCTTTGCCGTCGCACAGGAGCCTCTATACTTCATTTTCTCCTCATGACCCCTAGCAATAATATGATACGTATCCACCCTAGCAGAGACAAACCGAGCTCCTTTTGACCTCACAGAGGGTGAATCTGAGCTAGTCTCAGGGTTTAACGTTGAATACGCCGCAGGACCCTTCGCCTTATTCTTCCTAGCTGAATATGCGAACATTATGCTAATAAATACACTTACAGCCATCATATTCCTAAACCCAAGCGCCCTAGGGCCACCCACAGAACTATTCCCCGTCATCCTAGCCACAAAAGTCCTCCTACTATCTTCTGGTTTCTTATGGGTCCGAGCTTCATACCCACGATTCCGATATGACCAACTAATGCACCTACTATGAAAAAACTTCCTACCCCTCACACTAGCTCTGTGCCTCTGACACATCAGCATACCTATCTGCTATGCAGGCCTACCTCCTTACATAAGGAAATGTGCCTGAACTACAAAGGGTCACTATGATAAAGTGAACATAGAGGTATAACAGCCCTCTCATTTCCTGTTGACCTTAGAAAAGTAGGAATTGAACCCACACAAGAGAAATCAAAATTCTCCATACTTCCCTTATATTATTTTCTAGTAGAGTCAGCTAATCAAGCTATCGGGCCCATACCCCGAAAATGATGGTTTAACCCCCTCCTCTACTAATGAACCCTTACGCGACCCCAATCATAACCTTCAGCCTCATCTTGGGCACCACAATCACAATTTCCAGCAACCACTGAGTTCTGGCCTGGACAGGACTGGAGATCAACGCACTAGCCATCATTCCCCTAATTGCCAAATCCCACCACCCACGAGCAGTAGAAGCCGCAACGAAATACTTCCTAACCCAAGCAGCTGCTTCCGCCCTGGTCCTATTCTCTAGCATAACCAATGCCTGAGTCACCGGCCAATGAGACATCACACAAATAAACCACCCAACCTCCTGTCTACTACTGACAGCAGCAATCGCTATTAAACTGGGCCTAGTGCCATTTCACTTCTGATTCCCAGAAGTACTACAAGGATCGCCACTAATAACAGCCCTGCTACTCTCGACCCTCATAAAATTCCCCCCACTAACCCTGCTCCTACTAACATCCAAATCCCTCGACCCAGCTCTACTCACCGCCATGGCCCTAGCCTCAACAGCACTAGGAGGCTGAATAGGACTGAACCAAACACAAACACGCAAAATCCTAGCCTTCTCGTCCATCTCCCACTTAGGCTGAATCGCCATCATCCTAGTTTACAGCCCCAAATTGGCCTTACTTACCTTCTACCTATACACAATCATAACATCAGCCGTATTCCTAGCCCTTAACAAAATCAAAGCCCTTAACCTATCCATGATCACAACCTCATGAACAAAAACCCCAGTGCTAAACGCCACCCTAATACTAGTACTTTTATCCCTAGCAGGCCTCCCCCCATTAACAGGCTTTATACCAAAGTGACTTATCATCCAAGAACTAACTAAACAGGAAATAACACCAGCAGCCATGGCAATTGCCATGCTATCACTGCTCAGCCTCTTCTTCTACCTACGCCTCGCATACCACTCAACAATTACCCTTCCCCCCAACTCCTCTAACCACATAAAACAATGATACACTAGCAAAGCCCCAAGCACACCTACTGCGGTCCTTGCCTCACTATCAATCCTCTTACTTCCCCTGTCCCCAATAACACATGCCATTGTCTAGAAACTTAGGATAACACCCCAAACCGAAGGCCTTCAAAGCCTTAAATAAGAGTTAAACCCTCTTAGTTTCTGCACATTAAGACTTACAGAATATTAACCTGTATCTTCTGAATGCAAGTCAGACGCTTTAATTAAGCTAAAGCCTCCCTAGACAGATGGGCTTCGATCCCACAAAACTCTAGTTAACAGCTAAATGCCTAAACCAATTGGCTTCTGCCTACAAAGACCCTGACGCACCCTAGTGCGCATCGATGAGCTTGCAACTCAACATGAATTTCACTACAGAGCCGATAAGAAGAGGAATTAAACCTCTGTAAAAAGGACTACAGCCTAACGCTTCAACACTCAGCCATCTTACCCGTCACCTTCATCAACCGATGACTATTTTCCACTAACCATAAGGATATTGGCACCCTGTACCTCATCTTCGGGGCATGAGCAGGAATAGTCGGCACCGCACTCAGCCTATTAATCCGCGCAGAACTAGGACAACCAGGAACTCTCCTAGGCGACGACCAAATTTACAATGTAATCGTTACCGCTCACGCCTTTGTAATAAGCTTCTTTATAGTCATACCCATCATGATCGGAGGATTCGGCAACTGATTAGTCCCCCTCATAATCGGTGCCCCCGACATAGCATTCCCGCGAATAAACAACATAAGCTTTTGACTCCTCCCCCCATCATTCCTCCTCCTACTAGCCTCATCCACTGTAGAAGCTGGCGCCGGCACAGGCTGAACTGTCTACCCTCCCCTAGCAGGTGACCTTGCCCACGCCGGAGCTTCAGTAGACCTGGCTATCTTCTCACTCCACTTAGCCGGTATCTCCTCCATCCTTGGGGCCATCAACTTTATCACCACAGCCATCAACATAAAACCCCCCGCACTCTCACAATACCAAACCCCACTATTTGTCTGATCCGTACTAATTACCGCCATCCTACTCCTTCTATCACTCCCCGTACTCGCCACCGGTATTACAATATTACTAACTGATCGAAACCTAAACACCACATTCTTCGACCCCGCTGGAGGAGGAGACCCAATCCTGTACCAACACCTATTCTGATTCTTCGGACACCCAGAAGTCTATATTCTGATCCTACCGGGGTTTGGAATCATCTCACACGTAGTCACGTACTACTCAGGCAAAAAGGAGCCCTTCGGCTACATGGGAATAGTCTGAGCCATACTATCCATCGGCTTCCTAGGATTCATCGTCTGAGCTCACCACATGTTTACAGTAGGAATAGACGTTGATACCCGAGCCTACTTTACATCAGCCACTATAATCATTGCCATCCCTACCGGAATCAAAGTATTTAGCTGACTAGCCACCCTGCACGGAGGAACAATCAAATGAGACCCCCCCAATACTATGAGCTCTAGGATTTATCTTCCTATTTACCATCGGAGGATTAACAGGAATCGTTCTTGCAAACTCTTCCCTAGACATCGCCCTGCACGACACGTACTACGTAGTTGCCCACTTCCACTACGTCCTATCCATAGGCGCCGTCTTTGCCATTCTAGCAGGATTTACTCACTGATTCCCACTACTCACTGGGTTTACCCTACACCAAACATGAGCAAAAGCCCACTTCGGGGTAATATTTACAGGAGTAAACCTAACGTTCTTCCCCCAGCACTTCCTAGGCCTAGCAGGAATACCCCGACGATACTCGGACTATCCCGACGCCTACACACTATGAAACACCATTTCCTCCATCGGCTCCCTAATCTCAATAGTAGCCGTAATCATACTAATATTCATCATCTGAGAAGCCTTTTCGGCCAAACGAAAAGTCCTACAACCAGAACTAACTACCACAAACGTTGAATGAATCCACGGCTGCCCTCCCCCATACCATACTTTCGAGGAACCGGCCTTCGTCCAAGTACAAGAAAGGAAGGAATCGAACCCTCACATGCTGGTTTCAAGCCAACTGCATTAACCGCTCATGCTTCTTTCTTATGAGACGTTAGTAAACCAATTACATAGCCTTGTCAAGACTAAATCACAGGTAAAAATCCTGTACATCTCATGTGGCCAACCACTCCCAACTAGGATTCCAAGACGCCTCATCACCCATCATAGAAGAACTCGTTGAATTCCACGACCACGCCCTAATCGTTGCCCTAGCTATCTGCAGCCTAGTTCTCTACCTTTTAGCCCACATACTAACAGAAAAACTCTCGTCCAATGCTGTAGACGCCCAAGAAGTAGAGCTGATCTGGACAATCCTACCTGCTATCGTCCTGGTACTCCTCGCCCTCCCATCCCTACAAATCCTCTACATAATGGACAAAATCGATGAACCAGACCTCACCCTAAAAGCCATCGGCCACCAATGATACTGAAGCTACGAATACACAGACTTCAAAGACCTATCATTCGACTCCTACATAGTGCCCACCCCAGACTTACCCAACGGCCACTTCCGACTGCTAGAAGTTGACCACCGCGTAGTTATCCCAATAGAATCCCCCATCCGCGTGATCATTACTGCAGGAGACGTACTCCACTCCTGAGCAGTCCCAACGCTCGGAGTTAAAACAGACGCAATCCCAGGCCGACTAAACCAAACTTCATTCATTACCACCCGGCCTGGGATTTTTTACGGACAATGCTCAGAAATTTGCGGGGCTAATCACAGCTACATACCCATTGTAGTAGAATCAACCCCACTCCCACATTTCGAGGCCTGATCGTCCCTTCTATCATCATCCTAATCATTAAGAAGCTATGCAACAGCACTAGCCTTTTAAGCTAGCCAAAGAGGGAC
The DNA here is from genome assembly GCF_964211835.1 of Anser anser. Classification (NCBI taxonomy): domain Eukaryota; kingdom Metazoa; phylum Chordata; class Aves; order Anseriformes; family Anatidae; genus Anser; species Anser anser. The sequence continues at coordinate 1,373,080 of NC_139732.1, read as the reverse complement.
TTCCCCCTCCTTAATGATATGCCACAGCTTAACCCCGCACCATGATTTTCAATCATAATTATAACCTGATTAACCCTAGCACTCCTCATCCAACCAAAACTACTAGCCTTCACCACAACCAACCCCCCATCAAATAAGACCTCCCTCACTACCAAACCCACACCATGATCCTGACCATGAACCTAAGCTTCTTTGACCAATTTTCCAGCCCCAATCTATTCGGCATCCCCTTAATCCTACTATCCCTACTCTTCCCAGCCCTACTATTCCCGTCCCCAAACAACCCATGAATCAACAACCGCCTTTCTACTATCCAAACATGACTCCTTCACCTAATCACAAAACAACTAATAGTCCCACTCAACAAAAATGGCCACAAATGAGCCATAATATTTACATCCCTAATAATCATACTTCTTACAATCAACCTTCTAGGCCTCCTTCCATATACATTCACCCCAACCACCCAACTATCTATGAACATAGCCCTAGCCTTCCCACTATGGCTCGCCACACTACTAACAGGCCTACGAAACCAACCATCAGCCTCTTTAGCCCACCTATTACCCGAAGGTACCCCTACACCCCTAATCCCCGCACTAATCCTGATCGAAACAACCAGCCTACTAATCCGCCCCCTAGCCCTCGGAGTCCGCCTTACAGCCAACCTTACAGCAGGACACTTACTCATCCAACTCATCTCTACAGCCTCCATTGCATTAATACCCACCCTTCCTGCAGTATCCATCCTAACAATAATCATCCTACTACTCCTAACCATCCTAGAAGTAGCAGTAGCCATAATCCAGGCCTACGTCTTCGTGCTCCTTCTAAGCCTATACTTACAAGAAAACATCTAATGGCACACCAAGCACACTCATACCACATAGTTGACCCAAGCCCTTGACCAATCTTCGGGGCAGCCGCCGCCCTACTCACAACCTCAGGATTAATCATGTGATTCCACTACAACTCATCCATACTACTAACCCTAGGCCTCATCTCAATACTCCTAGTAATACTCCAATGATGACGAGACATTGTACGAGAAAGCACCTTCCAAGGCCATCACACTCCCACAGTCCCAAAAGGCCTACGATACGGCATAATCCTTTTCATCACATCCGAAGCATTCTTCTTCTTAGGGTTCTTCTGAGCGTTCTTCCACTCGAGCCTGGCCCCAACCCCAGAACTAGGAGGCCAATGACCCCCAACAGGAATTAAACCACTCAACCCGATAGAAGTCCCCCTACTAAACACAGCCATCCTACTAGCCTCAGGCGTTACCGTAACGTGAGCCCATCACAGCATCACAGAAGGAAACCGAAAACACGCCATCCACGCCCTAACCCTAACGATCCTCCTGGGATTCTACTTCACAGCCCTACAAGCAATAGAATACCACGAAGCCCCATTCTCAATCGCCGATAGCGTCTACGGATCTACCTTCTTCGTTGCCACTGGATTCCACGGACTCCACGTAATCATCGGATCCTCCTTCCTGACCGTCTGCCTCTTCCGACTGATCAAGTTCCACTTTACATCAGACCACCACTTCGGATTCGAGGCAGCAGCCTGATACTGACACTTCGTAGACGTCATCTGACTATTCCTCTACATAACCATCTACTGATGAGGATCTTGCTCTTCTAGTATATTAATTACAATTGACTTCCAATCTCTAGAATCTGGTATAAACCCAGAGGAGAGCAATGAACGCACTCATGTTCATATTCGCCCTATCATCAATCCTAAGCGCCGCCCTAACCGCATTAAACTTCTGACTCGCCCAAATAAACCCCGACTCAGAGAAACTCTCACCGTACGAATGTGGATTCGACCCACTTGGATCTGCTCGATTACCATTCTCAGTCCGATTCTTCCTCAGTAGCCATCCTGTTCGTCCTATTCGACCTAGAAATCGCCCTCCTACTCCCCCTGCCATGAGCCGTCCAACTCCAATCCCCCCTAATGACCCTCACCTGAACTGTAGCGATCCTCCTTCTCCTAACACTCGGACTGGCCTACGAGTGAATTCAAGGGGGCCTAGAATGAGCAGAATAACAGAAAGTTAGTCTAACCAAAAAGATAGCTGGTTTCGACCCAGCAGATTACAGCCAACCCTGTAACTTTCTTATGTCGCCCCTACATTTAAGCTTCTACTCAGCCTTCATTTTCAGCGGACTAGGACTAGCCTTCCACCGAACCCACCTAGTATCCGCCCTACTATGCCTTGAAAGCATAATATTATCGATATTCGTAGGCCTATCAATATGATCCATCGAAAACCAAGTCTCCTCATTCACCATGGTACCAATTCTCATGCTAACCTTCTCAGCGTGTGAGGCGGGCACAGGCCTGGCCATCCTAGTAGCCTCCACCCGCACACATGGCTCCGACCATCTACACAACCTAAACCTCCTGCAATGCTAAAAATCATCCTACCCACAATCATACTTCTTCCAACAGCCCTGCTGTCTCCACCAAAATTTCTATGGACTAACACCACCTTATACAGCCTCCTAATCGCTGCCCTAAGCCTACAGTGATTAATCCCAACCTACTACCCCTACAAATTTTTATCCAACTGAACAGGAATTGACCAAATCTCATCCCCCCTCCTAGTACTATCCTGCTGACTACTCCCACTCATAATCATAGCAAGCCAAAACCACCTGCAACAAGAACCCCTACAACGCAAACGAATCTTTATCTCAACCTTAGTCGCAGTCCAGCCATTCATCCTACTAGCCTTTTCCACCACAGAACTAGCACTATTTTACATCTCATTTGAAGCAACCCTCATTCCCACCCTAATCTTAATCACCCGATGGGGGAACCAACCAGAACGCCTAAGCGCTGGCATCTACCTGCTATTCTACACGCTAGTAAGCTCTCTACCCCTGCTAATCACAATCATACACCTATACGTGAAAATTGGCACCCTGCACCTGCCAACCCTACAACTAACCCACCCAACCCTATCCACCTCATGGACAGGAATACTATCAGGTCTAGCACTGCTCATAGCATTCATAGTAAAAGCCCCACTATATGGCCTACACCTCTGACTGCCAAAAGCCCACGTAGAAGCACCCATCGCAGGCTCAATACTCCTCACCGCCCTACTACTAAAGCTAGGAGGATACGGAATTATACGAGTCACTCTATTTATGGGCCCACTGTCCAACCTCCTGCACTACCCCTTCCTAACCCTGGCCCTATGAGGCGCCCTAATGACTAGCTCAATCTGCCTACGACAGACAGACCTAAAATCACTAATCGCTTATTCATCCGTTAGCCACATAGGCCTAGTTATCGCCGCAGGAATAATCCAAACCCACTGATCATTCTCAGGGGCAATGATCCTAATAATTTCCCATGGACTAACTTCCTCCATACTATTCTGCCTAGCCAACACAAACTATGAACGTACGCACAGCCGAATTCTACTACTCACACGAGGCCTACAACCTCTCCTACCACTCATAGCTACCTGATGATTGCTGGCCAATCTAACAAACATAGCCTTACCCCCAACAACAAACCTCATAGCAGAGCTAACCATTATAATCACCTTATTCAACTGATCTGCCTTCACGATCATCCTAACAGGAATCGCAACCCTACTAACCGCCTCCTACACCTTATTCATACTACTAATGACCCAACGAGGCTCAATCCCCCCCCACATCACATCTATGCAAAACTCAACCACGCGAGAACACCTGCTCATAACACTCCACATTATCCCAATATTCCTCCTAATCCTCAAACCCGAACTGATCTCCGGAATCCCCTCATGCAAGTATAGTTTAAACCAAACATTAGACTGTGATTCTAAGAATAGAAGTTCAAACCTTCTTACCTGCCGAGAGGAGGGTTTAACCAACAAGAGCTGCTAACTCTTACATCTGAGCCTAAAACCTCAGCCCCCTTACTTTTAAAGGATAACAGCAATCCACTGGTCTTAGGAACCACCCATCTTGGTGCAAATCCAAGTAAAAGGAGTGAACCCCACACTACTAATCAACTCCCTCACACTACTCACGCTGACAATCCTCCTAACCCCAATCATCCTGCCATTTCTATTTAAAAACTTTAAAAACACCCCACAAGCCACCACCCGCGCTGTTAAAACCGCATTCCTAATTAGCCTAGCCCCTACAACCGCATTCATCTACTCGGGAGTAGAATCTGTCACCTGCCACTGGGAGTGAAAATTCATTATAAACTTTAAAATCCCCCTGAGCCTAAAAATAGACCAATACTCAATAACATTTCTTCCAATCGCCCTATTTGTAACATGATCAATCCTACAATTCGCCATATGATACATGGCCTCAGAGCCATACGTAACAAAATTTTTCACCTACCTACTGACATTCCTAGTCGCCATACTCCTCCTAACAACCGCAAACAACATATTCCTCCTATTCGTAGGCTGGGAAGGAGTACGAATCATGTCCTTCCTTCTCATCGGCTGATGACAAGGCCGAGCAGATGCCAACACCGCCGCCCTACAAGCCGTAATCTACAACCGAATCGGAGACGTCGGACTGATCCTGAGCATAGCATGACTAGCTTCAACATTCAACACCTGAGAGATCCAACAAGCCGTACACCCCCACCAAACCCCAATCCTCCCCCTCATAGGATTAATCCTCGCAGCCGCAGGAAAATCCGCCCAATTTGGACTCCACCCATGACTGCCCGCAGCAATAGAAGGCCCCACCCCAGTATCAGCCCTACTGCACTCCAGTACCATAGTAGTAGCCGGAATCTTCCTGCTCATCCGCATGCACCCCCTGCTAGCCACCAACCAGACAGCCCTAACTGCCTGCCTATGCCTAGGTGCTCTATCAACCCTATTCGCTGCCACATGCGCCCTAACCCAAAATGACATCAAAAAAATCATTGCTTTCTCAACATCCAGCCAACTAGGACTAATAATAGTCACTATCGGACTAAACCTCCCACAACTAGCCTTCCTACACATCTCAACCCATGCCTTCTTTAAAGCCATACTATTCCTATGCTCAGGGTCTATCATCCACAACCTAAACGGAGAACAAGATATCCGAAAGATAGGAGGCCTACAGAAAATACTCCCAGTCACTACTTCCTGCCTAACCATCGGAAACCTGGCGCTGATAGGAACCCCATTCCTAGCCGGATTCTACTCAAAAGACCTCATCATCGAAAGCTTAAACACATCATACCTAAATACTTGAGCCCTACTCCTAACCCTTATAGCCACAGCATTCACCGCAACCTACAGCATCCGCATAACCATCCTAGTCCAAGCTGGACAAACCCGAATCCCCCCAATAGTATCAATAAACGAAAACAACCCACTAATCACCGCCCCCCTAACCCGACTCGCCCTAGGCAGCATTACAGCAGGAATAATCATTACCTCTTTCATCACACCAACCAAAACCCCCCCAATAACCATACCCCTTATCACCAAAACTGCTGCCATCCTCATAACAATCCTAGGAATCATCCTAGCCCTAGAACTATCGAACATAACACACACCCTCACTCACCCCAAACCAAACCCCCTCATAAACTTCTCCTCTGCATTAGGGTACTTCAACCCCCTAGTACACCGATTCTTCTCCAAAAACCTACTAGAAAAGGGACAAAACATTGCCCTACACTTGATCGACCTCTCCTGACTCAAAAAAATAGGGCCAGAGGGCCTTGCTGAACTACAAGTAGCCGCAAGCAAAGCCGCAACCTCAATACACACAGGGCTAATTAAGGCCTACCTAGGATCCTTCGCCCTCTCCATCCTGGTAATAATCCTAATAACACACAGACTCACTAATGGCCCCTAACATCCGCAAATCCCATCCCCTACTAAAAATAATCAACAACTCCCTAATCGACCTACCCGCCCCCTCCAACATCTCTGCCTGATGAAACTTCGGCTCCCTTCTAGCCATCTGCTTAGCCACACAAATCCTAACAGGCCTGCTACTAGCCATACACTACACCGCAGACACTTCACTCGCCTTCTCCTCAGTAGCTCACACATGCCGAGACGTCCAGTACGGATGGCTCATCCGCAACCTCCACGCCAACGGTGCTTCGCTCTTCTTTATCTGCATCTACTTACACATCGGACGAGGCCTCTACTACGGCTCCTACCTATACAAAGAAACCTGAAACACAGGAGTAATCCTCCTACTCACCCTAATAGCAACTGCCTTCGTAGGGTATGTCCTACCATGAGGACAAATGTCATTCTGAGGGGCCACCGTAATCACCAACCTATTCTCAGCCATCCCGTACATTGGGCAAACTCTAGTAGAATGAGCCTGAGGAGGATTCTCAGTAGACAATCCAACCTTAACCCGATTCTTCGCCATCCACTTCCTACTGCCCTTCCTAATTGCAGGAATCACCCTAGTCCACCTAACCTTCCTACACGAATCAGGCTCAAATAACCCACTAGGAATCGTATCAGACTGCGACAAAATCCCATTCCACCCATACTTCTCCATTAAAGACAGCTTAGGGCTTACCCTAATAATCACCCCTCTAATAGCACTAGCCCTATTTTCACCGAACCTCCTGGTTCTTGGAATCCTAGTTGGGAGTGGTTGGCCACATGAGATGTACAGGATTTTTACCTGTGATTTAGTCTTGACAAGGCTATGTAATTGGTTTACTAACGTCTCATAAGAAAGAAGCATGAGCGGTTAATGCAGTTGGCTTGAAACCCATCCCCAGTGGTGCAAGTGCACTCTCTGAACTCACTGCAGTGCATTCCCAGTGGTGCCAGTGCACTCTCTGCACTCACTGCACTGCATCCCCAGTGGTGCCAGTGCATTCACTGGACTCACTGGACTGCATCACCAGTGGTGCCAGTGCACTCTCTGGACTCACTGCAGTGCATCCCCAGTGGTGCCAGTGCACTCTCTGGACTCACTGCAGTGCATCCCCAGTGGTGCCAGTGCAGTCTCTGGACTCACTGCACTGCATCCCCAGTGGTGCCAGAGCACTCTCTGGACTCACTGCACTGCATCCCCAGTGGTGCCAGTGAACTCTCTGGACTCACTGCACCGCATCCCCAGTGGTGTCAGTGCACTCTCTGGACTCAGTGCACTGCATCCCCAGTGGTGCCAGTGCACTCTCTGGACTCACTGCAGTGCATCCCCAGTGGTGCCAGTGCACTCTCTGGACTCACTGCACTGCATCCCCAGTGGTGCCAGTGCAATCTCTGGACTCACTGTAGTGCATCCCCAGTGGTGCCAGTGCACTCTCTGGACTCACTGCAGTGCATCCCCAGTGGTGCCAGTGCACTCTCTGGACTCACTGTAGTGCATCCCCAGTGGTGCCAGTGCACTCTCTGGACTCACTGCAGTGCATCCCCAGTGGTGCCAGTGCACTCTCTGGACTCACTGCAGTGCATCCCCAGTGGTGCCAGTGCACTCTCTGGACTCACTGCAGTGCATCCCCAGTGGCGCCAGTGCACTCTCTGGACTCACTGCACTGCATCCCGAGTGGTGCCAGTGCACTCTCTGCACTCACTGCACTGCATTCCCAGTGGTGCCAGTGAAGTCTCTGGACTCACTGCACTGCATCCCCAGTGGTGCCAGTGCACTCTGTGGACTCACTGCACTGCATCCCCACTGCTGCCAGTGCACTCTCTGGACTCACTGCACTGCATACCCAGTGGTGCCAGTGCACTCTCTGGACTCACTGCACTGCATCCCCAGTGGTGCCAGTGCACTCTCTCGAGTCACTGCACTACATCCCCAGTAGTGCCAGTGCACTTCACTGGACTCACTGTACTGCATCATCGGTGGTGCCAGTGCACTCTCTGGACTCACTGCACTGCATCCCCAGTGGTGCCAGTGTACTCTCTGGACTCACTGCACTGCAGGCCCAGTGGTACCAGTGCACTCACTGGACTCACTGTACTGCATCACCAGTGGTGCCAGTGCACTCTCTGGACTCACTGCACTGCATCCCCAGTGGTTCCAGTGCATTCACTGGACTCACTGTACTGCATCTCCAGTGGTGCCAATGCACTCTCTGGACTCACTGCACTGCATCCCCAGTGGTGCCAGTGAGCTCTCTGGACTCACTGCACTGCATCCCCAGTGGTGCCAGTGTACTCACAGGATTCACTGCACTGCATCCCCAGTGGTGCCAGTGCACTCTCTGGGCTCACTGAAGTGCATCCCCAGTGGTGCCAGTACACTCACTGGACTCACTGCACTGCATCCCCAGTGGTGCCAGTGCACTCTCTGGACTCCCGGCACCGCATCCCCAGTGGTGCCAGTGCACTCTCTGGACTCACTGCAGTGCATTCCCAGTAGTGCCAGTGCACTCTCTGGACTCACTGCACTGCATCCCCAGTGGTGCCAGTGAAGTCTTTGGACTCACTGCACTGCATCCCCAGTGGTGCCAGTGCACTCTGTGGAGTCACTGAAGTGCATCCCCAGTGGTGCCAGTGCACTCTCTGGACTCACTGCACTGCATGTCCAGTGGTGCCAGTGCACTCTCTGGACTCACTGTACTGCATCCCCACTGGTGCCAGTGCACTATGTGGACTCACTGTACTGCATCCCCAGTGGTGACAGTGCACTCTCTGGACTAACTGCAGTGCATCCCCAGTGGTGCCAGTGCACTCTCTGGACTCACTGCAGTGCATCCCCAGTGGTGCCAGTGCACTCTCTGGTCTCACTGCAGTGCATCCCCAGTGGTGCCAGTGCAGTCTCTGGACTCACTGCACTGCATCCCCAGTGGTGCCAGTGCACTGTCTGGACTCACTGCAGTGCATCCCCAGTGGTGTCAGTGCACTCTCTGGACTCACTGTACTGCACCCCCAGTGGTGCCAGTGCACTCACTGGACTGACTGCACTGCATCCCCAGTGGTGCCAGTGCACTCACTGGACTCACTGCACTACATCACAGGTGGTGCCAGTGCACTCTCTGGACTCACTGCAGTGAATCCCCGGTGGTGCCAGTGTACTCTCTGCAGTCACTGCACTGCATCCCCAGTGGTGCCAGTGCACTCACTGGACTGCATCCCCAGTGGTGCCAGTGCACTCTCTGGACTCACTGCACTGCATCCCCAGTGGTGCCAGTGTACTCTCTGGACTCACTGCAGTGCATCCCCAGTGGTGCCACTGCACTCTCTGGACTCACTGCACTGCATCCCCAGTGGTGTCAGTGCACTCTCTGGACTCACTGAAGTGCATACCCAGTTGTGCCAGTGCACTCTCTGGACTCAATGCACTGCATCCCCAGTGGTGCCAGTGCACTCTCTGGACTCAGTGCACTGCATCCCCAGTGGTGCCAGTGCAATCTCTGGACTCACTGTAGTGCATCCCCAGTGGTGCCAGTGCACTCTCTGGACTCACTGCAGTGCATCCCCAGTGGTGCCAGTGCACTCTCTGGACTCACTGTACTGCATCACCAGTGGTGCCAGTGCACTCTCTGGACTCACTGCACTGCATCCCCAGTGGTGCCAGTGCACTCTCTGGACTCACTGCACTGCATCCCCAGTGGTGCCAGTGCACTCTCTGGAGTCACTGAAGTGCATCCCCAGTGGTGCCAGTGCACTCTCTGGACTCACTGCACTGCATGCCCAGTGGTGCCAGTGCACTCTCTGGACTCACTGTACTGCATCCCCACTGGTACCAGTGCACTCTGTGGACTCACTGTACTGCATCCCCAGTGGTGCCAGTGCAGTCTCTGGACTCACTGCACTGCATCCCCAGTGGTGCCAGTGCACTGTCTGGACTCACTGCAGTGCATCCCCAGTGGTGTCAGTGCACTCTCTGGACTCACTGTACTGCACCCCCAGTGGTGCCAGTGCACTCACTGGACTGACTGCACTGCATCCCCAGTGGTGCCAGTGCGCTCTCTGGAGTCACAGCACTGCATCCCCAGTGGTGCCAGTGCACTCACTGGACTCACTGCACTGCATCACAGGTGGTGCCAGTGCACTCTCTGGACTCACTGCAGTGAATCCCCGGTGGTGCCAGTGTACTCTCTGCAGTCACTGCACTGCATCCCCAGTGGTGCCAGTGCACTCACTGGACTGCATCCCCAGTGGTGCCAGTGCACTCTCTGGACTCACTGCACTGCATCCCCAGTGGTGCCAGTGTTCTCTCTGGACTCACTGCAGTGCATCCCCAGTGGTGCCAGAGCACTCTCTGGATAAACTGCACTGCATCCCCCGTGGTGCCACTGCACTCTCTGGACTCACTGCACTGCATCCCCAGTGGTGTCAGTGCACTCTCTGGACTCACTGAAGTGCATACCCAGTTGTGCCAGTGCACTCTCTGGACTCAATGCACTGCATCCCCAGTGGTGCCAGTGCACTCTCTGGACTCAGTGCACTGCATCCCCAGTGGTGCCAGTGCAATCTCTGGACTCACTGTAGTGCATCCCCAGTGGTGCCAGTGCACTCTCTAGACTCACTGTACTGCATCACCAGTGGTGCCAGTGCACTCTCTGGACTCACTGCACTGCATCCCCAGTGGTGCCAGTGCACTCTCTGGACTCACTGCACTGCATCCCCAGTGGTGCCAGTGCACTCTCTGGAGTCACTGAAGTGCATCCCCAGTGGTGCCAGTGCACTCTCTGGACTCACTGCACTGCTTGCCCAGTGGTGCCAGTGCACTCTCTGGACTCACTGTACTGCATCCCCACTGGTACCAGTGCACTCTGTGGACTCACTGTACTGCATCCCCAGTGGTGACAGTGCACTCTCTGGACTCACTGCAGTGCATCCCCAGTAGTGCCAGTGCACTCTCTGGACTCACTGCAGTGCATCCCCAGTGGTGCCAGTGCACTCTCTGGACTCAGTGCACTGCATCCCCAGTGGTGCCAGTGCACTCTCTGGACTCACTGCAGTGCATCCACAGTGGTGCCAGTGCACTCACTGGACTCACTGCAGTGCATTCCCTCTGGTGCCAGTGCACTCTCTGGACTCACTGCACTGCATCCCCAGTGGTGCCAGTGCACTCTCTGGACTCACTGCACTGCATCCCCAGTGGTGCGAGTGCATTCTCTGGACACACTGCAGTGCATCACCAGTGGTGCCAGTGCACTCTCTGGACTCACTGAGGTGCATCCCCAGTTGTGCTAGTGCACTCTCTGGAGTCACTGAAGTGCATCCCCAGTGGTGCCAGTGCACTCTCTGGACTCACTGCAGTGCATCCCCAGTGGTGCCAGTGCACTCTCTGGACTCACTGAACTGCATCCCCAGTGGTGCCAGTGCACTCTCTGGACTCACTGCACTGCATCCCCAGTGCTGCCAGTGCACTCTCTGGACTCACTGCACTGCATCCCCAGTGGTGCCACTGCACTCTCTGGACTCACTGCACTGCTTCCCCAGTGGTGCCAGTGCACTCTCTGGACTCACTGCACTGCATCCCCAGTGCTGCCAGTGCACTCACTGGACTCACTGCAGTGCATCCCCAGTGGTGCCAGTGCGCTCTCTGGACTCACTGCACTGCATCACCAGTGGTGCCAGTGCACTCTCTGGACTCACTGCACTGCATCCCTAGTGGTTCCAGCGCACTCTCTGGACTCACTGCACTGCATCCCCAATGGTGCTAGTGCACTCTGTGGACTCACTGCAGTGCATTCTCAGTGGTGCCAGTGCACTCTCTGGACTCACTTCAGTGCATCCCCAGTGGTGCCTGTGCACTCTCTGGACTCACTGCAGTGCATCCCCAGTGGAGCCAGTGCACTCTCTGGACTCACTGCAGTGCATCCGCAGTGGTGCCATTGCACTCTCTGGACTCACTGCACTGCATCTCCAGTGGTGCCAGTGCACTCTCTGGACTCACTGCACTGCATCCTCAGTGCTTCCAGTGCACTCTCTTGAGTCACTGCACTGCATCCCCTGTGGTGCAAGAGCACTCTCTGGACTCACAGCAGTGCTCACCTGTGGTGTCAGTGCAATCTCTGGACTCACTGCAGTGCATCCCCTGTGGTGCCAGTGCACTCTCAGGACTCACTGCACTGCATCCCCAGTGGTGCCAGTGCACTCACTGGATTCACTGCACTGCATCCCCAGTGGTGCCAGTGCACTCTCTGGACTCACAGCACTGCATCCCCACTGGTGCCAGTGCACTCACTGGTTTCACTGCACTGCATCCCCAGTGGTGCCAGTGCACTCTCTGGACTCACTGCACTGCATCCCCAGTGGTGCCAGTGCATTCACTGGACTCACTGCACTGCATCCCCAGTGGTGCCAGTGCACTCACTGGACTCACTGGACACATCCCCAGTGGTGCCAGTGCACTCTCTGGACTCACTGCAGTGCATCCCCAGTGGTGCCAGTGCACTCTCTGGACTCACTGCACTGCATCCCCACTGGTGCCAGTGTACTCTCTGGACTCACTGCAGTGCATCCCCAGTGGTGCCAGTGCACTCTCTGGACTCACTGCACTGCATCCCCACTGGTGCCAGTGCACTCTCTGGACTCACTGTAGTGCATCCCCAGTGGTGCCAGTGCACTCTCTGGACTCACTGCAGTGCATCCCCACTGGTGCCAGTGCACTCTCTGGACTCACTGCACTGCATCCCCAGTGGTGCCAGTGCACTCTCTGGACTCACTGCACTGCATCCCCAGTGGTGCCAGTGCACTCTCTGCACTCACTTCTCTGCATTCCCAGTGGTGCCAGTGAAGTCTCTGGACTCACTGCACTGCATCACAGGTGGTGCCAGTGCACTCTCTGGACTCACTGCAGTGCATCCCCAGTGGTGCCAGTGCACTCTCTGGACTCACTGCACTGCATCCCCAGTGGTGACAGTGTACTCTCTGGACTCACTGCAGTGCATCCCCAGTGGTGCCAGTGCACTCTCTGGACTCACTGCACTGCATCCCCAGTGGTGCCAGTGCACTCTCTGGACTCCCGGCACCGCATCCCCAGTGGTGCCAGTGCACTCTCTGGACTCACTGAAGTGCATCCCCAGTGGTGCCAGTGCACTCTCTGGACTCACTGAAGTGCATCCCCAGTGGTGCCAGTGCACTCTCTGGACTCACTGAAGTGCATTCTCAGTGGTGCCAGTGCACTCTCTGGACTCACTGCAGTGCATCCCCAGTGGTGCTAGTACACTCACTGGACTCACTGCACTGCATCCCCAGTGGTGCCAGTGCACTCTCTGGACTCACTGTACTGCATCCCCACTGGTGCCAGTGCACTCTCTGGACTCACTGTACTGCATCCCCAGTGGTGACAGTGCACTCTCTGGACTAACTGCAGTGCATCCCCAGTGGTGCCAGTGCACTCTCTGGACTCACTGCAGTGCATCCCCAGTGGTGCCAGTGCACTCTCTGGTCTCACTGCAGTGCATCCCCAGTGGTGCCAGTGCAGTCTCTGGACTCACTGCACTGCGTCCCCAGTGGTGCCAGTGCACTGTCTGGACTCACTGCAGTGCATCCCCAGTGGTGTCAGTGCACTCTCTGGACTCACTGTACTGCACCCCCAGTGGTGCCAGTGCACTCACTGGACTGACTGCACTGCATCCCCAGTGGTGCCAGTGCAGTCACTGGACTCACTGCACTGCATCACAGGTGGTGCCAGTGCACTCTCTGGACTCACTGCAGTGAATCCCCGGTGGTGCCAGTGTACTCTCTGCAGTCACTGCACTGCATCCGCAGTGGTGCCAGTGCACTCTCTGGACTGCATCCCCAGTGGTGCCAGTGCACTCTCTGGACTCACTGCACTGCATCCCCAGTGGTGCCAGTGTATTCTCTGGACTCACTGCACTGCATCCCCAGTGGTGCCAGAGCACTCTCTGGACTCACTGCACTGCATCCCCAGTGGTGCCACTGCACTCTCTGGACTCACTGCACTGCATCCCCAGTGGTGTCAGTGCACTCTCTGGACTCACTGAAGTGCATACCCAGTTGTGCCAGTGCACTCTCTGGACTCAATGCACTGCATCCCCAGTGGTGCCAGTGCACTCTCTGGACTCACCGCACTGCATCCCCAGTGGTGCCAGTGCACTCTCTGGAGTAACTGCAGTGCATCACCAGTGGTGCCACTGCACTCTCTGGACTCACTGCAGTGCATCCCAAGTGGTGCCAGTGCACTCTCTGGACTCACTGTACTGCATCACCAGTGGTGCCAGTGCACTCTCTGGACTCACTGCACTGCATGCCCAGTGGTGCCAGTGCACTCTCTGGACTCACTGTACTGCATCCCCACTGGTACCAGTGCACTCTGTGGACTCACTGTACTGCATCCCCAGTGGTGACAGTGCACTCTCTGGACTCACTGAGGTGCATCCCCAGTGGTGCCAGTGCACTCTCTGGAGTCACTGAAGTGCATCCCCAGTGGTGCCAGTGCACTCTCTGGACTCACTGCAGTGCATCCCCAGTGCTGCCAGTGCACTCTCTGGACTCACTGAACTTCGACCCCAGTGGTGCCAGTGCACTCTCTGGACTCACTGCACTGCTTCCCCAGTGGTGCCAGTGCACTCTCTGGACTCACTGCACTGCATCCCCAGTGCTGCCAGTGCACTCACTGGACTCACTGCAGTGCATCCCCAGTGGTGCCAGTGCGCTCTCTGGACTCACTGCACTGCATCACCAGTGGTGCCAGTGCACTCTCTGGACTCACTGCACTGCATCCCCAGTGGTTCCAGCGCACTCTCTGGACTCACTGCACTGCATCCCCAGTGGTGCTAGTGCACTCTGTGGACTCACTGCACTGCATCCCCAGTGGTGCCAGTGCACTCTCTGGACTCACTGAAGTGCATTCTCAGTGGTGCCAGTGCACTCTCTGGACTCACTTCAGTGCATCCCCAGTGGTGCCAGTGCACTCTCTGGACTCACTGCAGTGCATCCCCAGTGGAGCCAGTGCACTCTCTGGACTCACTGCAGTGCATCCGCAGTGGTGCCATTGCACTCTCTGGACTCACTGCACTGCATCTCCAGTGGTGCCAGTGCACTCTCTGGACTCACTGCACTGCATCCCCAGTGCTGCCAGTGCACTCTCTTGAGTCACTGCACTGCATCCCCAGTGGTGCAAGAGCACTCTCTGGACTCACAGCAGTGCTCACCTGTGGTGCCAGTGCACTCTCTGGACTCACTGCACTGCATCCCCAGTGCTGCCAGTGCACTCTCTTGAGTCACTGCACTGCATCCCCAGTGGTGCAAGAGCACTCTCTGGACTCACAGCAGTGCTCACCTGTGGTGCCAGTGCACTCTCTGGACTCACTGCACTGCATCCCCAGTGGTGCCAGTGCACTCTCTGGACTCACTGCACTGCATCCCCAGTGGTGCTAGTGCACTGTGTGGACTCACTGTACTGCATCCCCAGTGGTGTCAGTGCAATCTCTGGACTCACTGCAGTGCATCCCCTGTGGTGCCAGTGCACTCTCAGGACTCACTGCACTGCATCCCCAGTGGTGCCAGTGCACTCACTGGATTCACTGCAGAGCATCCCCAGTGGTGCCAGTGCACTCTCTGGACTCACTGCACTGCATCCCCAGTGGTGCCAGTGCACTCACAGGTTTCACTGCACTGCATCCCCAGTGGTGCCAGTGCACTCTCTGGACTCACTGCACTGAACCCCCATTTGTGCCAGTGCATTCGCTGGACTCACTGGACTGCATCCCCAGTGGTGCCAGTGCACTCTCTGGACTCACTGCACTGCATCCCCACTGGTGCCAGTGTACTCTCTGGACTCACTGCACTGCATCTCCAGTGGTGCCAGTGCACTCACTGGACTCACTGGACACATCCCCAGTGGTGCCAGTGCACTCTCTGGACTCACTGCAGTGCATCCCCAGTGGTGCCAGTGCACTCTCTGGACTCACTGCACTGCATCCCCACTGGTGCCAGTGTACTCTCTGGACTCACTGCAGTGCATCCCCAGTGGTGCCAGTGCACTCTCTGGACTCACTGCACTGCAGCCCCACTGGTGCCAGTGCACTCTCTGGACTCACTGAAGTGCATCCCCAGTTTTGCCAGTGCACTCTCTGGACTCAATGCACTGCATCCCCAGTGGTGCCAGTGCACTCTCTGGACTCACTGCACTGCATCCCCAGTGGTGCCAGTGCAATCTCTGGACTCACTGTAGTGCATCCCCAGTAGTGCCAGTGCACTCTCTGGACTCACTGCAGTGCATCCCCACTGGTGCCAGTGCACTCTCTGGACTCACTGCACTGCATACCCAGTGGTGCCAGTGCACTCTCTGGACTCACTGCACTGCAGCCCCATTGGTGCCAGTGCACTCTCTGGACTCACTGCACTGCATCACAGGTAGTGCCAGTGCACTCTCTGGACTCACTGCACTGCATCCCCAGTGGTGCCAGTGCACTCTCTGGACTCACTGCACTGCATCCCCAGTGGTGCCAGTGCACTCTCTGCACTCACTTCTCTGCATTCCCAGTGGTGCCAGTGAAGTCTCTGGACTCACTGCACTGCATCCCCAGTGGTGCCAGTGCACTCTCTGGACTCAGTGCACTGCATCCCCAGTGGTGACAGTGCACTCTCTGGACTCACTGCAGTGCATCCCCAGTGGTGACAGTGTACTCTCTGGACTCACTGCAGTGCATCCCCAGTGGTGGCAGTGCACTCTCTGGACTCACTGAAGTGCATCCCCAGTGGTGCCAGTGCACTCTCTGGACTCACTGAAGTGCATTCTCAGTGGTGCCAGTGCACTCTCTGGACTCACTGCACTGCATCCCCAGAGGTGCTAGTACACTCTCTGGACTCACTGCACTGCATCGCCAGTGGTGCCAGTGCACTCTCTGGACTCACTGAACTGCATCCCCAGTGGTGCCAGTGCACTCTCTGGACTCACTGCACTGCATCCCCAGTGCTGCCAGTGCACTCTCTGGACTCACTGCACTGCATCCCCAGTGGTGCCAGTGCACTCTCTGGACTCACTGTACTGCATCCCCAGTGGTGCCACTGCACTCTCTGGACTCACTGCACTGCTTCCCCAGTGGTGCCAGTGCACTCTCTGGACTCACTGCACTGCATCTCCAGTGGTGCCAGTGCACTCTCTGGACTCACTGCACTGCATCCCCAGTGGTGCCAGTGCACTCTCTGGACTCACTGCACTGCATCCCCAGTGGTGCTAGTGCACTGTGTGGACTCACTGTACTGCATCCCCTGTGGTACCAGTGCACTCTCTGGACTCACTGCAGTGCATCCCCAGTGGTGCCAGTGCACTCTCTGGACTCACTGAAGTGCATTCTCAGTGGTGTCAGTGCACTCTCTGGACTCACTGCACTGCATCCCCAGTAGTGACAGTGCACTCTCTGGACTCACTGCAGTGCATCCCCAGTGGTGCCAGTGCACTCTCTGGACTCACTGCACTGCTTCCCCAGTGGTGCCAGTGCACTCTTTCGAGTCACTGCAGTGCATCCCCAGTGGTGCCAGTGCACTCTCTGGACTCACTGCAGTGCATCCCCAGTGGTGCCAGTGCACTGTCTGGACTCACTGCAGTGCATCCCCAGTGGTGCCAGTGCGCTCTCTGGAGTCACAGCACTGCATCCCCAGTGGTGCCAGTGCAATCTCTGGACTCACTGCACTGCATCCCCAGTGGTGCCAGTGTACTCTCTGGACTCACTGAAGTGCATTCTCAGTGGTGCCAGTGCACTCTCTGGACTCACTGCACTGCATCCCCAGTGGTGCCAGTGCACTCTCTGGACTCACTGAACTGCATCCCCAGTGGTGCCAGTGCAATCTCTGGACTCACTGCAGTGCATCCCCAGTGGTGCCAGTGCACTCTCTGGACTCACTGCAATGCATCCCCAGTGGTGCCAGTGCACTCTCTGGACTCACTGCACTGCATCCCCAGTAGTGACAGTGCACTCTCTGGACTCACTGCACTGCATCCACAGTGGGGCCAGTGCACTCTCTGGACTCACTGCGCTGCATCCCCAGTGGTGCCAGTGCACTCTCTGGACTCACTGCACTGCATCGCCAGTGCACTCTCTGGACTCACTGCAGGGCATCCCCTGTGGAGCCAGTGTACTCTCAGGACTCACTGCAGTGCATCCCCAGTGGTGCCAGTGCACTCTCTGGACTCACTGCAGTGCATCCCCAAAGGTGACAGTGCACTCCCTGGACTCACTGCACTACTGCAGCCGCGGCAGTCGCTCCAGCCGCGGTAGCCCTCCAGCCTCGGCAGCCGCTCTAGCCGCGGCAGCCGCTCCAGCCGCGGCAACCGCTCCGTCCGCGGCATACGCGGCAGACTCTCCAACCGCGGCAACCGCTCCAGCCGTGGCAGCCGCTCCACTCGGTAGCGGCTGGAGCGGCTGCCGCGGCTAGAGCGGCTGGAGCGGCTGCCGCGGCTGGAGCACCTGCCGCGTTTGGAGCGGTTACCGCGGCTGGAGCGGCTGGAGCGGCTGCCGCGGCTGGAGCGGCTGCCGCGGCTGGAGGGGCTAACGCGGCTGGAGAGGATGACGCGGTTGAAGCGTCTAGAGCGTCTGCCGCGGCTGGAGGGGCTACCGCGGCTGGAGCGGTTGACGCGGCTGGAGCGGAAACCGAGGCTGGAGCGCCACTCTCTGGACTCACTGCACTGCATCACCGTGGTGCCAGTGCACTCATTGGACTCACTGCACTGCATCACCAGTGGTGCCAGTGCACTCTCTGGACTCACTGCACTGCATCCCCAGTGGCGCTAGTGCACTCTCTGGACTCACTGCAGTGCATCCCCAGTGGTGCCAGTGCACTCTCTGGACACACTGAAGTGCATTTTCAGTGGTGCCAGTGCACTCTCTGGACTCACTGCACTGCATCCCCAGTGGTGCCAGTTCGCTCTCTGGACTCACTGCAGGGCATCCCCAGTGGTGCCAGTGCACTCTCTGGACTCACTGCACTGCATCCCCAGTCCTGCGAGTGCACTTTCTTGACTCACTGCACTGCATCCCCAGTGGTGCCAGTACACTCACTGGACTGACTGAAGTGCATCCCCAGTGGTGTCAGTGCACTCTCTGGACTCACAGCAGTGCATCCCCAGTGGTGCCAGTGCACTCCCTGGACTCACTGCACTGCTACAGACGCGGCAGCCGCTCCAGCCGCGGTAGCCCTCCAGCCGTGGCAGCCGCTCCACTCGGTAGCGGCTGGAGCGGCTGCCGCGGCTGGAGCGGCTGGAGCGGCTGCCGCGGCTGGAGCGGCTGCCGCGGCTGGAGAGGCTGGCGCGGCTGGAGCGGCTGGAGCGGCTGCCGCGGCTGGAGCGTCTGCCGCGGCTGGAGGGGCTGCCGCGTCTGTAGCAGTGCAGTGAGTCCAGGGAGTGCACTGGCACCACTGGACATGCAGTGCAGTGAGTCCAGAGAGTGCACTGGAACCACTGGGGATGAGGTGGCGGGAGTCCAGAGAGTGCTTTGGCACCACTGGGGATGCAGTACAGTGAGTCCAGAGAGTGCACTGGCACCACTGGGGATGCAGTGCAGTGACTCTAGAGAGTGCACTGGCACCACTGGGGATGCGGTGCAGTGAGTCCAGAGAGTGCACTGGCACCACTCAGGGTGCAGTGCGGTGAGTCCAGAGAGTGCACTGGCACCACTGGGGATGCAGTACTGTGAGTCCAGAGAGTGCACTGGCACCACTGGGGATGCAGTACAGTGAGTCCAGAGAGTGCACTGGCACCACTGGGGATGCAGTGCAGTGAGTCCAGAGAGTGCACTGGCACCACTGGGGATGCACTGCAGTGAGTCCAGAGTGTACTAGCACCACTGGGGATGCACTGCAGTGAGTCCAGAGAGTGCACTGGCACCACCGGGAAAGCACTGCAGTGAGTCCAGAGAGTGCACTGGCACCACTGGGGATGCACTGCAGTGAGTCCAGAGTGCACTAGCACCACTGGGGATGCACTGCAGTGAGCCCAGAGAGTGCACTGGCACCACCGGGAATGCACTGCAGTGAGTCCAGAGAGTGCACTGGCACCACTGGGGATGCACTTCAGTGAGTCCAGAGAGTGCACTGGCTCCACTGGGGATGCAGTGACGCGAGTCCAGAGAGTGCACTGGCACCACTGGGGATGCACTGCCGTCACTCCAGAGAGTGCACTGGCACCACTGGGGATGCACTGCAGTGAGTCCAGAGAGTGCACTGGCACAACTGGGGATGCAGCGCAGTGACTCTAGAGAGTGCACTGGCACCACTGGGGATGCGGTGCAGTGAGTCCAGAGAGTGCACTTGTACGACAGGTGATGCAGTGCAGTGAGTCCAGAGAGTGCACTGGCACCACAGGTGATGCACTCCAGTGAGTCCAGAGAGTGCACTTGCACCACGGGGGATGCAGTGCAGTGACGCCAGAGAGTGCACTGGCACCACTGGGGATGCAGTGCAGTGAGTCCAGAGCGTGCACTGGCACCACTGGGGATGCACTGCAGTGAGTCCTGAGAGTACACTGGCTCCACCGGGGATGCCCTGCAGTGAGTCCAGAGAGTGCACTGGCAGCACTGGGGATGCAGTGCAGTGAGTCCAGAGAGTGCACTGGCACCACTGGGGATGCAGCGCAGTGAGTCCAGAGAGTGCACTGGCACCACTGGGGATGCCCTGCAGTGAGTCCAGAGAGTGCACTGGCACCACTGGGGATGCACTACAGTGAGTCCAGGGATAGCACTGGCACCACTGGGGATGCAGTGCAGTGAGTCCAGAGAGTGCTCTGGCACCACTGGGGATGCCCTTCAGTGAGCCCAGAGAGTGCACTGGCACCACTGGGGATGCAGTGCAGTGAGTCCAGTGAGTGCACTGGCACCACTGGGGATGCACTGCAGTGAGTCCAGAGTGCACTAGCACCACTGGGGATGCACTGCAGTGAGCCCAGAGAGTGCACTGGCACCACCGGGAATGCACTGCAGTGAGTCCAGAGAGTGCACTGGCACCACTGGGGATGCACTTCAGTGAGTCCAGAGAGTGCACTGGCTCCACTGGGGATGCAGTGACGCGAGTCCAGAGAGTGCACTGGCACCACTGGGGATGCACTGCCGTCACTCCAGAGAGTGCACTGGCACCACTGGGGATGCAGTGCAGTGAGTCCAGAGAGTGCACTGGCACAACTGGGGATGCAGCGCAGTGACTCTAGAGAGTGCACTGGCACCAATGGGGATGCGGTGCAGTTAGTCCAGAGAGTGCACTTGTACCACAGGTGATGCAGTGCAGTGAGTCCAGAGAGTGCACTGGCACCACAGGTGATGCACTCCAGTGAGTCCAGAGAGTGCACTTGCACCACGGGGGATGCAGTGCAGTGACGCCAGAGAGTGCACTGGCACCACTGGGGATGCAGTGCAGTGAGTCCAGAGCGTGCACTGGCACCACTGGGGATGCACTGCAGTGAGTCCTGAGAGTACACTGGCTCCACCGGGGATGCCCTGCAGTGAGTCCAGAGAGTGCACTGGCAGCACTGGGGATGCAGTGCAGTGAGTCCAGGGAGTGCACTGGCACCACTGGGAATGCAGCGTAGTGAGTCCAGAGAGTGTACTGGCACCACTGGGGATGCCCTGCAGTGAGTCCAGAGAGTGCACTGGCACCACTGGGGATGCACTACAGTGAGTCCAGGGATAGCACTGGCACCACTGGGGATGCAGTGCAGTGAGTCCAGAGAGTGCTCTGGCACCACTGGGGATGCCCTGCAGTGAGCCCAGAGAGTGCACTGGCACCACTGGGGATGCAGTGCAGTGAGTCCAGTGAGTGCACTGGCACCACTGGGGATGCACTGCAGTGAGTCCAGAGAGTGCACTGGCACCACAGAGAATGCACTTCAGTGAGTCCAGAGAGTGCACTGGCACCACTGGGGATGCACTGCAGTGAGTCCAGAGAGTGCACTGGCACCACTGGGGATGCACTACAGTGAGTCCAGGGATAGCACTGGCACCACTGGGGAAGCAGTGCAGTGAGTCCAGAGAGTGCACTGGCACCACTGGGGATGCAGTGCAGTGAGTCCAGAGAGTGCACTGGCACCACTGATGATGCAGTACAGTGAGTCCAGTGAGTGCACTGGCACAACTGGGGATGTAGTGCAGTGACTCGAGAGAGTGCACTGGAACCACTGGGGATGCAGTGCCGCGAGTCCAGAGAGTGCACTGGCTCCACTGGGTATGCGGTGCCGGAGGTCCAGAGAGTGCATTGGCACCACTGGGGATGCAGTGCAGTGACTCCAGAGAGTGCACTGGCACCACTGGGGATGCACTGCAGTGAGCCCAGAGAGTGCACTGGCACCACTGGGGATGCGGTGCCGGGAGTCCAGAGAGTACTTTGGCACCGCTGGGGATGCACTGCAGTTACTCCAGAGAGTGCACAGGCACCACTGGGGATGCAGTGCAGTGAGTCCAGAGAGTGCACTGGCACCACTGGGGATGCAGTGCAGCAAGTCCAGAGAGTTCACTGGCACCACTGGGGATGCAGTGCAGTGAGTCCAGTGAGTGTACTGGCACCACTGGGGATGCACTGCAGTGAGTCCAGAGAGTGCATTGGCACCACTTGGGATGCACTGCAGTGAGTCCAGAGAGTGCACTGGCACCACTGGGGATGCAGTGCAGTGAGTCCAGAGAGTGCACTGGCACCAATGGGGATGCACAGCAGTGAGTCCACAGAGTGCACTGGCACCACTGGGGATGCAGCGCAGTGAGTCCAGAGAGTGCACTGGCACCAATGGAGATGCAGTGCAGTGAGTCCAGAGAGTGCACTTGCACCACTGGGGATGCAGTGCAGTGAGTCCAGAGAGTGCACTGGCAACACTGGGGATGCAGTGCAGTGAGTCCAGAGAGTGCACTGGCACCACTGGGGATGCAGTGCAGCAAGTCCCGAGAGTGCACTGGCACCACTGGGGATGCAGTGCAGTGAGTCCAGAGAGTGCACTGGCACCAATGGGGATGCAGTGCAGTGAGTCCAGAGAGTGCACTGGCACCACTGGGGATTCAGTGCAGTGAGTCCAGTGAGTGTACTGGCACCACTGGGGATGCAGTGCAGTGAGTCCAGAGAGTGCATTAGCACCACTTGGGATGCACTGCAGTGAGTCCAGAGAGTGCACTTGCACCACTGGGGATGCAGTGCAGTGAGTCCAGAGAGTGCACTGGCACCATTGGAGATGCAGTGCAGTGAGTCCAGAGAGTGCACTGGCACCACTGGGGATGCAGTGCAGTGAGTCCAGAGAGTGCACTGGCAGGACTGGGGATGCAGTGCAGTGAGTCCAGAGAGTGCACTGGCACCACTGGGGATGCACTGTAGTGAGTCCAGAGAGTTCACTGGCACCACTGGGGATGCACTTCAGTGAGTGCAGAGACTGCACTGGCACCACTGGGGATGCAGTGCAGTGAGTCCAGAGAGTGCACTGGCACCACTGGGGATGCAGTGCAGTGAGTCCAGAGAGTGCACTGGCACCAATGGGGATGCACAGCAGTGAGTCCACGGAGTGCACTGGCACCACTGGGGATGCAGTACAGTGAGTCCAGAGAGTGCACTGGCACCACTGGGGATGCACTGCAGTGAGTCCAGAGAGTTCTCTTGCACCACTGGCGATGCAGTGCAGTGAGTCCAGAGAGTGCACTAGCACCACTGGGGATGCAGTGCAGTCAGTCCAGTGAGTGTACTGGCACCACTGGGGATGCACTGCAGTGAGTCCAGAGAGTGCACTGGCACCACTGGGGATGCAGTGCAGTGAGTCCACAGAGTGCACTGGCACCGATGGGGATGCAGTGCAGTGAGTCCAGAGAGTGCACTGGCACCACTGGGGATGCACTTCACTGAGTCCAGAGAGTGCACGGGCTCCACTGGGGATGCACTGCAGTGAGTCCACAGAGTGCACTGGCACCACTGGGGATGCAGTGCAGTGAGTCCAGAGAGTGCACTGGCTCCACTGGGGATGCAGTGCAGTGAGTCCAGAGAGTGCTCCGGCACCACTGGGGATGAAGTGCAGTGAGTCCACAGAGTGCACTAGCACCACTGGGGATGCAGTGCAGTGAGTCCAGAGAGTGCACTGGCACCACTGGGGATGCAGTGCAGTGAGTCCAGAGAGTGCACTGGCACCACTGGGGATGCAGTGCAGTGAGTCCAGAGAGTGCACTGGCAACACTGGGGATGCAGTGCAGTGAGTCCAGAGAGTGCACTGGCACCACTGGGGATGCAGTGCAGCAAGTCCCGAGAGTGCACTGGCACCACTGGGGATGCAGTGCAGTGAGTCCAGAGAGTGCACTGGCACCAATGGGGATGCAGTGCAGTGAGTCCAGAGAGTGCACTGGCACCACTGGGGATGCAGTGCAGTGAGTCCAGTGAGTGTACTGGCACCACTGGGGATGCAGTGCAGTGAGTCCAGAGAGTGCATTGGCACCACTTGGGATGCACTGCAGTGAGTCCAGAGAGTGCACTTGCACCACTGGGGATGCAGTGCAGTGAGTCCAGAGAGTGCACTGGCACCACTGGGGATGCAGTGCAGTGAGTCCAGAGAGTTCACTGGCACCAATGGGGATGCACTTCAGTGAGTCCACAGAGTGCACTGGCACCACTGGGGATGCAGTGCAGTGAGTCCAGAGAGTGCAC
This sequence comes from Anser anser, assembly GCF_964211835.1. Taxonomy (NCBI): domain Eukaryota; kingdom Metazoa; phylum Chordata; class Aves; order Anseriformes; family Anatidae; genus Anser; species Anser anser. The sequence continues at coordinate 1,348,590 of NC_139732.1, read as the reverse complement.
TGGCACCATTGGAGATGCAGTGCAGTGAGTCCAGAGAGTGCACTGGCACCACTGGGGATGCAGTGCAGTGAGTCCAGAGAGTGCACTGGCAGGACTGGGGATGCAGTGCAGTGAGTCCAGAGAGTGCACTGGCACCACTGGGGATGCACTGTAGTGAGTCCAGAGAGTTCACTGGCACCACTGGGGATGCACTTCAGTGAGTGCAGAGACTGCACTGGCACCACTGGGGATGCAGTGCAGTGAGTCCAGTGAGTGTACTGGCACCACTGGGGATGCACTGCAGTGAGTCCAGAGAGTGCATTGGCACCACTTGGGATGCACTGCAGTGAGTCCAGAGAGTGCACTGGCACCACTGGGGATGCAGTGCAGTGAGTCCAGAGAGTGCACTGCCACCACTGGGGATGCACTGCAGTGAGTCCAGAGAGTGCACTGGCACCAATGGGGATGCACAGCAGTGAGTCCACAGAGTGCACTGGCACCACTGGGGATGCAGTACAGTGAGTCCAGAGAGTGCACTGGCACCACTGGGGATGCACTGCAGTGAGTCCAGAGAGTTCTCTTGCACCACTGGCGATGCAGTGCAGTGAGTCCAGAGAGTGTACTAGCACCACTGGGGATGCAGTGCAGTCAGTCCAGTGAGTGTACTGGCACCACTGGGGATGCACTGCAGTGAGTCCAGAGAGTGCACTGGCACCACTGGGGATGCAGTGCAGTGAGTCCACAGAGTGCACTGGCACCACTGGGGATGCAGTGCAGTGAGTCCAGAGAGTGCACTGGCACCACTGGGGATGCACTTCACTGAGTCCAGAGAGTGCACGGGCTCCACTGGGGATGCACTGCAGTGAGTCCACAGAGTGCACTGGCACCACTGGGGATGCAGTGCAGTGAGTCCAGAGAGTGCACTGGCTCCACTGGGGATGCAGTGCAGTGAGTCCAGAGAGTGCTCCGGCACCACTGGGGATGAAGTGCAGTGAGTCCACAGAGTGCACTAGCACCACTGGGGATGCAGTGCAGTGAGTCCAGAGAGTGCACTGGCACCACTGGGGATGCAGTGCAGTGAGTCCAGAGAGTGCACTGGCACCACTGGGGATGCAGTGCAGTGAGTCCAGAGTGTGCACTGGCACCACTGGGAATGCAGTGCAGTGAGTCCAGAGATCGCACTGGCACCACGGGGGATGCACTTCAGTGAGTCCAGAGAGTGCACTGGCACCACTGGGAATGCACTGCAGTGAGTCCAGAGAGTGCACTGGCACCACTGGGGATGCAGTGCAGTGAGTCCAGAGAGTGCACTGGCACCAGAGGGAATGCACTGCAGTGAGTCCAGTGAGTGCACTGGCACCACTGGGGATGCAGTGCAGTGAGTCCAGAGAGCGCAGTGGCACCACTGGGGATGCAGTGCAGTGAGTCCAGACAGTGCACAGGCAGCACTGGGGATGCAGTGCAGTGAGTCCAGAGAGTGCTCTGGCTCCACTGGGGATGCAGTGCAGTGAGTCCAGAGAGTGCACTGGCACCACTGGGGAAGCACTGCAGTGAGTCCAGAGAGTGCACTGGCACCACTGGGGATGCACTGCAGTTACTCCAGAGAGTGCACTGGCACCACTGGGGATGCGGTGCGGTGAGTCCAGAGAGTGCACTGGCACCACTGGTGATGCACTGCAGTGAGTCCAGAGAGTGCACTGGCACCACTGAGAATGCCCTTCAGTGAGTCCAGAGAGTGCACTGGCACCACTGGGGATGCACTGCAGTGAGTCCACAGAGTGCACTAGCACCACTGGGGATGCAGTGCAGTGAGTCCAGAGAGTGTACTGGCACCACTGGGGATGCACTGCAGTGAGTCCAGAGAGTGCACTGGCACCACTGAGAATGCACTTCAGTGAGTCCAGAGAGCGCACTGGCACCACTGGGGATGCAGTGCAGTGAGTCCAGAGAGTGCACTGGCACCACTGAGAATGCACTTCAGTGAGTCCAAAGAGTGCACTGGCACCACTGGGGATGCACTGCAGCGAGTCCAGAGAGTGCACTAGCACCACTGGGAATGTAATGCAGTGAATCCAGTGAGTGCACTGGCACCAGTGGGGATGCACTGCAGTGAGTCCAGAGAGTGCACTGGCACCACTGGGGATGCACTGCAGTGAGCCCAGAGAGTGCACTGGCACCACTGGGGATGTAGTGCAGTGACTCGAGAGAGTGCACTGGCACCACTGGGGATGCAGTGCAGTGACTCCAGAGAGTGCACTGGCACCACTTGGGATGCAGTGCAGTGAGTCCAGAGAGTGCACTGGCACCACTGGGGATGCAGTGCAGTGAGTCCAGAGAGTGCACTGGCACCACTGGGGATGCAGTGCAGTGAGTCCAGAGATTGCACTGGCAGCACTGGGGATGCACTGCAGTGAGTCCACAGAGACCACTGGTACCACTGGGGATGCAGTGCAGTGAGTCCAGAGAGTGCACTGGCACCACTGGGGATGCACTGCAGTGAGTCCAGAGAGTGCACTGGCACCACTGGGGATGCAGTGCAGTGAGTCCAGAGAGTGCACTGGCACCACTGGGGATGCAGTGCAGTGAGTCCAGAGAGTGCACTGGCAGCACTGGGAATGCAGTGCAGTGAGTCCAGAGAGCGCACTGGCACCACTGGGGATGCACTGCAGTGAGTCCAGAGAGCGCACTGGCACCACTGGGGATGCACTGCAGTGAGTCCACAGAGTGCACTGGCACCACTGAGAATGCACTTCAGTGAGTCCAGAGAGTGCACTGGTACCACTGGGGATGCACTGCAGTGAGTCCAGAGAGTGCACTAGCACCACTGGGGATGCAGTGCAGTGAATCCAGTGAGTGCACTGGCACCACTGGGGATGCAGTGCAGTGAGTCAAGAGAGTGCACTGGCACCACTGGGGATGCACTGCAGTGAGCCCAGAGAGTGCACTGGCACCACTGGGGATGCGGTGCCGGGAGTCCAGAGACTTCACTGGCACCACTGGGGATGCAGTGCAGTGAGTCCAGAGAGTGCACTGGCACCACTGGGGATGCAGTGCAGTGAGTCCAGAGAGTGCACTGGCACCAATGGGGATGCACTGCAGTGAGTCCAGAGAGTGCTCTGGCACCACTGGGGATGCAGTGCAGTGAGTCCAGAGAGTGCACTGGCACCACTGGGGATGCACTGCAGTGAGTCCAGAGAGTGCACTGGCACCACTGGTGATGCACTGCAGTTACTCCAGAGAGTGCACTGGCACCACTGTGGATGCGGTGCGGTGAGTCCAGAGAGTGCACTGGCACCACTGGGGATGCAGTGCAGTCAGTCCAGTGAGTGTACTGGCACCACTGGTGATGCACTGCAGTGAGTCCAGAGAGTGCACTGGCACCACTGTGGATGCAGTGCAGTGAGTCCAGAGAGTGCACTGGCAGCACTGGGGATGCAGTGCAGTGAGTCCAGAGAGTGCACTGGCACCACTAGGGATGCACTGCAGTGAGTCCAGAGAGTGCACTGGCACCACTGGGGATGCACTGCAGTGAGTCCAGAGAGTGCACTGGCACCACTCGGGATGCAGTGCAGTGAGTCCAGAGAGTGCATTAGCACCACTGGGGATGCATTGACGCGAGTCCAGAGAGTGCACTGGCACCACTGGGGATGCACTGCAGTCACTCCAGAGAGTGCACTGGCAGCATTGGGGATGCGGTGCAGTGAGTCCAGAGAGTGCACTGGCACCACTGGGGATGCGGTGGCGGGAGTCCAGAGAGTTCTTTGGCACCACTGGGGATGCAGTACAGTGAGTCCAGAGAGTGCACTGGCACCACTGGGGATGCAGTGCAGTGACTCTAGAGAGTGCACTGGCACCACTGGGGATGCGGTGCAGTGAGTCCAGAGAGTGCACTGGCACCACTCAGGGTGCAGTGCGGTGAGTCCAGAGAGTGCACTGGCACCACTGGGGATGCAGTACAGTGAGTCCAGAGAGTGCACTGGCACCACTGGGGATGCAGTGCAGTGAGTCCAGAGAGTGCACTGGCACCACTGGGGATGCACTGCAGTGAGTCCAGAGTGCACTAGCACCACTGGGGATGCACTGCAGTGAGTCCAGAGAGTGCACTGGCACCACCGGGAATGCACTGCAGTGAGTCCAGAGAGTGCACTGGCACCACTGGGGATGCAGTGCAGTGAGTCCAGAGAGTGCACTGGCACCACTGGGGATGCACTGCAGTGAGTCCAGAGTGCACTAGCACCACTGGGGATGCACTGCAGTGAGCCCAGAGAGTGCACTGGCACCACCGGGAATGCACTGCAGTGAGTCCAGAGAGTGCACTGGCACCACTGGGGATGCACTTCAGTGAGTCCAGAGAGTGCACTGGCACCACTGGGGATGCAGTGACGCGAGTCCAGAGAGTGCACTGGCTCCACTGGGGATGCAGTGACGCGAGTCCAGAGAGTGCACTGGCACCACTGGGGATGCACTGCCGTCACTCCAGAGAGTGCACTGGCACCACTGGGGATGCACTGCAGTGAGTCCAGAGAGTGCACTGGCACAACTGGGGATGCAGCGCAGTGACTCTAGAGAGTGCACTGGCACCACTGCGGATGCGGTGCAGTGAGTCCAGAGAGTGCACTTGTACCACAGGTGATGCAGTGCAGTGAGTCCAGAGAGTGCACTGGCAGCACTGGGGATGCAGTGCAGTGAGTCCAGAGAGTGCACTGGCACCACAGGTGATGCACTCCAGTGAGTCCAGAGAGTGCACTGGCACAACTGGGGATGCAGCGCAGTGACTCTAGAGAGTGCACTGGCACCACTGCGGATGCGGTGCAGTGAGTCCAGAGAGTGCACTTGTACCACAGGTGATGCAGTGCAGTGAGTCCAGAGAGTGCACTGGCACCACTGGGGATGCAGTGCAGTGAGTCCAGAGCGTGCACTGGCACCACTGGGGATGCACTGCAGTGAGTCCTGAGAGTACACTGGCTCCACCGGGGATGCCCTGCAGTGAGTCCAGAGAGTGCACTGGCAGCACTGGGGATGCAGTGCAGTGAGTCCAGAGAGTGCACTGGCACCACTGGGGATGCAGCGCAGTGAGTCCAGAGCGTGCACTGGCACCACTGGGGATGCACTGCAGTGAGTCCTGAGAGTACACTGGCTCCACCGGGGATGCCCTGCAGTGAGTCCAGAGAGTGCACTGGCAGCACTGGGGATGCAGTGCAGTGAGTCCAGAGAGTGCACTGGCACCACTGGGGATGCAGCGCAGTGAGTCCAGAGAGTGCACTGGCACCACTGGGGATGCCCTGCAGTGAGTCCAGAGAGTGCACTGGCACCACTGGGGATGCACTACAGTGAGTCCAGGGATAGCACTGGCACCACTGGGGATGCAGTGCAGTGAGTCCAGAGAGTGCTCTGGCACCACTGGGGATGCCCTGCAGTGAGCCCAGAGAGTGCACTGGCACCACTGGGGATGCACTGCAGTGAGTCCAGAGAGTGCACTGGCACCACTGGGGATGCACTGCAGTGAGTCCAGAGAGTGCACTGGCACCACAGAGAATGCACTTCAGTGAGTCCAGAGAGTGCACTGGCACCACTGGGGATGCACTGCAGTGAGTCCAGAGAGTGCACTGGCACCACTGGGGATGCACTACAGTGAGTCCAGGGATAGCACTGGCACCACTGGGGAAGCAGTGCAGTGAGTCCAGAGAGTGCACTGGCACCACTGGGGATGCAGTGCAGTGAGTCCAGAGAGTGCACTGGCACCACTGATGATGCAGTACAGTGAGTCCAGTGAGTGCACTGGCACAACTGGGGATGTAGTGCAGTGACTCGAGAGAGTGCACTGGAACCACTGGGGATGCAGTGCCGCGAGTCCAGAGAGTGCACTGGCTCCACTGGGGATGCGGTGCCGGAGGTCCAGAGAGTGCATTGGCACCACTGGGGATGCAGTGCAGTGAGTCCAGAGAGTGCACTGGCACCACTGGGGATGCACTGCAGTGAGCCCAGAGAGTGCACTGGCACCACTGGGGATGCGGTGCCGGGAGTCCAGAGAGTGCTTTGGCACCGCTGGGGATGCACTGCAGTTACTCCAGAGAGTGCACAGGCACCACTGGGGATGCAGTGCAGTGAGTCCAGAGAGTGCACTGGCACCACTGGGGATGCAGTGCAGCAAGTCCAGAGAGTTCACTGGCACCACTGGGGATGCAGTGCAGTGAGTCCAGTGAGTGTACTGGCACCACTGGGGATGCACTGCAGTGAGTCCAGAGAGTGCATTGGCACCACTTGGGATGCACTGCAGTGAGTCCAGAGAGTGCACTTGCACCACTGGGGATGCACTGCAGTGAGTCCACAGAGTGCACTGGCACCACTGGGGATGCAGTGCAGTGAGTCCAGAGAGTGCACTGGTACCAATGGGGATGCACAGCAGTGAGTCCACAGAGTGCACTGGCACCACTGGGGATGCAGCGCAGTGAGTCCAGAGAGTGCTCTGGCACCAATGGAGATGCAGTGCAGTGAGTCCAGAGAGTGCACTAGCACCACTGGGGATGCAGTGCAGTCAGTCCAGTGAGTGTACTGGCACCACTGGGGATGCCCTTCAGTGAGTCCAGAGAGTGCACTGGCACCACTGGGGATGCACTGCAGTGAGTCCACAGAGTGCACGGGCTCCATTGTGGATGCACTGCAGTGAGTCCAGAGAGTGCCCTGGCACCACTGGGGATGCAGTGCAGTGAGTCCAGAGATCGCACTGGCTCCACTGGGGATGCAGTGCAGTGAGTCCAGAGAGTGCACTGGCACCACTGGGGATGCAGTGCAGTGAGTCCAGAGAGTGCTCTGGCACCACTGGGGATGCTGTGCAGTGAGTCCAGAGAGTGCAGTGGCACCACTGGTGATGCACTGCAGTTACTCCAGAGAGTGCACTGGCACCACTGGGGATGCACTGCAGTTAGTCCAGAGAGTGCACTGGCACCACTGGGGATGCACTGCAGTGAGTCCAGAGAGTGCACTGGCACCACTGAGAATGCCCTTCAGTGAGTCCAGAGAGTGTACTGGCACCACTGGGGATGCACTTCAGTGAGTCCAGAGAGCACACTGGCACCACTGGGGATGCAGTGCAGTGAGTCCAGAGAGTGCACTTGCACCACTGAGAATGCACTTCAGTGAGTCCAAAGACTGCACTGGCACCACTGGGGATGCACTGCAGTGAGTCCAGAGAGTGCACTGGCACCACTGGGGATGCAGTTCAGTGAGTCCAGAGAGTGCACGGGCTCCACTGGGGATGCAGTGCAGTGAGTCCAGAGAGTGCACTGGCAACACTGGGGATGCAGTGCAGTGAGTCCAGAGAGTGCACTGGCACCACTGGGGATGCAGTGCAGCAAGTCCAGAGAGTGCACTGGCACCACTGGGGATGCAGTGCAGTGAGTCCAGAGAGTGCACTGGCACCACTGGGGATGCAGTGCAGTGAGTCCAGAGAGTGCACTGGCACCACTGGGGATGCAGTACAGTGAGTCCAGAGAGTGCACTGGCACCACTGGGGATGCACAGCAGTGAGTCCAGAGAGTGCATTGGCACCACTGGGGATGCAGTGCAGTGAGTCCAGAGAGTGCACTGGCACCATTGGAGATGCAGTGCAGTGAGTCCAGAGAGTGCACTGGCACCACTGGGGATGCAGTGCAGTGAGTCCAGAGAGTGCACTGGCACCACTGAGGATGCAGTGCAGTGAGTCCAGAGAGTTCACTGGCACCACTGGAGATGCACTTCAGTGAGTGCAGAGACTGCACTGGCACCACTGGGGATGCAGTGCAGTGAGTCCAGAGAGTGCTCTGGCACCACTGGGGATGCTGTGCAGTGAGTCCAGAGAGTGCAGTGGCACCACCGGTGATGCACTGCAGTTACTCCAGAGAGTGCACTGGCACCACTGGGGATGCGGTGCGGTGAGTCCAGAGAGTGCACTGGCACCACTGGGGATGCACTGCAGTGAGTCCAGAGAGTGCACTGGCACCACTGAGAATGCCCTTCAGTGAGTCCAGAGAGTGTACTGGCACCACTGGGGATGCACTTCAGTGAGTCCAGAGAGCGCACTGGCACCACTGGGGATGCAGTGCAGTGAGTCCAGAGAGTGCACTTGCACCACTGAGAATGCACTTCAGTGAGTCCAAAGACTGCACTGGCACCACTGGGGATGCACTGCAGTGAGTCCAGAGAGTGCACTGGCACCACTGGGGATGCAGTGCAGTGAGTCCAGAGAGTGCACGGGCTCCACTGGGGATGCAGTGCAGTGAGTCCAGAGAGTGCACTGGCAACACTGGGGATGCAGTGCAGTGAGTCCAGAGAGTGCACTGGCACCACTGGGGACGCAGTGCAGCAAGTCCAGAGAGTGCACTGGCACCACTGGGGATGCAGTGCAGTGAGTCCAGAGAGTGCACTGGCACCAATGGGGATGCACTGCAGTGAGTCCAGAGAGTGCACTGGCACCACTGGGGATGCAGTACAGTGAGTCCAGAGAGTGCACTGGCACCACTGGGGATGCACAGCAGTGAGTCCAGAGAGTGCATTGGCACCACTGGGGATGCAGTGCAGTGAGTCCAGAGAGTGCACTGGCACCATTGGAGATGCAGTGCAGTGAGTCCAGAGAGTGCACTGGCACCACTGGGGATGCAGTGCAGTGAGTCCAGAGAGTGCACTGGCACCACTGGGGATGCAGTGCAGTGAGTCCAGAGAGTGCACTGGCACCACTGGGGATGCACTGCAGTGAGTCCAGAGAGTTCACTGGGACCACTGGAGATGCACTTCAGTGAGTGCAGAGACTGCACTGGCACCACTGGGGATGCAGTGCAGTGAGTCCAGTGAGTGTACTGGCACCACTGGGGATGCACTGCAGTGAGTCCAGAGAGTGCATTGGCACCACTTGGGATGCACTGCAGTGAGTGCAGAGAGTGCACTTGCACCACCGGGGATGCAGTGCAGTGAGTCCAGAGAGTGCATTGGCACCACTTGGGATGCACTGCAGTGAGTCCAGAGAGTGCACTTGCACCACGGGGGATGCAGTGCAGTGAGTCCAGAGAGTGCACTGGCACCACTGGGGATGCAGTGCAGTGAGTCCAGAGAGTGCACTGGCACCAATGGGGATGCACAGCAGTGAGTCCACAGAGTGCACTGGCACCACTGGGGATGCAGTACAGTGAGTCCAGAGAGTGCACTGGCACCACTGGGGATGCACTGCAGTGAGTCCAGAGAGTTCTCTTGCACCACTGGCGATGCAGTGCAGTGAGTCCAGAGAGTGCACTAGCACCACTGGGGATGCAGTGCAGTCAGTCCAGTGAGTGTACTGGCACCACTGGGGATGCAGTGCAGTGAGTCCAGAGAGTGCACTGGCACCACTGAGAATGCACTTCAGTGAGTCCAGAGAGTGCACTGGCACCACTGGGGATGCACTGCAGTGAGTCCACAGAGTGCACTGGCACCACTGGGGATGCAGTGCAGTGAGTCCAGAGTGTGCACTGGCAGACTGGGGATGCACTTCACTGAGTCCAGAGAGTGCACGGGCTCCACTGGGGATGCACTGCAGTGAGTCCACAGAGTGCACTGGCACCACTGGGGATGCAGTGCAGTGAGTCCAGAGAGTGCACTGGCTCCACTGGGGATGCAGTGCAGTGAGTCCAGAGAGTGCTCCGGCACCACTGGGGATGAAGTGCAGTGAGTCCACAGAGTGCACTAGCACCACTGGGGATGCAGTGCAGTGAGTCCAGAGAGTGCACTGGCACCACTGGGGATGCAGTGCAGTGAGTCCAGAGAGTGCACTGGCACCACTGGGGATGCAGTGCAGTGAGTCCAGAGTGTGCACTGGCACCACTGGGAATGCAGTGCAGTGAGTCCAGAGATCGCACTGGCACCACGGGGGATGCACTTCAGTGAGTCCAGAGAGTGCACTGGCACCACTGGGGATGCACTGCAGTGAGTCCAGAGAGTGCACTGGCACCACTGGGGATGCAGTGCAGTGAGTCCAGAGAGTGCACTGGCACCAGAGGGAATGCACTGCAGTGAGTCCAGAGAGTGCACTGGCACCACTGGGGATGCAGTGCAGTGAGTCCAGAGAGCGCAGTGGCACCACTGGGGATGCAGTGCAGTGAGTCCAGACAGTGCACAGACAGCACTGGGGATGCAGTGCAGTGAGTCCAGAGAGTGCTCTGGCACCACTGGGGATGCAGTGCAGTGAGTCCAGAGAGTGCACTGGCACCACTGGTGATGCACTGCAGTTACTCCAGAGAGTGCACAGGCACCACTGGGGATGCGGTGCGGTGAGTCCAGAGAGTGCACTGGCACCACTGGTGATGCACTGCAGTGAGTCCAGAGAGTGCACTGGCACCACTGAGAATGCCCTTCAGTGAGTCCAGAGAGTGCACTGGCACCACTGGGGATGCACTGCAGTGAGTCCACAGAGTGCACTAGCACCACTGGCGATGCAGTGCAGTGAGTCCAGAGAGTGCACTGGCACCACTGGGGATGCAGTGCAGTGAGTCCAGAGAGTGCACTGGCACCAATGGGGATGCACTGCAGTGAGTCCAGAGAGTGCTCTGGCACCACTGGGGATGCAGTACAGTGAGTCCAGAGAGTGCACTGGCACCACTGGGGATGCAGTGCAGTGAGTCCAGAGAGTGCACTGGCACCACTGAGGATGCAGTGCAGTGAGTCCAGAGAGTTCACTGGCACCACTGGAGATGCACTTCAGTGAGTGCAGAGACTGCACTGGCACCACTGGGGATGCAGTGCAGTGAGTCCAGAGAGTGCTCTGGCACCACTGGGGATGCTGTGCAGTGAGTCCAGAGAGTGCAGTGGCACCACCGGTGATGCACTGCAGTTACTCCAGAGAGTGCACTGGCACCACTGGGGATGCGGTGCGGTGAGTCCAGAGAGTGCACTGGCACCACTGGGGATGCACTGCAGTGAGTCCAGAGAGTGCACTGGCACCACTGAGAATGCCCTTCAGTGAGTCCAGAGAGTGTACTGGCACCACTGGGGATGCACTTCAGTGAGTCCAGAGAGCGCACTGGCACCACTGGGGATGCAGTGCAGTGAGTCCAGAGAGTGCACTTGCACCACTGAGAATGCACTTCAGTGAGTCCAAAGACTGCACTGGCACCACTGGGGATGCACTGCAGTGAGTCCAGAGAGTGCACTGGCACCACTGGGGATGCAGTGCAGTGAGTCCAGAGAGTGCACGGGCTCCACTGGGGATGCAGTGCAGTGAGTCCAGAGAGTGCACTGGCAACACTGGGGATGCAGTGCAGTGAGTCCAGAGAGTGCACTGGCACCACTGGGGACGCAGTGCAGCAAGTCCAGAGAGTGCACTGGCACCACTGGGGATGCAGTGCAGTGAGTCCAGAGAGTGCACTGGCACCAATGGGGATGCACTGCAGTGAGTCCAGAGAGTGCACTGGCACCACTGGGGATGCAGTACAGTGAGTCCAGAGAGTGCACTGGCACCACTGGGGATGCACAGCAGTGAGTCCAGAGAGTGCATTGGCACCACTGGGGATGCAGTGCAGTGAGTCCAGAGAGTGCACTGGCACCATTGGAGATGCAGTGCAGTGAGTCCAGAGAGTGCACTGGCACCACTGGGGATGCAGTGCAGTGAGTCCAGAGAGTGCACTGGCACCACTGGGGATGCAGTGCAGTGAGTCCAGAGAGTGCACTGGCACCACTGGGGATGCACTGCAGTGAGTCCAGAGAGTTCACTGGGACCACTGGAGATGCACTTCAGTGAGTGCAGAGACTGCACTGGCACCACTGGGGATGCAGTGCAGTGAGTCCAGTGAGTGTACTGGCACCACTGGGGATGCACTGCAGTGAGTCCAGAGAGTGCATTGGCACCACTTGGGATGCACTGCAGTGAGTGCAGAGAGTGCACTTGCACCACCGGGGATGCAGTGCAGTGAGTCCAGAGAGTGCATTGGCACCACTTGGGATGCACTGCAGTGAGTCCAGAGAGTGCACTTGCACCACTGGGGATGCAGTGCAGTGAGTCCAGAGAGTGCACTGGCACCACTGGGGATGCAGTGCAGTGAGTCCAGAGAGTGCACTGGCACCAATGGGGATGCACAGCAGTGAGTCCACAGAGTGCACTGGCACCACTGGGGATGCAGTACAGTGAGTCCAGAGAGTGCACTGGCACCACTGGGGATGCACTGCAGTGAGTCCAGAGAGTTCTCTTGCACCACTGGCGATGCAGTGCAGTGAGTCCAGAGAGTGCACTAGCACCACTGGGGATGCAGTGCAGTCAGTCCAGTGAGTGTACTGGCACCACTGGGGATGCAGTGCAGTGAGTCCAGAGAGTGCACTGGCACCACTGAGAATGCACTTCAGTGAGTCCAGAGAGTGCACTGGCACCACTGGGGATGCACTGCAGTGAGTCCACAGAGTGCACTGGCACCACTGGGGATGCAGTGCAGTGAGTCCAGAGTGTGCACTGGCAGACTGGGGATGCACTTCACTGAGTCCAGAGAGTGCACGGGCTCCACTGGGGATGCACTGCAGTGAGTCCACAGAGTGCACTGGCACCACTGGGGATGCAGTGCAGTGAGTCCAGAGAGTGCACTGGCTCCACTGGGGATGCAGTGCAGTGAGTCCAGAGAGTGCTCCGGCACCACTGGGGATGAAGTGCAGTGAGTCCACAGAGTGCACTAGCACCACTGGGGATGCAGTGCAGTGAGTCCAGAGAGTGCACTGGCACCACTGGGGATGCAGTGCAGTGAGTCCAGAGAGTGCACTGGCACCACTGGGGATGCAGTGCAGTGAGTCCAGAGTGTGCACTGGCACCACTGGGAATGCAGTGCAGTGAGTCCAGAGATCGCACTGGCACCACGGGGGATGCACTTCAGTGAGTCCAGAGAGTGCACTGGCACCACTGGGGATGCACTGCAGTGAGTCCAGAGAGTGCACTGGCACCACTGGGGATGCAGTGCAGTGAGTCCAGAGAGTGCACTGGCACCAGAGGGAATGCACTGCAGTGAGTCCAGAGAGTGCACTGGCACCACTGGGGATGCAGTGCAGTGAGTCCAGAGAGCGCAGTGGCACCACTGGGGATGCAGTGCAGTGAGTCCAGACAGTGCACAGACAGCACTGGGGATGCAGTGCAGTGAGTCCAGAGAGTGCTCTGGCACCACTGGGGATGCAGTGCAGTGAGTCCAGAGAGTGCACTGGCACCACTGGTGATGCACTGCAGTTACTCCAGAGAGTGCACAGGCACCACTGGGGATGCGGTGCGGTGAGTCCAGAGAGTGCACTGGCACCACTGGTGATGCACTGCAGTGAGTCCAGAGAGTGCACTGGCACCACTGAGAATGCCCTTCAGTGAGTCCAGAGAGTGCACTGGCACCACTGGGGATGCACTGCAGTGAGTCCACAGAGTGCACTAGCACCACTGGCGATGCAGTGCAGTGAGTCCAGAGAGTGCACTGGCACCACTGGGGATGCAGTGCAGTGAGTCCAGAGAGTGCACTGGCACCAATGGGGATGCACTGCAGTGAGTCCAGAGAGTGCTCTGGCACCACTGGGGATGCAGTACAGTGAGTCCAGAGAGTGCACTGGCACCACTGGGGATGCAGTGCAGTGAGTCCAGAGAGTGCACTGGCACCACTGGTGATGCACTGCAGTTACTCCAGAGAGTGCACTGGCACCACTGGGGATGCGGTGCGGTGAGTCCAGAGAGTGCACTGGCACCACTGGGGATGCAGTGCAGTCAGTCCAGTGAGTGTACTGGCACCACTGGTGATGCACTGCAGTGAGTCCAGAGAGTGCACTGGCACCACTGTGGATGCAGTGCAGTGAGTCCAGAGAGAGCACTGGCAGCACTGGGGATGCAGTGCAGTGAGTCCAGAGAGTGCACTGGCACCACTAGGGATGCACTGCAGTGAGTCCAGAGAGTGCACTGGCACCACTGGGGATGCACTGCAGTGAGTCCAGAGAGTGCACTGGCACCACTCGGGATGCAGTGCAGTGAGTCCAGAGAGTGCATTAGCACCACTGGGGATGCATTGACGCGAGTCCAGAGAGTGCACTGGCACCACTGGGGATGCACTGCAGTCACTCCAGAGAGTGCACTGGCAGCACTGGGGATGCGGTGCAGTGAGTCCAGAGAGTGCACTGGCACCACTGGGGATGCGGTGGCGGGAGTCCAGAGAGTGCTTTGGCACCACTGGGGATGCAGTACAGTGAGTCCAGAGAGTGCACTGGCACCACTGGGGATGCAGTGCAGTGACTCTAGAGAGTGCACTGGCACCACTGGGGATGCGGTGCAGTGAGTCCAGAGAGTGCACTGGCACCACTCAGGGTGCAGTGCGGTGAGTCCAGAGAGTGCACTGGCACCACTGGGGATGCAGTACAGTGAGTCCAGAGAGTGCACTGGCACCACTGGGGATGCAGTGCAGTGAGTCCAGAGAGTGCACTGGCACCACTGGGGATGCACTGCAGTGAGTCCAGAGTGCACTAGCACCACTGGGGATGCACTGCAGTGAGTCCAGAGAGTGCACTGGCACCACCGGGAATGCACTGCAGTGAGTCCAGAGAGTGCACTGGCACCACTGGGGATGCAGTGCAGTGAGTCCAGAGAGTGCACTGGCACCACTGGGGATGCACTGCAGTGAGTCCAGAGTGCACTAGCACCACTGGGGATGCACTGCAGTGAGCCCAGAGAGTGCACTGGCACCACCGGGAATGCACTGCAGTGAGTCCAGAGAGTGCACTGGCACCACTGGGGATGCACTTCAGTGAGTCCAGAGAGTGCACTGGCACCACTGGGGATGCAGTGACGCGAGTCCAGAGAGTGCACTGGCTCCACTGGGGATGCAGTGACGCGAGTCCAGAGAGTGCACTGGCACCACTGGGGATGCACTGCCGTCACTCCAGAGAGTGCACTGGCACCACTGGGGATGCACTGCAGTGAGTCCAGAGAGTGCACTGGCACAACTGGGGATGCAGCGCAGTGACTCTAGAGAGTGCACTGGCACCACTGCGGATGCGGTGCAGTGAGTCCAGAGAGTGCACTTGTACCACAGGTGATGCAGTGCAGTGAGTCCAGAGAGTGCACTGGCAGCACTGGGGATGCAGTGCAGTGAGTCCAGAGAGTGCACTGGCACCACAGGTGATGCACTCCAGTGAGTCCAGAGAGTGCACTGGCACCACTGGGGATGCAGTGCAGTGAGTCCAGAGCGTGCACTGGCACCACTGGGGATGCACTGCAGTGAGTCCTGAGAGTACACTGGCTCCACCGGGGATGCCCTGCAGTGAGTCCAGAGAGTGCACTGGCAGCACTGGGGATGCAGTGCAGTGAGTCCAGAGAGTGCACTGGCACCACTGGGGATGCAGCGCAGTGAGTCCAGAGCGTGCACTGGCACCACTGGGGATGCACTGCAGTGAGTCCTGAGAGTACACTGGCTCCACCGGGGATGCCCTGCAGTGAGTCCAGAGAGTGCACTGGCAGCACTGGGGATGCAGTGCAGTGAGTCCAGAGAGTGCACTGGCACCACTGGGGATGCAGCGCAGTGAGTCCAGAGAGTGCACTGGCACAACTGGGGATGCCCTGCAGTGAGTCCAGAGAGTGCACTGGCACCACTGGGGATGCACTACAGTGAGTCCAGGGATAGCACTGGCACCACTGGGGATGCAGTGCAGTGAGTCCAGAGAGTGCTCTGGCACCACTGGGGATGCCCTGCAGTGAGCCCAGAGAGTGCACTGGCACCACTGGGGATGCAGTGAAGTGAGTGCAGTGAGTGCACTGGCACCACTGGGGATGCACTGCAGTGAGTCCAGAGAGTGCACTGGCACCACAGAGAATGCACTTCAGTGAGTCCAGAGAGTGCACTGGCACCAATGGGGATGCACTGCAGTGAGTCCAGAGAGTGCACTGGCACCACTGGGGATGCACTACAGTGAGTCCAGGGATAGCACTGGCACCACTGGGGAAGCAGTGCAGTGAGTCCAGAGAGTGCACTGGCACCACTGGGGATGCAGTGCAGTGAGTCCAGAGAGTGCACAGGCACCACTGATGATGCAGTACAGTGAGTCCAGTGAGTGCACTGGCACAACTGGGGATGTAGTGCAGTGACTCGAGAGAGTGCACTGGAACCACTGGGGATGCAGTGCCGCGAGTCCAGAGAGTGCACTGGCTCCACTGGGGATGCGGTGCCGGAGGTCCAGAGTGTGCATTGGCACCACTGGGGATGCAGTGCAGTGACTCCAGAGAGTGCACTGGCACCACTGGGGATGCACTGCAGTGAGCCCAGAGAGTGCACTGGCACCACTGGGGATGCGGTGCCGGGAGTCCAGAGAGTGCTTTGGCACCGCTGGGGATGCACTGCAGTTACTCCAGAGAGTGCACAGGCACCACTGGGGATGCAGTGCAGTGAGTCCAGAGAGTGCACTGGCACCACTGGGGATGCAGTGCAGCAAGTCCAGAGAGTTCACTGGCACCACTGGGGATGCAGTGCAGTGAGTCCAGTGAGTGTACTGGCACCACTGGGGATGCACTGCAGTGAGTCCAGAGAGTGCATTGGCAGCACTTGGGATGCACTGCAGTGAGTCCAGAGAGTGCACTTGCACCACTGGGGATGCAGTGCAGTGAGTCCACAGAGTGCACTGGCACCACTGGGGATGCAGTGCAGTGAGTCCAGAGAGTGCACTGGCACCAATGGGGATGCACAGCAGTGAGTCCACAGAGTGCACTGGCACCACTGGGGATGCAGCGCAGTGAGTCCAGAGAGTGCTCTGGCACCAATGGAGATGCAGTGCAGTGAGTCCAGAGAGTGCACTAGCACCACTGGGGATGCAGTGCAGTCAGTCCAGTGAGTGTACTGGCACCACTGGGGATGCCCTTCAGTGAGTCCAGAGAGTGCACTGGCACCACTGGGGATGCACTGCAGTGAGTCCACAGAGTGCACGGGCTCCATTGGGGATGCACTGCAGTGAGTCCACAGAGTGCACTGGCACCACTGGGGATGCAGTGCAGTGAGTCCAGAGATCGCACTGGCTCCACTGGGGATGCAGTGCAGTGAGTCCAGAGAGTGCACTGGCACCACTGGGGATGCAGTGCAGTGAGTCCAGAGAGTGCTCTGGCACCACTGGGGATGCTGTGCAGTGAGTCCAGAGAGTGCAGTGGCACCACTGGTGATGCACTGCAGTTACTCCAGAGAGTGCACTGGCACCACTGGGGATGCGGTGCGGTGAGTCCAGAGAGTGCACTGGCACCACTGGGGATGCACTGCAGTGAGTCCAGAGAGTGCACTGGCACCACTGAGAATGCCCTTCAGTGAGTCCAGAGAGTGTACTGGCACCACTGGGGATGCACTTCAGTGAGTCCAGAGAGCACACTGGCACCACTGGGGATGCAGTGCAGTGAGTCCAGAGAGTGCACTTGCACCACTGAGAATGCACTTCAGTGAGTCCAAAGACTGCACTGGCACCACTGGGGATGCACTGCAGTGAGTCCAGAGAGTGCACTGGCACCACTGGGGATGCAGTGCAGTGAGTCCAGAGAGTGCACGGGCTCCACTGGGGATGCAGTGCAGTGAGTCCAGAGAGTGCACTGGCAACACTGGGGATGCAGTGCAGTGAGTCCAGAGAGTGCACTGGCACCACTGGGGATGCAGTGCAGCAAGTCCAGAGAGTGCACTGGCACCACTGGGGATGCAGTGCAGTGAGTCCAGAGAGTGCACTGGCACCAATGGGGATGCACTGCAGTGAGTCCAGAGAGTGCACTGGCACCACTGGGGATGCAGTACAGTGAGTCCAGAGAGTGCACTGGCACCACTGGGGATGCACAGCAGTGAGTCCAGAGAGTGCATTGGCACCACTGGGGATGCAGTGCAGTGAGTCCAGAGAGTGCACTGGCACCATTGGAGATGCAGTGCAGTGAGTCCAGAGAGTGCACTGGCACCACTGGGGATGCAGTGCAGTGAGTCCAGAGAGTGCACTGGCACCACTGGGGATGCAGTGCAGTGAGTCCAGCG
Organism: Anser anser; assembly: GCF_964211835.1. Lineage (NCBI taxonomy): Eukaryota > Metazoa > Chordata > Aves > Anseriformes > Anatidae > Anser > Anser anser. Next base: position 1,330,633 of record NC_139732.1, on the reverse strand, counting down.
AGTGCACTGGCACCACTGGGGATGCACTGCAGTGAGTCCAGAGAGTTCACTGGCACCACTGGAGATGCACTTCAGTGAGTGCAGAGACTGCACTGGCACCACTGGGGATGCAGTGCAGTGAGTCCAGAGAGTGCTCTGGCACCACTGGGGATGCTGTGCAGTGAGTCCAGAGAGTGCAGTGGCACCACTGGTGATGCACTGCAGTTACTCCAGAGAGTGCACTGGCACCACTGGGGATGCGGTGCGGTGAGTCCAGAGAGTGCACTGGCACCACTGGGGATGCACTGCAGTGAGTCCAGAGAGTGCACTGGCACCACTGAGAATGCCCTTCAGTGAGTCCAGAGAGTGTACTGGCACCACTGGGGATGCACTTCAGTGAGTCCAGAGAGCGCACTGGCACCACTGGGGATGCAGTGCAGTGAGTCCAGAGAGTGCACTTGCACCACTGAGAATGCACTTCAGTGAGTCCAAAGACTGCACTGGCACCACTGGGGATGCACTGCAGTGAGTCCAGAGAGTGCACTGGCACCACTGGGGATGCAGTGCAGTGAGTCCAGAGAGTGCACGGGCTCCACTGGGGATGCAGTGCAGTGAGTCCAGAGAGTGCACTGGCAACACTGGGGATGCAGTGCAGTGAGTCCAGAGAGTGCACTGGCACCACTGGGGACGCAGTGCAGCAAGTCCAGAGAGTGCACTGGCACCACTGGGGATGCAGTGCAGTGAGTCCAGAGAGTGCACTGGCACCAATGGGGATGCACTGCAGTGAGTCCAGAGAGTGCACTGGCACCACTGGGGATGCACTGCAGTGAGTGCAGAGAGTGCACTGGCACCACTGGGGATGCACAGCAGTGAGTCCAGAGAGTGCATTGGCACCACTGGGGATGCAGTGCAGTGAGTCCAGAGAGTGCACTGGCACCATTGGAGATGCAGTGCAGTGAGTCCAGAGGGTGCACTGGCACCACTGGGGATGCAGTGCAGTGAGTCCAGAGAGTGCACTGGCACCACTGGGGATGCACTGCAGTGAGTCCAGAGAGTTCACTGGCACCACTGGAGATGCACTTCAGTGAGTGCAGAGACTGCACTGGCACCACTGGGGATGCAGTGCAGTGAGTCCAGTGAGTGTACTGGCACCACTGGGGATGCAGAGCAGTGAGTCCAGAGAGTGCACTGGCACCACTTGGGATGCACTGCAGTGAGTGCAGAGAGTGCACTTGCACCACCGGGGATGCAGTGCAGTGAGTCCAGAGAGTGCACTGGCACCACTGGGGATGCAGTGCAGTGAGTCCAGAGAGTGCACTGGCACCAATGGGGATGCACTTCAGTGAGTCCACAGAGTGCACTGGCACCACTGGGGATGCAGTGCAGTGAGTCCAGAGAGTGCACTGGCACCATTGGAGATGCAGTGCAGTGAGTCCAGAGAGTGCACTGGCACCACTGGGGATGCAGTGCAGTGAGTCCAGAGAGTGCACTGGCACCACTGGGGATGCAGTGCAGTGAGTCCAGAGAGTGCACTGGCACCACTGGGGATGCACTGCACTGAGTCCAGAGAGTTCACTGGCACCACTGGGGATGCACTTCCGTGAGTGCAGAGACTGCACTGGCACCACTGGGGATGCAGTGCAGTGAGTCCAGTGAGTGTACTGGCACCACTGGGGATGCACTGCAGTGAGTCCAGAGAGTGCATTGGCACCACTTGGGATGCACTGCAGTGAGTCCAGAGAGTGCACTTGCACCACTGGGGATGCAGTGCAGTGAGTCCAGAGAGTGCACTGGCACCACTGGGGATGCAGTGCAGTGAGTCCAGAGAGTGCACTGGCACCAATGGGGATGCACAGCAGTGAGTCCACAGAGTGCACTGGCACCACTGGGGATGCAGTACAGTGAGTCCAGAGAGTGCACTGGCACCACTGGGGATGCACTGCAGTGAGTCCAGAGAGTTCTCTTGCACCACTGGCGATGCAGTGCAGTGAGTCCAGAGAGTGCACTAGCACCACTGGGGATGCAGTGCAGTCAGTCCAGTGAGTGTACTGGCACCACTGGGGATGCAGTGCAGTGAGTCCAGAGAGTGCACTGGCACATCTGAGAATGCACTTCAGTGAGTCCAGAGAGTGCACTGGCACCACTGGGGATGCACTGCAGTGAGTCCACAGAGTGCACTGGCACCACTGGGGATGCAGTGCAGTGAGTCCAGAGTGTGCACTGGCAGACTGGGGATGCACTTCACTGAGTCCAGAGAGTGCACGGGCTCCACTGGGGATGCACTGCAGTGAGTCCACAGAGTGCACTGGCACCACTGGGGATGCAGTGCAGTGAGTCCAGAGAGTGCACTGGCTCCACTGGGGATGCAGTGCAGTGAGTCCAGAGAGTGCTCCGGCACCACTGGGGATGAAGTGCAGTGAGTCCACAGAGTGCACTAGCACCACTGGGGATGCAGTGCAGTGAGTCCAGAGAGTGCACTGGCACCACTGGGGATGCAGTGCAGTGAGTCCAGAGAGTGCACTGGCACCACTGGGGATGCAGTGCAGTGAGTCCAGAGTGTGCACTGGCACCACTGGGAATGCAGTGCAGTGAGTCCAGAGATCGCACTGGCACCACGGGGGATGCACTTCAGTGAGTCCAGAGAGTGCACTGGCACCACTGGGGATGCACTGCAGTGAGTCCAGAGAGTGCACTGGCACCACTGGGGATGCAGTGCAGTGAGTCCAGAGAGTGCACTGGCACCAGAGGGAATGCACTGCAGTGAGTCCAGTGAGTGCACTGGCACCACTGGGGATGCAGTGCAGTGAGTCCAGAGAGCGCAGTGGCACCACTGGGGATGCAGTGCAGTGAGTCCAGACAGTGCACAGACAGCACTGGGGATGCAGTGCAGTGAGTCCAGAGAGTGCTCTGGCACCACTGGGGATGCAGTGCAGTGAGTCCAGAGAGTGCACTGGCACCACTGTGGATGCAGTGCAGTGAGTCCAGAGAGTGCACTGGCACCACTGGTGATGCACTGCAGTTACTCCAGAGAGTGCACAGGCACCACTGGGGATGCGGTGCGGTGAGTCCAGAGAGTGCACTGGCACCACTGGTGATGCACTGCAGTGAGTCCAGAGAGTGCACTGGCACCACTGAGAATGCCCTTCAGTGAGTCCAGAGAGTGCACTGGCACCACTGGGGATGCACTGCAGTGAGTCCACAGAGTGCACTAGCACCACTGGGGATGCAGTGCAGTGAGTCCAGAGAGTGTACTGGCACCACTGGGGATGCACTGCAGTGAGTCCAGAGAGTGCACTGGCACCACTGAGAATGCACTTCAGTGAGTCCAGAGAGCGCACTGGCACCACTGGGGATGCAGTGCAGTGAGTCCAGAGAGTGCACTGGCACCACTGAGAATGCAGTACAGTGAGTCCAAAGAGTGCACTGGCACCACTGGGGATGCACTGCAGTGAGTCCAGAGAGTGCACTAGCACCACTGGGAATGTAATGCAGTGAATCCAGTGAGTGCACTGGCACCAGTGGGGATGCACTGCAGTGAGTCCAGAGAGTGCACTGGCACCACTGGGGATGCACTGCAGTGAGCCCAGAGAGTGCACTGGCACCACTGGAGATGCAGTACAGTGAGTCCAGTGAATGCACTGGCAACACTGGGGATGCAGTGCAGTGAGTCCAGAGAGTGCACTGGCACCACTGGGGATGCACTGCAGTGAGTCCAGAGAGTGCACTGGCACCACTGATGATGCAGTACAGTGAGTCCAGTGAGTGCACTGGCACCACTGGGGATGTAGTGCAGTGAGTCCAGAGAGTGCACTGGCACCACTGATGATGCAGTACAGTGAGTCCAGTGAGTGCACTGGCACCACTGGGGATGTAGTGCAGTGACTCGAGAGAGTGCACTGGCACCACTGGGGATGCAGTGCAGTGACTCCAGAGAGTGCACTGGCACCACTGGGGATGCAGTGCAGTGAGTCAAGAGAGTGCACTGGCACCACTGGGGATGCACTGCAGTGAGCCCAGAGAGTGCACTGGCACCACTGGGGATGCGGTGCCGGGAGTCCAGAGAGTGCACTGGCACCACTGGGGATGCAGTGCAGTGAGTCCAGAGAGTGCACTGGCACCAGTGGGGATGCAGTGCAGTGAGTCCAGAGAGTGCACTGGCACCAATGGGGATGCACTGCAGTGAGTCCAGAGAGTGCTCTGGCACCACTGGGGATGCACTGCAGTGAGTCCAGAGAGTGCACTGGCACCACTGGGGATGCAGTGCAGTGAGTCCAGAGAGTGCACTGGCACCACTGGTGATGCACTGCAGTTACTCCAGAGAGTGCACTGGCACCACTGGGGATGCGGTGCGGTGAGTCCAGAGAGTGCACTGGCACCACTGGGGGTGCAGTGCAGTCAGTCCAGTGAGTGTACTGGCACCACTGGTGATGCACTGCAGTGAGTCCAGAGAGTGCACTGGCACCACTGTGGATGCAGTGCAGTGAGTCCAGAGAGAGCACTGGCAGCACTGGGGATGCAGTGCAGTGAGTCCAGAGAGTGCACTGGCACCACTAGGGATGCACTGCAGTGAGTCCAGAGAGTGCACTGGCACCACTGGGGATGCACTGCAGTGAGTCCAGAGAGTGCACTGGCACCACTCGGGATGCAGTGCAGTGAGTCCAGAGAGTGCATTAGCACCACTGGGGATGCATTGACGCGAGTCCAGAGAGTGCACTGGCACCACTGGGGATGCACTGCAGTCACTCCAGAGAGTGCACTGGCAGCACTGGGGATGCGGTGCAGTGAGTCCAGAGAGTGCACTGGCACCTCTGGGGATGCGGTGGCGGGAGTCCAGGGAGTGCTTTGGCACCACTGGGGATGCAGTACAGTGAGTCCAGAGAGTGCACTGGCACCACTGGGGATGCAGTGCAGTGACTCTAGAGAGTGCACTGGCACCACTGGGGATGCGGTGCAGTGAGTCCAGAGAGTGCACTGGCACCACTCAGGGTGCAGTGCGGTGAGTCCAGAGAATGCACTGGCACCACTGGGGATGCAGTACAGTGAGTCCAGAGAGTGCACTGGCACCACTGGGGATGCAGTGCAGTGAGTCCAGAGAGTGCACTGGCACCACTGGGGATGCACTGCAGTGAGTCCAGAGTGCACTAGCACCACTGGGGATGCACTGCAGTGAGTCCAGAGAGTGCACTGGCACCACCGGGAATGCACTGCAGTGAGTCCAGAGAGTGCACTGGCACCACTGGGGATGCAGTGCAGTGAGTCCAGAGAGTGCACTGGTACCACTGGGGATGCACTGCAGTGAGTCCAGAGTGCACTAGCACCACTGGGGATGCACTGCAGTGAGCCCAGAGAGTGCACTGGCACCACCGGGAATGCACTGCAGTGAGTCCAGAGAGTGCACTGGCACCACTGGGGATGCACTTCAGTGAGTCCAGAGAGTGCACTGGCACCACTGGGGATGCAGTGACGCGAGTCCAGAGAGTGCACTGGCTCCACTGGGGATGCAGTGACGCGAGTCCAGAGAGTGCACTGGCACCACTGGGGATGCAGTGCAGTGAGTCCAGAGAGTGCACTGGCACCACTGGGGATGCAGTGCAGTGAGTCCAGAGAGTGCACGGGCTCCACTGGGGATGCAGTGCAGTGAGTCCAGAGAGTGCACTGGCAACACTGGGGATGCAGTGCAGTGAGTCCAGAGAGTGCACTGGCACCACTGGGGATGCAGTGCAGCAAGTCCAGAGAGTGCACTGGCACCACTGGGGATGCAGTGCAGTGAGTCCAGAGAGTGCACTGGCACCAATGGGGATGCACTGCAGTGAGTCCAGAGAGTGCACTGGCACCACTGGGGATGCAGTACAGTGAGTCCAGAGAGTGCACTGGCACCACTGGGGATGCACAGCAGTGAGTCCAGAGAGTGCATTGGCACCACTGGGGATGCAGTGCAGTGAGTCCAGAGAGTGCACTGGCACCATTGGAGATGCAGTGCAGTGAGTCCAGAGAGTGCACTGGCACCACTGGGGATGCAGTGCAGTGAGTCCAGAGAGTGCACTGGCACCACTGGGGATGCAGTGCAGTGAGTCCAGCGAGTGCACTGGCACCACTGGGGATGCACTGCAGTGAGTCCAGAGAGTTCACTGGCACCACTGGAGATGCACTTCAGTGAGTGCAGAGACTGCACTGGCACCACTGGGGATGCAGTGCAGTGAGTCCAGAGAGTGCTCTGGCACCACTGGGGATGCTGTGCAGTGAGTCCAGAGAGTGCAGTGGCACCACTGGTGATGCACTGCAGTTACTCCAGAGAGTGCACTGGCACCACTGGGGATGCGGTGCGGTGAGTCCAGAGAGTGCACTGGCACCACTGGGGATGCACTGCAGTGAGTCCAGAGAGTGCACTGGCACCACTGAGAATGCCCTTCAGTGAGTCCAGAGAGTGTACTGGCACCACTGGGGATGCACTTCAGTGAGTCCAGAGAGCGCACTGGCACCACTGGGGATGCAGTGCAGTGAGTCCAGAGAGTGCACTTGCACCACTGAGAATGCACTTCAGTGAGTCCAAAGACTGCACTGGCACCACTGGGGATGCACTGCAGTGAGTCCAGAGAGTGCACTGGCACCACTGGGGATGCAGTGCAGTGAGTCCAGAGAGTGCACGGGCTCCACTGGGGATGCAGTGCAGTGAGTCCAGAGAGTGCACTGGCAACACTGGGGATGCAGTGCAGTGAGTCCAGAGAGTGCACTGGCACCACTGGGGACGCAGTGCAGCAAGTCCAGAGAGTGCACTGGCACCACTGGGGATGCAGTGCAGTGAGTCCAGAGAGTGCACTGGCACCAATGGGGATGCACTGCAGTGAGTCCAGAGAGTGCACTGGCACCACTGGGGATGCACTGCAGTGAGTGCAGAGAGTGCACTGGCACCACTGGGGATGCACAGCAGTGAGTCCAGAGAGTGCATTGGCACCACTGGGGATGCAGTGCAGTGAGTCCAGAGAGTGCACTGGCACCATTGGAGATGCAGTGCAGTGAGTCCAGAGGGTGCACTGGCACCACTGGGGATGCAGTGCAGTGAGTCCAGAGAGTGCACTGGCACCACTGGGGATGCAGTGCAGTGAGTCCAGAGAGTGCACTGGCACCACTGGGGATGCACTGCAGTGAGTCCAGAGAGTTCACTGGCACCACTGGAGATGCACTTCAGTGAGTGCAGAGACTGCACTGGCACCACTGGGGATGCAGTGCAGTGAGTCCAGTGAGTGTACTGGCACCACTGGGGATGCAGAGCAGTGAGTCCAGAGAGTGCATTGGCACCACTTGGGATGCACTGCAGTGAGTGCAGAGAGTGCACTTGCACCACCGGGGATGCAGTGCAGTGAGTCCAGAGAGTGCACTGGCACCACTGGGGATGCAGTGCAGTGAGTCCAGAGAGTGCACTGGCACCAATGGGGATGCACTTCAGTGAGTCCACAGAGTGCACTGGCACCACTGGGGATGCAGTGCAGTGAGTCCAGAGAGTGCACTGGCACCATTGGAGATGCAGTGCAGTGAGTCCAGAGAGTGCACTGGCACCACTGGGGATGCAGTGCAGTGAGTCCAGAGAGTGCACTGGCACCACTGGGGATGCAGTGCAGTGAGTCCAGAGAGTGCACTGGCACCACTGGGGATGCACTGCACTGAGTCCAGAGAGTTCACTGGCACCACTGGGGATGCACTTCCGTGAGTGCAGAGACTGCACTGGCACCACTGGGGATGCAGTGCAGTGAGTCCAGTGAGTGTACTGGCACCACTGGGGATGCACTGCAGTGAGTCCAGAGAGTGCATTGGCACCACTTGGGATGCACTGCAGTGAGTCCAGAGAGTGCACTTGCACCACTGGGGATGCAGTGCAGTGAGTCCAGAGAGTGCACTGGCACCACTGGGGATGCAGTGCAGTGAGTCCAGAGAGTGCACTGGCACCAATGGGGATGCACAGCAGTGAGTCCACAGAGTGCACTGGCACCACTGGGGATGCAGTACAGTGAGTCCAGAGAGTGCACTGGCACCACTGGGGATGCACTGCAGTGAGTCCAGAGAGTTCTCTTGCACCACTGGCGATGCAGTGCAGTGAGTCCAGAGAGTGCACTAGCACCACTGGGGATGCAGTGCAGTCAGTCCAGTGAGTGTACTGGCACCACTGGGGATGCAGTGCAGTGAGTCCAGAGAGTGCACTGGCACCACTGAGAATGCACTTCAGTGAGTCCAGAGAGTGCACTGGCACCACTGGGGATGCACTGCAGTGAGTCCACAGAGTGCACTGGCACCACTGGGGATGCAGTGCAGTGAGTCCAGAGTGTGCACTGGCAGACTGGGGATGCACTTCACTGAGTCCAGAGAGTGCACGGGCTCCACTGGGGATGCACTGCAGTGAGTCCACAGAGTGCACTGGCACCACTGGGGATGCAGTGCAGTGAGTCCAGAGAGTGCACTGGCTCCACTGGGGATGCAGTGCAGTGAGTCCAGAGAGTGCTCCGGCACCACTGGGGATGAAGTGCAGTGAGTCCACAGAGTGCACTAGCACCACTGGGGATGCAGTGCAGTGAGTCCAGAGAGTGCACTGGCACCACTGGGGATGCAGTGCAGTGAGTCCAGAGAGTGCACTGGCACCACTGGGGATGCAGTGCAGTGAGTCCAGAGTGTGCACTGGCACCACTGGGAATGCAGTGCAGTGAGTCCAGAGATCGCACTGGCACCACGGGGGATGCACTTCAGTGAGTCCAGAGAGTGCACTGGCACCACTGGGGATGCACTGCAGTGAGTCCAGAGAGTGCACTGGCACCACTGGGGATGCAGTGCAGTGAGTCCAGAGAGTGCACTGGCACCAGAGGGAATGCACTGCAGTGAGTCCAGTGAGTGCACTGGCACCACTGGGGATGCAGTGCAGTGAGTCCAGAGAGCGCAGTGGCACCACTGGGGATGCAGTGCAGTGAGTCCAGACAGTGCACAGACAGCACTGGGGATGCAGTGCAGTGAGTCCAGAGAGTGCTCTGGCACCACTGGGGATGCAGTGCAGTGAGTCCAGAGAGTGCACTGGCACCACTGTGGATGCAGTGCAGTGAGTCCAGAGAGTGCACTGGCACCACTGGTGATGCACTGCAGTTACTCCAGAGAGTGCACAGGCACCACTGGGGATGCGGTGCGGTGAGTCCAGAGAGTGCACTGGCACCACTGGTGATGCACTGCAGTGAGTCCAGAGAGTGCACTGGCACCACTGAGAATGCCCTTCAGTGAGTCCAGAGAGTGCACTGGCACCACCGGGAATGCACTGCAGTGAGTCCAGAGAGTGCACTGGCACCACTGGGGATGCAGTGCAGTGAGTCCAGAGAGTGCACTGGTACCACTGGGGATGCACTGCAGTGAGTCCAGAGTGCACTAGCACCACTGGGGATGCACTGCAGTGAGCCCAGAGAGTGCACTGGCACCACCGGGAATGCACTGCAGTGAGTCCAGAGAGTGCACTGGCACCACTGGGGATGCACTTCAGTGAGTCCAGAGAGTGCACTGGCACCACTGGGGATGCAGTGACGCGAGTCCAGAGAGTGCACTGGCTCCACTGGGGATGCAGTGACGCGAGTCCAGAGAGTGCACTGGCACCACTGGGGATGCAGTGCAGTGAGTCCAGAGAGTGCACTGGCACCACTGGGGATGCAGTGCAGTGAGTCCAGAGAGTGCACGGGCTCCACTGGGGATGCAGTGCAGTGAGTCCAGAGAGTGCACTGGCAACACTGGGGATGCAGTGCAGTGAGTCCAGAGAGTGCACTGGCACCACTGGGGATGCAGTGCAGCAAGTCCAGAGAGTGCACTGGCACCACTGGGGATGCAGTGCAGTGAGTCCAGAGAGTGCACTGGCACCAATGGGGATGCACTGCAGTGAGTCCAGAGAGTGCACTGGCACCACTGGGGATGCAGTACAGTGAGTCCAGAGAGTGCACTGGCACCACTGGGGATGCACAGCAGTGAGTCCAGAGAGTGCATTGGCACCACTGGGGATGCAGTGCAGTGAGTCCAGAGAGTGCACTGGCACCATTGGAGATGCAGTGCAGTGAGTCCAGAGAGTGCACTGGCACCACTGGGGATGCAGTGCAGTGAGTCCAGAGAGTGCACTGGCACCACTGGGGATGCAGTGCAGTGAGTCCAGCGAGTGCACTGGCACCACTGGGGATGCACTGCAGTGAGTCCAGAGAGTTCACTGGCACCACTGGAGATGCACTTCAGTGAGTGCAGAGACTGCACTGGCACCACTGGGGATGCAGTGCAGTGAGTCCAGAGAGTGCTCTGGCACCACTGGGGATGCTGTGCAGTGAGTCCAGAGAGTGCAGTGGCACCACTGGTGATGCACTGCAGTTACTCCAGAGAGTGCACTGGCACCACTGGGGATGCGGTGCGGTGAGTCCAGAGAGTGCACTGGCACCACTGGGGATGCACTGCAGTGAGTCCAGAGAGTGCACTGGCACCACTGAGAATGCCCTTCAGTGAGTCCAGAGAGTGTACTGGCACCACTGGGGATGCACTTCAGTGAGTCCAGAGAGCGCACTGGCACCACTGGGGATGCAGTGCAGTGAGTCCAGAGAGTGCACTTGCACCACTGAGAATGCACTTCAGTGAGTCCAAAGACTGCACTGGCACCACTGGGGATGCACTGCAGTGAGTCCAGAGAGTGCACTGGCACCACTGGGGATGCAGTGCAGTGAGTCCAGAGAGTGCACGGGCTCCACTGGGGATGCAGTGCAGTGAGTCCAGAGAGTGCACTGGCAACACTGGGGATGCAGTGCAGTGAGTCCAGAGAGTGCACTGGCACCACTGGGGACGCAGTGCAGCAAGTCCAGAGAGTGCACTGGCACCACTGGGGATGCAGTGCAGTGAGTCCAGAGAGTGCACTGGCACCAATGGGGATGCACTGCAGTGAGTCCAGAGAGTGCACTGGCACCACTGGGGATGCACTGCAGTGAGTGCAGAGAGTGCACTGGCACCACTGGGGATGCACAGCAGTGAGTCCAGAGAGTGCATTGGCACCACTGGGGATGCAGTGCAGTGAGTCCAGAGAGTGCACTGGCACCATTGGAGATGCAGTGCAGTGAGTCCAGAGGGTGCACTGGCACCACTGGGGATGCAGTGCAGTGAGTCCAGAGAGTGCACTGGCACCACTTGGGATGCAGTGCAGTGAGTCCAGAGAGTGCACTGGCACCACTGGGGATGCACTGCAGTGAGTCCAGAGAGTTCACTGGCACCACTGGAGATGCACTTCAGTGAGTGCAGAGACTGCACTGGCACCACTGGGGATGCAGTGCAGTGAGTCCAGTGAGTGTACTGGCACCACTGGGGATGCAGAGCAGTGAGTCCAGAGAGTGCATTGGCACCACTTGGGATGCACTGCAGTGAGTGCAGAGAGTGCACTTGCACCACCGGGGATGCAGTGCAGTGAGTCCAGAGAGTGCACTGGCACCACTGGGGATGCAGTGCAGTGAGTCCAGAGAGTGCACTGGCACCAATGGGGATGCACTTCAGTGAGTCCACAGAGTGCACTGGCACCACTGGGGATGCAGTGCAGTGAGTCCAGAGAGTGCACTGGCACCATTGGAGATGCAGTGCAGTGAGTCCAGAGAGTGCACTGGCACCACTGGGGATGCAGTGCAGTGAGTCCAGAGAGTGCACTGGCACCACTGGGGATGCAGTGCAGTGAGTCCAGAGAGTGCACTGGCACCACTGGGGATGCACTGCACTGAGTCCAGAGAGTTCACTGGCACCACTGGGGATGCACTTCCGTGAGTGCAGAGACTGCACTGGCACCACTGGGGATGCAGTGCAGTGAGTCCAGTGAGTGTACTGGCACCACTGGGGATGCACTGCAGTGAGTCCAGAGAGTGCATTGGCACCACTTGGGATGCACTGCAGTGAGTCCAGAGAGTGCACTTGCACCACTGGGGATGCAGTGCAGTGAGTCCAGAGAGTGCACTGGCACCACTGGGGATGCAGTGCAGTGAGTCCAGAGAGTGCACTGGCACCAATGGGGATGCACAGCAGTGAGTCCACAGAGTGCACTGGCACCACTGGGGATGCAGTACAGTGAGTCCAGAGAGTGCACTGGCACCACTGGGGATGCACTGCAGTGAGTCCAGAGAGTTCTCTTGCACCACTGGCGATGCAGTGCAGTGAGTCCAGAGAGTGCACTAGCACCACTGGGGATGCAGTGCAGTCAGTCCAGTGAGTGTACTGGCACCACTGGGGATGCAGTGCAGTGAGTCCAGAGAGTGCACTGGCACCACTGAGAATGCGCTTCAGTGAGTCCAGAGAGTGCACTGGCACCACTGGGGATGCACTGCAGTGAGTCCACAGAGTGCACTGGCACCACTGGGGATGCAGTGCAGTGAGTCCAGAGTGTGCACTGGCAGACTGGGGATGCACTTCACTGAGTCCAGAGAGTGCACGGGCTCCACTGGGGATGCACTGCAGTGAGTCCACAGAGTGCACTGGCACCACTGGGGATGCAGTGCAGTGAGTCCAGAGAGTGCACTGGCTCCACTGGGGATGCAGTGCAGTGAGTCCAGAGAGTGCTCCGGCACCACTGGGGATGAAGTGCAGTGAGTCCACAGAGTGCACTAGCACCACTGGGGATGCAGTGCAGTGAGTCCAGAGAGTGCACTGGCACCACTGGGGATGCAGTGCAGTGAGTCCAGAGAGTGCACTGGCACCACTGGGGATGCAGTGCAGTGAGTCCAGAGTGTGCACTGGCACCACTGGGAATGCAGTGCAGTGAGTCCAGAGATCGCACTGGCACCACGGGGGATGCACTTCAGTGAGTCCAGAGAGTGCACTGGCACCACTGGGGATGCACTGCAGTGAGTCCAGAGAGTGCACTGGCACCACTGGGGATGCAGTGCAGTGAGTCCAGAGAGTGCACTGGCACCAGAGGGAATGCACTGCAGTGAGTCCAGTGAGTGCACTGGCACCACTGGGGATGCAGTGCAGTGAGTCCAGAGAGCGCAGTGGCACCACTGGGGATGCAGTGCAGTGAGTCCAGACAGTGCACAGACAGCACTGGGGATGCAGTGCAGTGAGTCCAGAGAGTGCTCTGGCACCACTGGGGATGCAGTGCAGTGAGTCCAGAGAGTGCACTGGCACCACTGTGGATGCAGTGCAGTGAGTCCAGAGAGTGCACTGGCACCACTGGTGATGCACTGCAGTTACTCCAGAGAGTGCACAGGCACCACTGGGGATGCGGTGCGGTGAGTCCAGAGAGTGCACTGGCACCACTGGTGATGCACTGCAGTGAGTCCAGAGAGTGCACTGGCACCACTGAGAATGCCCTTCAGTGAGTCCAGAGAGTGCACTGGCACCACTGGGGATGCACTGCAGTGAGTCCACAGAGTGCACTAGCACCACTGGGGATGCAGTGCAGTGAGTCCAGAGAGTGTACTGGCACCACTGGGGATGCACTGCAGTGAGTCCAGAGAGTGCACTGGCACCACTGAGAATGCACTTCAGTGAGTCCAGAGAGCGCACTGGCACCACTGGGGATGCAGTGCAGTGAGTCCAGAGAGTGCACTGGCACCACTGAGAATGCACTTCAGTGAGTCCAAAGAGTGCACTGGCACCACTGGGGATGCACTGCAGTGAGTCCAGAGAGTGCACTAGCACCACTGGGAATGTAATGCAGTGAATCCAGTGAGTGCACTGGCACCAGTGGGGATGCACTGCAGTGAGTCCAGAGAGTGCACTGGCACCACTGGGGATGCACTGCAGTGAGCCCAGAGAGTGCACTGGCACCACTGGAGATGCAGTACAGTGAGTCCAGTGAATGCACTGGCAACACTGGGGATGCAGTGCAGTGAGTCCAGAGAGTGCACTGGCACCACTGGGGATGCACTGCAGTGAGTCCAGAGAGTGCACTGGCACCACTGATGATGCAGTACAGTGAGTCCAGTGAGTGCACTGGCACCACTGGGGATGTAGTGCAGTGAGTCCAGAGAGTGCACTGGCACCACTGATGATGCAGTACAGTGAGTCCAGTGAGTGCACTGGCACCACTGGGGATGTAGTGCAGTGACTCGAGAGAGTGCACTGGCACCACTGGGGATGCAGTGCAGTGACTCCAGAGAGTGCACTGGCACCACTGGGGATGCAGTGCAGTGAGTCAAGAGAGTGCACTGGCACCACTGGGGATGCACTGCAGTGAGCCCAGAGAGTGCACTGGCACCACTGGGGATGCGGTGCCGGGAGTCCAGAGAGTGCACTGGCACCACTGGGGATGCAGTGCAGTGAGTCCAGAGAGTGCACTGGCACCAGTGGGGATGCAGTGCAGTGAGTCCAGAGAGTGCACTGGCACCAATGGGGATGCACTGCAGTGAGTCCAGAGAGTGCTCTGGCACCACTGGGGATGCACTGCAGTGAGTCCAGAGAGTGCACTGGCACCACTGGGGATGCAGTGCAGTGAGTCCAGAGAGTGCACTGGCACCACTGGTGATGCACTGCAGTTACTCCAGAGAGTGCACTGGCACCACTGGGGATGCGGTGCGGTGAGTCCAGAGAGTGCACTGGCACCACTGGGGGTGCAGTGCAGTCAGTCCAGTGAGTGTACTGGCACCACTGGTGATGCACTGCAGTGAGTCCAGAGAGTGCACTGGCACCACTGTGGATGCAGTGCAGTGAGTCCAGAGAGAGCACTGGCAGCACTGGGGATGCAGTGCAGTGAGTCCAGAGAGTGCACTGGCACCACTAGGGATGCACTGCAGTGAGTCCAGAGAGTGCACTGGCACCACTGGGGATGCACTGCAGTGAGTCCAGAGAGTGCACTGGCACCACTCGGGATGCAGTGCAGTGAGTCCAGAGAGTGCATTAGCACCACTGGGGATGCATTGACGCGAGTCCAGAGAGTGCACTGGCACCACTGGGGATGCACTGCAGTCACTCCAGAGAGTGCACTGGCAGCACTGGGGATGCGGTGCAGTGAGTCCAGAGAGTGCACTGGCACCTCTGGGGATGCGGTGGCGGGAGTCCAGAGAGTGCTTTGGCACCACTGGGGATGCAGTACAGTGAGTCCAGAGAGTGCACTGGCACCACTGGGGATGCAGTGCAGTGACTCTAGAGAGTGCACTGGCACCACTGGGGATGCGGTGCAGTGAGTCCAGAGAGTGCACTGGCACCACTCAGGGTGCAGTGCGGTGAGTCCAGAGAATGCACTGGCACCACTGGGGATGCAGTACAGTGAGTCCAGAGAGTGCACTGGCACCACTGGGGATGCAGTGCAGTGAGTCCAGAGAGTGCACTGGCACCACTGGGGATGCACTGCAGTGAGTCCAGAGTGCACTAGCACCACTGGGGATGCACTGCAGTGAGTCCAGAGAGTGCACTGGCACCACCGGGAATGCACTGCAGTGAGTCCAGAGAGTGCACTGGCACCACTGGGGATGCAGTGCAGTGAGTCCAGAGAGTGCACTGGTACCACTGGGGATGCACTGCAGTGAGTCCAGAGTGCACTAGCACCACTGGGGATGCACTGCAGTGAGCCCAGAGAGTGCACTGGCACCACCGGGAATGCACTGCAGTGAGTCCAGAGAGTGCACTGGCACCACTGTGGATGCACTTCAGTGAGTCCAGAGAGTGCACTGGCACCACTGGGGATGCAGTGACGCGAGTCCAGAGAGTGCACTGGCTCCACTGGGGATGCAGTGACGCGAGTCCAGAGAGTGCACTGGCACCACTGGGGATGCACTGCCGTCACTCCAGAGAGTGCACTGGCACCACTGGGGATGCACTGCAGTGAGTCCAGAGAGTGCACTGGCACAACTGGGGATGCAGCGCAGTGACTCTAGAGAGTGCACTGGCACCACTGCGGATGCGGTGCAGTGAGTCCAGAGAGTGCACTTGTACCACAGGTGATGCAGTGCAGTGAGTCCAGAGAGTGCACTGGCAGCACTGGGGATGCAGTGCAGTGAGTCCAGAGAGTGCACTGGCACCACAGGTGATGCACTCCAGTGAGTCCAGAGAGTGCACTGGCACCACTGGGGATGCAGTGCAGTGAGTCCAGAGCGTGCACTGGCACCACTGGGGATGCACTGCAGTGAGTCCTGAGAGTACACTGGCTCCACCGGGGATGCCCTGCAGTGAGTCCAGAGAGTGCACTGGCAGCACTGGGGATGCAGTGCAGTGAGTCCAGAGAGTGCACTGGCACCACTGGGGATGCAGCGCAGTGAGTCCAGAGCGTGCACTGGCACCACTGGGGATGCACTGCAGTGAGTCCTGAGAGTACACTGGCTCCACCGGGGATGCCCTGCAGTGAGTCCAGAGAGTGCACTGGCAGCACTGGGGATGCAGTGCAGTGAGTCCAGAGAGTGCACTGGCACCACTGGGGATGCAGCGCAGTGAGTCCAGAGAGTGCACTGGCACCACTGGGGATGCCCTGCAGTGAGTCCAGAGAGTGCACTGGCACCACTGGGGATGCACTACAGTGAGTCCAGGGATAGCACTGGCACCACTGGGGATGCAGTGCAGTGAGTCCAGAGAGTGCTCTGGCACCACTGGGGATGCCCTGCAGTGAGCCCAGAGAGTGCACTGGCACCACTGGGGATGCAGTGCAGTGAGTCCAGTGAGTGCACTGGCACCACTGGGGATGCACTGCAGTGAGTCCAGAGAGTGCAGTGGCACCACAGAGAATGCACTTCAGTGAGTCTAGAGAGTGCACTGGCACCACTGGGGATGCACTGCAGTGAGTCCAGAGAGTGCACTGGCACCACTGGGGATGCACTACAGTGAGTCCAGGGATAGCACTGGCACCACTGGGGAAGCAGTGCAGTGAGTCCAGAGAGTGCACTGGCACCACTGGGGATGCAGTGCAGTGAGTCCAGAGAGTGCACAGGCACCACTGATGATGCAGTACAGTGAGTCCAGTGAGTGCACTGGCACAACTGGGGATGTAGTGGAGTGACTCGAGAGAGTGCACTGGAACCACTGGGGATGCAGTGCCGCGACTCCAGAGAGTGCACTGGCTCCACTGGGGATGCGGTGCCGGAGGTCCAGAGAGTGCATTGGCACCACTGGGGATGCAGTGCACTGAGTCCAGAGAGTGCACTGGCACCACTGGGGATGCACTGCAGTGAGCCCAGAGAGTGCACTGGCACCACTGGGGATGCGGTGCCGGGAGTCCAGAGAGTGCTTTGGCACCGCTGGGGATGCAGTGCAGTTACTAGAGAGAGTGCACAGGCACCACTGGGGATGCAGTGCAGTGAGTCCAGAGAGTGCACTGGCACCACTGGGGATGCAGTGCAGCAAGTCCAGAGAGTTCACTGGCACCACTGGGGATGCAGTGCAGTGAGTCCAGTGAGTGTACTGGCACCACTGGGGATGCACTGCAGTGAGTCCAGAGAGTGCATTGGCACCACTTGGGATGCTCTGCAGTGAGTCCAGAGAGTGCATTGGCACCACTGGGGATGCACTGCAGTGAGTCCACAGAGTGCACTGGCACCACTGGGGATGCAGTGCAGTGAGTCCAGAAAGTGCACTGGCACCAATGGGGATGCACAGCTGTGAGTCCACAGAGTGCACTGGCACCACTGGGGATGCAGCGCAGTGAGTCCAGAGAGTGCTCTGGCACCAATGGAGATGCAGTGCAGTGAGTGCAGAGAGTGCACTAGCACCACTGGGGATGCAGTGCAGTCAGTCCAGTGAGTGTACTGGCACCACTGGGGATGCCCTTCAGTGAGTCCAGAGAGTGCACTGGCACCACTGGGGATGCACTGCAGTGAGTCCACAGAGTGCACGGGCTCCATTGGGGATGCACTGCAGTGAGTCCACAGAGTGCACTGGCACCACTGGGGATGCAGTGCAGTGAGTCCAGAGATCGCACTGGCTTCACTGGGGATGCAGTGCAGTGAGTCCAGAGAGTGCACTGGCACCACTGGGGATGCAGTGCAGTGAGTCCAGAGAGTGCTCTGGCACCACTGGGGATGCTGTGCAGTGAGTCCAGAGAGTGCAGTGGCACCACTGGTGATGCACTGCAGTTACTCCAGAGAGTGCACTGGCACCACTGGGGATGCGGTGCGGTGAGTCCAGAGAGTGCACTGGCACCACTGGGGATGCACTGCAGTGAGTCCAGAGAGTGCACTGGCACCACTGAGAATGCCCTTCAGTGAGTCCAGAGAGTGTACTGGCACCACTGGGGATGCACTTCAGTGAGTCCAGAGAGCGCACTGGCACCACTGGGGATGCAGTGCAGTGAGTCCAGAGAGTGCACTTGCACCACTGAGAATGCACTTCAGTGAGTCCAAAGACTGCACTGGCACCACTGGGGATGCACTGCAGTGAGTCCAGAGAGTGCACTGGCACCACTGGGGATGCAGTGCAGTGAGTCCAGAGAGTGCACGGGCTCCACTGGGGATGCAGTGCAGTGAGTCCAGAGAGTGCACTGGCAACACTGGGGATGCAGTGCAGTGAGTCCAGAGAGTGCACTGGCACCACTGGGGATGCACTGCAGCAAGTCCAGAGAGTGCACTGGCACCACTGGGGATGCAGTGCAGTGAGTCCAGAGAGTGCACTGGCACCACTGGGGATGCACTGCAGTGAGTCCAGAGAGTGCACTGGCACCACTGGGGATGCAGTACAGTGAGTCCAGAGAGTGCACTGGCACCACTGGGGATGCACAGCAGTGAGTCCAGAGAGTGCATTGGCACCACTGGGGATACAGTGCAGTGAGTCCAGAGAGTGCACTGGCACCATTGGAGATGCAGTGCAGTGAGTCCAGAGAGTGCACTGGCACCACTGGGGATGCAGTGCAGTTAGTCCAGAGAGTGCACTGGCACCACTGGGGATGCAGTGCAGTGAGTCCAGAGAGTGCACTGGCACCACTGGGGATGCACTGCAGTGAGTCCAGAGAGTTCACTGGCACCACTGGAGATGCACTTCAGTGAGTGCAGAGACTGCACTGGCACCACTGGGGATGCAGTGCAGTGAGTCCAGAGAGTGCTCTGGCACCACTGGGGATGCTGTGCAGTGAGTCCAGAGAGTGCAGTGGCACCACTGGTGATGCACTGCAGTTACTCCAGAGAGTGCACTGGCACCACTGGGGATGCGGTGCGGTGAGTCCAGAGAGTGCACTGGCACCACTGGGGATGCACTGCAGTGAGTCCAGAGAGTGCACTGGCACCACTGAGAATGCCCTTCAGTGAGTCCAGAGAGTGTACTGGCACCACTGGGGATGCACTTCAGTGAGTCCAGAGAGCGCACTGGCACCACTGGGGATGCAGTGCAGTGAGTCCAGAGAGTGCACTTGCACCACTGAGAATGCACTTCAGTGAGTCCAAAGACTGCACTGGCACCACTGGGGATGCACTGCAGTGAGTCCAGAGAGTGCACTGGCACCACTGGGGATGCAGTGCAGTGAGTCCAGAGAGTGCACGGGCTCCACTGGGGATGCGGTGCAGTGAGTCCAGAGAGTGCACTGGCAACACTGGGGATGCAGTGCAGTGAGTCCAGAGAGTGCACTGGCACCACTGGGGACGCAGTGCAGCAAGTCCAGAGAGTGCACTGGCACCACTGGGGATGCAGTGCAGTGAGTCCAGAGAGTGCACTGGCACCAATGGGGATGCACTGCAGTGAGTCCAGAGAGTGCACTGGCACCACTGGGGATGCAGTACCCTGAGTCCAGAGAGTGCACTGGCACCACTGGGGATGCACAGCAGTGAGTCCAGAGAGTGCATTGGCACCACTGGGGATGCAGTGCAGTGAGTCCAGAGAGTGCACTGGCACCATTGGAGATGCAGTGCAGTGAGTCCAGAGAGTGCACTGGCACCACTGGGGATGCAGTGCAGTGAGTCCAGAGAGTGCACTGGCACCACTGGGGATGCAGTGCAGTGAGTCCAGAGAGTGCACTGGCACCACTGGGGATGCACTGCAGTGAGTCCAGAGAGTTCACTGGCACCACTGGTGATGCACTTCAGTGAGTGCAGAGACTGCACTGGCACCACTGGGGATGCAGTGCAGTGAGTCCAGTGAGTGTACTGGCACCACTGGGGATGCACTGCAGTGAGTCCAGAGAGTGCATTGGCACCACTTGGGATGCACTGCAGTGAGTGCAGAGAGTGCACTTGCACCACCGGGGATGCAGTGCAGTGAGTCCAGAGAGTGCACTGGCACCACTGGGGATGCAGTGCAGTGAGTCCAGAGAGTGCACTGGCACCAATGGGGATGCACTTCAGTGAGTCCACAGAGTGCACTGGCACCACTGGGGATGCAGTGCAGTGAGTCCAGAGAGTGCACTGGCACCATTGGAGATGCAGTGCAGTGAGTCCAGAGAGTGCACTGGCACCACTGGGGATGCAGTGCAGTGAGTCCAGAGAGTGCACTGGCACCACTGGGGATGCAGTGCAGTGAGTCCAGAGAGTGCACTGGCACCACTGGGGATGCACTGCACTGAGTCCAGAGAGTTCACTGGCACCACTGGGGATGCATTTCCGTGAGTGCAGAGACTGCACTGGCACCACTGGGGATGCAGTGCAGTGAGTCCAGTGAGTGTACTGGCACCACTTGGGATGCAGTGCAGTGAGTCCAGAGAGTGCATTGGCACCACTTGGGATGCACTGCAGTGAGTCCAGAGAGTGCACTGGCACCAATGGGGATGCACAGCAGTGAGTCCACAGAGTGCACTGGCACCACTGGGGATGCAGTACAGTGAGTCCAGAGAGTGCACTGGCACCACTGGGGATGCACTGCAGTGAGTCCAGAGAGTTCTCTTGCACCACTGGCGATGCAGTGCAGTGAGTCCAGAGAGTGCACTAGCACCACTGGGGATGCAGTGCAGTCAGTCCAGTGAGTGTACTGGCACCACTGGGGATGCACTGCAGTGAGTCCAGAGAGTGCACTGGCACCACTGAGAATGCACTTCAGTGAGTCCAGAGAGTGCACTGGCACCACTGGGGATGCACTGCAGTGAGTCCACAGAGTGCACTGGCACCACTGGGGATGCAGTGCAGTGAGTCCAGAGAGTGCACTGGCAGACTGGGGATGCACTTCACTGAGTCCAGAGAGTGCACGGGCTCCACTGGGGATGCACTGCAGTGAGTCCACAGAGTGCACTGGCACCACTGGGGATGAAGTGCAGTGACTCCAGAGAGTGCACTGGCTCCACTGGGGATGCAGTGCAGTGAGTCTAGAGAGTGCTCCGGCACCACTGGGGATGAAGTGCAGTGAGTCCACAGAGTGCACTAGCACCACTGGGGATGCAGTGCAGTGAGTCCAGAGTGCACTGGCACCACTGGGGATGCAGTGCAGTGAGTCCAGAGAGTGCACTGGCACCACTGGGGATGCAGTGCAGTGAGTCCAGAGTGTGCACTGGCACCACTGGGAATGCAGTGCAGTGAGTCCAGAGATCGCACTGGCACCACGGGGGATGCACTTCAGTGAGTCCAGAGAGTGCACTGGCACCACTGGGGATGCACTGCAGTGAGTCCAGAGAGTGCACTGGCACCACTGGGGATGCACTGCAGTGAGTCCAGAGAGTGCACTGGCACCAGAGGGAATGCACTGCAGTGAGTCCAGTGAGTGCACTGGCACCACTGGGGATGCAGTGCAGTGAGTGCAGGGAGTGCACTGGCACCACTGGGGATGCAGTGCAGTGAGTCCAGAGAGTGCAGTGGCACCACTGGGGATGCAGTGCAGTGAGTCCAGACAGTGCACAGGCAGCACTGGGGATGCAGTGCAGTGAGTCCAGAGAGTGCTCTAGCACCACTGGGGATGCAGTGCAGTGAGTCCAGAGAGTGCACTGGCACCACTGGGGATGCAGTGCAGTGAGTCCAGAGAGTGCACTGGCACCACTGGTGATGCACTGCAGTTACTCCAGAGAGTGCACTGGCACCACTGGGGGTGCGGTGCGGTGAGTCCAGAGAGTGCACTGGCACCACTGGTGATGCACTGCAGTGAGTCCAGAGAGTGCACTGGCACCACTGAGAATGCCCTTCAGTGAGTCCAGAGAGTGCACTGGCACCACTGGGGATGCACTGCAGTGAGTCCACAGAGTGCACTAGCACCACTGGGGATGCAGTGCAGTGAGTCCAGAGAGTGTACTGGCACCACTGGGGATGCACTGCAGTGAGTCCAGAGAGTGCACTGGCACCACTGAGAATGCACTTCAGTGAGCCCAGAGAGCGCACTGGCACCACTGGGGATGCAGTGCAGTGAGTCCAGAGAGTGCACTGGCACCACTCAGAATGCACTTCAGTGAGTCCAAAGAGTGCACTGGCACCACTGGGGATGCACTGCAGTGAGTCCAGAGAGTGCACTAGCACCACTGGGAATGTAGTGCAGTGAATCCAGTGAGTGCACTGGCACCAGTGGGGATGCACTGCAGTGAGTCCAGAGAGTGCACTGGCACCACTGGGGATGCACTGCAGTGAGCCCAGAGAGTGCACTGGCACCACTGGAGATGCAGTACAGTGACTCCAGAGAGTGCACTGGCACCACTTGGGATGCAGTGCAGTGAGTCCAGGGAGTGCACTGGCACCACTGGGGATGCAGTGCAGTGAGTCCAGAGAGTGCACTGGCACCACTGGGGATGCAGTGCAGTGAGTCCAGAGATTGCACTGGCACCACTGGGGATGCACTGCAGTGAGTCCACAGAGAGCACTGGTACCACTGGGGATGCAGTGCAGTGAGTCCAGAGAGTGCACTGGCACCACTGGGGATGCAGTGCAGTGAGTCCAGAGAGTGCACTGGCACCACTGGGGATGCAGTGCAGTGAGTCCAGAGAGTGCACTGGTACCACTGGGGATGCAGTGCAGTGAGTCCAGAGAGTGCACTGGCAGCACTGGGAATGCAGTGCAGTGAGTCCAGAGAGTGCACTGGCACCACTGGGGATGCACTGCAGTGAGCCCAGAGAGCGCACTGGCACCACTGGGGATGCACTGCAGTGAGTCCACAGAGTGCACTGGCACCACTGAGAATGCACTTCAGTGAGTCCAGAGAGTGCACTGGTACCACTGGGGATGCACTGCAGTGAGTCCAGAGAGTGCACTAGCACCACTGGGGATGCAGTGCAGTGAATCCAGTGAGTGCACTGGCACCACTGGGGATGCAGTGCAGTGAGTCAAGAGAGTGCACTGGCACCACTGGGGATGCACTGCAGTGAGCCCAGAGAGTGCACTGGCACCACTGGGGATGCGGTGCCGGGAGTCCAGAGAGTGCACTGGCACCACTGGGGATGCAGTGCAGTGAGTCCAGAGAGTGCACTGGCACCACTGGGGATGCAGTGCAGTGAGTCCAGAGAGTGCACTGGCACCACTGGGGATGCACTGCAGTGAGTCCAGAGAGTGCTCTGGCACCACTGGGGATGCACTGCAGTGAGTCCAGAGAGTGCACTGGCACCACTGGGGATGCAGTGCAGTGAGTCCAGAGAGTGCACTGGCACCACTGGTGATGCACTGCAGTTACTCCAGAGAGTGCACTGGCACCACTGGGGATGCGGTGCGGTGAGTAAAGAGAGTGCACTGGCACCACTGGGGATGCAGTGCAGTCAGTCCAGTGAGTGTACTGGCACCACTGGGGATGCACTGCAGTGAGTCCAGAGAGTGCACTGGCACCACTGGGGATGCCCTTCAGTGAGTCCAGAGAGTGCACTGGCACCACTGGGGATGCACTGCAGTGAGTCCACAGAGTGCACTAGCACCACTGGGGATGCAGTGCAGTGACTCCAGAGAGTGCACTGGCACCACTGGGGATGCACTTCAGTGAGTCCAGAGAGTGCACCGGCACCACGGGGGATGCAGTGCAGTGAGTCCAGAGAGTGCATTGGCACCACTGGGGATGCAGTGCAGTGAGTCCAGAGAGTGCACTGGCACCAGTGGGGATGCACTGCTGTGAGTCCACAGAGTGCACTGGTACCACTGGGGATGCAGTGCAGTGAGTCCAGAGAGTGCACTGGCACCACTGGGGATGCGGTGCAGTGAGTCCAGAGAGTGCACTGGCACCACTGGGGATGCAATGCAGTGAGTCCAGAGAGTGCACTGGCACCGCTGGGGATGCAGTGCAGTGAGTCCAGAGAGTGCACTGGCAGCACTGGGGATGCAGTGCAGTGAGTCCAGAGAGTGCACTGGCACCACTGGGGATGCACTGCAGTGAGTCCAGAGAGCGCACTGGCACCACTGGGGATGCACTGCAGTGAGTCCACAGAGTGCACTGGCACCACTGAGAATGCACTTCAGTGAGTCCAGAGAGTGCACTGGTACCACTGGGGATGCACTGCAGTGAGTCCAGAGAGTGCACTAGCACCACTGGGGATGCAGTGCAGTGAATCCAGTGAGTGCACTGGCACCACTGGGGATGCAGTGCAGTGAGTCAAGAGAGTGCACTGGCACCACTGGGGATGCAGTGCAGTGATTCCGTAGAGTGCACTGGCACCACTGGGGATGCGGTGCCGGGAGTCCAGAGAGTGCACTGGCACCACTGGGGATGCAGTGCATTGAGTCCAGAGAGTGCACTGGCACCACTGGGGATGCAGTGCAGTGAGTCCAGAGAGTGCACTGGCACCACTGGGGATGCACTGCAGTTACTCCAGAGAGTGCACTGGCACCACTGGGGATGCGGTGCGGTGAGTCCAGAGAGTGCACTGGCACCACTGGGGATGCAGTGCAGTCAGTCCAGTGAGTGTACTGGCACCACTGGGGAAACACTGCAGTGAGTCGAGAGAGTGCACTGGCACCACTGAGAATGCCCTTCAGTGAGTCCAGAGAGTGCACTGGCACCACTGGGGATGCACTGCAGTGAGTCCACAGAGTGCACTAGCACCACTGGGGATGCAGTGCAGTGAGTCCAGAGAGTGCACTGGCACCACTGGGGATGCAGTGCAGTGAGTCCAGAGAGTGCACGCGCTCCACTGGGGATGCAGTACAGTGAGTCCAGAGAGTGCACTGGCACCACTGGGGATGCAGTGCAGTGAGTCCAGAGAGTGCACTGGCAGCACAGAGGATGCAGTGCAGTGAGTCCAGAGAGTGCTCTGGCACCACTGGGGATGCAGTGCAGTGAGTCCAGAGAGTGCACTGGCACCACTGGGGATGCAGTGCAGTGAGTCCAGAGAGTGCACTGGCACCACTGGGGATGCACTTCAGTGAGTCCAGAGAGTGCACTGGCACCACTGGTGATGCACTGCAGTGAGTCCAGAGAGTGCACTGGCACCACTGGGGATGCACTGCAGTGAGTCCAGAGAGTGCACTGGCTCCAGAGGGAATGCACTGCAGTGAGTCCAGTGAGTGCACTGGCAGCACTGGGGATGCAGTGCAGTGAGTCCAGAGAGTGCACTGGCACCACTGGACATGCAGTGCAGTGAGTCCAGAGAGTGCAGTGGCACCACTGGGGATGCAGTGCAGTGAGTCCAGAGAGTGCACTGGCAGCACTGGGGATGCAGTGCAGTGAGTCCAGAGAGTGCACTGGCAATACTGGGGATGCAGTGCAGTGAGTCCAGAGAGTGCACTGGCACCACTGGGGCTGCAGTGCAGTGAGTCCAGAGAGTACACTGGCACCACTGGGGATGCAGTGCAGTGAGTCCAGAGAGTGCTCTGGCACCACTGGGGATGCACTGAAGTGAGTCCAGAGAGTGCACTGGCACCACTGGGGATGCAGTGCAGTGAGTCCAGAGAGTGCACTGGCAACACTGGGGTTGCAGTGCAGTGAGTCCAGAGAGTGCACTGGCAGCACTGGGGATGCAGTGCAGTGAGTCCAGAGAGTGCACTGGCACGACTGGGAATGCAGTGCAGTGAGTCCAGAGATTGCACTGGCACCACTGGGGATGCACTTCAGTGAGTCCAGAGAGTGCACTGGCACCACAGGTGATGCACTGCAGTGAGTCCAGAGAGTGCACTGGCACCACTGGGGATGCAGTGCAGTGAGTCCAGAGAGTGCACTGGCACCACTGGAGATGCACTGCAGTGAGTCCAGAGAGTGCACTGGCACCAGAGGGAATGCACTGCAGTGAGTCCAGTGAGTGCACTGGCACCACTGGGTATGCACTGCAGTGAGTGCAGAGAGTGCACTGGCACAACTGGGGATGCAGTGCAGTGAGTCCAGAGAGTGCAGTGACACCACTGGGGATGCACTGCAGTGAGCCCAGAGAGTGCACTGGCACCACTGGGGATGCGGTGCCGGGAGTCCAGAGAGTGCTTTGGCACCACTGGGGATGCACTGCAGTTACTCCAGAGAGTGCACTAGCACCACTGGGGATGCAGTGCAGTGAGTCCAGAGAGTGCACTGGCACCAGAGGGAATGCACTGCAGTGAGTCCAGTGAGTGCACTGGCACCACTGTGGATGCACTGCAGTGAGTCCAGAGAGTGCACTGGCACCACTGGGGATGCAGTGCAGTGAGTCCAGAGAGTGCAGTGGCACCACTGGGCATGCAGTGCAGTGAGTCCAGAGAGTGCACTGGCACCACTGGGGATGCACTTCAGTGACTCCAGAGAGTGCACTGGCACCACTGGGGATGCAGTGCAGTGAGTCCAAAGACTTCACTGGCAAAACTGGAGATGCAGTGCAGTGAGTCCAGAGAGTGCACTGGCACCACTGGGGATGCAGTGCAGTGAGTCCAGAGATTGCACTGGCACCACCGGGGCTGCAGTGCAGTGAGTCCAGAGAGTGCACTGGCACCACTGGGGATGCACTGCAGTGAGTCCAGAGAGTGCACTGGCACCACTGGTGATGCAGTACAGTGAGTCCAGAGAGTGCACTGGCACCACTGGGGATGCACTGCAGTGAGTCCAGAGAGTGCACTGGCACCACTGGGGATGCACTACAGTGAGTCCAGAGATTGCACTGGCACCACTGGGGATGCAGTGCACTGAGTCCAGAGAGTGCACTGGCACCACTGGGGATGCAGTGCATTGAGTCCAGAGAGTGCACTGGCACAACTGGGGATGCACTTCAGGTAGTCCAGAGAGTGCACTGACACCACTGGGGATGCAGTGCAGTGAGTCCAGAGAGTGCACTGGCACCACTGGGGATGCAGTGCAGTGAGTCCAGAGAGTGCTCTGGCACCACTGGGGATGCACTGCAGTGAGTCCAGAGAGTACACTGGCACCACTGGGGATGCAGTGCAGTGAGTCCAGAGAGTTCACTGGCACCACTGGGGATGCAGTCCAGTGAGTCCAGTGAGTGCACTGGCACCACTGGGGATGCAGTGCAGTGACTGCAGAGAGTACACTGGCACCACCGGGGATTCACTGCAGTGAGTCCAGAGAGTGCACTGGCACCACCTGTGATGCAGTGCAGTGAGTCCAGTGAGTGCACTGGCACCACTGGGGATGCAGTGCTGTGACTCCAGAGAGCGCACTGGCACCACTGGGGATGCAGTGCAGTCAGTCCAGTGAGTGCACTGGCACCACTGGGGGTGCAGTACAGTGAGTCCAGAGAGTGCACTGACACCACTGGGGATGCACTGCAGTGAGTCCAGACAGTGCACTGGCACCACTGGGGATGCACTTGAGTGACTCCACAGAGTGCACTGGCAACACTGGGGATGCAGTGCAGTGAGTCCAAAGACTTCACTGGCACCACTGTGGATGCAGTGCAGTGAGTCCAGAGAGTGCACTGGCACCACTGGGGATGCAGTGCAGTGAGTCCAGAGAGTGCACTGGCACCACTGGGGATGCACTGCAGTGAGTCCAGAGAGTGCACTGGCACCACTGGGGATGCACTACAGTGAGTCCAGAGAGTGCACTGGCACCACTGGGGATGCAGTGCAGTGAGTCCAGAGAGTGCACTGGCACCACTGGGGATGCAGTGCAGTGAGTCCAGTGAGTGTACTGGCACCACTGGGGATGCACTTCAGTGAGTCCAGAGAGTGCACTGGCACCACTGGGGATGCACTGCAGTGAGTCCAGAGAGTGCACTAGCACCACTGGGGATGCAGTGCAGTGAATCCTGTGAGTACACTGGCACCACTGGGGATGCAGAGCAGTGGTCCCAGAGAGCTCACTGGCACCACGGGAGATGCAGTACAGTGAGTCCAGTGAATGCACTGGAACCACTGGGGATGCAGTGCAGTGAGTCCAGAGAGTGCACTGGCACCACTGGTGATGCAGTACAGTGAGTCCAGTGAGTGCACTGGTACCACTGGGCCTGCAGTGCAGTGAGTCCAGAGAGTGCACTGGCACCACTGGGGATGCAGTGAAGTGAGTCCAGAGAGTGCACTGGCACCACCGATGATGCAGTACAGTGAGTCCAGTGAGTGCACTGGCACCACTGGGGATGTAGTGCAGTGACTCGAGAGAGTGCACTGGCACCACTGGGGATGCAGTGCAGTGAGTCCAGAGAGTGCACTGGCACCACTGGGGATGCAGTGCAGTGATTCCAGAGAGTGCACTGGCAGCAGTGGGGATGCAGTGCAGTGAGTCCAGAGAGTGCACTGGCACCACTGGGGATGCAGTGCAGTGAGTCCAGAGACTTCACTGGCACCACTGGGAATGCAGTTCAGTGAGTGCAGAGAGTGCACTGGCACCACTGGGGATGCAGTGCAGTGAGTCCAGAGAGTGCACTGGCACCACTGGGGATGCACTGCAGTGAGTCCAGAGAGTGCACTGGCACCACTGGGGATGCAGTGCAGTGAGTCCAGAGAGTGCACTGGCACCACTGGGGATGCACTACAGTGAGTCCAGAGATTGCACTGGCACCACTGGGGATGCAGTGCAGTGAGTCCAGAGAGTGCACTGGCACCACTGGTGATGCAGTTTAGTGAGTCCAGAGAGTGCACTGGCACCACTGGGGATGCACTTCAGTGAGTCCAGAGAGTGTACTGACACCACTGGGGATGCGGTGCAGTGAGTCCAGAGAGTGCACTGGCACCACTGGGGATGCAGTGCAGTGAGTCCAGAGAGTGCTCTGGCACCACTGGGGATGCACTGCAGTGAGTCCAGAGACTGCACTGGCACCACTGGGGATGCAGTGCAGTGAGTCCAGAGAGTGCACTGGCACCACTGGGGATGCAGTGCAGTGAGTCCAGAGAGTGCACTGGCACCACTGGTGATGCAGTCCAGTGAGTCCAGTGAATGCACTGGCACCACTGGGGATGCTGTGCAGTGAGTGCAGAGAGTGCACTGGCACCACCTGCGATGCAGTACAGTGTGCCCAGTGAGTGCACTGGCACCACTGGGGATGCAGTGCTGTGACTCCGGAGAGCGCACTGGCACCACTGGGTATGCAGTGCAGTCAGTCCAGTGAGTGCACTGGCACCACTGGGGATGCAGTGCAGTGAGTGCAGAGAGTGCAATGGCACCAATGGGGATGCACTTCAGTGAGTCCAGAGAGTGCACTGGCACCACTGGGGATGCAGTGCAGTGAGTCCAGAGATTGCACTGGCACCACTGGGGATGCAGTGCTGTGATTCCAGAGAGCGCACTGGCACCACTGGGGATGCACTGCAGTGAGTCCAGAGAGTGCACTGGCACCACTGGGGATGCACTGCAGTGAGTCCAGAGAGTGCACTGGCACCACTGGGGATGCACTGCAGTGAGTCCAGAGAGTGCACTGGCACCACTGGGGCTGCAGTGCAGTGAGTCCAGAGAGTGCACTGGCACCACTGGGGATGCACTGCAGTGAGTCCAGAGAGTGCACTGGCACCACTGGGGATGCACTACAGTGAGTCCAGAGATTGCACTGGCACCACTGGGGATGCAGTGCACTGAGTCCAGAGAGTGCACTGGCACCACTGGGGATGCAGTGCATTGAGTCCAGAGAGTGCACTGGCACAACTGGGGATGCACTTCAGGTAGTCCAGAGAGTGCACTGACACCACTGGGGATGCAGTGCAGTGAGTCCAGAGAGTGCACTGGCACCACTGGGGATGCAGTGCAGTGAGTCCAGAGAGTGCTCTGGCACCACTGGGGATGCACTGCAGTGAGTCCAGAGAGTACACTGGCACCACTGGGGATGCAGTGCAGTGAGTCCAGAGAGTTCACTGGCACCACTGGGGATGCAGTCCAGTGAGTCCAGTGAGTGCACTGGCACCACTGGGGATGCAGTGCAGTGACTGCAGAGAGTACACTGGCACCACCGGGGATTCACTGCAGTGAGTCCAGAGAGTGCACTGGCACCACCTGTGATGCAGTGCAGTGAGTCCAGTGAGTGCACTGGCACCACTGGGGATGCAGTGCTGTGACTCCAGAGAGCGCACTGGCACCACTGGGGATGCAGTGCAGTCAGTCCAGTGAGTGCACTGGCACCACTGGGGGTGCAGTACAGTGAGTCCAGAGAGTGCACTGACACCACTGGGGATGCACTGCAGTGAGTCCAGACAGTGCACTGGCACCACTGGGGATGCACTACAGTGAGTCCAGAGAGTGCACTGGCACCACTGGACATGCAGTGCAGTGAGTCCAGAGAGTGCACTGGCACCACTGGGGATGCAGTGCAGTGAGTCCAGTGAGTGTACTGGCACCACTGGGGATGCACTTCAGTGAGTCCAGAGAGTGCACTGGCACCACCGGGGATGCACTGCAGTGAGTCCAGAGAGTGCACTAGCACCACTGGGGATGCAGTGCAGTGAATCCTGTGAGTACACTGGCACCACTGGGGATGCAGAGCAGTGAGTCCAGAGAGCTCACTGGCACCACTGGGGATGCAGTGCAGTGAGTCCAGAGAGTGCACTGGCACCACGGGAGATGCAGTACAGTGAGTCCAGTGAATGCACTGGAACCACTGGGGATGCAGTGCAGTGAGTCCAGAGAGTGCACTGGCACCACTGGTGATGCAGTACAGTGAGTCCAGTGAGTGCACTGGTACCACTGGGCCTGCAGTGCAGTGAGTCCAGAGAGTGCAATGGCACCACTGGGGATGCAGTGAAGTGAGTCCAGAGAGTGCACTGGCACCACCGATGATGCAGTACAGTGAGTCCAGAGAGTGCACTGGCACCACTGGGGATGTAGTGCAGTGACTCGAGAGAGTGCACTGGCACCACTGGGGATGCAGTGCAGTGAGTCCAGAGAGTGCACTGGCACCACTGGGGATGCAGTGCAGTGAGTCCAGAGAGTGCACTGGCAGCAGTGGGGATGCAGTGCAGTGAGTCCAGAGAGTGCACTGGCACCACTGGGGATGCAGTGCAGTGAGTCCAGAGACTTCACTGGCACCACTGGGAATGCAGTTCAGTGAGTGCAGAGAGTGCACTGGCACCACTGGGGATGCAGTGCAGTGAGTCCAGAGAGTGCACTGGCACCACTGGGGATGCAGTGCAGTGAGTCCAGAGAGTGCACTGGCACCACTGGGGATGCAGTGCAGTGAGTCCAGAGAGTGCACTGGCACCACTGGGGATGCACTATAGTGAGTCCAGAGATTGCACAGGCACCACTGGGGATGCAGTGTAGTGAGTCCAGAGAGTGCACTGGCACCGCTGGTGATGCAGTTTAGTGAGTCCAGAGAGTGCACTGGCACCACTGGGGATGCACTTCAGTGAGTCCAGAGAGTGTACTGACACCACTGGGGATGCGGTGCAGTGAGTCCAGAGAGTGCACTGGCACCACTGGGGATGCAGTGCAGTGAGTCCAGAGAGTGCTCGGGCACCACTGGGGATGCACTGCAGTGAGTCCAGAGACTGCACTGGCACCACTGGGGATGCAGTGCAGTGAGTCCAGAGAGTGCACTGGCACCACTGGGGATGCAGTGCAGTGAGTCCAGAGAGTGCACTGGCACCACTGGTGATGCAGTCCAGTGAGTCCAGTGAATGCACTGGCACCACTGGGGATGCTGTGCAGTGAGTGCAGAGAGTGCACTGGCACCACCTGTGATGCAGTACAGTGTGTCCAGTGAGTGCACTGGCACCACTGGGGATGCAGTGCTGTGACTCCGGAGAGCGCACTGGCACCACTGGGTATGCAGTGCAGTCAGTCCAGTGAGTGCACTGGCACCACTGGGGATGCAGTGCAGTGAGTGCAGAGAGTGCAATGGCACCAATGGGGATGCACTTCAGTGAGTCCAGAGAGTGCACTGGCACCACTGGGGATGCAGTGCAGTGAGTCCAGAGATTGCACTGGCACCACTGGGGATGCAGTGCTGTGATTCCAGAGAGCGCACTGGCACCACTGGGGATGCAGTGCAGTGAGTCCAGAGAGTGCACTGGCACCACTGGGGATGCACTGCAGTGAGTCCAGAGAGTGCACTGGCACCACTGGGGATGCACTGCAGTGAGTCCAGAGAGTGCACTGGCACCACTGGGGATGCAGTGCAGTGAGTCCAGAGAGTGCACTGGCACCACTGGGGATGCAGTGCAGTGAGTCCAGTGAGTGTACTGGCACCACTGGGGATGCACTTCAGTGAGTCCAGAGAGTGCACTGGCACCACTGGGAATGCACTGCAGTGAGTCCAGAGAGTGCACTAGCACCACTGGGGATGCAGTGCAGTGAATCCTGTGAGTACACTGGCACCACTGGGAATGCAGAGCAGTGAGTCCAGAGAGCTCACTGGCACCACTGGGGATGCAGTGCAGTGAGTCCAGAGAGTGCACTGGCACCACGGGAGATGCAGTACAGTGAGTCCAGTGAATGCACTGGAACCACTGGGGATGCAGTGCAGTGAGTCCAGAGAGTGCACTGGCACCACTGGGGATGCAGTGCAGTGAGTCCAGAGAGTGCACTGGCACCACTGGGGATGTAGTGCAGTGACTCGAGAGAGTGCACTGGCACCACTGGGGATGCAGTGCAGTGAGTCCAGAGAGTGCACTGGCACCACTGGGGATGCAGTGCAGTGAGTCCAGAGAGTGCACTGGCAGCAGTGGGGATGCAGTGCAGTGAGTCCAGAGAGTGCACTGGCACCACTGGGGATGCAGTGCAGTGAGTCCAGAGACTTCACTGGCACCACTGGGAATGCAGTTCAGTGAGTGCAGAGAGTGCACTGGCACCACTGGGGATGCAGTGCAGTGAGTCCAGAGAGTGCACTGGCACCACTGGGGATGCACTGCAGTGAGTCCAGAGAGTGCACTGGCACCACTGGGGATGCAGTGCAGTGAGTCCAGAGAGTGCACTGGCACCACTAGGGATGCACTACATTGAGTCCAGAGATTGCACTGGCACCACTGGGGATGCACTGCAGTGAGTCCAGAGAGTGCACTGGCACCACTGGGGATGCAGTGCAGTGAGTCCAGAGAGTGCACTGGCACCACTAGGGATGCACTACATTGAGTCCAGAGATTGCACTGGCACCACTGGGGATGCAGTGCAGTGAGTCCAGAGAGTGCACTGGCACCACTGGGGATGCAGTGCAGTGAGTCCAGAGAGTGCACTGGCACCACTGGGGATGCTGTGCAGTGAGTGCAGAGAGTGCACTGGCACCACCTGTGATGCAGTACAGTGTGTCCAGTGAGTGCACTGGCACCACTGGGGATGCAGTGCTGTGACTCCGGAGAGCGCACTGGCACCACTGGGTATGCAGTGCAGTCAGTCCAGTGAGTGCACTGGCACCACTGGGGATGCAGTGCAGTGAGTGCAGAGAGTGCAATGGCACCAATGGGGATGCACTTCAGTGAGTCCAGAGAGTGCACTGGCACCACTGGGGATGCAGTGCAGTGAGTCCAGAGATTGCACTGGCACCACTGGGGATGCAGTGCTGTGATTCCAGAGAGCGCACTGGCACCACTGGGGATGCAGTGCAGTGAGTCCAGAGAGTGCACTGGCACCACTGGGGATGCACTGCAGTGAGTCCAGAGAGTGCACTGGCACCACTGGGGATGCACTGCAGTGAGTCCAGAGAGTGCACTGGCACCACTGGGGCTGCAGTGCAGTGAGTCCAGAGAGTGCACTGGCACCACTGGGGATGCACTGCAGTGAGTCCAGAGATTGCACTGGCACCACTGGGGATGCAGTGCAGTGAGTCCAGAGAGTGCACTGGCACCACTGGGGATGCACTACAGTGAGTCCACAGAGTGCACTGGCACCACTGGGGATGCTCTGCAGTGAGTCCAGAGATTGCACTGGCACCACTATGGATGCAGTGCAGTGAGTGCAGAGAGTGCACTGGCACCACTGGGGATGGGTTTCAAGCCAACTGCATTAACCGCTCATGCTTTTTTCTTATGAGACGTTAGTAAACCAATTACATAGCCTTGTCAAGACTAAATCACAGGTAAAAATCCTGTACATCTCATGTGGCCAACCACTCCCAACTAGGATTCCAAGAACCAGGAGGTTCGGTGAAAATAGGGCTAGTGCTATTAGAGGGGTGATTATTAGGGTAAGCCCTAAGCTGTCTTTAATGGAGAAGTATGGGTGGAATGGGATTTTGTCGCAGTCTGATACGATTCCTAGTGGGTTATTTGAGCCTGATTCGTGTAGGAAGGTTAGGTGGACTAGGGTGATTCCTGCAATTAGGAAGGGCAGTAGGAAGTGGATGGCGAAGAATCGGGTTAAGGTTGGATTGTCTACTGAGAATCCTCCTCAGGCTCATTCTACTAGAGTTTGCCCAATGTACGGGATGGCTGAGAATAGGTTGGTGATTACGGTGGCCCCTCAGAATGACATTTGTCCTCATGGTAGGACATACCCTACGAAGGCAGTTGCTATTAGGGTGAGTAGGAGGATTACTCCTGTGTTTCAGGTTTCTTTGTATAGGTAGGAGCCGTAGTAGAGGCCTCGTCCGATGTGTAAGTAGATGCAGATAAAGAAGAGCGAAGCACCGTTGGCGTGGAGGTTGCGGATGAGCCATCCGTACTGGACGTCTCGGCATGTGTGAGCTACTGAGGAGAAGGCGAGTGAAGTGTCTGCGGTGTAGTGTATGGCTAGTAGCAGGCCTGTTAGGATTTGTGTGGCTAAGCAGATGGCTAGAAGGGAGCCGAAGTTTCATCAGGCAGAGATGTTGGAGGGGGCGGGTAGGTCGATTAGGGAGTTGTTGATTATTTTTAGTAGGGGATGGGATTTGCGGATGTTAGGGGCCATTAGTGAGTCTGTGTGTTATTAGGATTATTACCAGGATGGAGAGGGCGAAGGATCCTAGGTAGGCCTTAATTAGCCCTGTGTGTATTGAGGTTGCGGCTTTGCTTGCGGCTACTTGTAGTTCAGCAAGGCCCTCTGGCCCTATTTTTTTGAGTCAGGAGAGGTCGATCAAGTGTAGGGCAATGTTTTGTCCCTTTTCTAGTAGGTTTTTGGAGAAGAATCGGTGTACTAGGGGGTTGAAGTACCCTAATGCAGAGGAGAAGTTTATGAGGGGGTTTGGTTTGGGGTGAGTGAGGGTGTGTGTTATGTTCGATAGTTCTAGGGCTAGGATGATTCCTAGGATTGTTATGAGGATGGCAGCGGTTTTGGTGATAAGGGGTATGGTTATTGGGGGGGTTTTGGTTGGTGTGATGAAAGAGGTAATGATTATTCCTGCTGTAATGCTGCCTAGGGCGAGTCGGGTTAGGGGGGCGGTGATTAGTGGGTTGTTTTCGTTTATTGATACTATTGGGGGGATTCGGGTTTGTCCAGCTTGGACTAGGATGGTTATGCGGATGCTGTAGGTTGCGGTGAATGCTGTGGCTATAAGGGTTAGGAGTAGGGCTCAAGTATTTAGGTATGATGTGTTTAAGCTTTCGATGATGAGGTCTTTTGAGTAGAATCCGGCTAGGAATGGGGTTCCTATCAGCGCCAGGTTTCCGATGGTTAGGCAGGAAGTAGTGACTGGGAGTATTTTCTGTAGGCCTCCTATCTTTCGGATATCTTGTTCTCCGTTTAGGTTGTGGATGATAGACCCTGAGCATAGGAATAGTATGGCTTTAAAGAAGGCATGGGTTGAGATGTGTAGGAAGGCTAGTTGTGGGAGGTTTAGTCCGATAGTGACTATTATTAGTCCTAGTTGGCTGGATGTTGAGAAAGCAATGATTTTTTTGATGTCATTTTGGGTTAGGGCGCATGTGGCAGCGAATAGGGTTGATAGAGCACCTAGGCATAGGCAGGCAGTTAGGGCTGTCTGGTTGGTGGCTAGCAGGGGGTGCATGCGGATGAGCAGGAAGATTCCGGCTACTACTATGGTACTGGAGTGCAGTAGGGCTGATACTGGGGTGGGGCCTTCTATTGCTGCGGGCAGTCATGGGTGGAGTCCAAATTGGGCGGATTTTCCTGCGGCTGCGAGGATTAATCCTATGAGGGGGAGGATTGGGGTTTGGTGGGGGTGTACGGCTTGTTGGATCTCTCAGGTGTTGAATGTTGAAGCTAGTCATGCTATGCTCAGGATCAGTCCGACGTCTCCGATTCGGTTGTAGATTACGGCTTGTAGGGCGGCGGTGTTGGCATCTGCTCGGCCTTGTCATCAGCCGATGAGAAGGAAGGACATGATTCGTACTCCTTCCCAGCCTACGAATAGGAGGAATATGTTGTTTGCGGTTGTTAGGAGGAGTATGGCGACTAGGAATGTCAGTAGGTAGGTGAAAAATTTTGTTACGTATGGCTCTGAGGCCATGTATCATATGGCGAATTGTAGGATTGATCATGTTACAAATAGGGCGATTGGAAGAAATGTTATTGAGTATTGGTCTATTTTTAGGCTCAGGGGGATTTTAAAGTTTATAATGAATTTTCACTCCCAGTGGCAGGTGACAGATTCTACTCCCGAGTAGATGAATGCGGTTGTAGGGGCTAGGCTAATTAGGAATGCGGTTTTAACAGCGCGGGTGGTGGCTTGTGGGGTGTTTTTAAAGTTTTTAAATAGAAATGGCAGGATGATTGGGGTTAGGAGGATTGTCAGCGTGAGTAGTGTGAGGGAGTTGATTAGTAGTGTGGGGTTCACTCCTTTTACTTGGATTTGCACCAAGATGGGTGGTTCCTAAGACCAGTGGATTGCTGTTATCCTTTAAAAGTAAGGGGGCTGAGGTTTTAGGCTCAGATGTAAGAGTTAGCAGCTCTTGTTGGTTAAACCCTCCCCTCGGCAGGTAAGAAGGTTTGAACTTCTATTCTTAGAATCACAGTCTAATGTTTGGTTTAAACTATACTTGCATGAGGGGATTCCGGAGATCAGTTCGGGTTTGAGGATTAGGAGGAATATTGGGATAATGTGGAGTGTTATGAGCAGGTGTTCTCGCGTGGTTGAGTTTTGCATAGATGTGATGTGGGAGGGGATTGAGCCTCGTTGGGTCATTAGTAGTATGAATAAGGTGTAGGAGGCGGTTAGTAGGGTTGCGATTCCTGTTAGGATGATCGTGAAGGCAGATCAGTTGAATAAGGTGATTATAATGGTTAGCTCTGCTATGAGGTTTGTTGTTGGGGGTAAGGCTATGTTTGTTAGATTGGCCAGCAATCATCAGGTAGCTATGAGTGGTAGGAGAGGTTGTAGGCCTCGTGTGAGTAGTAGAATTCGGCTGTGCGTACGTTCATAGTTTGTGTTGGCTAGGCAGAATAGTATGGAGGAAGTTAGTCCATGGGAAATTATTAGGATCATTGCCCCTGAGAATGATCAGTGGGTTTGGATTATTCCTGCGGCGATAACTAGGCCTATGTGGCTAACGGATGAATAAGCGATTAGTGATTTTAGGTCTGTCTGTCGTAGGCAGATTGAGCTAGTCATTAGGGCGCCTCATAGGGCCAGGGTTAGGAAGGGGTAGTGCAGGAGGTTGGACAGTGGGCCCATAAATAGAGTGACTCGTATAATTCCGTATCCTCCTAGCTTTAGTAGTAGGGCAGCGAGGAGTATTGAGCCTGCGATGGGTGCTTCTACGTGGGCTTTTGGCAGTCAGAGGTGTAGGCCGTATAGTGGGGCTTTTACTATGAATGCTATGAGCAGTGCTAGACCTGATAGTATTCCTGTCCATGAGGTGGATAGGGTTGGGTGGGTTAGTTGTAGGGTTGGCAGGTGCAGGGTGCCAATTTTCACGTATAGGTGTATGATTGTGATTAGCAGGGGTAGAGAGCTTACTGGCGTGTAGAATAGCAGGTAGATGCCAGCGCTTAGGCGTTCTGGTTGGTTCCCCCATCGGGTGATTAAGATTAGGGTGGGAATGAGGGTTGCTTCAAATGAGATGTAAAATAGTGCTAGTTCTGTGGTGGAAAAGGCTAGTAGGATGAATGGCTGGACTGCGACTAAGGTTGAGATAAAGATTCGTTTGCGTTGTAGGGGTTCTTGTTGCAGGTGGTTTTGGCTTGCTATGATTATGAGTGGGAGTAGTCAGCAGGATAGTACTAGGAGGGGGGATGAGATTTGGTCAATTCCTGTTCAGTTGGATAAAAATTTGTAGGGGTAGTAGGTTGGGATTAATCACTGTAGGCTTAGGGCAGCGATTAGGAGGCTGTATAAGGTGGTGTTAGTCCATAGAAATTTTGGTGGAGACAGCAGGGCTGTTGGAAGAAGTATGATTGTGGGTAGGATGATTTTTAGCATTGCAGGAGGTTTAGGTTGTGTAGATGGTCGGAGCCATGTGTGCGGGTGGAGGCTACTAGGATGGCCAGGCCTGTGCCCGCCTCACACGCTGAGAAGGTTAGCATGAGAATTGGTACCATGGTGAATGAGGAGACTTGGTTTTCGATGGATCATATTGATAGGCCTACGAATATCGATAATATTATGCTTTCAAGGCATAGTAGGGCGGATACTAGGTGGGTTCGGTGGAAGGCTAGTCCTAGTCCGCTGAAAATGAAGGCTGAGTAGAAGCTTAAATGTAGGGGCGACATAAGAAAGTTACAGGGTTGGCTGTAATCTGCTGGGTCGAAACCAGCTATCTTTTTGGTTAGACTAACTTTCTGTTATTCTGCTCATTCTAGGCCCCCTTGAATTCACTCGTAGGCCAGTCCGAGTGTTAGGAGAAGGAGGATCACTACAGTTCAGGTGAGGGTCATTAGGGGGGATTGGAGTTGGACGGCTCATGGCAGGGGGAGTAGGAGGGCGATTTCTAGGTCGAATAGGACGAACAGGATGGCTACTGAGGAAGAATCGGACTGAGAATGGTAATCGAGCAGATCCAAGTGGGTCGAATCCACATTCGTACGGTGAGAGTTTCTCTGAGTCGGGGTTTATTTGGGCGAGTCAGAAGTTTAATGCGGTTAGGGCGGCGCTTAGGATTGATGATAGGGCGAATATGAACATGAGTGCGTTCATTGCTCTCCTCTGGGTTTATACCAGATTCTAGAGATTGGAAGTCAATTGTAATTAATATACTAGAAGAGCAAGATCCTCATCAGTAGATGGTTATGTAGAGGAATAGTCAGATGACGTCTACGAAGTGTCAGTATCAGGCTGCTGCCTCGAATCCGAAGTGGTGGTCTGATGTAAAGTGGAACTTGATCAGTCGGAAGAGGCAGACGGTCAGGAAGGAGGATCCGATGATTACGTGGAGTCCGTGGAATCCAGTGGCAACGAAGAAGGTAGATCCGTAGACGCTATCGGCGATTGAGAATGGGGCTTCGTGGTATTCTATTGCTTGTAGGGCTGTGAAGTAGAATCCCAGGAGGATCGTTAGGGTTAGGGCGTGGATGGCGTGTTTTCGGTTTCCTTCTGTGATGCTGTGATGGGCTCACGTTACGGTAACGCCTGAGGCTAGTAGGATGGCTGTGTTTAGTAGGGGGACTTCTATCGGGTTGAGTGGTTTAATTCCTGTTGGGGGTCATTGGCCTCCTAGTTCTGGGGTTGGGGCCAGGCTCGAGTGGAAGAACGCTCAGAAGAACCCTAAGAAGAAGAATGCTTCGGATGTGATGAAAAGGATTATGCCGTATCGTAGGCCTTTTTGGACTGTGGGAGTGTGATGGCCTTGGAAGGTGCTTTCTCGTACAATGTCTCGTCATCATTGGAGTATTACTAGGAGTATTGAGATGAGGCCTAGGGTTAGTAGTATGGATGAGTTGTAGTGGAATCACATGATTAATCCTGAGGTTGTGAGTAGGGCGGCGGCTGCCCCGAAGATTGGTCAAGGGCTTGGGTCAACTATGTGGTATGAGTGTGCTTGGTGTGCCATTAGATGTTTTCTTGTAAGTATAGGCTTAGAAGGAGCACGAAGACGTAGGCCTGGATTATGGCTACTGCTACTTCTAGGATGGTTAGGAGTAGTAGGATGATTATTGTTAGGATGGATACTGCAGGAAGGGTGGGTATTAATGCAATGGAGGCTGTAGAGATGAGTTGGATGAGTAAGTGTCCTGCTGTAAGGTTGGCTGTAAGGCGGACTCCGAGGGCTAGGGGGCGGATTAGTAGGCTGGTTGTTTCGATCAGGATTAGTGCGGGGATTAGGGGTGTAGGGGTACCTTCGGGTAATAGGTGGGCTAAAGAGGCTGATGGTTGGTTTCGTAGGCCTGTTAATAGTGTGGCGAGCCATAGTGGGAAGGCTAGGGCTATGTTCATAGATAGTTGGGTGGTTGGGGTGAATGTATATGGAAGGAGGCCTAGAAGGTTGATTGTAAGAAGTATGATTATTAGGGATGTAAATATTATGGCTCATTTGTGGCCATTTTTGTTGAGTGGGACTATTAGTTGTTTTGTGATTAGGTGAAGGAGTCATGTTTGGATAGTAGAAAGGCGGTTGTTGATTCATGGGTTGTTTGGGGACGGGAATAGTAGGGCTGGGAAGAGTAGGGATAGTAGGATTAAGGGGATGCCAAATAGATTGGGGCTGGAAAATTGGTCAAAGAAGCTTAGGTTCATGGTCAGGATCATGGTGTGGGTTTGGTAGTGAGGGAGGTCTTATTTGATGGGGGGTTGGTTGTGGTGAAGGCTAGTAGTTTTGGTTGGATGAGGAGTGCTAGGGTTAATCAGGTTATAATTATGATTGAAAATCATGGTGCGGGGTTAAGCTGTGGCATATCATTAAGGAGGGGGAAGTCCCTCTTTGGCTAGCTTAAAAGGCTAGTGCTGTTGCATAGCTTCTTAATGATTAGGATGATGATAGAAGGGACGATCAGGCCTCGAAATGTGGGAGTGGGGTTGATTCTACTACAATGGGTATGTAGCTGTGATTAGCCCCGCAAATTTCTGAGCATTGTCCGTAAAAAATCCCAGGCCGGGTGGTAATGAATGAAGTTTGGTTTAGTCGGCCTGGGATTGCGTCTGTTTTAACTCCGAGCGTTGGGACTGCTCAGGAGTGGAGTACGTCTCCTGCAGTAATGATCACGCGGATGGGGGATTCTATTGGGATAACTACGCGGTGGTCAACTTCTAGCAGTCGGAAGTGGCCGTTGGGTAAGTCTGGGGTGGGCACTATGTAGGAGTCGAATGATAGGTCTTTGAAGTCTGTGTATTCGTAGCTTCAGTATCATTGGTGGCCGATGGCTTTTAGGGTGAGGTCTGGTTCGTCGATTTTGTCCATTATGTAGAGGATTTGTAGGGATGGGAGGGCGAGGAGTAGCAGGACGATAGCAGGTAGGATTGTCCAGATCAGCTCTACTTCTTGGGCGTCTACAGCATTGGACGAGAGTTTTTCTGTTAGTATGTGGGCTAAAAGGTAGAGAACTAGGCTGCAGATAGCTAGGGCAACGATTAGGGCGTGGTCGTGGAATTCAACGAGTTCTTCTATGATGGGTGATGAGGCGTCTTGGAATCCTAGTTGGGAGTGGTTGGCCACATGAGATGTACAGGATTTTTACCTGTGATTTAGTCTTGACAAGGCTATGTAATTGGTTTACTAACGTCTCATAAGAAAGAAGCATGAGCGGTTAATGCAGTTGGCTTGAAACCAGCATGTGAGGGTTCGATTCCTTCCTTTCTTGTACTTGGACGAAGGCCGGTTCCTCGAAAGTATGGTATGGGGGAGGGCAGCCGTGGATTCATTCAACGTTTGTGGTAGTTAGTTCTGGTTGTAGGACTTTTCGTTTGGCCGGAAAGGCTTCTCAGATGATGAATATTAGTATGATTACGGCTACTATTGAGATTAGGGAGCCGATGGAGGAAATGGTGTTTCATAGTGTGTAGGCGTCGGGATAGTCCGAGTATCGTCGGGGTATTCCTGCTAGGCCTAGGAAGTGCTGGGGGAAGAACGTTAGGTTTACTCCTGTAAATATTACCCCGAAGTGGGCTTTTGCTCATGTTTGGTGTAGGGTAAACCCAGTGAGTAGTGGGAATCAGTGAGTAAATCCTGCTAGAGGCCATCCTAGTATAGGTAGAAGGTAAGTAAGGTCAATTTGGGGCTGTAAACTAGGATGATGGCGATTCAGCCTAAGTGGGAGATGGACGAGAAGGCTAGGATTTTGCGTGTTTGTGTTTGGTTCAGTCCTATTCAGCCTCCTAGTGCTGTTGAGGCTAGGGCCATGGCGGTGAGTAGAGCTGGGTCGAGGGATTTGGATGTTAGTAGGAGCAGGGTTAGTGGGGGGAATTTTATGAGGGTCGAGAGTAGCAGGGCTGTTATTAGTGGCGATCCTTGTAGTACTTCTGGGAATCAGAAGTGAAATGGCACTAGGCCCAGTTTAATAGCGATTGCTGCTGTCAGTAGTAGACAGGAGGTTGGGTGGTTTATTTGTGTGATGTCTCATTGGCCGGTGACTCAGGCATTGGTTATGCTAGAGAATAGGACCAGGGCGGAAGCAGCTGCTTGGGTTAGGAAGTATTTCGTTGCGGCTTCTACTGCTCGTGGGTGGTGGGATTTGGCAATTAGGGGAATGATGGCTAGTGCGTTGATCTCCAGTCCTGTCCAGGCCAGAACTCAGTGGTTGCTGGAAATTGTGATTGTGGTGCCCAAGATGAGGCTGAAGGTTATGATTGGGGTCGCGTAAGGGTTCATTAGTAGAGGAGGGGGTTAAACCATCATTTTCGGGGTATGGGCCCGATAGCTTGATTAGCTGACTCTACTAGAAAATAATATAAGGGAAGTATGGAGAATTTTGATTTCTCTTGTGTGGGTTCAATTCCTACTTTTCTAAGGTCAACAGGAAATGAGAGGGCTGTTATACCTCTATGTTCACTTTATCATAGTGACCCTTTGTAGTTCAGGCACATTTCCTTATGTAAGGAGGTAGGCCTGCATAGCAGATAGGTATGCTGATGTGTCAGAGGCACAGAGCTAGTGTGAGGGGTAGGAAGTTTTTTCATAGTAGGTGCATTAGTTGGTCATATCGGAATCGTGGGTATGAAGCTCGGACCCATAAGAAACCAGAAGATAGTAGGAGGACTTTTGTGGCTAGGATGACGGGGAATAGTTCTGTGGGTGGCCCTAGGGCGCTTGGGTTTAGGAATATGATGGCTGTAAGTGTATTTATTAGCATAATGTTCGCATATTCAGCTAGGAAGAATAAGGCGAAGGGTCCTGCGGCGTATTCAACGTTAAACCCTGAGACTAGCTCAGATTCACCCTCTGTGAGGTCAAAAGGAGCTCGGTTTGTCTCTGCTAGGGTGGATACGTATCATATTATTGCTAGGGGTCATGAGGAGAAAATGAAGTATAGAGGCTCCTGTGCGACGGCAAAGGAGCTGAGTGTGTAGCTTCCGCTTAGTATGATTATTGATAGCAGGATTATGGCCAGTGTCACTTCGTATGAAATGGTCTGTGCTACTGCCCGTAGGGCTCCGATTAGTGCGTATTTTGAGTTCGAGGCTCAGCCTGATCATAGGACTGAGTAGACGGCTAGGCTTGACATGGCTATTAGGAAGAGAACTCCGAGGTTTAGATCTGCTAGGGGAAATGGGAGTGGTAGTGGTGCTCAAGTGGTGAGGGCTAGGACAAGGGCTAGTATTGGTATCAGAATGAATAGAAGTGGGGAAGAGGTAGAGGGTCGGATGGGCTCTTTGGTAAATAGTTTCAGTCCGTCCGCAAATGGTTGAAGTAGGCCAAAAGGCCCGACAACGTTAGGGCCTTTGCGGGATTGTATGTAGCTTAGGATTTTCCGTTCTACTAGGGTTAGGAAGGCTACGGCAATCAGGATTGGGATGATGTATAGGAGGGATATAATGAGGCAGCTTAGTGTTGTTATTTGAATCATGGGTGAAGCTAGGGAGAGGATTTGAACCTCTGGGGAAAGGGCTTAAGCCTTCTGCACTTGCCGGGCTCTGCCACTCTAGCTGGTCCTTTTCTAGGATTGAAAGTGGTGGGGGAAGGCCCTCTTCACGGTTTAGTTGGTTTCACTGCTTAGAGGGGGGGGGCGTGCTTGTGGTATTGGCCCCACTTTCCCGGTCCTTTCGTACTGGGGAGAGTGTGTCATAGATAGAAACCGACCTGGATTGCTCCGGTCTGAACTCAGATCACGTAGGACTGTTAATCGTTGAACAAACGAACCCTTAATAGCGGCTGCACCATTAGGATGTCCTGATCCAACATCGAGGTCGTAAACCCCCCTGTCGATATGGGCTCTTGAGGGGGATTGCGCTGTTATCCCTGGGGTAGCTTGGTCCATTAATCAATTATATTGGGTCTGGTCACTGTTAGCACTTTGAGGGGTAGCTCTAGGTAAAGAGGTATGGTCTTGTTTTTGGAGGATTTGTTCTCCTCCAAGGTCGCCCCAACCGAAAAATATCGACCAGGCTCTGCGATGGTAGTGGCCCCAGTGGGGTTGATTGAGGATTCGCGGTGGTCGTTGATTTTTAAGTTCCACAGGGTCTTCTCGTCTTATGTTCACATCCCCGCTTTTGCACGGGGAGATCA
This sequence comes from Anser anser, assembly GCF_964211835.1. Lineage (NCBI taxonomy): Eukaryota > Metazoa > Chordata > Aves > Anseriformes > Anatidae > Anser > Anser anser. Next base: position 1,286,174 of record NC_139732.1, on the reverse strand, counting down.
ATTTCACTGATTATCTGTGAGAGACAGTTAAGACCTCGTTTAGCCATTCATACAAGTCTCGATTTATGGGACAATTGATTGCGCTACCTTTGCACGGTTAGGATACCGCGGCCGTTAAACCTAAGTCACCGGGCAGGCATCACCTTCAATACTTGTTTAATTTGCTGAAGGCTATGTTTTTGGTAAACAGTCGGGCCTTATTAATTTGCCGAGTTCCTTTCACAGATTTTAATCGCTCTTATAGGCGCTCCTGAGTCGGGTTAACAGGGTTAGTTAATACGTGGTCTTGTAGGGGTTTTTGTATCTGTCTAGGTCTGTTAATAATGTTTCTATGTAAGCTTGCGCCGTTAGAGGGGTGTGGCCCTGAGTTACTTATTTTAGCATTAATTCTCCTATATTCATAGGTTGACCTGTTTGTGATAAGGGAATCATCTTATTTTGGTATTTTTAGGTGGTGGAGCTTTGACGCACTCTTTTTTGATGGCTGCTTTAGGGCCCACGGTAGGATCAGTAGTAAGAATTATCCGCTAGTCGAGGTTGTGTCCTTTTTTAATGGAGCTGTCCCTCCATTAAATAGCTCTTAATCATCTCATTAGGGTTCAGGATGTCCGGTAGGGAGGATTAAGGGGGAACTTAGATTCGTTTCACAGGTAACCAGCTATCACCCAGCTCGGTTGGCTTTTCACCTCTACTGACAAGTCATCCCACTCTTTTGCAACAGAGACGGGTTCGCTCTCTTTAACTGCTTGAAAGTAGCTCGCTTGGGTTTCGGGGGGGCAAACTTTAGTTCACTTTGCTTGGTTGTTCTCGCTAAACCATGATGCAAAAGGTACAAGGGTTGATCTTTGCTGTCTGTCGCTTTGATTGTTTCACTGCTATTTCATCTTTCCCTTACGGTACTGGGGTCTCTATCGCGTCTAAGTGTCTTTTCTATCGCCTATACTAAGACTGTAAAATGCTTTAGTTTAATTAGTTTAGTAAATTCTTTAGTTTTGGTGTACTATTTGTGTGGTTGAGCTAGAGGGGGGGCTTCAAGACGATCCGGTCTAGTAGATATCTTTCAGGTGTAAGCTGAGTGCTTTGGTGTTATAGCTACGTCTTGATATTCTAAGTACACCTTCCGGTACACTTACCTTGTTACGACTTACCTCATCTTCAGCGTATTTATGGTATTAGTTATGTGGGATGTGGCTTTTGAGGAGGGTGACGGGCAGTATGTACGTGCCCCAGGGCCGGCTTAAAGTAGGCTCTATTGTCCCACTTTACTGCTAAATCCGCCTTCCAGAAGTGGTTTCACGCTTCTTTCCGTGTGCCCTATGAATAGGGAATGTAGCCCATTTCTTCCACTCCATAGGCTATACCTTGACCTGTCTTATTAGCGGGGTGCTATTGTGTCCACTGTTGTGCTCTCATTCGAGGTGGGCTGGCGACGGCGGTATGTAGGCTGTGTTGGCAAGGGGTGGTTGGGTTAATCGGGGATTATCGATTGTAGAACAGGCTCCTCTAGGTGGGTTTGGGGCACCGCCAAGTCCTTAGAGTTTTAAGCGTTTGTGCTCGTAGTTCTCTGGCGGATACTTCGGTAAAGTAAGTATCAAGATTTAGGGCCAGGCATAGTGGGGTATCTAATCCCAGTTTGGGCCCTGGCTTTCGTGGGTTTAAATCAGTCGTTAGTTCCTAAGATCATCTTAATGGTGTGTTTAGGTGCATCTTGGGCTTATGACAGCTCAGTTGCATTTTGATCTTAGTTAGCTAGGATAGGCATTTTACCACTCTTTACGCCGTGTCAATAGGACGGTTGATTTGGGTTTCTTGTATGACCGCGGTGGCTGGCACAAGATTTACCAACCCTTGAAGTTAGGCTGTTGCTATAACTAAGTCAAGTTTGCACTCATTGCTTAATGTTAATTACTGCTGAATACCCGTGGGGGCGTGGCTTAGCGAGGCGTCTTGGGCTACTACTTGGGTGTGCCTGATACCCGCTCCTCAAGGCCTGTATGGGGGTAGGTGGTCGAGGGCGTTTACACTGGGGCGCGGATACTTGCATGTATATATTTAGCAAAAACCAACCGTAAGGTTAGGACTAAGTCTTTTGTCCGCAGGCATGTTTTATGCCATCTTGGCAACTTCAGTGCCATGCTTTGTGTTAAGCTATGTGGACGGGGGTGTGGTTAGCTGATAGTTGAGTGGTGAGTGAGAGTGAAGTATATGAAATTATTGCTTGTGTTTACTATTTTTAGTACTGGAGTTTCTCTAAGTCCTAGGACTAGGAGGAAATGGTGTTTCATAGTGTGTAGGCGTCGGGATAGTCCGAGTATCGTCGGGGTATTCCTGCTAGGCCTAGGAAGTGCTGGGGGAAGAACGTTAGGTTTACTCCTGTAAATATTACCCCAAAGTGGGCTTTTGCTCATGTTTGGTGTAGGGTAAACCCAGTGAGTAGTGGGAATCAGTGAGTAAATCCTGCTAGAATGGCAAAGACGGCGCCTATGGATAGGACGTAGTGGAAGTGGACACTATTTGTCTGATCCGTACTAATTACCGCCATCCTACTCCTTCTATCACTCCCCGTACTCGCCGCCGGTATTACAATATTACTAACTGATCGAAACCTAAACACCACATTCTTCGACCCCGCTGGAGGAGGAGACCCAATCCTGTACCAACACCTATTCTGATTCTTCGGACACCCAGAAGTCTATATTCTGATCCTACCGGGGTTCGGAATCATCTCACACGTAGTCACGTACTACTCAGGCAAAAAGGAGCCCTTCGGCTACATGGGAATAGTCTGAGCCATACTATCCATCGGCTTCCTAGGATTCATCGTCTGAGCTCACCACATGTTTACAGTAGGAATAGACGTTGATACCCGAGCCTACTTTACATCAGCCACTATAATCATTGCCATCCCTACCGGAATCAAAGTATTTAGCTGACTAGCCACCCTGCACGGAGGAACAATCAAATGAGACCCCCCCAATACTATGAGCTCTAGGATTTATCTTCCTATTTACCATCGGAGGATTAACAGGAATCGTTCTTGCAAACTCTTCCCTAGACATCGCCCTGCACGACACGTACTACGTAGTTGCCCACTTCCACTACGTCCTATCCATAGGCGCCGTCTTTGCCATTCTAGCAGGATTTACTCACTGATTCCCACTACTCACTGGGTTTACCCTACACCAAACATGAGCAAAAGCCCACTTCGGGGTAATATTTACAGGAGTAAACCTAACGTTCTTCCCCCAGCACTTCCTAGGCCTAGCAGGAATACCCCGACGATACTCGGACTATCCCGACGCCTACACACTATGAAACACCATTTCCTCCATCGGCTCCCTAATCTCAATAGTAGCCGTAATCATACTAATATTCATCATCTGAGAAGCCTTTCCGGCCAAACGAAAAGTCCTACAACCAGAACTAACTACCACAAACGTTGAATGAATCCACGGCTGCCCTCCCCCATACCATACTTTCGAGGAACCGGCCTTCGTCCAAGTACAAGAAAGGAAGGAATCGAACCCTCACATGCTGGTTTCAAGCCAACTGCATTAACCGCTCATGCTTCTTTCTTATGAGACGTTAGTAAACCAATTACATAGCCTTGTCAAGACTAAATCACAGGTAAAAATCCTGTACATCTCATGTGGCCAACCACTCCCAACTAGGATTCCAAGACGCCTCATCACCCATCATAGAAGAACTCGTTGAATTCCACGACCACGCCCTAATCGTTGCCCTAGCTATCTGCAGCCTAGTTCTCTACCTTTTAGCCCACATACTAACAGAAAAAACTCTCGTCCAATGCTGTAGACGCCCAAGAAGTAGAGCTGATCTGGACAATCCTACCTGCTATCGTCCTGGTACTCCTCGCCCTCCCATCCCTACAAATCCTCTACATAATGGACAAAATCGACGAACCAGACCTCACCCTAAAAGCCATCGGCCACCAATGATACTGAAGCTACGAATACACAGACTTCAAAGACCTATCATTCGACTCCTACATAGTGCCCACCCCAGACTTACCCAACGGCCACTTCCGACTGCTAGAAGTTGACCACCGCGTAGTTATCCCAATAGAATCCCCCATCCACGTGATCATTACTGCAGGAGACGTACTCCACTCCTGAGCAGTCCCAACGCTCGGAGTTAAAACAGACGCAATCCCAGGCCGACTAAACCAAACTTCATTCATTACCACCCGGCCTGGGATTTTTTACGGACAATGCTCAGAAATTTGCGGGGCTAATCACAGCTACATACCCATTGTAGTAGAATCAACCCCACTCCCACATTTCGAGGCCTGATCGTCCCTTCTATCATCATCCTAATCATTAAGAAGCTATGCAACAGCACTAGCCTTTTAAGCTAGCCAAAGAGGGACTTCCCCCTCCTTAATGATATGCCACAGCTTAACCCCGCACCATGATTTTCAATCATAATTATAACCTGATTAACCCTAGCACTCCTCATCCAACCAAAACTACTAGCCTTCACCACAACCAACCCCCCATCAAATAAGACCTCCCTCACTACCAAACCCACACCATGATCCTGACCATGAACCTAAGCTTCTTTGACCAATTTTCCAGCCCCAATCTATTTGGCATCCCCTTAATCCTACTATCCCTACTCTTCCCAGCCCTACTATTCCCGTCCCCAAACAACCCATGAATCAACAACCGCCTTTCTACTATCCAAACATGACTCCTTCACCTAATCACAAAACAACTAATAGTCCCACTCAACAAAAATGGCCACAAATGAGCCATAATATTTACATCCCTAATAATCATACTTCTTACAATCAACCTTCTAGGCCTCCTTCCATATACATTCACCCCAACCACCCAACTATCTATGAACATAGCCCTAGCCTTCCCACTATGGCTCGCCACACTACTAACAGGCCTACGAAACCAACCATCAGCCTCTTTAGCCCACCTATTACCCGAAGGTACCCCTACACCCCTAATCCCCGCACTAATCCTGATCGAAACAACCAGCCTACTAATCCGCCCCCTAGCCCTCGGAGTCCGCCTTACAGCCAACCTTACAGCAGGACACTTACTCATCCAACTCATCTCTACAGCCTCTATTGCATTAATACCCACCCTTCCTGCAGTATCCATCCTAACAATAATCATCCTACTACTCCTAACCATCCTAGAAGTAGCAGTAGCCATAATCCAGGCCTACGTCTTCGTGCTCCTTCTAAGCCTATACTTACAAGAAAACATCTAATGGCACACCAAGCACACTCATACCACATAGTTGACCCAAGCCCTTGACCAATCTTCGGGGCAGCCGCCGCCCTACTCACAACCTCAGGATTAATCATGTGATTCCACTACAACTCATCCATACTACTAACCCTAGGCCTCATCTCAATACTCCTAGTAATACTCCAATGATGACGAGACATTGTACGAGAAAGCACCTTCCAAGGCCATCACACTCCCACAGTCCAAAAAGGCCTACGATACGGCATAATCCTTTTCATCACATCCGAAGCATTCTTCTTCTTAGGGTTCTTCTGAGCGTTCTTCCACTCGAGCCTGGCCCCAACCCCAGAACTAGGAGGCCAATGACCCCCAACAGGAATTAAACCACTCAACCCGATAGAAGTCCCCCTACTAAACACAGCCATCCTACTAGCCTCAGGCGTTACCGTAACGTGAGCCCATCACAGCATCACAGAAGGAAACCGAAAACACGCCATCCACGCCCTAACCCTAACGATCCTCCTGGGATTCTACTTCACAGCCCTACAAGCAATAGAATACCACGAAGCCCCATTCTCAATCGCCGATAGCGTCTACGGATCTACCTTCTTCGTTGCCACTGGATTCCACGGACTCCACGTAATCATCGGATCCTCCTTCCTGACCGTCTGCCTCTTCCGACTGATCAAGTTCCACTTTACATCAGACCACCACTTCGGATTCGAGGCAGCAGCCTGATACTGACACTTCGTAGACGTCATCTGACTATTCCTCTACATAACCATCTACTGATGAGGATCTTGCTCTTCTAGTATATTAATTACAATTGACTTCCAATCTCTAGAATCTGGTATAAACCCAGAGGAGAGCAATGAACGCACTCATGTTCATATTCGCCCTATCATCAATCCTAAGCGCCGCCCTAACCGCATTAAACTTCTGACTCGCCCAAATAAACCCCGACTCAGAGAAACTCTCACCGTACGAATGTGGATTCGACCCACTTGGATCTGCTCGATTACCATTCTCAGTCCGATTCTTCCTCAGTAGCCATCCTGTTCGTCCTATTCGACCTAGAAATCGCCCTCCTACTCCCCCTGCCATGAGCCGTCCAACTCCAATCCCCCCTAATGACCCTCACCTGAACTGTAGTGATCCTCCTTCTCCTAACACTCGGACTGGCCTACGAGTGAATTCAAGGGGGCCTAGAATGAGCAGAATAACAGAAAGTTAGTCTAACCAAAAAGATAGCTGGTTTCGACCCAGCAGATTACAGCCAACCCTGTAACTTTCTTATGTCGCCCCTACATTTAAGCTTCTACTCAGCCTTCATTTTCAGCGGACTAGGACTAGCCTTCCACCGAACCCACCTAGTATCCGCCCTACTATGCCTTGAAAGCATAATATTATCGATATTCGTAGGCCTATCAATATGATCCATCGAAAACCAAGTCTCCTCATTCACCATGGTACCAATTCTCATGCTAACCTTCTCAGCGTGTGAGGCGGGCACAGGCCTGGCCATCCTAGTAGCCTCCACCCGCACACATGGCTCCGACCATCTACACAACCTAAACCTCCTGCAATGCTAAAAATCATCCTACCCACAATCATACTTCTTCCAACAGCCCTGCTGTCTCCACCAAAATTTCTATGGACTAACACCACCTTATACAGCCTCCTAATCGCTGCCCTAAGCCTACAGTGATTAATCCCAACCTACTACCCCTACAAATTTTTATCCAACTGAACAGGAATTGACCAAATCTCATCCCCCCTCCTAGTACTATCCTGCTGACTACTCCCACTCATAATCATAGCAAGCCAAAACCACCTGCAACAAGAACCCCTACAACGCAAACGAATCTTTATCTCAACCTTAGTCGCAGTCCAGCCATTCATCCTACTAGCCTTTTCCACCACAGAACTAGCACTATTTTACATCTCATTTGAAGCAACCCTCATTCCCACCCTAATCTTAATCACCCGATGGGGGAACCAACCAGAACGCCTAAGCGCTGGCATCTACCTGCTATTCTACACGCCAGTAAGCTCTCTACCCCTGCTAATCACAATCATACACCTATACGTGAAAATTGGCACCCTGCACCTGCCAACCCTACAACTAACCCACCCAACCCTATCCACCTCATGGACAGGAATACTATCAGGTCTAGCACTGCTCATAGCATTCATAGTAAAAGCCCCACTATATGGCCTACACCTCTGACTGCCAAAAGCCCACGTAGAAGCACCCATCGCAGGCTCAATACTCCTCGCTGCCCTACTACTAAAGCTAGGAGGATACGGAATTATACGAGTCACTCTATTTATGGGCCCACTGTCCAACCTCCTGCACTACCCCTTCCTAACCCTGGCCCTATGAGGCGCCCTAATGACTAGCTCAATCTGCCTACGACAGACAGACCTAAAATCACTAATCGCTTATTCATCCGTTAGCCACATAGGCCTAGTTATCGCCGCAGGAATAATCCAAACCCACTGATCATTCTCAGGGGCAATGATCCTAATAATTTCCCATGGACTAACTTCCTCCATACTATTCTGCCTAGCCAACACAAACTATGAACGTACGCACAGCCGAATTCTACTACTCACACGAGGCCTACAACCTCTCCTACCACTCATAGCTACCTGATGATTGCTGGCCAATCTAACAAACATAGCCTTACCCCCAACAACAAACCTCATAGCAGAGCTAACCATTATAATCACCTTATTCAACTGATCTGCCTTCACGATCATCCTAACAGGAATCGCAACCCTACTAACCGCCTCCTACACCTTATTCATACTACTAATGACCCAACGAGGCTCAATCCCCTCCCACATCACATCTATGCAAAACTCAACCACGCGAGAACACCTGCTCATAACACTCCACATTATCCCAATATTCCTCCTAATCCTCAAACCCGAACTGATCTCCGGAATCCCCTCATGCAAGTATAGTTTAAACCAAACATTAGACTGTGATTCTAAGAATAGAAGTTCAAACCTTCTTACCTGCCGAGGGGAGGGTTTAACCAACAAGAGCTGCTAACTCTTACATCTGAGCCTAAAACCTCAGCCCCCTTACTTTTAAAGGATAACAGCAATCCACTGGTCTTAGGAACCACCCATCTTGGTGCAAATCCAAGTAAAAGGAGTGAACCCCACACTACTAATCAACTCCCTCACACTACTCACGCTGACAATCCTCCTAACCCCAATCATCCTGCCATTTCTATTTAAAAACTTTAAAAACACCCCACAAGCCACCACCCGCGCTGTTAAAACCGCATTCCTAATTAGCCTAGCCCCTACAACCGCATTCATCTACTCGGGAGTAGAATCTGTCACCTGCCACTGGGAGTGAAAATTCATTATAAACTTTAAAATCCCCCTGAGCCTAAAAATAGACCAATACTCAATAACATTTCTTCCAATCGCCCTATTTGTAACATGATCAATCCTACAATTCGCCATATGATACATGGCCTCAGAGCCATACGTAACAAAATTTTTCACCTACCTACTGACATTCCTAGTCGCCATACTCCTCCTAACAACCGCAAACAACATATTCCTCCTATTCGTAGGCTGGGAAGGAGTACGAATCATGTCCTTCCTTCTCATCGGCTGATGACAAGGCCGAGCAGATGCCAACACCGCCGCCCTACAAGCCGTAATCTACAACCGAATCGGAGACGTCGGACTGACCCTGAGCATAGCATGACTAGCTTCAACATTCAACACCTGAGAGATCCAACAAGCCGTACACCCCCACCAAACCCCAATCCTCCCCCTCATAGGATTAATCCTCGCAGCCGCAGGAAAATCCGCCCAATTTGGACTCCACCCATGACTGCCCGCAGCAATAGAAGGCCCCACCCCAGTATCAGCCCTACTGCACTCCAGTACCATAGTAGTAGCCGGAATCTTCCTGCTCATCCGCATGCACCCCCTGCTAGCCACCAACCAGACAGCCCTAACTGCCTGCCTATGCCTAGGTGCTCTATCAACCCTATTCGCTGCCACATGCGCCCTAACCCAAAATGACATCAAAAAAATCATTGCTTTCTCAACATCCAGCCAACTAGGACTAATAATAGTCACTATCGGACTAAACCTCCCACAACTAGCCTTCCTACACATCTCAACCCATGCCTTCTTTAAAGCCATACTATTCCTATGCTCAGGGTCTATCATCCACAACCTAAACGGAGAACAAGATATCCGAAAGATAGGAGGCCTACAGAAAATACTCCCAGTCACTACTTCCTGCCTAACCATCGGAAACCTGGCGCTGATAGGAACCCCATTCCTAGCCGGATTCTACTCAAAAGACCTCATCATCGAAAGCTTAAACACATCATACCTAAATACTTGAGCCCTACTCCTAACCCTTATAGCCACAGCATTCACCGCAACCTACAGCATCCGCATAACCATCCTAGTCCAAGCTGGACAAACCCGAATCCCCCCAATAGTATCAATAAACGAAAACAACCCACTAATCACCGCCCCCCTAACCCGACTCGCCCTAGGCAGCATTACAGCAGGAATAATCATTACCTCTTTCATCACACCAACCAAAACCCCCCCAATAACCATACCCCTTATCACCAAAACCGCTGCCATCCTCATAACAATCCTAGGAATCATCCTAGCCCTAGAACTATCGAACATAACACACACCCTCACTCACCCCAAACCAAACCCCCTCATAAACTTCTCCTCTGCATTAGGGTACTTCAACCCCCTAGTACACCGATTCTTCTCCAAAAACCTACTAGAAAAGGGACAAAACATTGCCCTACACTTGATCGACCTCTCCTGACTCGAAAAAATAGGGCCAGAGGGCCTTGCTGAACTACAAGTAGCCGCAAGCAAAGCCGCAACCTCAATACACACAGGGCTAATTAAGGCCTACCTAGGATCCTTCGCCCTCTCCATCCTGGTAATAATCCTAATAACACACAGACTCACTAATGGCCCCTAACATCCGCAAATCCCATCCCCTACTAAAAATAATCAACAACTCCCTAATCGACCTACCCGCCCCCTCCAACATCTCTGCCTGATGAAACTTCGGCTCCCTTCTAGCCATCTGCTTAGCCACACAAATCCTAACAGGCCTGCTACTAGCCATACACTACACCGCAGACACTTCACTCGCCTTCTCCTCAGTAGCTCACACATGCCGAGACGTCCAGTACGGATGGCTCATCCGCAAACTCCACGCCAACGGTGCTTCGCTCTTCTTTATCTGCATCTACTTACACATCGGACGAGGCCTCTACTACGGCTCCTACCTATACAAAGAAACCTGAAACACAGGAGTAATCCTCCTACTCACCCTAATAGCAACTGCCTTCGTAGGGTATGTCCTACCATGAGGACAAATGTCATTCTGAGGGGCCACCGTAATCACCAACCTATTCTCAGCCATCCCGTACATTGGGCAAACTCTAGTAGAATGAGCCTGAGGAGGATTCTCAGTAGACAATCCAACCTTAACCCGATTCTTCGCCATCCACTTCCTACTGCCCTTCCTAATTGCAGGAATCACCCTAGTCCACCTAACCTTCCTACACGAATCAGGCTCAAATAACCCACTAGGAATCGTATCAGACTGCGACAAAATCCCATTCCACCCATACTTCTCCATTAAAGACAGCTTAGGGCTTACCCTAATAATCACCCCTCTAATAGCACTAGCCCTATTTTCACCGAACCTCCTGGTTCTTGGAATCCTAGTTGGGAGTGGTTGGCCACATGAGATGTACAGGATTTTTACCTGTGATTTAGTCTTGACAAGGCTATGTAATTGGTTTACTAACGTCTCATAAGAAAGAAGCATGAGCGGTTAATGCAGTTGGCTTGAAACCCATCCCCAGTGGTGCAAGTGCACTCTCTGAACTCACTGCAGTGCATCCCCAGTGGTGCCAGTGCACTCTCTGCACTCACTGCACTGCATCCCCAGTGGTGCCAGTGCAATCTCTGGACTCACTGCAGAGCATCCCCAGTGGTGCCAGTGCACTCTGTGGACTCACTGTAGTGCATCCCCAGTGGTGCCAGTGCACTCTCTGGACTCACTGCACTGCATCCCCAGTGGTGCCAGTGCAATCTCTGGACTCACTGCAGTGCATCCCCAGTGGTGCCAGTGCACTCTCTGGACTCACTGCACTGCATCCCCAGTGGTGCCAGTGCACTCTCTGGACTCACTGCAGTGCATCCCCAGTGGTGCCAGTGCACTCTCTGGACTCACTGCACTGCAGCCCCAGTGGTGCCAGTGCACTCTCTGGACTCACTGCACTGCATCCCCAGTGGTGCCAGTGCGCTCTCTGGAGTCACAGCACTGCATCCCCAGTGGTGCCAGTGCAATCTCTGGACTCACTGCACTGCATCCCCAGTGGTGCCAGTGCACTCTCTGGACTCACTGAAGTGCATCCCCATTGGTGCCATTGCACTCTCTGCACTCACTGCACTGCATCACCAGTGGTGCCAGTGCACTCACTGGACTGACTGCACTGCATCCCCAGTGGTGCCAGTGCACTCTCCGGAGTCACAGCACTGCATCCCCAGTGGTGCCAGTGCACTCACTGGACACACTGTACTGCATCCCCAGTGGTGCCAGTGCACTCTCTGCACTCACTGCACAGCATCCAGAGTGGTGCCAGTGCATTCACTGGACTCACTGGACTGCATCCCCAGTGGTGCCAGTGCACTCTCTGGACTCACTGCAGTGCATCCCCAGTGGTGCCAGTGCACTCTCTGGACTCACTGCACTGCATCCCCAGTGGTGCCAGTGCACTCTCTGGACTCACTGCACCGCAACCCCAGTGGTGTCAGTGCACTCTCTGGACTCACTGAAGTGCATCCCCAGTGGTGCCCGTGCACTCTCTGGACTCACTGCACTGCATCCCCAGTGGTGCCAGTGCACTCTCTGGACTCACTGCACCGCATCCCCAGTGGTGCCAGTGCAATCTCTGGACTCACTGTAGTGCATCCCCAGTGGTGCCAGTGCACTCTCTGGACTCACTGCAGTGCATCCCCAGTGGTGCCAGTGCACTCTCTGGACTCACTGCAGTGCATCCCCAGTGGTGCCAGTGCACTCTCTGGACTCACTGTAGTGCATCCCCAGTGGTGCCAGTGCACTCTCTGGACTCACTGCAGTGCATCCCCAGTGGTGCCAGTGCACTCTCTGGACTCACTGCAGTGCATCCCCAGTGGTGCCAGTGCACTCTCTGGACTCACTGCAGTGCATCCCCAGTGGTGCCAGTGCACTCTCTGGACTCACTGCACTGCATCCCCAGTGGTGCCAGTGCACTCTCTGCACTCACTGCACTGCATTCCCAGTGGTGCCAGTGAAGTCTCTGGACTCACTGCACTGCATCCCCAGTGGTGCCAGTGCACTCTCTGGACTCACTGCACTGCATCCCCAGTGGTGCCAGTGCACTCTCTGGACTCACTGCACTGCATCCCCAGTGGTGCCAGTGCACTCTCTCGAGTCACTGCACTACATCCCCAGTAGTGCCAGTGCACTTCACTGGACTCACGGTACTGCATCATCGGTGGTGCCAGTGCACTCTCTGGACTCACTGCACTGCATCCCCAGTGGTGCCAGTGTACTCTCTGGACTCACTGCACTGCAGGCCCAGTGGTACCAGTGCACTCACTGGACTCACTGTAATGCATCACCAGTGGTGCCAGTGCACTCTCTGGACTCACTGCACTGCATCCCCAGTGGTTCCAGTGCATTCACTGGACTCACTGTACTGCATCTCCAGTGGTGCCAGTGCACTCTCTGGACTCACTGCACTGCATCCCCAGTGGTGCCAGTGTACTCACAGGATTCACTGCACTGCATCCCCAGTGGTGCTAGTGCAGTCTCTGGACTCACAGCAGTGCATCCCCAGTGGTGCCAGTGCACTCTCTGGACTCACTGAAGTGCATTCTCAGTGGTGCCAGTGCACTCTCTGGGCTCACGGAAGTGCATCCCCAGTGGTGCCAGTACACCCACTGGACTCACTGCACTGCATCCCCAGTGGTGCCAGTGCACTCTCTGGACTCACTGCACTGCATCCCCAGTGGTGCCAGTGCACTCTCTGGACTCACTGTAGTGCATCCCCAGTGGTGCCAGTGCACTCTCTGGACTCACTGCAGTGCATCCCCAGTGGTGCCAGTGCACTCTCTGGACTCACTGCACTGCACCCTGAGTGGTGCCAGTGCACTCTGTGGAGTCACTGAAGTGCATCCCCAGTGGTGCCAGTGCACTCTCTGGACTCACTGCACTGCATGTCCAGTGGTGCCAGTGCACTCTCTGGACTCACTGTACTTCATCCCCACTGGTGCCAGTGCACTATGTGGACTCACTGTACTGCATCCCCAGTGGTGACAGTGCACTCTCTGGACTAACTGCAGTGCATCCCCAGTGGTGCCAGTGCACTCTCTGGACTCACTGCACTGCATCCCCAGTGGTGCCAGTGCACTCTCTGGACTCACTGTACTGCATCACCAGTGGTGCCAGTGCACTCTCTGGACTCACTGCAGTGCATCACCAGTGGCGCCAGTGCACTCTCTGGACTCACTGCACTGCATCCCCAGTGGTGCCAGTGCACTCTCTGCACTCACTGCACTGCATTCCCAGTGGTGCCAGTGAAGTCTCTGGACTCACTGCACTGCATCCCCAGTGGTGCCAGTGCACTCTCTGGACTCACTGCACTGCATCCCCACTGCTGCCAGTGCACTCTCTGGACTCACTGCACTGCATCCCCAGTGGTGCCAGTGCACTCTCTGGACTCACTGCACTGCATCCCCAGTGGTGCGAGTGTACTCTCTGGACTCACTGCACTGCAGGCCCAGTGGTACCAGTGCACTCAGTGGACTCACTGTACTGCATCACCAGTGGTGCCAGTGCACTCTCTGGACTCACTGCACTGCATCCCCAGTGGTTCCAGTGCATTCACTGGACTCACTGTACTGCATCCCCAGTGGTGCCAGTGCACTCTCTGGACTCACTGAAGTGCATTCTCAGTGGTGCCAGTGCACTCTCTGGGCTCACTGAAGTGCATTCTCAGTGGTGCCAGTGCACTCTCTGGGCTCACTGAAGTGCATCCCCAGTGGTGCCAGTACACTCACTGGACTCACTGCACTGCATCCCCAGAGGTGCCAGTGCACTCTCTGGACTCACTGTAGTGCATCCCCAGTGGTGCCAGTGCACTCTCTGGACTCACTGCAGTGCATCCCCAGTGGTGCCAGTGCACTCTCTGGACTCACTGCACTGCATCCCCAGTGGTGCCAGTGAAGTCTTTGGACTCACTGCACTGCATCCCCACTGATGCCAGTGCACTCTGTGGAGTCACTGAAGTGCATCCCCAGTGGTGCCAGTGCACTCTCTGGACTCACTGCACTGCATGTCCAGTGGTGCCAGTGCACTCTCTGGACTCACTGTACTGCATCCCCACTGGTGCCAGTGCACTATGTGGACTCACTGCACTGCATCCCCAGTGGTGCCAGTGCACTCTCTGGACTCACTGCACTGCATCCCCAGTGGTGCCAGTGCACTCTCTGGACTCACTGTAGTGCATCCCCAGTGGTGCCAGTGCACTCTCTGGACTCACTGCAGTGCATCCCCAGTGGTGCCAGTGCACTCTCTGGACTCACTGCACTGCATCCCCAGTGGTGCCAGTGAAGTCTTTGGACTCACTGCACTGCATCCCCAGTGGTGCCAGTGCACTCTGTGGAGTCACTGAAGTGCATCCCCAGTGGTGCCACTGCACTCTCTGGACTCACTGCACTGCATGTCCAGTGGTGCCAGTGCACTCTCTGGACTCACTGTACTGCATCCCCACTGGTGCCAGTGCACTATGTGGACTCACTGTACTGCATCCCCAGTGGTGACAGTGCACTCTCTGGACTAACTGCAGTGCATCCCCAGTGGTGCCAGTGCACTCTCTGGACTCACTGCAGTGCATCCCCAGTGGTGCCAGTGCACTCTCTGGTCTCACTGCAGTGCATCCCCAGTGGTGCCAGTGCAGTCTCTGGACTCACTGCACTGCATCCCCAGTGGTGCCAGTGCACTGTCTGGACTCACTGCAGTGCATCCCCAGTGGTGTCAGTGCACTCTCTCTGGACTCACTGCTGTGCATCCCCAGTGGTGCCAGAGCACTCTCTGGACTCACTGCACTGCATCCCCAGTGGTGCCAGTGCACTCTCTGGACTCACTGCACTGCATCCCCAGTGGTGTCAGTGCACTCTCTGGACTCACTGAAGTGCATACCCAGTTGTGCCAGTGCACTCTCTGGACTCAATGCACTGCATCCCCAGTGGTGCCAGTGCACTCTCTGGACTCAGTGCACTGCATCCCCAGTGGTGCCAGTGCAATCTCTGGACTCACTGTAGTGCATCCCCAGTGGTGCCAGTGCACTCTCTGGAGTGACTGCAGTGCATCCCCAGTGGTGCCAGTGCACTCTCTGGACTCACTGTACTGCATCACCAGTGGTGCCAGTGCACTCTCTGGACTCACTGCACTGCATCCCCAGTGGTGCCAGTGCACTCTCTGGACTCACTGCACTGCATCCCCAGTGGTGCCAGTGCACTCTCTGGAGTCACTGAAGTGCATCCCCAGTGGTGCCAGTGCACTCTCTGGACTCACTGCACTGCATGCCCAGTGGTGCCAGTGCACTCTCTGGACTCACTGTACTGCATCCCCACTGGTACCAGTGCACTCTGTGGACTCACTGTACTGCATCCCCAGTGGTGACAGTGCACTCTCTGGACTCACTGCAGTGCATCCCCAGTGGTGCCAGTGCACTCTGTGGACTCACTGCAGTGCATCCCCAGTGGTGCCAGTGCACTCTCTGGACTCACTGCACTGCATCCCCAGTGGTGCAGGTGCACTCTCTGGACTCACTGCAGTGCATCCACAGTGGTGCCAGTGCACTCACTGGACTCACTGCAGTGCATTCCCTCTGGTGCCAGTGCACTCTCTGGACTCACTGCACTGCATCCCCAGTGGTGCCAGTGCACTCTCTGGACTCACTGAAGTGCATCCCCAGTGGTGCGAGTGCATTCTCTGGACTCACTGCAGTGCATCACCAGTGGTGCCAGTGCACTCTCTGGACTCACTGAGGTGCATCACCAGTGGTGCCAGTGCACTCTCTGGACTCACTGCACTGCATCCCCAGTGCTGCCAGTGCACTCACTGGACTCACTGCAGTGCATCCCCACTGGTGCCAGTGCACTCTCTGGACTCACTGCACTGCATCCCCAGTGGTTCCAGCGCACTCTCTGGACTCACTGCACAGCATCCCCAGTGGTGCTAGTGCACTCTCTGGACTCACTGCAGTGCATCCCCAGTGGTGCCAGTGCACTCTCTGGACTCACTGAAGTGCATCACCAGTGGTGCCAGTGCACTCTCTGGACTCACTGCACTGCATCCCCAGTGGAGCCAGTGCACTCTCTGGACTCACTGCAGTGCATCCGCAGTGGTGCCATTGCACTCTCTGGACTCACTGCACTGCATCTCCAGTGGTGCCAGTGCACTCTCTGGACTCACTGCACTGCATCCCCAGTGCTGCCAGTGCACTCTCTTGAGTCACTGCACTGCATCCCCTGTGGTGCAAGAGCACTCTCTGGACTCACAGCAGTGCTCACCAGTGGTGCCAGTGCACTCTCTGGACTCACTGCACTGCATCCCCAGTGGTGCCAGTGCACTCTCTGGACTCACTGCACTGCATCCCCAGTGGTGCTAGTGCACTGTGTGGACTCACTGTACTGCATCCCCACTGGTGTCAGTGCAATCTCTGGACTCACTGCAGTGCATCCCCAGTGGTGCCAGTGCACTCTCTGGACTCACTGCAGTGCATCCCCAGTGGTGCCAGTGCACTCTCTGGACTCACTGCACTGCATCCCCAGTGGTGCCAGTGCAATCTCTGGACTCACTGTAGTGCATCCCCAGTGGTGCCAGTGCACTCTCTGGACTCACTGCAGTGCATCCCCAGTGGTGCCAGTGCACTCTCTGGACTCACTGCAGTGCATCCCCAGTGGTGCCAGTGCACTCTCTGGACTCACTGCAGTGCATCCCCAGTGGTGCCAGTGCACTCTCTGGACTCACTGCACTGCATCCCCAGTGGTGCCAGTGCACTCTCTGCACTCACTGCACTGCATTCCCAGTGGTGCCAGTGAAGTCTCTGGACTCACTGCACTGCATCCCCAGTGGTGCCAGTGCACTCTCTGGACTCACTGCAGTGCATCCCCAGTGGTGCCAGTGCACTCTCTGGACTCACTGCAGTGCATCCCCAGTGGTGCCAGTGCACTCTCTGGACTCACTGCACTGCATCCCCAGTGGTGCCAGTGCACTCTCTCGAGACACTGCACTACATCCCCAGTAGTGCCAGTGCACTTCACTGGACTCACGGTACTGCATCATCGGTGGTGCCAGTGCACTCTCTGGACTCACTGCACTGCATCCCCAGTGGTGCCAGTGTACTCTCTGGACTCACTGCACTGCAGGCCCAGTGGTACCAGTGCACTCACTGGACTCACTGTAATGCATCACCAGTGGTGCCAGTGCACTCTCTGGACTCACTGCACTGCATCCCCAGTGGTTCCAGTGCATTCACTGGACTCACTGTACTGCATCTCCAGTGGTGCCAGTGCACTCTCTGGATTCACTGCACTGCATCCCCAGTGGTGCTAGTGCAGTCTCTGGACTCACTGCAGTGCATCCCCAGTGGTGCCAGTGCACTCTCTGGACTCACTGAAGTGCATTCTCAGTGGTGCCAGTGCACTCTCTGGGCTCACTGAAGTGCATCCCCAGTGGTGCCAGTGCACTCTCTGCACTCACTGCACTGCATCCCCAGTGGTGCCAGTGCACTCTCTGGACTCACTGCACTGCATCCCCAGTGGTGCCAGTGCACTCTCTGGACTCACTGTAGTGCATCCCCAGTGGTGCCAGTGCACTCTCTGGACTCACTGCAGTGCATCCCCAGTGGTGCCAGTGCACTCTCTGGACTCACTGCACTGCATCCCCAGTGGTGCCAGTGAAGTCTTTGGACTCACTGCACTGCATCCCCAGTGGTGCCAGTGCACTCTGTGGAGTCACTGAAGTGCATCCCCAGTGGTGCCACTGCACTCTCTGGACTCACTGCACTGCATGTCCAGTGGTGCCAGTGCACTCTCTGGACTCACTGTACTGCATCCCCACTGGTGCCAGTGCACTATGTGGACTCACTGTACTGCATCCCCAGTGGTGACAGTGCACTCTCTGGACTAACTGCAGTGCATCCCCAGTGGTGCCAGTGCACTCTCTGGACTCACTGCACTGCATCCCCAGTGGTGCCAGTGCACTCTCTGGACTCACTGTACTGCATCACCAGTGGTGCCAGTGCACTCTCTGGACTCACTGCAGTGCATCACCAGTGGCGCCAGTGCACTCTCTGGACTCACTGCACTGCATCCCCAGTGGTGCCAGTGCACTCTCTGCACTCACTGCACTGCATTCCCAGTGGTGCCAGTGAAGTCTCTGGACTCACTGCACTGCATCCCCAGTGGTGCCAGTGCACTCTCTGGACTCACTGCACTGCATCCCCACTGCTGCCAGTGCACTCTCTGGACTCACTGCACTGCATCCCCAGTGGTGCCAGTGCACTCTCTGGACTCACTGCACTGCATCCCCAGTGGTGCGAGTGTACTCTCTGGACTCACTGCACTGCAGGCCCAGTGGTACCAGTGCACTCAGTGGACTCACTGTACTGCATCACCAGTGGTGCCAGTGCACTCTCTGGACTCACTGCACTGCATCCCCAGTGGTTCCAGTGCATTCACTGGACTCACTGTACTGCATCTCCAGTGGTGCCAGAGCACTCTCTGGACTCACTGAAGTGCATTCTCAGTGGTGCCAGTGCACTCTCTGGGCTCACTGAAGTGCATTCTCAGTGGTGCCAGTGCACTCTCTGGGCTCACTGAAGTGCATCCCCAGTGGTGCCAGTACACTCACTGGACTCACTGCACTGCATCCCCAGTGGTGCCAGTGCACTCTCTGGACTCACTGTAGTGCATCCCCAGTGGTGCCAGTGCACTCTCTGGACTCACTGAAGTGCATCCCCAGTGGTGCCAGTGCACTCTCTGGACTCACTGCACTGCATCCCCAGTGGTGCCAGTGAAGTCTTTGGACTCACTGCACTGCATCCCCACTGGTGCCAGTGCACTCTGTGGAGTCACTGAAGTGCATCCCCAGTGGTGCCAGTGCACTCTCTGGACTCACTGCACTGCATGTCCAGTGGTGCCAGTGCACTCTCTGGACTCACTGTACTGCATCCCCACTGGTGCCAGTGCACTATGTGGACTCACTGTACTGCATCCCCAGTGGTGCCAGTGCACTCTCTGGACTCACTGCAGTGCATCCCCAGTGGTGCCAGTGCACTCTCTGGTCTCACTGCAGTGCATCCCCAGTGGTGCCAGTGCAGTCTCTGCACTCACTGCACTGCATCCCCAGTGGTGCCAGTGCACTGTCTGGACTCACTGCAGTGCATCCCCAGTGGTGTCAGTGCACTCTCTGGACTCACTGCTGTGCATCCCCAGTGGTGCCAGAGCACTCTCTGGACTCACTGCACTGCATCCCCAGTGGTGCCAGTGCACTCTCTGGACTCACTGCACTGCATCCCCAGTGGTGTCAGTGCACTCTCTGGACTCACTGAAGTGCATACCCAGTTGTGCCAGTGCACTCTCTGGACTCAATGCACTGCATCTCCAGTGGTGCCAGTGCACTCTCTGGACTCAGTGCACTGCATCCCCAGTGGTGCCAGTGCAATCTCTGGACTCACTGTAGTGCATCCCCAGTGGTGCCAGTGCACTCTCTGGACTCACTGCACTGCATCCCCAGTGGTGCCAGTGCACTCTCTGGACTCACTGTACTGCATCACCAGTGGTGCCAGTGCACTCTCTGGACTCACTGCAGTGCATCACCAGTGGCGCCAGTGCACTCTCTGGACTCACTGCACTGCATCCCCAGTGGTGCCAGTGCACTCTCTGCACTCACTGCACTGCATTCCCAGTGGTGCCAGTGAAGTCTCTGGACTCACTGCACTGCATCCCCAGTGGTGCCAGTGCACTCTCTGGACTCACTGCACTGCATCCCCACTGCTGCCAGTGCACTCTCTGGACTCACTGCACTGCATCCCCAGTGGTGCCAGTGCACTCTCTGGACTCACTGCACTGCATCCCCAGTGGTGCGAGTGTACTCTCTGGACTCACTGCACTGCAGGCCCAGTGGTACCAGTGCACTCAGTGGACTCACTGTACTGCATCACCAGTGGTGCCAGTGCACTCTCTGGACTCACTGCACTGCATCCCCAGTGGTTCCAGTGCATTCACTGGACTCACTGTACTGCATCTCCAGTGGTGCCAGTGCACTCTCTGGACTCACTGAAGTGCATTCTCAGTGGTGCCAGTGCACTCTCTGGGCTCACTGAAGTGCATTCTCAGTGGTGCCAGTGCACTCTCTGGGCTCACTGAAGTGCATCCCCAGTGGTGCCAGTACACTCACTGGACTCACTGCACTGCATCCCCAGTGGTGCCAGTGCACTCTCTGGACTCACTGTAGTGCATCCCCAGTGGTGCCAGTGCACTCTCTGGACTCACTGCAGTGCATCCCCAGTGGTGCCAGTGCACTCTCTGGACTCACTGCACTGCATCCCCAGTGGTGCCAGTGAAGTCTTTGGACTCACTGCACTGCATCCCCACTGGTGCCAGTGCACTCTGTGGAGTCACTGAAGTGCATCCCCAGTGGTGCCAGTGCACTCTCTGGACTCACTGCACTGCATGTCCAGTGGTGCCAGTGCACTCTCTGGACTCACTGTACTGCATCCCCACTGGTGCCAGTGCACTATGTGGACTCACTGTACTGCATCCCCAGTGGTGACAGTGCACTCTCTGGACTCACTGCACTGCATCCCCAGTGGTGCCAGTGCACTCTCTGGACTCACTGCAGTGCATCCCCAGTGGTGCCAGTGCACTCTCTGGACTCACTGCAGTGCATCCCCAGTGGTGCAAGTGCACTCTCTCGAGTCACTGCACTACATCCCCAGTGGTGCCAGTGCACTCTCTGGACTCACTGAAGTGCATCCCTAGTGGTGCCAGTGCACTCTCTGCACTCACGTCTCTGCATTCCCAGTGGTGCCAGTGAAGTCTCTGGACTCACTGCACTGCATCCCCAGTGGTGCCAGTGCAATCTCTGGACTCACTGCACTGCATCCCCAGTGGTGCCAGTGCACTCTCTGGACTCACTGCAGTGCATCCCCAGTGGTGCCAGTGCATTCTCTGGACTCACTGCACTGCACCCCAGTGGTGCCAGTGCACTCTCTGGAGTCACAGCACTGCATCCCCAGTGGTGCCAGTGCACTCTCTGGACTCACTGAAGTGCATCCCCAGTGGTGCCAGTGCACTCTCTGGACTCACTGCAGTGCATCCCCAGTGGTGCCAGTACACTCACTGCACTCACTGCACTGCATCCCCAGTGGTGCCAGTGCACTCTCTGGACTCACTAAACTGCATCACCAGTGGTGTCTCTGCACTCTCTGGACTCACTGCACTGCTTCCCCAGTGGTGCCAGTGCACTCACTGGACTCACTGCAGTGCATCCCCAGTGTTGCCAGTGCACTCTCTGGACTCACTGCACTGCATCCCCAGTGGTGCCAGTGCACTCTCTGGACTCACTGAACTGCATCCCCAGTGGTGCCAGTGCACTCTCTTGAGTCACCGCACTGCATCGCCTGTGGTGCAAGAGCACTCTCTGGACTCACAGCAGTGCATCACCAGTGGTGCCAGTGCACTCTCTGGACTCACTGCACTGCATCCCCAGTGGTGCCAGTGCACTCTCTGGACTCACTGCACTGCATCCCCAGTGGTGCTAGTGCACTGTGTGGACTCACTGTACTGCATTCCCGGTGGTGCCAGTGCAATCTCTGGACTCACTGCACTGCATCCCCAGTGGTGCCAGTGCACTTTTTGGACTCACTGCACTGCATCCCCAGTGGTGCCTGTGCGCTCTCTGGAGTCACAGCACTGCATCTCCAGTGGTGCCAGTGCAATCTCTGGACTCACTGCACTGCATTCCCCGGTGGTGCCAGTGTACTCTCTGGATTCACTGCAATGCATTCTCAGTGGTGCCAGTGCACTCTCTGGACTCACTGCACTGCATCCCCAGTGGTGCCAGTGCACTCTCTGGACTCACTGAACTGCATCCCCAGTGGTGCCAGTGCACTCTCTTGAGTCACCGCACTGCATCCCCTGTGGTGCAAGAGCACTCTCTGGACTCACAGCAGTGCATCACCAGTGGTGCCAGTGCACTCTCTGGACTCACTGCACTGCATCCGCAGTGGTGCTAGTGCACTGTGTGGATGCACTGTACTGCATTCCCGGTGGTGCCAGTGCAATCTCTGGACTCACTGCAGTGCATCCCCAGTGGTGCCAGTGCACTCTCTGGACTCACAGCACTGCATCCCCAGTGGTGCCTGTGCGCTCTCTGGAGTCACAGCACTGCATCCCCAGTGGTGCCAGTGCAATCTCTGGACTCACTGCAATGCATTCTCAGTGGTGCCAGTGCACTCTCTGGACTCACTGCACTGCATCCCCAGTGGTGCCAGTGCACTCTCTGGACTCACTGAACTGCATCCCCAGTGGTGCCAGTGCACTCTCTTGAGTCACCGCACTGCATCGCCTGTGGTGCAAGAGCACTCTCTGGACTCACAGCAGTGCATCACCAGTGGTGCCAGTGCACTCTCTGGACTCACTGCACTGCATCCCCAGTGGTGCCAGTGCACTCTCTGGACTCACTGCACTGCATCCCCAGTGGTGCAAGTGCACTCTCTCGAGTCACTGCACTACATCCCCAGTGGTGCCAGTGCACTCTCTGGACTCACTGAAGTGCATCACCAGTGGTGCCAGTGCACTCTCTGCACTCACTTCTCTGCATTCCCAGTGGTGCCAGTGAAGTCTCTGGACTCACTGCACTGCATCCCCAGTGGTGCCAGTGCACTCTCTGGACTCACTGCACTGCATCCCCAGTGGTGCCAGTGCACTCTCTGGACTCACTGCAGTGTTCCCCAGTGGTGCCAGTGCACTCTCTGGACTCACTGCACTGCATCCCCAGTGGTGCCAGTGCACTCTCTGGAGTCACAGCACTGCATCCCCAGTGGTGCCAGTGCACTCTCTGGACTCACTGAAGTGCATCCCCAGTGGTGCCAGTGCACTCTCTGGACTCACTGAAGTGCATTCTCAGTGGTGCCAGTGCACTCTCTGGACTCACTGCAGTGCATCCCCAGTGGTGCCAGTACACTCACTGCACTCACTGCACTGCATCCCCAGTGGTGCCAGTACACTCTCTGGACTCACTAAATTGCATCACCAGTGGTGTCTCTGCACTCTCTGGACTCACTGCACTGCTTCCCCAGTGGTGCCAGTGCACTCTCTGGACTCACTGCAGTGCATCCCCAGTGGTGCCAGTGCACTCTCTGGACTCACTGCAGTGCATCCCCAGTGGTGCCAGTGCACTTTCTGGACTCACTGCACTGCATCCCCAGTGGTGCCTGTGCGCTCTCTGGAGTCACAGCACTGCATCCCCAGTGGTGCCAGTGCAATCTCTGGACTCACTGCACTGCATCCCCAGTGGTGCCAGTGCACTCTCTGGACTCACTGCACTGCATCCCCAGTGGTGCCAGTGCACTCTCTGGACTCACTGAACTGCATCCCCAGTGGTGCCAGTGCACTCTCTTGAGTCACCGCACTGCATCCCCTGTGGTGCAAGAGCACTCTCTGGACTCACAGCAGTGCATCACCAGTGGTGCCAGTGCACTCTCTGGACTCACTGCACTACATCCCCAGTGGTGCCAGTGCACTCTCTGGGCTCACTGCACTGCATCCCCAGTGGTGCTAGTGCACTGTGTGGATGCACTGTACTGCATTCCCGGTGGTGCCAGTGCAATCTCTGGACTCACTGCAGTGCATCACCAGTGGTGCCAGTGCACTCTCTGGACTCACTGCACTGCATCCCCAGTGGTGCCTGTGCGCTCTCTGGAGTCACAGCACTGCATCCCCAGTGGTGCCAGTGCAATCTCTGGACTCACTGCACTGCATCCCCAGTGGTGCCAGTGCACTCTCTGGACTCACTGAAGTGCATTCTCAGTGGTGCCAGTGCACTCTCTGGACTCACTGCACTGCATCCCCAGTGGTGCCAGTGCACTCTCTGGACTCACTGAACTGCATCTCCAGTGGTGCCAGTGCACTCTCTTGAGTCACCGCACTGCATCCCCTGTGGTGCAAGAGCACTCACTGGACTCACTGCAGTGCATCCCCAGTGGTGCCAGTGCACTCTCTGGACTCACTGCAGTGCATCCCCAGTGGTGCCAGTGCACTCTCTGGACTCACTGCACTGCATCCCCAGTGGTGCAAGTGCACTCTCTCGAGTCACTGCACTACATCCCCAGTGGTGCCAGTGCACTCTCTGGACTCACTGAAGTGCATCCCCAGTGGTGCCAGTGCACTCTCTGCACTCACTTCTCTGCATTCCCAGTGGTGCCAGTGAAGTCCCTGAACTCACTGCACTGCATCCCCAGTGGTGCCAGTGCAATCTCTGGACTCACTGCACTGCATCCCCAGTGGTGCCAGTGCACTCTCTGGACTCACTGCAGTGCATCCCCAGTGGTGCCAGTGCACTCTCTGGACTCACTGCACTGCATCCCCAGTGGTGCCAGTGCACTCTCTGGAGTCACAGCACTGCATCCCCAGTGGTGCCAGTGCACTCTCTGGACTCACTGAAGTGCATCCCCAGTGGTGCCAGTGCACTCTCTGGACTCACTGAAGTGCATTCTCAGTGGTGCCAGTGCACTCTCTGGACTCACTGCAGTGCATCCCCAGTGGTGCCAGTACAGTCACTGCACTCACTGCACTGCATCCCCAGTGGTGCCAGTGCACTCTCTGGACTCACTAAACTGCATCACCAGTGGTGTCTCTGCACTCTCTGGACTCACTGCACTGCTTCCCCAGTGGTGCCAGTGCACTCACTGGACTCACTGCAGTGCATCCCCAGTGGTGCCAGTGCACTCTCTGGACTCACTGCAGTGCATCCCCAGTGGTGCCAGTGCACTCTCTGGACTCACTGCACTGCATCCCCAGTGGTGCCAGTGCGCTCTCTGGAGTCACAGCACTGCATGTCCAGTGGTGCCAGTGCACTCTCTGGACTCACTGTACTGCATCCCCACTGGTGCCAGTGCACTATGTGGACTCACTGTACTGCATCCCCAGTGGTGACAGTGCACTCTCTGGACTAACTGCAGTGCATCCCCAGTGGTGCCAGTGCACTCTCTGGACTCACTGCACTGCATCCCCAGTGGTGCCAGTGCACTCTCTGGACTCACTGTACTGCATCACCAGTGGTGCCAGTGCACTCTCTGGACTCACTGCAGTGCATCACCAGTGGCGCCAGTGCACTCTCTGGACTCACTGCACTGCATCCCCAGTGGTGCCAGTGCACTCTCTGCACTCACTGCACTGCATTCCCAGTGGTGCCAGTGAAGTCTCTGGACTCACTGCACTGCATCCCCAGTGGTGCCAGTGCACTCTCTGGACTCACTGCACTGCATCCCCACTGCTGCCAGTGCACTCTCTGGACTCACTGCACTGCATCCCCAGTGGTGCCAGTGCACTCTCTGGACTCACTGCACTGCATCCCCAGTGGTGCGAGTGTACTCTCTGGACTCACTGCACTGCAGGCCCAGTGGTACCAGTGCACTCAGTGGACTCACTGTACTGCATCACCAGTGGTGCCAGTGCACTCTCTGGACTCACTGCACTGCATCCCCAGTGGTTCCAGTGCATTCACTGGACTCACTGTACTGCATCTCCAGTGGTGCCAGTGCACTCTCTGGACTCACTGAAGTGCATTCTCAGTGGTGCCAGTGCACTCTCTGGGCTCACTGAAGTGCATTCTCAGTGGTGCCAGTGCACTCTCTGGGCTCACTGAAGTGCATCCCCAGTGGTGCCAGTACACTCACTGGACTCACTGCACTGCATCCCCAGTGGTGCCAGTGCACTCTCTGGACTCACTGTAGTGCATCCCCAGTGGTGCCAGTGCACTCTCTGGACTCACTGCACTGCATCCCCAGTGGTGCCAGTGCACTCTCTGGACTCACTGCACTGCATCCCCAGTGGTGCCAGTGAAGTCTTTGGACTCACTGCACTGCATCCCCACTGGTGCCAGTGCACTCTGTGGAGTCACTGAAGTGCATCCCCAGTGGTGCCAGTGCACTCTCTGGACTCACTGCACTGCATGTCCAGTGGTGCCAGTGCACTCTCTGGACTCACTGTACTGCATCCCCACTGGTGCCAGTGCACTATGTGGACTCACTGTACTGCATCCCCAGTGGTGCCAGTGCACTCTCTGGACTCACTGCAGTGCATCCCCAGTGGTGCCAGTGCACTCTCTGGTCTCACTGCAGTGCATCCCCAGTGGTGCCAGTGCAGTCTCTGGACTCACTGCACTGCATCCCCAGTGGTGCCAGTGCACTGTCTGGACTCACTGCAGTGCATCCCCAGTGGTGTCAGTGCACTCTCTGGACTCACTGCTGTGCATCCCCAGTGGTGCCAGAGCACTCTCTGGACTCACAGCACTGCATCCCCAGTGGTGCCAGTGCACTCTCTGGACTCACTGCACTGCATCCCCAGTGGTGTCAGTGCACTCTCTGGACTCACTGAAGTGCATACCCAGTTGTGCCAGTGCACTCTCTGGACTCAATGCACTGCATCCCCAGTGGTGCCAGTGCACTCTCTGGACTCAGTGCACTGCATCCCCAGTGGTGCCAGTGCAATCTCTGGACTCACTGTAGTGCATCCCCAGTGGTGCCAGTGCACTCTCTGGAGTGACTGCAGTGCATCCCCAGTGGTGCCAGTGCACTCTCTGGACTCACTGTACGGCATCACCAGTGGTGCCAGTGCACTCTCTGGACTCACTGCACTGCATCCCCAGTGGTGCCAGTGCACTCTCTGGACTCACTGCACTGCATCCCCAGTGGTGCCAGTGCACTCTCTGGAGTCACTGAAGTGCATCCCCAGTGGTGCCAGTGCACTCTCTGGACTCACTGCACTGCATGCCCAGTGGTGCCAGTGCACTCTCTGGACTCACTGTACTGCATCCCCACTGGTACCAGTGCACTCTGTGGACTCACTGTACTGCATCCCCAGTGGTGACAGTGCACTCTCTGGACTCACTGCAGTGCATCCCCAGTGGTGCCAGTGCACTCTCTGGACTCACTGCAGTGCATCCCCAGTGGTGCCAGTGCACTCTCTGGACTCACTGCACTGCATCCCCAGTGGTGCAGGTGCACTCTCTGGACTCACTGCAGTGCATCCACAGTGGTGCCAGTGCGCTCACTGGACTCACTGCAGTGCATTCCCTCTGGTGCCAGTGCACTCTCTGGACTCACTGCACTGCATCCCCAGTGGTGCCAGTGCACTCTCTGGACTCACTGCACTGCATCCCCAGTGGTGCGAGTGCATTCTCTGGACTCACTGCAGTGCATCACCAGTGGTGCCAGTGCACTCTCTGGACTCACTGAGGTGCATCCCCAGTGGTGCCAGTGCACTCTCTGGACTCACTGCACTGCATCCCCAGTGCTGCCAGTGCACTCACTGGACTCACTGCAGTGCATCCCCACTGGTGCCAGTGCACTCTCTGGACTCACTGCACTGCATCCCCAGTGGTGCGAGTGCATTCTCTGGACTCACTGCAGTGCATCACCAGTGGTGCCAGTGCACTCTCTGGACTCACTGAGGTGCATCCCCAGTGGTGCCAGTGCACTCTCTGGACTCACTGCACTGCATCCCCAGTGCTGCCAGTGCACTCACTGGACTCACTGCAGTGCATCCCCACTGGTGCCAGTGCACTCTCTGGACTCACTGCACTGCATCCCCAGTGGTGCCAGTGCACTCTCTGGAGTCACTGAAGTGCATCCCCAGTGGTGCCAGTGCACTCTCTGGACTCACTGCACTGCATGCCCAGTGGTGCCAGTGCACTCTCTGGACTCACTGTACTGCATCCCCACTGGTACCAGTGCACTCTGTGGACTCACTGTACTGCATCCCCAGTGGTGCAAGAGCACTCTCTGGACTCACAGCAGTGCATCACCAGTGGTGCCAGTGCACTCTCTGGACTCACTGCAGTGCATCCCCAGTGGTGCCAGTGCACTCTCTGGACTCACTGCACTGCATCCCCAGTGGTGCCAGTGCACTCTCTGGACTCACTGTACTGCATCCCCAGTGGTGACAGTGCACTCTCTGGACTCACCGCAGTGCATCCCCAGTGGTGCCAGTGCACTCTCTGGACTCACTGAAGTGCATCCCCACTGGTGCCAGTGCACTCTCTGGACTCACTGCACTGCATCCCCAGTGGTGCCAGTGCAGTCTCTGGAGTAACTGCAGTGCATCCCCACTGGTGCCAAAGCACTCTCTGGACTCACTGCAGTGCATCCCCAGTGGTGCCAGTGCACTCTCTGGACTCACTGCAGTGCATCCCCAGTGGTGCCAGTGCACTCTCTGGACTCATTGAAGTGCATTCTCAGTGGTGCCAGTGCACTCTCTGGACTCACTGCACTGCATCCCCAGTGGTGCCAGTACACTCACTGGACTCACTGCACTGCATCCCCAGTGGTGCCAGTGCACTCTCTGGACTCACTAAACTGCATCACCAGTGGTGCCACTGCACTCTCTGGACTCACTGCACTGCTTCCCCAGTGGTGCCAGTGCACTCACTGGACTCACTGCAGTGCATCCCCAGTGCTGCCAGTGCACTCTCTGGGCTCACTGCAGTGCATCCCCAGTGGTGCCAGTGCACTCTCTGGACTCACTGCACTGCATCCCCAGTGGTGCCAGTGCGCTCTGGAGTCACAGCACTGCATCCCCAGTGGTGCCAGTGCAATCTCTGGACTCAGGGCACTGCATCCCCACTGGTGCCAATGCACTCTCTGGACTCACTGCACTGCATCCCCGGTGGTGCCAGTGCAGTCTCTGGAGTAACTGCACTGCATCCCCACTGGTGCCAAAGCACTCTCTGGACTTCCAGCACCGCATCCCCAGTGGTGCCAGTCGACTCTCTGGACTCACTGCACTGCATGCCCAGTGGTGCCAGTGCACTCTCTGGACTCACTGTACTGCATACCCACTGGTGCCAGTGCACTCTCTGAACTCACTGTACTGCATCCCCAGTGGTGCCAGTGCACTCTCTGGACTCACTGCAGTGCATCCCCAGTGGTGCCAGTGCACTCTCTGGACTCACTGCAGTGCATCCCCAGTGGTGCCAGTGCACTCTCTGGACTCACTGCACTGAAGCCCCAGTGGTGCCAGTGCACTCTCTGGACTCACTGCACTGCATCCCCAGTGGTGCCAGTGCACTCTCTGGACTCACTGCACTGCATCCCCAGTGGTGCCAGTGCACTCTCTGGACTCATAGCAGGGCATCCCCAGTGGTGCCAGTGCACTGTCGGGACTCACTGCAGTGCATCCCCAGTGGTGCCAGTGCACTCTCTGGACTCACTGTACTGCACCCCCTGTGGTGCCAGTGCACTCACTGGACTGACTGCACTGCATCCCCAGTGGTGCCAGTGCACTCTCTGGACTCACTGCACTGCATCCCCACTGGTGCCAGTGTACTCTCTGGACTCACTGCACTGCATCCCCAGTGGTGCCAGTGCACTCTCTGGACTCACTGCACTGCATCACAGGTGGTGCCAGTGCACTCTCTGGACTCACTGCACTGCATCCCCAGTGGTGCCAGTGCACTCTCTGGACTCACTGCAGTGCATCCCCAGTGGTGCCAGTGCACTCTCTGGACTCACTGCACTGCATCCCCAGTGGTGCCAGTGCACTCTCTGGACTCACTGCAGTGCATCCCCAGTGGTGCCAGTGCACTCTCTGGACTCACTGCACTGCATCCCCAGTGGTGCCAGTGCACTCTCTGGAGTCACAGCACTGCATCCCCAGTGGTGCCAGTGCACTCTCTGGACTCACTGAAGTGCATCCCCAGTGGTGCCAGTGCACTCTCTGGACTCACTGAAGTGCATTCTCAGTGGTGCCAGTGCACTCTCTGGACTCACTGCAGTGCATCCCCAGTGGTGCCAGTACACTCACTGCACTCACTGCACTGCATCCCCAGTGGTGCCAGTGCACTCTCTGGACTCACTAAACTGCATCACCAGTGGTGTCTCTGCACTCTCTGGACTCACTGCACTGCATCCCCAGTGCTGCCAGTGCACTCACTGGACTCACTGCAGTGCATCCCCACTGGTGCCAGTGCACTCTCTGGACTCACTGCACTGCATCCCCAGTGGTGCCAGTGCACTCTCTGGAGTCACTGAAGTGCATCCCCAGTGGTGCCAGTGCACTCTCTGGACTCACTGCACTGCATGCCCAGTGGTGCCAGTGCACTCTCTGGACTCACTGTACTGCATCCCCACTGGTACCAGTGCACTATGTTGACTCACTGTACTGCATCCCCAGTGGTGCAAGAGCACTCTCTGGACTCACAGCAGTGCATCACCAGTGGTGCCAGTGCACTCTCTGGACTCACTGCAGTGCATCCCCAGTGGTGCCAGTGCACTCTCTGGACTCACTGCACTGCATCCCCAGTGGTGCAGGTGCACTCTCTGGACTCACTGCAGTGCATCCACAGTGGTGCCAGTGCACTCACTGGACTCACTGCAGTGCATTCCCTCTGGTGCCAGTGCACTCTCTGGACTCACTGCACTGCATCCCCAGTGGTGCCAGTGCACTCTCTGGACTCACTGCACTGCATCCCCAGTGGTGCGAGTGCATTCTCTGGACTCACTGCAGTGCATCACCAGTGGTGCCAGTGCACTCTCTGGACTCACTGAGGTGCATCCCCAGTGGTGCCAGTGCACTCTCTGGACTCACTGCACTGCATCCCCAGTGCTGCCAGTGCACTCACTGGACTCACTGCAGTGCATCCCCACTGGTGCCAGTGCACTCTCTGGACTCACTGCACTGCATCCCCAGTGGTGCTAGTGCACTCTCTGGACTCACTGCAGTGCATCCCCAGTGGTGCCAGTGCACTCTCTGGACTCACTGAAGTGCATCACCAGTGGTGCCAGTGCACTCTCTGGACTCACTGCAGTGCATCCCCAGTGGAGCCAGTGCACTCTCTGGACTCACTGCACTGCATCCGCAGTGGTGCCATTGCACTCTCTGGACTCACTGCACTGCATCTCCAGTGGTGCCAGTGCACTCTCTGGAGTCACTGCACTGCATCCCCAGTGCTGCCAGTGCACTCTCTTGAGTCACTGCACTGCATCCCCTGTGGTGCAAGAGCACTCTCTGGACTCACAGCAGTGCTCACCAGTGGTGCCAGTGCACTCTCTGGACTCACTGCACTGCATCCCCAGTGGTGCCAGTGCACTCTCTGGACTCACTGCACTGCATCCCCAGTGGTGCCAGTGCACTCTCTGGACTCACTGTACTGCATCCCCAGTGGTGACAGTGCACTCTCTGGACTCACCGCAGTGCATCCCCAGTGGTGCCAGTGCACTCTCTGGACTCACTGAAGTGCATCCCCACTGGTGCCAGTGCACTCTCTGGACTCACTGCACTGCATCCCCAGTGGTGCCAGTGCAGTCTCTGGAGTAACTGCAGTGCATCCCCACTGGTGCCAAAGCACTCTCTGGACTCACTGCAGTGCATCCCCAGTGGTGCCACTGCACTCTCTGGACTCACTGCAGTGCATCCCCAGTGGTGCCAGTGCACTCTCTGGACTCATTGAAGTGCATTCTCAGTGGTGCCAGTGCACTCTCTGGACTCACTGCACTGCATCCCCAGTGGTGCCAGTACACTCACTGGACTCACTGCACTGCATCCCCAGTGGTGCCAGTGCACTCTCTGGACTCACTAAACTGCATCACCAGTGGTGCCACTGCACTCTCTGGACTCACTGCACTGCTTCCCCAGTGGTGCCAGTGCACTCACTGGACTCACTGCAGTGCATCCCCAGTGCTGCCAGTGCACTCTCTGGGCTCACTGCAGTGCATCCCCAGTGGTGCCAGTGCACTCTCTGGACTCACTGCACTGCATCCCCAGTGGTGCCAGTGCGCTCTGGAGTCACAGCACTGCATCCCCAGTGGTGCCAGTGCAATCTCTGGACTCAGGGCACTGCATCCCCATGGGTGCCAATGCACTCTCTGGACTCACTGCACTGCATCCCCGGTGGTGCCAGTGCAGTCTCTGGAGTAACTGCACTGCATCTCCACTGGTGCCAAAGAACTCTCTGGACTTCCAGCACCGCATCCCCAGTGGCGCCAGTCCACTCTCTGGACTCACTGCACTGCATGCCCAGTGGTGCCAGTGCACTCTCTGGACTCACTGTACTGCATCCCCAGTGGTGCCAGTGCACTCTCTGAACTCACTGTACTGCATCCCCAGTGGTGCCAGTGCACTCTCTGGACTCACTGCAGTGCATCCCCAGTGGTGCCAGTGCACTCTCTGGACTCACTGCAGTGCATCCCCAGTGGTGCCAGTGCACTCTCTGGACTCACTGCACTGAAGCCCCAGTGGTGCCAGTGCACTCTCTGGACTCACTGCACTGCATCCCCAGTGGTGCCAGTGCACTCTCTGGACTCACTGCACTGCATCCCCAGTGGTGCCAGTGCACTCTCTGGACTCATAGCAGGGCATCCCCAGTGGTGCCAGTGCACTGTCGGGACTCACTGCAGTGCATCCCCAGTGGTGCCAGTGCACTCTCTGGACTCACTGTACTGCACCCCCTGTGGTGCCAGTGCACTCACTGGACTGACTGCACTGCATCCCCAGTGGTGCCAGTGCACTCTCTGGACTCACTGCACTGCATCCCCACTGGTGCCAGTGTACTCTCTGGACTCACTGCACTGCATCCCCAGTGGTGCCAGTGCACTCTCTGGACTCACTGCACTGCATCACAGGTGGTGCCAGTGCACTCTCTGGACTCACTGCACTGCATCCCCAGTGGTGCCAGTGCACTCTCTGGACTCACTGCAGTGCATCCCCAGTGGTGCCAGTGCACTCTCTGGACTCACTGCACTGCATCCCCAGTGGTGCAAGTGCACTCTCTCGAGTCACTGCACTACATCCCCAGTGGTGCCAGTGCACTCTCTGGACTCACTGAAGTGCATCCCCAGTGGTGC
Organism: Anser anser; assembly: GCF_964211835.1. Classification (NCBI taxonomy): domain Eukaryota; kingdom Metazoa; phylum Chordata; class Aves; order Anseriformes; family Anatidae; genus Anser; species Anser anser. Next base: position 1,252,720 of record NC_139732.1, on the reverse strand, counting down.
CAGTGCACTCTCTGCACTCACGTCTCTGCATTCCCAGTGGTGCCAGTGAAGTCTCTGGACTCACTGCACTGCATCCCCAGTGGTGCCAGTGCAATCTCTGGACTCACTGCACTGCATCCCCAGTGGTGCGAGTGCACTCTCTGGACTCACTGCAGTGCATCCCCAGTGGTGCCAGTGCACTCTCTGGACTCACTGCACTGCATCCCCAGTGGTGCCAGTGCACTCTCTGGAGTCACAGCACTGCATCCCCAGTGGTGCCAGTGCACTCTCTGGACTCACTGAAGTGCATCCCCAGTGGTGCCAGTGCACTCTCTGGACTCACTGAAGTGCATTCTCAGTGGTGCCAGTGCACTCTCTGGACTCACTGCAGTGCATCCCCAGTGGTGCCAGTACACTCACTGCACTCACTGCACTGCATCCCCAGTGGTGCCAGTGCACTCTCTGGACTCACTAAACTGCATCACCAGTGGTGTCTCTGCACTCTCTGGACTCACTGCACTGCTTCCCCAGTGGTGCCAGTGCACTCACTGGACTCACTGCTCTGCATCCCCAGTGGTGCCAGTGCACTCTCTGGACTCACTGCACTGCATCCCCAGTGGTGCCAGTGCACTCTCTGGACTCACTGAACTGCATCCCCAGTGGTGCCAGTGCACTCTCTTGAGTCACCGCACTGCATCGCCTGTGGTGCAAGAGCACTCTCTGGACTCACAGCAGTGCATCACCAGTGGTGCCATTGCACTCTCTGGACTCACTGCACTGCATCCCCGGTGGTGCCAGTGCACTCTCTGGACTCACTGCACTGCATCCCCAGTGGTGCTAGTGCACTGTGTGGACTCACTGTACTGCATTCCCGGTGGTGCCAGTGCAATCTCTGGACTCACTGCACTGCATCCCCAGTGGTGCCAGTGCACTTTTTGGACTCACTGCACTGCATCCCCAGTGGTGCCTGTGCGCTCTCTGGAGTCACAGCACTGCATCTCCAGTGGTGCCAGTGCAATCTCTGGACTCACTGCACTGCATCCCCAGTGGTGCCAGTGTACTCTCTGGATTCACTGCAATGCATTCTCAGTGGTGCCAGTGCACTCTCTGGACTCACTGAACTGCATCCCCAGTGGTGCCAGTGCACTCTCTTGAGTCACCGCACTGCATCCCCTGTGGTGCAAGAGCACTCTCTGGACTCACAGCAGTGCATCACCAGTGGTGCCAGTGCACTCTCTGGACTCACTGCACTGCATCCCCAGTGGTGCCAGTGCACTCTCTGGACTCACTGCACTGCATCCGCAGTGGTGCTAGTGCACTGTGTGGATGCACTGTACTGCATTCCCGGTGGTGCCAGTGCAATCTCTGGACTCACTGCAGTGCATCCCCAGTGGTGCCAGTGCACTCTCTGGACTCACAGCACTGCATCCCCAGTGTTGCCTGTGCGCTCTCTGGAGTCACAGCACTGCATCCCCAGTGGTGCCAGTGCAATCTCTGGACTCACTGCAATGCATTCTCAGTGGTGCCAGTGCACTCTCTGGACTCACTGCACTGCATCCCCAGTGGTGCCAGTGCACTCTCTGGACTCACTGAACTGCATCCCCAGTGGTGCCAGTGCACTCTCTTGAGTCACCGCACTGCATCTCCTGTGGTGCAAGAGCACTCTCTGGACTCACAGCAGTGCATCACCAGTGGTGCCAGTGCACTCTCTGGACTCACTGCACTGCATCCCCAGTGGTGCCAGTGCACTCTCTGGACTCAGTGCACTGCATCCCCAGTGGTGCAAGTGCACTCTCTCGAGTCACTGCACTACATCCCCAGTGGTGCCAGTGCACTCTCTGGACTCACTGAAGTGCATCACCAGTGGTGCCAGTGCACTCTCTGCACTCACTTCTCTGCATTCCCAGTGGTGCCAGTGAAGTCTCTGGACTCACTGCACTGCATCCCCAGTGGTGCCAGTGCAATCTCTGGACTCACTGCACTGCATCCCCAGTGGTGCCAGTGCACTCTCTGGACTCACTGCAGTGCATCCCCAGTGGTGCCAGTGCACTCTCTGGACTCACTGCACTGCATCCCCAGTGGTGCCAGTGCACTCTCTGGAGTCACAGCACTGCATCCCCAGTGGTGCCAGTGCACTCTCTGGACTCACTGAAGTGCATCCCCAGTGGTGCCAGTGCACTCTCTGGACTCACTGAAGTGCATTCTCAGTGGTGCCAGTGCACTCTCTGGACTCACTGCAGTGCATCCCCAGTGGTGCCAGTACACTCACTGCACTCACTGCACTGCATCCCCAGTGGTGCCAGTACACTCTCTGGACTCACTAAATTGCATCACCAGTGGTGTCTCTGCACTCTCTGGACTCACTGCACTGCTTCCCCAGTGGTGCCAGTGCACTCTCTGGACTCACTGCAGTGCATCCCCAGTGGTGCCAGTGCACTCTCTGGACTCACTGCAGTGCATCCCCAGTGGTGCCAGTGCACTTTCTGGACTCACTGCACTGCATCCCCAGTGGTGCGTGTGCGCTCTCTGGAGTCACAGCACTGCATCCCCAGTGGTGCCAGTGCAATCTCTGGACTCACTGCACTGCATCCCCAGTGGTGCCAGTGCACTCTCTGGACTCACTGCACTGCATTCTCAGTGGTGCCAGTGCACTCTCTGGACTCACTGCACTGCATCCCCAGTGGTGCCAGTGCACTCTCTGGACTCACTGAACTGCATCCCCAGTGGTGCCAGTGCACTCTCTTGAGTCACCGCACTGCATCCCCTGTGGTGCAAGAGCACTCTCTGGACTCACAGCAGTGCATCACCAGTGGTGCCAGTGCACTCTCTGGACTCACTGCACTGCATCCCCAGTGGTGCCAGTGCACTCTCTGTGCTCACTGCACTGCATCCCCAGTGGTGCTAGTGCACTGTGTGGATGCACTGTACTGCATTCCCGGTGGTGCCAGTGCAATCTCTGGACTCACTGCAGTGCATCACCAGTGGTGCCAGTGCACTCTCTGGACTCACTGCACTGCATCCCCAGTGGTGCCTGTGCGCTCTCTGGAGTCACAGCACTGCATCCCCAGTGGTGCCAGTGCAATCTCTGGACTCACTGCACTGCATCCCCAGTGGTGCCAGTGCACTCTCTGGACTCACTGAAGTGCATTCTCAGTGGTGCCAGTGCACTCTCTGGACTCACTGCACTGCATCCCCAGTGGTGCCAGTGCACTCTCTGGACTCACTGAACTGCATCTCCAGTGGTGCCAGTGCACTCTCTTGAGTCACCGCACTGCATCCCCTGTGGTGCAAGAGCACTCACTGGACTCACTGCAGTGCATCCCCAGTGGTGCCAGTGCACTCTCTGGACTCACTGAACTGCATCCCCAGTGGTGCAAGTGCACTGTGTGGACTCACTGTACTGCATTCCCTCTGGTGCCAGTGCAATCTCTGGACTCACTGCAGTGCATCCCCAGTGGTGCCAGTGCACTCTCAGGACTCACTGCACTGCATCCCCAGTGGTGCCAGTGCACTCTCTGGACTCACTGCACTGCAGCCCCAGTAGTGACAGTGCACTCTCTGGACTCACTGCAGTGCATCCCCAGTGGTGCCAGTGCACTCTCTGGACTCACTGCACTGCATCCCCAGTAGTGCCAGTGCACTCTCTGGACTCACTGCACTGCATCCCCAGTGGTGCCAGTGCACTCACTGGATTCACTGCACTGCATCCCCAGAGGTGCCAGTGCACTCTCTGGACTCACTGCAATGCATCCCCAGTGGTGCCAGTGCACTCTCTCGACTCACTGCAGTGCATCCCCAGTGGTGCCACTGCACTCTCTGGACTCACTGCAGTGCATCCCCAGTGGTGCCAGTGCACTCTCTGTACTCACTGCAGTGCATCCCCACTGGTGCCAGTGCACTCTCTGGACTCACTGCAGTGCATCCCCAGTGGTGCCAGTGCAGTCTCTGGAGTAACTGCAGTGCATCCCCACTGGTGCCAAAGCACTCTCTGGACTCACTGAACTGCATCCCCAAGGTGCCAGTGCACTCTCTGGGCTCACTGCAGTGCATCCCCAGTGGTGCCAGTGCACTCTCTGGACTCACTGCACTGCATCCCCAGTGGTGCCAGTGCGCTCTCTGGAGTCACAGCACTGCATCCCCAGTGGTGCCAGTGCAATCTCTGGACTCACTGCACTGCATCCCCAGTGGTGCCAGTGCACTCTCTGGACTCACTGCACTGCATCCCCTGTGGTGCCAGTGCAGTCTCTGGAGTAAGTGCACTGCATCCCCACTGGTGCCAAAGCACTCTCTGGACTCCCAGCACCGCATCCCCAGTGGTGCCAGTGCACTCTCTGGACTCACTGCAGTGCATCCCCAGTGGTGCCAGTGCACTCTCTGGACTCACTGCACTGCATCCCCAGTGGTGCCAGTGCACTCTCTGGACTCACTGCAGTGCATCCCCAGTGGTGTCACTGCACTCTATGGACTCACTGCAGTGCATCCCCAGTGGTGCCAGTGCACTCTCTGGACTCACTGAAGTGCATTCTCAGTGGTGCCAGTGCACTCTCTGGACTCACTGCAGTGCATCCCCAGTGGTGCCAGTACACTCACTGGACTCACTGCACTGCATCCCCAGTGGAGCCAGTGCACTCTCTGGACTCACTAAACTGCATCACCAGTGGTGCCACTGCACTCTCTGGACTCACTGCACTGCTTTCCCAGTGGTGCCAGTGCACTCACTGGACTGACTGCAGTGCATCCCCACTGGTGCCAGTGCACTCTCTGGACTCACTGCACTGCATGCCCAGTGGTGCCTGTGCGCTCTCTGGAGTCACAGCACTGCATTCTTAGTGGTGCCAGTGCACTCTCTGGACTCAATGCACTGCATCCCCAGTGGTGCCAGTGCACTCTCTGGACTCACTGCACTGCATCCCCAGTGGTGCCAGTGCACTCTCTGGACTCACTGCACTTCAACCCCAGTGCTGCCAGTGCACTCTCTGGACTCACTGCACTGCATCCCCAGTGGTGCCACTGCACTCTCTGGACTCACTGCACTGCTTCCCCAGTGGTGCCAGTGCACTCTCTGGACTCACTGCACTGCATCCCCAGTGGTGCCAGTGCACTCACTGGACTCACTGCAGTGCATCCCCAGTGGTGCCAGTGCACTCTCTGGAGTCACTGCACTGCATCCCCAGTCGTGCCAGTGCACTCTCTGGACTCACTGTACTGCATCCCCAGTGGTTCCAGCGCACTCTCTGGACTCACTGCACTGCATCCCCAGTAGTCCTATTGCACTCTGTGGACTCACTGCAGTGCATCCCCAGTGGTGCCAGTGCACTCTCTGGACTCACTGAAGTGCATTCTCAGTGGTGCCAGTGCACTCTCTGGACTCACTTCAGTGCATCCCCAGTGGTGCCAGTACACTCTCTGGACTCACTGCAGTGCATCCCCAGTGGTGCCAGTGCACTCTCTGGACTCACTGCAGTGCATCCCCAGTGGAGCCAGTGCACTCTCTGGACTCACTGCAGTGCATCCGCAGTGGTGCCATTGCACTCTCTGGACTCACTGCACTGCATCCCCAGTGGTGCCAGTGCACTCTCTGGACTCACTGCACTGCATCCCCAGTGCTGCCAGTGCACTCACTTGAGTCACTGCACTTCATCCCCTGTGGTGCAAGAGCACTCTCTGGACTCACAGCAGTGCATCCCCAGTGGTGCCAGTGCACTCTCTGGACTCACTGCACTGCATCCCCAGTGGTGCCAGTGCACTCTCTGGACTCACTGCACTGCATCCCCAGTGGTGCTAGTGCACTGTGTGGACTAACTGTACTGCATCCCCAGTGGTGCCAGTGCAATCTCTGGACTCACTGCAGTGCATCCCCAGTGGTGCCAGTGCACTCTCTGGACTCACTGAAGTGCATTCTCAGTGGTGCCAGTGCACTCTCTGGACTCACTGCAGTGCATCCCCAGTAGTGACAGTGCACTCTCTGGACTCACTGCAGTGCATCCCCAGTGGTGCCAGTGCACTCTCTGGACTCACTGCACTGCTTCCCCAGTGGTGCCAGTGCACTCTTTCGAGTCACTGCAGTGCATCCCCAGTGGTGCCAGGGCACTCTCTGGACTCACTGCACTACATCCCCAGTGGTGCCAGTGCACTCTCTGGACTCACTACAGTGCATCCCCAGTGGTGCCAGTGCACTCTCTGGAGTCACAGCACTGCATCCCCAGTGGTGCCAGTGCAATCTCTGGACTCACTGCACTGCATCCCCAGTGGTGACAGTGTACTCTCTGGACTCACTGAACTGCATCCCCAGTGGTGCCAGTGCAATCTCTGGACTCACTGCAGTGCATCCCCAGTGGTGCCAGTGCACTCTCTGGACTCACTGCACTGCATCCCCAGTGGTGCCAGTGCACTCTCTGGACTCACTGCGCTGCATCCCCAGTGGTGCCAGTGCACTCTCTGGACTCACTGCACTGCATCGCCAGTGCACTCTCTGGACTCACTGCAGGGCATCCCCGGTGGAGCCAGTGTACTCTCAGGACTCAGTGCAGTGCATCCCCAGTGGTGCCAGTGCACTCTCTGGACTCACTGCACTGCACCCCAGTGGTGCCAGTGCACTCTCTTTACTCACTGCACTGCACCCCATTGCTGCCAGTGCACTCTCTGGCGTCACTGCACTGCATCCCCCGTGGTGCAAGTGCACTCTCTGGACTCACTGGAGTGCATCACCTGTGGTGCCAGTGCACTCTCTGGACTCACTGCACTGCATCCCCAGTGCTGCCAGTGCACTCTCTGGACTCACTGCACTGCATCCCCAGTGGTGCCAGTGCACTCTCTGGACTCACTGCACCGCATCCGCAGTGGTGCCAGTGCACTCTCTAGAGTCACTGCGCTGCATCACCAGTTGTGCCAGTGCACTCTCTGGACTCGCGTCACTGCATCCCCAGTGGTGCCAGTGCACTCTCTGGACTCACTGAAGTGCATCCCCAGTGGTGCCAGTGCACTCTCTGGACTCACTGCAGTGCATTCCCGGTGGTGCTAGTGCACTCTCTGGACTCACTGCAGTGCATCCCCAGTGGTGCCAGTGCACTCTCTGGACTCACTGTACTGCATCCGCAGCGGTGCCAGTGCACTCTCTGGACTCACCGCACTGCACCCTGAGTGGTGCCAGTGCACTCTCTGGACTCACTGCACCGCATCCCCAGTGGTGCCATTGCACTCTCTAGAGTCACTGCGCTGCATCCCCAGTGGTGCCAGTGCACTCTCTGGACTCACTGTACTGCATCCCCAGTGGTGCCAAAGCACTCTCTGGACTCCCGCCACCGCATCCCCAGTGGTTCCAGTGCACTCTCTGGACTCACTGCACTGCATCCCCAGTGGTGCCAGTGCACTCTCTGGACTCACTGCACCGCATCCCCATTGGTGCCAGTGCACTCTCTGGACTCGTGTCTATGCATCCCCAGTGGTGCTAATGAACTCTGGACTCACTGCACTGCATTCCCTGTGCTGCCAGTGCACTCTCTGGACTCACTGCAGTGCATCACCAGTGGTGCCAGTACACTCTCTGGACACACTGAAGTGCATTCTCAGTGGTGCCAGTGCACTCTCTGGACTCACTGTACTGCATCTCCAGTGGTGCCAGTGCACTCTCTGGACTCACTGCACTGCATCTCCAGTGGTGCCAGTGCACTCTCTGGTATCACTGCACTGCATCACCAATGGTGCCAGTGCACTCACTGGACTCACTGCACTGCATCACCAGTGGTGCCAGTGCACTCTCTGGACTCACTGCACTGCATCCCCAGTGGCGCTAGTGCACTCTCTGGAGTCACTGCAGTGCATCCCCAGTGGTGCCAGTGCACTCTCTGGACACACTGAAGTGCATTTTCAGTGGTGCCAGTGCACTCTCTGGACTCACTGCAGTGCATCCCCAGTGGTGCCAGCGCACTCTGTGGCCTCACTGCAGTGCATCCCCAGTGGTGCCAGTGCGCTCTCTGGACTCACTGCAGTGCATCCCCAGTGGTGCCAGTGCACTCTCTGGACTCACTGCACTGCATCCCCAGTGACGCCAGTGCACTCTCTGGACTCACTGCACTGCATCCCCAGTGGTGCCAGTGCACTCTCTGGACTCACTGCAGGGCATCCCCATTGGAGCCAGTGTACTCTCAGGACTCACTGCACTGCATCCCCGGTGGTGCCAGTGCACTCTCTGGACTCACTGCACTGCATCCCCCGTGGTGACAGTGCACTCTCTGGACTCACTGGAGTGCATCACCTGTGGTGCCAGTGCACTCTCTGGACTCACTGCACTGCATCCCCAGTGGTGCCAGTGCACTCTCTGGAGTGACTGCAGTGCATCCCCAGTGGTGCCAGTGCACTCTCTGGACTCACTGCAGTGCGTCCCCAGTGGTGCCAGTGCACTCTCTGGACTCGCGTCACTGCATACCCAGTGGTGCCAGTGCACTCTCTGGACTCACTGCACTGCATCCCCAGTGGTGCTAGTGCACTGTGTGGACTCACTGTACTTCATTCCCGGTGGTGCCAGTGCACTCTCTGGACTCACTGCACTGCATCCAGAGTGGTGCCAGTGCACTCTCTGGACTCACTGCAGTGCATTCCCGGTGGTGCCAGTGCACTCTCTGGACTCACTGCAGTGCATCCCCAGTGGTGCTAGTGCACTCTGGACTCACTGCAGTGCAACCCCAGTGGTGACAGTGCACTCTCTGGACTCACTGCACTGCATACCCAGTGGTGCCAGTGCACTCTCTGGACTCACTGTACTGCATCAGCAGTCGTGCCATTGCACTCTCTGGACTCACCGCACTGCACCCTGAGTGGTGCCAGTGCACTCTCTGGACTCACTGCACCGCATCCCCAGTGGTGCCAGTGCACTCTCTAGAGTCACTGCGCTGCATCCCCAGTGGTGCCAGTGCACTCTCTGGACTCACTGTACTGCATCCCCAGTGGTGCCAGTGCACTCTCTGGACTCACTGCAGTGCATCACCAGTGGTGCCAGTACACTCTCTGGACACACTGAAGTGCATTCTCAGTGGTGCCAGTGCACTCTCTGGACTCACTGCGCTGCATCCCCAGTGTTGCCAGTACACTCACTGGACTCACTGCACTGCATCCCTCGTGGTGCCAGGGCACTCTCTGGACTCACTGCAGTGCATCCCCAAAGGTGACAGTGCACTCTCTGGACTCACTGCACTGCATCCCCAGTGGTGCCAGTGCACTCTCTGGACTCACTGCACTACTCCAGCCGCGGCAGTCGCTCCAGCCGCGGTAGCCCTCCAGCCTCGGCAGCCGCGGCAGCCGCGGCAGCCGCTCCACTCGGTAGCGGCTGGAGCGGCTGCCGCGGCTAGAGCGGCTGGAGCGGCTGGAGAGGCTAACGCGGCTGGAGCGGTTGATGCGGCTGGAGCGGAAACCGAGGCTGGAGCGCCACTCTCTGGACTCACTGCACTGCATCACCAGTGGTGCCAGTGCACTCTCTGGACTCACTGCACTGCATCCCCAGTGGCGCTGGTGCACTCTCTGGACTCACTGCAGTGCATCCCCAGTGGTGCCAGTGCACTCTCTGGACACACTGAAGTGCATTTTCAGTGGTGCCTGTGCACTCTCTGGACTCACTGCACTGCATCCACAGTTTTGCCAGTGCACTCTCTGGACTCACTGCACTACATCCACATTGGAGCCAGTGCACTCTCTGGACTCACTGCGGGGCATCCCCAGTGGTGCCAGTGCGCTCTCTGGACTCACTGCACTGCATCCCCAGTGGTGCCAGTGCACTCTCTGGACTCACTGAAGTGCATTCTCAGTGGAGCCAGTGCACTCTCTGGACTCACTGCAGTGCATCCCCAGTGGTGCCAGTACACTCACTGGACTGACTGAAGTGCATCCCCAGTGGTGTCAGTGCACTCTCTGGACTCACTGCGCTGCATCCCCAGTAGTGCCAGTGCACTCCCTAGACTCACTGCACTGCTACAGCCGCGGCAGCCGCTCCAGCCGCGGTAGCCCTCCAGCCGTGGCAGCCGCTCCACTCGGTAGCGGCTGGAGGGGCTACCGCGGCTGGAGCGGTTGACGCGGCTGGAGCGGAAACCTAGGCTGGAGCGCCACTCTCTGGTATCACTGCACTGCATCACCAGTGGTGCCAGTACACTCTCTGGACTCACTGCAGTGCATCCCCAGTGGTGCCAGTGCACTCTCTGGACTCACTGCACTGCATCCCCAGTGGTGCCAGTGCACTCTGTGGACTCACTACAGTGCATCCCCAGTGGTGCCAGTGCGCTCTCTGGACTCACTGCACTGCATCCCCAGTGCTGCCAGTGCACTCTCTGGACTCACTGCACTGCATCCCCAGTGCTGCCAGTGCACTCTCTGGACTCACTGCAGTGCATCCCCAGTGGTGCCAGTGCGCTCTCTGGACTCACTGCAGGGCATCCCCAGTGGTGCCAGTGCACTCTCTGGACTCACTGCACTGCATCCCCAATCCTGCCAGTGCACTCTCTTGACTCACTGCACTGCATCCCCAGTGGTGCCAGTGCACTCTCTGGACTCACTGCAGTGCATTCCCACTGGTGCCAGTGCACTCTCTGCACTCACTGCAGTGCATCCCCACTGGTGCCAGTACACTCACTGGACTGACTGAAGTGCATCCCCAGTGGTGTCAGTGCACTCTCTGGACTCACTGCGCTGCATCCCCATTGGTGCCAGTGCACTCCCTCGACTCACTGCACTGCTACAGCCGCGGCAGCCGCTCCAGCCGCGGTAGCCCTCCAGCCGTGGCAGCCGCTCCACTCGGTAGCGTCTGGAGCGGCTGCCGCGGCTGGAGCGGCTGGAGCGGCTGCCGCGGCTGGAGCGGCTGCCGCGGATGGAGAGGCTGGCGCGGCTGGAGGGGCTGGAGCGGCTGCCGCGGCTGGACCGGCTGGAGCGGCTGCCGCGGTTGGAGCGTCTGCCGCGGCTGGAGGGGCTACCGCGGGGTTGACTCGGCTGGAGCGGATGCCGAGGCTGGAGCGGCACTCTCTGGACTCACTGAAATGCATTCTCAGTGGTGCCAGTGCACTCTCTGGACTCACTGCTATGCATCCCCAGTGGTGCTAGTGCACTCTGGACTCACTGCAGTGCATCCCCAGTGGTGCCATTGCACTCTCTGGACTCACTGCACCGCATTCCCACTGGTGTCAGTGCAGTCTGTGGACTCATTGCACTGCATCCCCAGTGGTGCCAAAGCACTCTCTGGACTCCAGGCACCGCATACCCAGTGGTGTCAGTGCACTCTCTGGACTCCCGGCACCGTATCACCAGTGGTGCCAGTGCATTCTCTGGACTCACAGCACTGCATGCCCAGTGGTGCCAGTGCACTCTCTGGACTCACTGCACTGCATCCCCAGGGGTGCCAGTGCACTCTCTGGACTCACTGCACTGCATCCCCAATGGTGCCAGTGCACTCTCTTTACTCACTGCACTGCATCCCCAAGGTGCCAGTGCACTCTCTGGACTCACTGCACTGCTCCAGCCGCGGCAGCCTCTCCAGCCGCACCAGCCGCGGCATCCGCTCCAGCCTCGGCATCCGCTCCAGCCGCGTTAACCGCTCCAGCCGCGGTAGCTCCTCCAGCCGCGCCAGCCGCTCCAGCCGCGGCAGCCGCTCCAGCAGCTCCAGCCGCGGCATCCGCTCCAGCCGCTCCAGCCGCGGCAGCCGCTCCAACCGCGGCAGCCGCTCCAGCCGCGGCAGCCGCTCCAGCCGCTCCAGCCGCGGCAGCCGCTCCAGCCGCAACCGAGTGGAGCGGCTGCCACGGCTGGAGGGCTACCGCGGCTGGAGCGGCTGCCGCGGCTGGAGCAGTGCAGTGAGTCCAGGGAGTGCAAAGGCACCAGTGGGGATGGAGTTCAGTGAGTCCAAAGACTTCACTGTCACCACTGGGAATGCAGTGCAGTGAGTCCAGAGAGTGCAATGGCACCACTGGGGATGCACTGCAGTGAGTCCAGAGTGCACTAGCACCACTGGGGATGCAGAGCAGTGAGTCCAGAGAGTGCACTGGCACCACTGGGGATGCCCTGCAGTGAGTCCAGAGAGTGCACTGGCACCACTGGGGATGCACTACAGTGAGTCCAGGGATAGCACTGGCACCACTGGGGATGCAGTGCAGTGAGTCCAGAGAGTGCACTGGCACCACTGGGGATGCCCTGCAGTGAGCCCAGAGAGTGCACTGGCACCACTGGGGATGCAGTGCAGTGAGTCCAGTGAGTGCACTGGCACCACTGGGGATGCACTGCAGTGAGTCCAGAGAGTGCACTGGCACCACTGAGAATGCACTTCAGTGAGTCCAGAGAGTGCACTGGCACCACTGGGGATGCACTGCAGTGAGTCCAGAGAGTGCACTGGCACCACTGGGGATGCACTACAGTGAGTCCAGGGATAGCACTGGCACCACTGGGGATGCAGTGCAGTGAGTCCAGAGAGTGCACTGGCACCACTGGGGATGCAGTGCAGTGAGTCCAGAGAGTGCACTGGCACCACTGAGAATGCACTTCAGTGAGTCCAGAGAGTGCACTGGCACCACTCGGGATGCACTGCAGTGAGTCCAGAGAGTGCACTGGCACCACTGGGGATGCAGTGCAGTGAGTCCAGAGAGTGCACTGGCACCACTGGGGATGCAGTGCAGTGAGTCAAGAGAGTGCACTGGCAGGACTGGGGATGCAGTGCAGTGAGTCCAGAGAGTGCAGAGGCACCACTGGTGATGCAGTTTAGTGAGTCCAGAGAGCGCACTGGCACCACTGGGGATGCAGTGCAGTGAGTCCAGAGACTGCACTGGCACCACTGGGGATGCAGTGCAGTGAGTCCAGAGAGTGCACTGGCACCACAGGTGATGCACTCCAGTGAGTCCAGAGAGTGCACTTGCACCATGGGGGATGCACTGCAGTGAGTCCAGAGAGCGCACTGGCACCACTGGGGATGCAGTGCAGTGAGTCCAGAGAGTGCACTGGCACCACTGGGGATGCAGTGCAGTGAGTCCAGAGAGTGCACTGGCACCACTGAAAATGCACTTCAGTGTGTCCAGAGAGTGCACTGGCACCACTGGGGATGCACTGCAGTGAGTCCAGAGAGTGCACTGGCAGCACTGGGGATGCACTGCAGTGAGTCCAGTGAGTGCACTGGCACCACTGGTGATGCAGTGCAGTGAGTCCAGTGAGTGCACTGGCACCACTGGTGATGCAGTGCAGTGAGTCCAGAGAGTGGCGCTCCAGCCTCGGTTTCCGCTCCAGCCGCGTCAACCGCTCCAGCCGCGGTAGCCCCTCCAGCCACGGCAGACGCTCTAGACGCTCCAACCGCGTCAGCCTCTCCAGCCGCGTTAGCCCCTCTAGCCGCGGCAGCCGCTCCAGCCGCGGCAGCCGCTCCAGCCGCTACTGAGTGGAGCGGCTGCCACGGCTGGAGCGGTTGACGCGGTTGGAGCGCCTGCCGGGTTTGGAGCGGCTGCCGCGGCTTCCGCGGCTGGAGCGGCTGCCGCGGTTGGAGAGTCTGCCGCGTATGCCGCGGACGGAGCGGCTGCCGCGGCTGCAGCGACTGCCGCGGCTGGAGTAGTGCAGTGAGTCCAGAGAGTGCACTGGCACCACTGGGGATGCAGTGCAGTGAGTCCAGAGAGTGCACTGTCACCTTTGGGGATGCACTGCAGTGTCTGCAGAGAGTGCCCTGGCACCACTAGGGATGCAGTGCAGTGAGTCCAGAGAGTGCACTGGCACCACTGGGGATGCAGTGCAGTGAGTCCAGAGAGTTCACTGGCACCACTGAGAATGCACTTCAGTGTGTCCAGAGAGTGCACTGGCACCACTGGTGATGCACTGCAGTGAGTCCAGAGAGTGCACTGGCACCACTGTGGATGCAGTGCAGTGAGTCCAGAGAGTGCACTGGCACCACTGGGGATGCAGTGCAGTGAGTCCAGAGAGTGCACTGGCACCACTGGGGATGCCCTGCAGTGAGTCCAGAGAGTGCACTGGCACCACTGGGGATGCAGTACAGTGAGTCCAGGGATAGCACTGGCACCACTGGGGATGCAGTGCAGTGAGTCCAGAGAGTGCACTGGCACCACTGGGGATGCCCTGCAGTGAGCCCAGAGAGTGCACTGGCACCACTGGCGATGCAGTGCAGTGAGTCCAGTGAGTGCACTGGCACCACTGGGGATGCACTGCAGTGAGTCCAGAGAGTGCACTGGCACCACTGAGAATGCACTTCAGTGAGTCCAGAGAGTGCACTGGCACCACTGGGGATGCACTGCAGTGAGTCCAGAGAGTGCACTGGCACCACTGGGGATGCACTACAGTGAGTCCAGGGATAGCACTGGCACCACTGGGGATGCAGTGCAGTGAGTCAAGAGAGTGCACTGGCACCACTGGGGATGCAGTGCAGTGAGTCCAGAGAGTGCACTGGCACCACTGAGAATGCACTTCAGTGAGTCCAGAGAGTGCACTGGCACCACTGGTGATGCAGTGCAGTGAGTCCAGAGAGTGCACTGGCACCACTGGGGATGCAGTGCAGTGAGTCCAGAGAGTGCACTGGCACCACTGGGGATGCAGTGCAGTGAGTCAAGAGAGTGCACTGGCAGGACTGGGGATGCAGTGCAGTGAGTCCAGAGAGTGCACTGGCACCACTGGGGATGCACTGCAGTGAGTCCAGAGAGCGCACTGGCACCACTGGGGATGCAGTGCAGTGAGTCCAGAGACTGCACTGGCACCACTGGGGATGCAGTGCAGTGGGTCCAGAGAGTGAACTGGCACCACAGGTGATGCACTCCAGTGAGTCCAGAGAGTGCACTTGCACCATGGGGGATGCACTGCAGTGAGTCCAGAGAGCGCACTGGCACCACTGGGGATGCACTGCAGTGAGTCCACAGAGTGCACTGGCACCACTGGGGATGCAGTGCAGTGAGTCCAGAGAGTGCACTGGCACCACTGAAAATGCACTTCAGTGTGTCCAGAGAGTGCACTGGCACCACTGGGGATGCACTGCAGTGAGTCCAGAGAGTGCACTAGCGCCACTGGGGATGCAGTGCAGTGAGTCCAGTGAGTGCACTGGCACCACTGGTGATGCAGTGCAGTGAGTCCAGAGAGTGGCGCTCCAGCCTCGGTTTCCGCTCCAGCCGCGTCAACCGCTCCAGCCGCGGTAGCCCCTCCAGCCACGGCAGACGCTCTAGACGCTCCAACCGCGTCAGCCTCTCCAGCCGCGTTAGCCCCTCTAGCCGCGGCAGCCGCTCCAGCCGCGGCAGCCGCTCCAGCCGCTCCAGCCGCGGTAACCGCTCCAAACGCGGCAGGTGCTCCAGCCGCGGCAGCCGCTCCAGCCGCTCCAGCCGCGGTAACCGCTCCAAACGCGGCAGGAGCTCCAGCCGCGGCAGCCGCTCCAGCCGCGGCAGCCGCTCCAGCCGCTACCGAGTGGAGCGGCTGCCACGGCTGGAACGGTTGACGCGGTTGGAGCGCCTGCCGGGTTTGGAGCGGCTGCCGCGGCTTCCGCGGCTGGAGCGGCTGCCGCGGTTGGAGAGTCTGCCGCGTATGCCGCGGACGGAGCGGCTGCCGCGGCTGCAGCGACTGCCGCGGCTGGAGTAGTGCAGTGAGTCCAGAGAGTGCACTGGCACCACTGGGGATGCAGTGCAGTGAGTCCAGAGAGTGCACTGTCACCACTGGGGATGCAGTGCAGTGAGTCCAGAGAGTTCACTGGCACCACTGAGAATGCACTTCAGTGTGTCCAGAGAGTGCACTGGCACCACTGGTGATGCACTGCAGTGAGTCCAGAGAGTGCACTGGCACCACTGTGGATGCAGTGCAGTGAGTCCAGAGAGTGCACTGGCACCACTGGTGATGCACTGCAGTGAGTCCAGAGAGTGCACTGGAACCACTGGGGATGCGGTGGCGGGAGTCCAGAGAGTGCTTTGGCACCACTGGGGATGCAGTGCAGTGAGTCCAGAGAGTGCACTGGCACCACTGAGAATGCACTTCAGTGTGTCCAGAGAGTGCACTGGCACCACTGGGGATGCACTGCAGTCACTCCAGAGAGTGCACTGGAACCACTGGGGATGCGGTGGCGGGAGTCCAGAGAGTGCTTTGGCACCACTGGGGATGCAGTACAGTGAGTCCAGAGAGTGCACTGGCACCACTGGGGATGCAGCGCAGTAACTCTAGAGAGTGCACTGGCACCACTGGGGATGCGGTGCAGTGAGTCCAGAGAGTGCACTGGCACCACTCAGGGTGCAGTGCGGTGAGTCCAGAGAGTGCACTGGCACCACTGGGGATGCAGTACAGTGAGTCCAGAGAGTGCACTGGCACCACTGGGGATGCAGTGCAGTGAGTCCAGAGAGTGCAGTGGCACCACTGGGGTGCACTGCAGTGAGTCCAGAGTGCACTAGCACCACTGGGGATGCACTGCAGTGAGTCCAGAGAGTGCACTAGCACCACCGGGAATGCACTGCAGTGAGTCCAGAGAGTGCACTGGCACCACTGGGGATGCACTTCAGTGAGTCCAGAGACTGCACTGGCACCATTGGGGATGCAGTGACGCGAGTCCAGAGAGTGCACTGGCACCACTGGGGATGCAGTACAGTGAGTCCAGAGAGTGCACTGGCACCACTGGGGATGCAGCGCAGTGACCCTAGAGAGTGCACTGGCACCACTGGGGATGCGGTGCAGTGAGTCCAGAGAGTGCACTGGCACCACTCAGGGTGCAGTGCGGTGAGTCCAGAGAGTGCACTGGCACCACTGGGGATGCAGTACAGTGAGTCCAGAGAGTGCACTGGCACCACTGGGGATGCAGTGCAGTGAGTCCAGAGAGTGCACTGGCACCACTGGGGATGCACTGCAGTGAGTCCAGAGTGCACTAGCACCACTGGGGATGCACTGCAGTGAGTCCAGAGAGTGCACTGGCACCACCGGGAATGCACTGCAGTGAGTCCAGAGAGTGCACTGGCACCACTGGGGATGCAGTGCAGTGAGTCCAGAGAGTGCACTGGCACCACTGAGGATGCACTGCAGTGAGTCCAGAGTGCACTAGCACCACTGGGGATGCACTGCAGTGAGTCCAGAGAGTGCACTGGCACCACCGGGAATGTAGTGCAGTGAGTCCAGAGAGTGCACTGGGGATGCACTTCAGTGAGTCCAGAGAGTGCACTGGCACCACTGGGGATGCAGTGACGCGAGTCCAGAGAGTGCACTGGCACCACAGGTGATGCAGTGCAGTGAGTCCAGAGAGTGCACTGGTAGCACTGGGGATGCAGTGCAGTGAGTCCAGAGAGTGCACTGGCACCACAGGTGATGCACTCCAGTGAGTCCAGAGAGTGCACTTGCACCACGGGGGATGCAGTGCAGTGACGCCAGAGAGTGCACTGGCACCACTGGGGATGCAGTGCAGTGAGTCCAGAGAGTGCACTGGCACCATTGGGGATGCACTGCAGTGAGTCCTGAGAGTACACTGGCTCCACCGGGGATGCCCTGCAGTGAGTCCAGAGAGTGCACTGGCAGCACTGGGGATGCAGTGCAGTGAGTCCAGAGAGTGCACTGGCACCACTGGGGATGCAGCGCAGTGAGTCCAGAGAGTGCAGTGGCACCACTGGGGATGCCCTGCAGTGAGTCCAGAGAGTGCACTGGCACCACTGGGGATGCAGTGCAGTGAGTCCAGGGATATCACTGGCACCACTGGGGATGCAGTGCAGTGAGTCCAGAGAGTGCTCTGGCACCACTGGGGATGCCCTGCAGTGAGCCCAGAGAGTGCACTGGCACCAATGGGGATGCAGTGCAGTGAGTCCAGTGAGTGCACTGGCACCACTGGGGATGCACTGCAGTGAGTCCAGAGAGTGCACTGGCACCACAGAGAATGCACTTCAGTGAGTCCAGAGAGTGCACTGGCACCACTGATGATGCAGTACAGTGAGTCCAGTGAGTGCACTGGCACAACTGGGGATGTAGTGCAGTGACTCGAGAGAGTGCACTGGAACCACTGGGGATGCAGTGCCGCGAGTCCAGAGAGTGCACTGGCTCCACTGGGGATGCGGTGCCGGAGGTCCAGAGAGTGCATTGGCACCACTGGGGATGCAGTGCAGTGACTCCAGAGAGTGCACTGGCACCACTGGGGATGCACTGCAGTGAGCCCAGAGAGTGCACTGGCACCACTGGGGATGCGGTGCCGGGAGTCCAGAGAGTGCTTTGGCACCGCTGGGGATGAACTGCAGTTACTCCAGAGAGTGCACAGGCACCACTGGGGATGCACATCAGTGAGTCCAGAGAGTGCACTGGCACCACTGGGGATGCAGTGCAGCACGTCCAGAGAGTTCACTGGCACGACTGGTGATGCAGTGCAGTGAGTCCAGTGAGTGTACTGGCACAACTGGGGATGCACCCCGGTGAGTCCAGAGAGTGCATTGGCACCACTGGGGATGCACTGCAGTGAGTCCAGAGAGCGCACTGGCACCACTGGGGATGCACTGCAGTGAGTCCACAGAGTGCACTGGCACCACTGGGGATGCAGTGCAGTGAGTCCAGAGAGTGCACTGGCACCAATGGGGATGCACAGCAGTGAGTCCACAGAGTGCACTGGCACCACTGGGGATGCACTGCAGTGAGTCCAGAGAGTGCTCTGGCACCACTGGAGATGCAGTGCAGTGAGTCCAGAGAGTGCACTAGCACCACTGGGGATGCAGTGCAGTGAGTCCAGTGAGTGTACTGGCACCACTGGGGATGCCCTTCAGTGAGTCCAGAGAGTGCACTGGCACCACTGGGGATGCACTGCAGTGAGTCCACAGAGTGCACGGGCTCCACTGGGGATGCACTGCAGTGAGTCCACAGAGTGCAGTGGCACCACTGGGGATGCAGTGCAGTGAGTCCAGAGATCGCACTGGCACCACTGGGGATGCAGTGCAGTGAGTCCAGAGAGTGCTCTGGCACCACTGGGGATGCAGTACAGTGAGTCCAGTGAGTGCACTGGCACTACTGGGGATGTAGTGCAGTGAGTCCAGAGAGTGCACTGGCACCACCGATGATGCAGTACAGTGAGTCCAGTGAGTGCACTGGCACTACTGGGGATGTAGTGCAGTGAGTCCAGAGAGTGCACTGGCAGCAGTGGGGATGCAGTGCAGTGAGTCCAGAGAGTGCACTGGCACCACTGGGGATGCAGTGCAGTGAGTCCAGAGAGTTCACTGGCACCACTGAGAATGCACTTCAGTGTGTCCAGAGAGTGCACTGGCACCACTGGTGATGCACTGCAGTGAGTCCAGAGAGTGCACTGGCACCACTGTGGATGCAGTGCAGTGAGTCCAGAGAGTGCACTGGCACCACTGGTGATGCACTGCAGTGAGTCCAGAGAGTGCACTGGAACCACTGGGGATGCGGTGGCGGGAGTCCAGAGAGTGCTTTGGCACCACTGGGGATGCAGTGCAGTGAGTCCAGAGAGTGCACTGGCACCACTGAGAATGCACTTCAGTGTGTCCAGAGAGTGCACTGGCACCACTGGGGATGCACTGCAGTCACTCCAGAGAGTGCACTGGAACCACTGGGGATGCGGTGGCGGGAGTCCAGAGAGTGCTTTGGCACCACTGGGGATGCAGTACAGTGAGTCCAGAGAGTGCACTGGCACCACTGGGGATGCAGCGCAGTAACTCTAGAGAGTGCACTGGCACCACTGGGGATGCACTGCAGTGAGTCCAGAGAGTGCACTGGCACCACTCAGGGTGCAGTGCGGTGAGTCCAGAGAGTGCACTGGCACCACTGGGGATGCAGTACAGTGAGTCCAGAGAGTGCACTGGCACCACTGGGGATGCAGTGCAGTGAGTCCAGAGTGCACTAGCACCACTGGGGATGCACTGCAGTGAGTCCAGAGAGTGCACTGGCACCACCGGGAATGCACTGCAGTGAGTCCAGAGAGTGCACTGGCACCACTGGGGATGCACTTCAGTGAGTCCAGAGACTGCACTGGCACCACTGGGGATGCAGTGACGCGAGTCCAGAGAGTGCACTGGCACCACTGGGGATGCAGTGACGCGAGTCCAGAGAGTGCACTGGCACCACTGGGGATGCACTGCAGTCACTCCAGAGAGTGCACTGGCACCACTGGGGATGCACTGCAGTGAGTCCAGAGAGTGCACTGGCACAACTGGGGATGCACTGCAGTGACTCTAGAGAGTGCACTGGCAGCACTGGGGATGCAGTGCAGTGAGTCCAGAGAGTGCACTGGCACCACAGGTGATGCACTCCAGTGAGTCCAGAGAGCGCACTTGCACCAGGGGGGATGCAGTGCAGTGACGCCAGAGAGTGCACTGGCAGCATTGGGGTGCAGTGCAGTGAGTCCAGAGAGTGCACTGGCACCACTGGGGATGCACTGCAGTGAGTCCTGAGAGTACACTGGCTCCACCGGGGATGCCCTGCAGTGAGTCCAGAGAGTGCACTGGCAGCACTGGGGATGCAGTGCAGTGAGTCCAGAGAGTGCACTGGCACCACTGGGGATGCACTGCAGTCACTCCACAGAGTGCACTGGCACCACTGGGGATGCGGTGCAGTGAGTCCAGAGAGTGCACTGGCACCACTGGGGATGCAGTGCAGTGAGTCCAGAGAGTGCACTGGCACCACTGGGGATGCAGTGGCGGGAGTCCAGAGAGTGCTTTGGCACCACTGGGGATGCAGTACAGTGAGTCCAGAGAGTGCACTGGCACCACTGGGGATGCAGCGCAGTGACCCTAGAGAGTGCACTGGCACCACTGGGGATGCGGTGCAGTGAGTCCAGAGAGTGCACTGGCACCACTCAGGGTGCAGTGCGGTGAGTCCAGAGAGTGCACTGGCACCAGTGGGGATGCAGTACAGTGAGTCCAGAGAGTGCACTGGCACCACTGGGGATGCACTGCAGTGAGTCCAGAGAGTGCACTGGCACCACTGGGGATGCACTGCAGTGAGTCCAGAGTGCACTAGCACCACTGGGGATGCACTGCAGTGAGTCCAGAGAGTGCACTGGCACCACCGGGAATGCACTGCAGTGAGTCCAGAGAGTGCACTGGCACCACTGGGGATGCAGTGCAGTGAGTCCAGAGAGTGCACTGGCACCACTGAGGATGCACTGCAGTGAGTCCAGAGTGCACTAGCACCACTGGGGATGCACTGCAGTGAGTCCAGAGAGTGCACTGGCACCACCGGGAATGTAGTGCAGTGAGTCCAGAGAGTGCACTGGGGATGCACTTCAGTGAGTCCAGAGAGTGCACTGGCACCACTGGGGATGCAGTGACGCGAGTCCAGAGAGTGCACTGGCACCACAGGTGATGCAGTGCAGTGAGTCCAGAGAGTGCACTGGTAGCACTGGGGATGCAGTGCAGTGAGTCCAGAGAGTGCACTGGCACCACAGGTGATGCACTCCAGTGAGTCCAGAGAGTGCACTTGCACCACGGGGGATGCAGTGCAGTGACGCCAGAGAGTGCACTGGCACCACTGGGGATGCAGTGCAGTGAGTCCAGAGAGTGCACTGGCACCACTGGGGATGCACTGCAGTGAGTCCTGAGAGTACACTGGCTCCACCGGGGATGCCCTGCAGTGAGTCCAGAGAGTGCACTGGCAGCACTGGGGATGCAGTGCAGTGAGTCCAGAGAGTGCACTGGCACCACTGGGCATGCAGCGCAGTGAGTCCAGAGAGTGCACTGGCACCACTGGGGATGCCCTGCAGTGAGTCCAGAGAGTGCACTGGCACCACTGGGGATGCAGTGCAGTGAGTCCAGAGAGTGCTCTGGCACCACTGGGGATGCCCTGCAGTGAGCCCAGAGAGTGCACTGGCACCAATGGGGATGCAGTGCAGTGAGTCCAGTGAGTGCACTGGCACCACTGGGGATGCACTGCAGTGAGTCCAGAGAGTGCACTGGCACCACAGAGAATGCACTTCAGTGAGTCCAGAGAGTGCACTGGCACCACTGATGATGCAGTACAGTGAGTCCAGTGAGTGCACTGGCACAACTGGGGATGTAGTGCAGTGACTCGAGAGAGTGCACTGGAACCACTGGGGATGCAGTGCCGCGAGTCCAGAGAGTGCACTGGCTCCACTGGGGATGCGGTGCCGGAGGTCCAGAGAGTGCATTGGCACCACTGGGGATGCAGTGCAGTGACTCCAGAGAGTGCACTGGCACCACTGGGGATGCACTGCAGTGAGCCCAGAGAGTGCACTGGCACCACTGGGGATGCGGTGCCGGGAGTCCAGAGAGTGCTTTGGCACCGCTGGGGATGAACTGCAGTTACTCCAGAGAGTGCACAGGCACCACTGGGGATGCACATCAGTGAGTCCAGAGAGTGCACTGGCACCACTGGGGATGCAGTGCAGCACGTCCAGAGAGTTCACTGGCACCACTGGGGATGCAGTGCAGTGAGTCCAGTGAGTGTACTGGCACCACTTGGGATGCACTGCAGTGAGTCCAGAGAGTGCATTGGCACCACTGGGGATGCACTGCAGTGAGTCCAGAGAGCGCACTGGCACCACTGGGGATGCACTGCAGTGAGTCCACAGAGTGCACTGGCACCACTGGGGATGCAGTGCAGTGAGTCCAGAGAGTGCACTGGCACCAATGGGGATGCACAGCAGTGAGTCCACAGAGTGCACTGGCACCACTGGTGATGCACTGCAGTGAGTCCAGAGAGTGCTCTGGCACCACTGGAGATGCAGTGCAGTGAGTCCAGAGAGTGCACTAGCACCACTGGGGATGCAGTGCAGTGAGTCCAGTGAGTGTACTGGCACCACTGGGGATGCCCTTCAGTGAGTCCAGAGAGTGCACTGGCACCACTGGGGATGCACTGCAGTGAGTCCACAGAGTGCACGGGCTCCACTGGGGATGCACTGCAGTGAGTCCACAGAGTGCAGTGGCACCACTGGGGATGCAGTGCAGTGAGTCCAGAGATCGCACTGGCACCACTGGGGATGCAGTGCAGTGAGTCCAGAGAGTGCTCTGGCACCACTGGAGATGCAGTACAGTGAGTCCAGTGAGTGCACTGGCACTACTGGGATGTAGTGCAGTGAGTCCAGAGAGTGCACTGGCACCACCGATGATGCAGTACAGTGAGTCCAGTGAGTGCACTGGCACTACTGGGGATGTAGTGCAGTGAGTCCAGAGAGTGCACTGGCAGCAGTGGGGATGCAGTGCAGTGAGTCCAGAGAGTGCACTGGCACCACTGGGGATGCAGTGCAGTGAGTCCAGAGAGTGCACTTGCACCACTGAGAATGCACTTCAGTGAGTCCAAAGAGTGCACTGGCACCACTGGGGATGCACTGCAGTGAGTCCAGAGAGTGCACTGGCACCACTGGGGATGCAGTGCAGTGAGTCCAGAGAGTGCACGGGCTCCACTGGGGATGCAGTGCAGTGAGTCCAGAGAGTGCACTGGCAACACTGGGGATGCAGTGCAGTGAGTCCAGAGAGTGCACTGGCACCACTGGGGATGCAGTGCAGCAAGTCCAGAGAGTGCACTGGCACCACTGGGGATGCAGTGCAGTGAGTCCAGAGAGTGCACTGGCACCAATGGGGATGCAGTGCAGTGAGTCCAGAGAGTGCACTGGCACCACTGGGGATGCAGTACAGTGAGTCCAGAGAGTGCACTGGCACCACTGGGGATGCACAGCAGTGAGTCCAGAGAGTGCACTGGCACCACTGGGGATGCACTTCAGTGAGTCCAGAGAGTGCACAGGCACCATTGGAGATGCAGTGCAGTGAGTCCAGAGAGTTCACTGGCACCACTGGGGATGCAGTGCAGTGAGTCCAGAGAGTGCACTGGCACCACTGGGGATGCAGTGCAGTGAGTCCAGAGAGTGCACTGGCACCACTGGGGATGCACTGCAGTGAGTCCAGAGAGATCACTGGCACCACTGGAGATGCACTTCAGTGAGTGCAGAGACTGCACTGGCACCACTGGGGATGCAGTGCAGTGAGTCCAGTGAGTGTACTGGCACCACTGGGGATGCACTGCAGTGAGTCCAGAGAGAGCATTGGCACCACTTGGGATGCACTGCAGTGAGTCCAGAGAGTGCACTTGCACCACTGGGGATGCAGTGCAGTGAGTCCAGAGAGTGCACTGACACCACTGGGGATGCAGTGCAGTGAGTCCAGAGAGTGCACTGGCACCAATGGGGATGCACAGCAGTGAGTCCACAGAGTGCACTGGCACCACTGGGGATGCAGTGCAGTGAGTCCAGAGAGTGCACTGGCACCACTGGGGATGCAGTACAGTGAGTCCAGAGATTGCAATGGCACCACTGGGGATGCACAGCAGTGAGTCCAGAGAGTGCATTGGCACCACTGGGGATGCAGTGCAGTGAGTCCAGAGAGTGCACTGGCATCATTGGAGATGCAGTGCAGTGAGTCCAGAGAGTGCACTGGCACCACTGGGGATGCAGTGCAGTGAGTCCAGAGAGTGCACTGGCACCACTGGGGATGCAGTGCAGTGAGTCCAGAGAGTGCACTGGCACCACTGGGGATGCACTGCAGTGAGTCCAGTGAGTGTACTGGCACCACTGGGGATGCACCCCGGTGACTCCAGAGAGTGCACTGGCACCACTGAGAATGCACTTCAGTGTGTCCAGAGAGTGTACTGGCACCACTGGTGATGCACTCCAGTGAGTCCAGAGAGTGCACTGGCACCACTGTGGATGCAGTGCAGTGAGTCCAGAGAGTGCACTGGCAACACTGGGGATGCACTGCAGTGAGTCCAGAGAGTGCACTGGCACCACTGGGGATGCAGTGCAGTGAGTCCAGAGTGTGCACTGGCACCACTGGGGATGCAGTGCAGTGAGTCCAGAGAGTGCACTGGCACCAGAGGGAATGCACTGCAGTGAGTCCAGTGAGTGCACTGGCACCACTGGGGATGCAGTGCAGTGAGTGCAGGGAGTGCACTGGCACCACTGGGGATGCAGTGCAGTGAGTCCAGAGAGTGCAGTGGCACCACTGGGGATGCAGTGCAGTGAGTCCAGAGAGTGCACAGGCAGCACTGGGGAT
Source organism: Anser anser (assembly GCF_964211835.1). NCBI lineage: Eukaryota > Metazoa > Chordata > Aves > Anseriformes > Anatidae > Anser > Anser anser. The sequence continues at coordinate 1,227,794 of NC_139732.1, read as the reverse complement.
GCAGTGCAGTGACTCGTGAGAGTGCTCTGGCACCACTGGGGATGCAGTGCAGTGAGTCCAGAGAGTGCACTGGCACCACTGGGGATGCAGTGCAGTGAGTCCAGAGAGTGCACTGGCACCACTGGTGATGCACTGCAGTTACTCCAGAGAGTGCACTGGCACCACTGGGGATGCGGTGCGGTGAGTCCAGAGAGTGCACTGTCACCACTGGTGATGCACTGCAGTGAGTCCAGAGAGTGCACTGGCACCACTGAGAATGCCCTTCAGTGAGTCCAGAGAGTGCACTGGCACCACTGGGGATGCACTGCAGCGAGTCCACAGAGTGCACTAGAACCACTGGGGATGCAGTGCAGTGAGTCCAGAGAGTGTACTGGCACCACTGGGGATGCACTGCAGTGAGTCCAGAGAGTGCACTGGCACCACTGAGAATGCACTTCAGTGAATCCAGAGAGCGCACTGGCACCACTGGGGATGCAGTGCAGTGAGTCCAGAGAGTGCACTAGCACCACTGGGAATGTAGTGCAGTGAATCCAGTGAGTGCACTGGCACCAGTGGGGATGCACTGCAGTGAGTCCAGAGAGTGCACTGGCACCACTGGGGATGCACTGCAGTGAGCCCAGAGAGTGCACTGGCACCACTGGTGATGCAGTGCAGTGAGTCCAGAGAGTGCACTGGCACCACTGGGGATGCACTGCAGTGAGTCCAGAGAGTGCACTGGCACCACTGATGATGCAGTGCAGTGAGTCCAGAGAGTGCACTGGCACCACTGGGGATGCACTGCAGTGAGTCCAGAGAGTGCACTGGCACCACTGATGATGCAGTACAGTGAGTCCAGTGACTGCACTGGCACCACTGGGGATGTAGTGCAGTGACTCGAGAGAGTGCACTGGCACCACTGGGGATGCAGTGCAGTGAGTCCAGAGAGTGCACTGGCACCACTGGGGATGCACTGCAGTGAGTCCAGAGAGTGCATTGGCACCACTGGGGATGCAGTGCAGTGAGTCCAGAGAGTGCACTGGCACCACTGGGGATGCACTGCAGTGAGTCCACAGAGTGCACTGGTTCCACTGGGGATGCAGTGCAGTGAGTCCAGAGAGTGCACTGGCACCACTGGGGATGCACTGCAGTGAGTCCAGAGAGTGCACTGGCACCACTGGGGATGCAGTGCAGTGAGTCCAGAGAGTGCACTGGCACCACTGGGGATGCAGTGCAGTGAGTCCAGAGAGTGCACTGGCACCACTGGGGATGCAGTGCAGTGAGTCCAAAGAGTGCACTGGCACCACTGGGGATGCACTGCAGTGAGTCCAGAGAGCGCACTGGCACCACTGGTGATGCACTGCAGTTACTCCAGAGAGTGCACTGGCACCACTGGGGATGCGGTACGGTGAGTCCAGAGAGAGCACTGGCACCACTGGGGATGCAGTGCAGTCAGTCCAGTGAGTGTACTGGCACCACTGGGGATGCACTGCAGTGAGTCCAGAGAGTGCACTGGCACCACTGAGAATGCCCTTCAGTGAGTCCAGAGAGTGCACTGGCACCACTGGGGATGCACTGCAGTGAGTCCACAGAGTGCACTAGCACCACTGGGGATGCAGTGCAGTGAGTCCAGAGAGTGCACTGGCAGCACTGGGGATGCAGTGCAGTGAGTCCAGAGAGTGCACTGGCACCACTGGGGATGCACTGCAGTGAGTCCAGAGAGCGCACTGGCACCACTGGGGATGCACTGCAGTGAGTCCACAGAGTGCACTGGCACCACTGAGAATGCACTTCAGTGAGTCCAGAGAGTGCACTGGTACCACTGGGGATGCACTGCAGTGAGTCCAGAGATTGCACTAGCACCACTGGGGATGCAGTGCAGTGAATCCAGTGAGTGCACTGGCACCACTGGGGATGCAGTGCAGTGAGTCAAGAGAGTGCACTGGAACCACTGGGGATGCAGTGCAGTGAGCCCAGAGAGTGCACTGGCACCACTGGGGATGCGGTGCCGGGAGTCCAGAGAGTGCACTGGCACCACTGGGGATGCAGTGCAGTGAGTCCAGAGAGTGCACTGGCACCACTGGGGATGCAGTGCAGTGAGTCCAGAGAGTGCACTGGCACCACTGGGGATGCACTGCAGTTACTCCGGAGAGTGCACTGGCACCACTGAGAATGCCCTTCAGTGAGTCCAGAGAGTGCACTGGCACCACTGGTGATGCACTGCAGTGAGTCCACAGAGTGCACTAGCACCACTGGGGATGCAGTGCAGTGAGTCCAGAGAGTGCACTGGCACCACTGGGGATGCACTTCAGTGAGTCCAGAGAGTGCACGCACTCCACTGGAGATGCAGTACAGTGAGTCCAGAGAGTGCACTGGCACCACTGGGGATGCAGTTCAGTGAGTCCAGAGAGTGCACTGGCAGCACAGAGGATGCAGTGCAGTGAGTCCAGAGAGTGCTCTGGCACCACTGGGGATGCAGTGCAGTGAGTCCAGAGAGTGCACTGGCACCACTGGGGATGCAGTGCAGTGAGTCCAGAGAGTGCACTGGCACCACTGGGGTTGCACTTCAGTGAGTCCAGAGAGTGCACTGGCACCACTGGTGATGCACTGCAGTGAGTCCAGAGAGTGCACTGGCACCACTGGGGATGCACTGCAGTGAGTCCAGACAGTACACTGGCACCACTGGGGATGCAGTGCAGTGAGTCCAGAGAGTGCACTGGCACCAGAGGGAATGCACTGCAGTGAGTCCAGTGAGTGCACTGGCACCACTGGGGATGCAGTGCAGTGAGTGCAGAGAGTGCACTGGCACCACTGGACATGCAGTGCAGTGAGTCCAGAGAGTGCAGTGGCACCACTGGGGATGCAGTGCAGTGAGTCCAGAGAGTGCACTGGCAGCAGTGGGGATGCAGTGCAGTGAGTCCAGAGAGTGCACTGGCAATACTGGGGATGCAGTGCAGTGAGTCCAGAGAGTGCTCTGGCACCACTGGTGATGCACTGAAGTGAGTCCAGAGAGTGCACTGGCACCACTGGGGATGCAGTGCAGTGAGTCCGGAGAGTGCACTGGCAACACTGGGGTTGCAGTGCAGTGAGTCCAGAGAGTGCACTGGCACCACTGGGGATGCAGTGCAGTGAGTCCAGAGTGTGCACTGGCACGACTGGGAATGCAGTGCAGTGAGTCCAGAGATTGCACTGGCACCACTGGGGATGCACTTCAGTGAGTCCAGAGAGTGCACTGGCACCACAGGTGATGCACTGCAGTGAGTCCAGAGAGTGCACTGGCACCACTGGGGATGCAGTGCAGTGAGTCCAGAGAGTGCACTGGCACCACTGGGGATGCACTGCAGTGAGTCCAGAGAGTGCACTGGCACCAGAGGGAATGCACTGCAGTGAGTCCAGTGAGTGCACTGGCACCACTGGGTATGCAGTGCAGTGAGTGCAGAGAGTGCACTGGCACAACTGGGGATGCAGTGCAGTGAGTCCAGAGAGTGCAGTGACACCACTGGGGATGAAGTGCAGTGAGTCCAGAGAGTGCACAGGCAGCACTGGGGATGCAGTGCAGTGAGTCCAGAGAGTGCACTGGCACCACTGGGGATGCAGTGCAGTGAGTCCAGAGAGTGCACTGGCACCACTGGAGATGCAGTGCAGTGAGTCCAGAGAGTGCACTGGCACCACTGGGGATGCACTGCAGTGAGTCCAGAGAGTGCACTGGCACCACTGAGAATGCACTTCAGTGAGTCCAGAGAGCGCACTGGCACCACTGGGGATGCAGTGCAGTGAGTCCAGAGAGTGCACTAGAACCACTGGGAATGTAGTGCAGTGAATCCAGTGAGTACACTGGCACCAGTGGGGATGCACTGCAGTGAGTCCAGAGAGTGCACTGGCACCACTGGGGATGCACTGCAGTGAGCCCAGAGAGTGCACTGGCACCACTGGTGATGCAGTGCAGTGAGTCCAGAGAGTGCACTGGCACCACTGGGGATGCACTGCAGTGAGTCCAGAGAGTGCACTGGCACCACTGATGATGCAGTGCAGTGAGTCCAGAGAGTGCACTGGCACCACTGGGGATGCACTGCAGTGAGTCCAGAGAGTGCACTGGCACCACTGATGATGCAGTACAGTGAGTCCAGTGAGTGCACTGGCACCACTGGGGATGTAGTGCAGTGACTCGAGAGAGTGCACTGGCACCACTGGGGATGCAGTGCAGTGACTCCAGAGAGTGCACTGGCACCACTTGGGATGCAGTGCAGTGAGTCCAGAGAGTGCACTGGCACCACTGGGGATGCACTGCAGTGAGTCCAGAGAGTGCACGCACTCCACTGGAGATGCAGTACAGTGAGTCCAGAGAGTGCACTGGCACCACTGGGGATGCAGTTCAGTGAGTCCAGAGAGTGCACTAGCAGCACAGAGGATGCAGTGCAGTGAGTCCAGAGAGTGCTCTGGCACCACTGGGGATGCAGTGCAGTGAGTCCAGAGAGTGCACTGGCACCACTGGGGATGCAGTGCAGTGAGTCCAGAGAGTGCACTGGCACCACTGGGGATGCACTTCAGTGAGTCCAGAGAGTGCACTGGCACCACTGGTGATGCACTGCAGTGAGTCCAGAGAGTGCACTGGCACCACTGGGGATGCACTGCAGTGAGTCCAGACAGTGCACTGGCACCACTGGGGATGCAGTGCAGTGAGTCCAGAGAGTGCACTGGCACCAGAGGGAATGCACTGCAGTGAGTCCAGTGAGTGCACTGGCACCACTGGGGATGCAGTGCAGTGAGTGCAGAGAGTGCACTGGCACCACTGGACATGCAGTGCAGTGAGTCCAGAGAGTACACTGGCACCACTGGGGATGCAGTGCAGTGAGTCCAGAGAGTGCACTGGCACCACTGGGGATGCACTGCAGTGAGTCCAGAGAGTGCACTGGCACCACTGAGAATGCACTTCAGTGAGTCCAGAGAGCGCACTGGCACCACTGGGGATGCAGTGCAGTGAGTCCAGAGAGTGCACTAGCACCACTGGGAATGTAGTGCAGTGAATCCAGTGAGTGCACTGGCACCAGTGGGGATGCACTGCAGTGAGTCCAGAGAGTGCACTGGCACCACTGGGGATGCACTGCAGTGAGCCCAGAGAGTGCACTGGCACCACTGGTGATGCAGTGCAGTGAGTCCAGAGAGTGCACTGGCACCACTGGGGATGCACTGCAGTGAGTCCAGAGAGTGCACTGGCACCACTGATGATGTAGTGCAGTGAGTCCAGAGAGTGCACTGGCACCACTGGGGATGCACTGCAGTGAGTCCAGAGAGTGCACTGGCACCACTGATGATGCAGTACAGTGAGTCCAGTGAGTGCACTGGCACCACTGGGGATGTAGTGCAGTGACTCGAGAGAGTGCACTGGCACCACTGGGGATGCAGTGCAGTGACTCCAGAGAGTGCACTGGCACCACTTGGGATGCAGTGCAGTGAGTCCAGAGAGTGCACTGGCACCACTGGGGATGCACTGCAGTGAGTCCAGAGAGTGCATTGGCACCACTGGGGATGCAGTGCAGTGAGTCCAGAGAGTGCACTGGCACCACTGGGGATGCACTGCAGTGAGTCCACAGAGTGCACTGGTTCCACTGGGGATGCAGTGCAGTGAGTCCAGAGAGTGCACAGGCAGCACTGGGGATGCAGTGCAGTGAGTCCAGAGAGTGCACTGGCACCACTGGGGATGCAGTGCAGTGAGTCCAGAGAGTGCACTGGCACCACTGGGGATGCAGTGCAGTGAGTCCAGAGAGTGCACTGGCACCACTGGGGATGCACTGCAGTGAGTCCAGAGAGTGCACTGGCACCACTGGGGATGCACTGCAGTGAGTCCAGAGAGCGCACTGGCACCACTGGTGATGCACTGCAGTTACTCCAGAGAGTGCACTGGCACCACTGGGGATGCGGTACGGTGAGTCCAGAGAGAGCACTGGCACCACTGGGGATGCAGTGCAGTCAGTCCAGTGAGTGCACTAGCACCACTGGGGATGCAGTGCAGTGAATCCAGTGAGTGCACTGGCACCACTGGGGATGCAGTGCAGTGAGTCAAGAGAGTGCACTGGAACCACTGGGGATGCAGTGCAGTGAGCCCAGAGAGTGCACTGGCACCACTGGGGATGCGGTGCCGGGAGTCCAGAGAGTGCACTGGCACCACTGGGGATGCAGTGCAGTGAGTCCAGAGAGTGCACTGGCACCACTGGGGATGCACAGCAGTGAGTCCAGAGAGTGCACTGGCACCACTGGGGATGCACTGCAGTGAGTCCAGAGAGTGCACTGGCACCACTGGTGATGCACTGCAGTTACTCCGGAGAGTGCACTGGCACCACTGAGAATGCCCTTCAGTGAGTCCAGAGAGTGCACTGGCACCACTGGGGATGCACTGCAGTGAGTCCACAGAGTGCACTAGCACCACTGGGGATGCAGTGCAGTGAGTCCAGAGAGTGCACTGGCACCACTGGGGATGCACTTCAGTGAGTCCAGAGAGTGCACGCACTCCACTGGAGATGCAGTACAGTGAGTCCAGAGAGTGCACTGGCACCACTGGGGATGCAGTTCAGTGAGTCCAGAGAGTGCACTGGCAGCACAGAGGATGCAGTGCAGTGAGTCCAGAGAGTGCTCTGGCACCACTGGGGATGCAGTGCAGTGAGTCCAGAGAGTGCACTGGCACCACTGGGGATGCAGTGCAGTGAGTCCAGAGAGTGCACTGGCACCACTGGTGATGCACTGCAGTGAGTCCAGAGAGTGCTCTGGCACCACTGGGGATGCAGTGCAGTGAGTCCAGAGAGTGCACTGGCACCACTGGGGATGCACTTCAGTGAGTCCAGAGAGTGCACTGGCACCACTGGTGATGCACTGCAGTGAGTCCAGAGAGTGCACTGGCACCACTGGGGATGCACTGCAGTGAGTCCAGACAGTGCACTGGCACCACTGGGGATGCAGTGCAGTGAGTCCAGAGAGTGCACTGGCACCAGAGGGAATGCACTGCAGTGAGTCCAGTGAGTGCACTGGCACCACTGGGGATGCAGTGCAGTGAGTGCAGAGAGTGCACTGGCACCACTGGACATGCAGTGCAGTGAGTCCAGAGAGTACACTGGCACCACTGGGGATGCAGTGCAGTGAGTCCAGAGAGTGCACTGGCACCACTGGGGATGCACTGCAGTGAGTCCAGAGAGTGCACTGGCACCACTGAGAATGCACTGCAGTGAGTCCAGAGAGCGCACTGGCACCACTGGGGATGCAGTGCAGTGAGTCCAGAGAGTGCACTAGCACCACTGGGAATGTAGTGCAGTGAATCCAGTGAGTGCACTGGCACCAGTGGGGATGCACTGCAGTGAGTCCAGAGAGTGCACTGGCACCACTGGGGATGCACTGCAGTGAGCCCAGAGAGTGCACTGGCACCACTGGTGATGCAGTGCAGTGAGTCCAGAGAGTGCACTGGCACCACTGGGGATGCACTGCAGTGAGTCCAGAGAGTGCACTGGCACCACTGATGATGCAGTGCAGTGAGTCCAGAGAGTGCACTGGCACCACTGGGGATGCACTGCAGTGAGTCCAGAGAGTGCACTGGCACCACTGATGATGCAGTACAGTGAGTCCAGTGAGTGCACTGGCACCACTGGGGATGTAGTGCAGTGACTCGAGAGAGTGCACTGGCACCACTGGGGATGCAGTGCAGTGACTCCAGAGAGTGCACTGGCACCACTTGGGATGCAGTGCAGTGAGTCCAGAGAGTGCACTGGCACCACTGGGGATGCACTGCAGTGAGTCCAGAGAGTGCATTGGCACCACTGGGGATGCAGTGCAGTGAGTCCAGAGAGTGCACTGGCACCACTGGGGATGCACTGCAGTGAGTCCACAGAGTGCACTGGTTCCACTGGGGATGCAGTGCAGTGAGTCCAGAGAGTGCACAGGCAGCACTGGGGATGCAGTGCAGTGAGTCCAGAGAGTGCACTGGCACCACTGGGGATGCAGTGCAGTGAGTCCAGAGAGTGCACTGGCACCACTGGGGATGCAGTGCAGTGAGTCCAGAGAGTGCACTGGCACCACTGGGGATGCACTGCAGTGAGTCCAGAGAGTGCACTGGCACCACTGGGGATGCACTGCAGTGAGTCCAGAGAGCGCACTGGCACCACTGGTGATGCACTGCAGTTACTCCAGAGAGTGCACTGGCACCACTGGGGATGCGGTACGGTGAGTCCAGAGAGAGCACTGGCACCACTGGGGATGCAGTGCAGTCAGTCCAGTGAGTGCACTAGCACCACTGGGGATGCAGTGCAGTGAATCCAGTGAGTGCACTGGCACCACTGGGGATGCAGTGCAGTGAGTCAAGAGAGTGCACTGGAACCACTGGGGATGCAGTGCAGTGAGCCCAGAGAGTGCACTGGCACCACTGGGGATGCGGTGCCGGGAGTCCAGAGAGTGCACTGGCACCACTGGGGATGCAGTGCAGTGAGTCCAGAGAGTGCACTGGCACCACTGGGGATGCACAGCAGTGAGTCCAGAGAGTGCACTGGCACCACTGGGGATGCACTGCAGTGAGTCCAGAGAGTGCACTGGCACCACTGGTGATGCACTGCAGTTACTCCGGAGAGTGCACTGGCACCACTGAGAATGCCCTTCAGTGAGTCCAGAGAGTGCACTGGCACCACTGGGGATGCACTGCAGTGAGTCCACAGAGTGCACTAGCACCACTGGGGATGCAGTGCAGTGAGTCCAGAGAGTGCACTGGCACCACTGGGGATGCACTTCAGTGAGTCCAGAGAGTGCACGCACTCCACTGGAGATGCAGTACAGTGAGTCCAGAGAGTGCACTGGCACCACTGGGGATGCAGTTCAGTGAGTCCAGAGAGTGCACTGGCAGCACAGAGGATGCAGTGCAGTGAGTCCAGAGAGTGCTCTGGCACCACTGGGGATGCAGTGCAGTGAGTCCAGAGAGTGCACTGGCACCACTGGGGATGCAGTGCAGTGAGTCCAGAGAGTGCACTGGCACCACTGGTGATGCACTGCAGTGAGTCCAGAGAGTGCTCTGGCACCACTGGGGATGCAGTGCAGTGAGTCCAGAGAGTGCACTGGCACCACTGGGGATGCACTTCAGTGAGTCCAGAGAGTGCACTGGCACCACTGGTGATGCACTGCAGTGAGTCCAGAGAGTGCACTGGCACCACTGGGGATGCACTGCAGTGAGTCCAGACAGTGCACTGGCACCACTGGGGATGCAGTGCAGTGAGTCCAGAGAGTGCACTGGCACCAGAGGGAATGCACTGCAGTGAGTCCAGTGAGTGCACTGGCACCACTGGGGATGCAGTGCAGTGAGTGCAGAGAGTGCACTGGCACCACTGGACATGCAGTGCAGTGAGTCCAGAGAGTGCAGTGGCACCACTGGGGATGCAGTGCAGTGAGTCCAGAGAGTGCACTGGCACCACTGGGGATGCAGTGCAGTGAGTCCAGAGAGTGCACTGGCAATACTGGGGATGCAGTGCAGTGAGTCCAGAGAGTGCTCTGGCACCACTGGTGATGCACTGAAGTGAGTCCAGAGAGTGCACTGGCACCACTGGGGATGCAGTGCAGTGAGTCCGGAGAGTGCACTGGCAACACTGGGGTTGCAGTGCAGTGAGTCCAGAGAGTGCACTGGCACCACTGGGGATGCAGTGCAGTGAGTCCAGAGTGTGCACTGGCACGACTGGGAATGCAGTGCAGTGAGTCCAGAGATTGCACTGGCACCACTGGGGATGCACTTCAGTGAGTCCAGAGAGTGCACTGGCACCACAGGTGATGCACTGCAGTGAGTCCAGAGAGTGCACTGGCACCACTGGGGATGCAGTGCAGTGAGTCCAGAGAGTGCACTGGCACCACTGGGGATGCACTGCAGTGAGTCCAGAGAGTGCACTGGCACCAGAGGGAATGCACTGCAGTGAGTCCAGTGAGTGCACTGGCACCACTGGGTATGCAGTGCAGTGAGTGCAGAGAGTGCACTGGCACAACTGGGGATGCAGTGCAGTGAGTCCAGAGAGTGCAGTGACACCACTGGGGATGCAGTGCAGTGAGTCCAGAGAGTGCACAGGCAGCACTGGGGATGCAGTGCAGTGAGTCCAGAGAGTGCACTGGCACCACTGGGGATGCAGTGCAGTGAGTCCAGAGAGTGCACTGGCACCACTGGGGATGCAGTGCAGTGAGTCCAGAGAGTGCACTGGCACCACTGGGGATGCACTGCAGTGAGTCCAGAGAGTGCACTGGCACCACTGGGGATGCACTGCAGTGAGTCCAGAGAGCGCACTGGCACCACTGGTGATGCACTGCAGTTACTCCAGAGAGTGCACTGGCACCACTGGGGATGCGGTACGGTGAGTCCAGAGAGAGCACTGGCACCACTGGGGATGCAGTGCAGTCAGTCCAGTGAGTGTACTGGCACCACTGGGGATGCACTGCAGTGAGTCCAGAGAGTGCACTGGCACCACTGAGAATGCCCTTCAGTGAGTCCAGAGAGTGCACTGGCACCACTGGGGATGCATGCAGTGAGTCCACAGAGTGCACTAGCACCACTGGGGATGCAGTGCAGTGAGTCCAGAGAGTGCACTGGCAGCACTGGGGATGCGGTGCAGTGAGTCCAGAGAGTGCACTGGCACCACTGGGGATGCACTGCAGTGAGTCCAGAGAGCGCACTGGCACCACTGGGGATGCACTGCAGTGAGTCCACAGAGTGCACTGGCACCACTGAGAATGCACTTCAGTGAGTCCAGAGAGTGCACTGGTACCACTGGGGATGCACTGCAGTGAGTCCAGAGAGTGCACTAGCACCACTGGGGATGCAGTGCAGTGAATCCAGTGAGTGCACTGGCACCACTGGGGATGCAGTGCAGTGAGTCAAGAGAGTGCACTGGAACCACTGGGGATGCAGTGCAGTGAGCCCAGAGAGTGCACTGGCACCACTGGGGATGCGGTGCCGGGAGTCCAGAGAGTGCACTGGCACCACTGGGGATGCAGTGCAGTGAGTCCAGAGAGTGCACTGGCACCACTGGGGATGCACAGCAGTGAGTCCAGAGAGTGCACTGGCACCACTGGGGATGCACTGCAGTGAGTCCAGAGAGTGCACTGGCACCACTGGTGATGCACTGCAGTTACTCCGGAGAGTGCACTGGCACCACTGAGAATGCCCTTCAGTGAGTCCAGAGAGTGCACTGGCACCACTGGGGATGCACTGCAGTGAGTCCACAGAGTGCACTAGCACCACTGGGGATGCAGTGCAGTGAGTCCAGAGAGTGCACTGGCACCACTGGGGATGCACTTCAGTGAGTCCAGAGAGTGCACGCACTCCACTGGAGATGCAGTACAGTGAGTCCAGAGAGTGCACTGGCACCACTGGGGATGCAGTTCAGTGAGTCCAGAGAGTGCACTGGCAGCACAGAGGATGCAGTGCAGTGAGTCCAGAGAGTGCTCTGGCACCACTGGGGATGCAGTGCAGTGAGTCCAGAGAGTGCACTGGCACCACTGGGGATGCAGTGCAGTGAGTCCAGAGAGTGCACTGGCACCACTGGGGATGCACTTCAGTGAGTCCAGAGAGTGCACTGGCACCACTGGTGATGCACTGCAGTGAGTCCAGAGAGTGCACTGGCACCACTGGGGATGCACTGCAGTGAGTCCAGACAGTGCACTGGCACCACTGGGGATGCAGTGCAGTGAGTCCAGAGAGTGCACTGGCACCAGAGGGAATGCACTGCAGTGAGTCCAGTGAGTGCACTGGCACCACTGGGGATGCAGTGCAGTGAGTGCAGAGAGTGCACTGGCACCACTGGACATGCAGTGCAGTGAGTCCAGAGAGTGCAGTGGCACCACTGGGGATGCAGTGCAGTGAGTCCAGAGAGTGCACTGGCAGCACTGGGGATGCAGTGCAGTGAGTCCAGAGAGTGCACTGGCAATACTGGGGATGCAGTGCAGTGAGTCCAGAGAGTGCTCTGGCACCACTGGTGATGCACTGAAGTGAGTCCAGAGAGTGCACTGGCACCACTGGGGATGCAGTGCAGTGAGTCCGGAGAGTGCACTGGCAACACTGGGGTTGCAGTGCAGTGAGTCCAGAGAGTGCACTGGCACCACTGGGGATGCACTGCAGTGAGTCCAGAGTGTGCACTGGCACGACTGGGAATGCAGTGCAGTGAGTCCAGAGATTGCACTGGCACCACTGGGGATGCACTTCAGTGAGTCCAGAGAGTGCACTGGCACCACAGGTGATGCACTGCAGTGAGTCCAGAGAGTGCACTGGCACCACTGGGGATGCAGTGCAGTGAGTCCAGAGAGTGCACTGGCACCACTGGGGATGCACTGCAGTGAGTCCAGAGAGTGCACTGGCACCAGAGGGAATGCACTGCAGTGAGTCCAGTGAGTGCACTGGCACCACTGGGTATGCAGTGCAGTGAGTGCAGAGAGTGCACTGGCACAACTGGGGATGCAGTGCAGTGAGTCCAGAGAGTGCAGTGACACCACTGGGGATGCAGTGCAGTGAGTCCAGAGAGTGCACAGGCAGCACTGGGGATGCAGTGCAGTGAGTCCAGAGAGTGCACTGGCACCACTGGGGATGCAGTGCAGTGAGTCCAGAGAGTGCACTGGCACCACTGGGGATGCAGTGCAGTGAGTCCAGAGAGTGCACTGGCACCACTGGGGATGCACTGCAGTGAGTCCAGAGAGTGCACTGGCACCACTGAGAATGCACTTCAGTGAGTCCAGAGAGTGCACTGGCACCACTGGGGATGCAGTGCAGTGAGTCCAGAGAGTGCACTGGCACCACTGAGAATGCACTTCAGTGAGTCCAAAGAGTGCACTGGCACCACTGGGGATGCACTGCAGTGAGTCCAGAGAGTGCACTAGCACCACTGGGAATGCAGTACAGTGAGTCCAGTGAGTGCACTGGCACCACTGGGGATGTAGTGCAGTGACTCGAGAGAGTGCACTGGCACCACTGGGGATGCAGTGCAGTGAGTCCAGAGAGTGCACTGGTACCACTTGGGATGCAGTGCAGTGAGTCCAGTGAGTGCACTGGCACCACTGGGGATGCAGTGCAGTGAGTCCAGAGAGTGCATTGGCACCACTGGGGATGCAGTGCAGTGAGTCCAGAGAGTGCACTGGCACCACTGGGGATGCACTGCAGTCACTCCAGAGAGTGCACTGGCACCACTGATGATGCAGTACAGTGAGTCCAGTGAGCGCACTGGCACCACTGGGGATGTAGTGCAGTGACTCGAGAGAGTGCACTGGCACCACTGGGGATGCAGTGCAGTGAGTCCAGAGAGTGCACTGGCACCACTTGGGATGCAGTGCAGTGAGTCCAGAGAGTGCACTGGCACCACTGGGGATGCAGTGCAGTGAGTCCAGAGAGTGCATTGGCACCACTGGGGATGCAGTGCAGTGAGTCCAGAGAGTGCACTGGCACCACTGGGGATGCACTGCTGTGAGTCCAGAGAGTGCACTGGCAGCAGTGGGGATGCACTGCAGTGAGTCCAGAGAGTGCACTGGCACCACTGGGGATGCACTGCAGTGAGTCCAGAGAGTGCAGTGGCACCACTGGGGATGCAGTGCAGTGAGTCCAGAGAGTGCACTGGCACCACTGGGGATGCACTGCAGTGAGTCCAGAGAGTGCACTGGCACCACTGGGGATGCAGTGCAGTGAGTCCAGAGAGTGCACTGGCAGCACTGGGGATGCAGTGCAGTGAGTCCAGAGAGTGCACTGGCACCACTGGGGATGCACTGCAGTGAGTCCAGAGAGCGCACTGGCACCACTGGGGATGCACTGCAGTGAGTCCAGAGAGTGCACTGGAACCACTGAGAATGCACTTCAGTGAGTCCAGAGAGTGCACTGGCACCACTGGGGATGCACTGCAGTGAGTCCAGAGAGTGCACTAGCACCACTGGGGAATGCAGTGCAGTGAGTCCAGTGAGTACACTGGCACCACTGGGAATGCAGTGCAGTGAGTCAAGAGAGTGCACTGGCACCACTGGGGATGCACTGCAGTGAGCCCAGAGAGTGCACTGGCACCACTGGGGATGCGGTGCAGTCAGTCCTGTGAGTGTACTGGCACCACTGGGGATGCAGTGCAGTGAGTCCAGAGAGTGCACTGGCACCACTGGGGATGCACTTCAGTGAGTCCAGAGAGTGCACTGGCACCACTGGGGATGCACTGCAGTGAGTCCAGAGAGTGCACTGGCACCAACGGGGATGCACTGCAGTGAGTCCAGAGAGTGCACTGGCACCACTGGGGATGCACTTCAGTGAGTCCAGAGAGTGCACGGGCTCCACTGAGGATGCAGTGCAGTGAGTCCAGAGAGTGCACTGGCACCACTGGAGATGCAGTGCAGTGAGTCCAGAGAGTGCACTGACACCACTGGGGATGCAGTGCAGTGAGTCCACAGAGTGCATTGGCACCACTGGGGATGCAGTTCAGTGAGTCCAGAGAGTGCTCTGGCACCACTGGGGATGCAGTGCAGTGACTCGAGAGAGTGCACTGGCACCACTGGGGATGCAGTGCAGTGAGTCCAGAGAGTGCACTGGCACCACTTGGGATGCAGTGCAGTGAGTCCAGAGAGTGCACTGGCACCACTGGGGATGCAGTGCAGTGAGTCCAGAGAGTGCATTGGCACCACTGGGGATGCAGTGCAGTGAGTCCAGAGAGTGCACTGGCACCACTGGGGATGCACTGCTGTGAGTCCAGAGAGTGCACTGGCACCACTGGGGATGCACTGCAGTGAGTCCAGAGAGTGCACTGGCACCACTGGGGATGCACTGCAGTGAGTCCAGAGAGTGCAGTGGCACCACTGGGGATGCAGTGCAGTGAGTCCAGAGAGTGCACTGGCACCACTGGGGATGCACTGCTGTGAGTCCAGAGAGTGCACTGGCACCACTGGGGATGCAGTGCAGTGAGTCCAGAGAGTGCACTGGCAGCACTGGGGATGCAGTGCAGTGAGTCCAGAGAGTGCACTGGCACCACTGGGGATGCACTGCAGTGAGTCCAGAGAGCGCACTGGCACCACTGGGGATGCACTGCAGTGAGTCCAGAGAGTGCACTGGAACCACTGAGAATGCACTTCAGTGAGTCCAGAGAGTGCACTGGCACCACTGGGGATGCACTGCGGTGAGTCCAGCGAGTGCACTAGCACCACTGGGGAATGCAGTGCAGTGAGTCCAGTGAGAACACTGGCACCACTGGGGATGCAGTGCAGTGAGTCAAGAGAGTGCACTGGCACCACTGGGGATGCACTGCAGTGAGCCCAGAGAGTGCACTGGCACCACTGGGGATGCGGTGCCGGGAGTCCAGAGAGTGCTTTGGCACCACTGGGGATGCACTGCAGTTACCCCAGAGCGTGCACTGGCAACACTGGGGATGCAGTACAGTGAGTCCAGAGAGTGCACTGGCACCACTGGGGATGCACTGCAGTGAGTCCAGAGAGTGCACATGTCCACTCAGGGTGCAGTGCGGTGAGTCCAGAGAATGCACTGGCACCAATGGGGATGCAGTGCAGTGAGTCCAGAGAGCGCACTGGCTCCACTGGGGATGCAGTGCAGTGAGTCCTGTGAGTGTACTGGCACCACTGGGGATGCAGTGCAGTGAGTCCAGAGAGTGCACTGGCACCACTGAGAATGCACTTCAGTGAGTCCAGAGAGCGCACTGGCACCACTGGGGATGCAGTGCAGTGAGTCCAGAGAGCGCACTGGCTCCACTGGGGATGCAGTGCAGTGAGTCCTGTGAGTGTACTGGCACCACTGGGGATGCAGTGCAGTAAGTCCAGAGAGTGTACTGTCACCACTGGGGATGCAGTACAGTGAGTCCAGAGAGTGCACTGGCACCACTGGGGATGCACTGCAGTGAGTCCAGAGAGTGCACTGGCACCACTGGGGATGCACTGCAGTGAGTCCAGAGAGTGCACTGGCACCAACGGGGATGCACTGCAGTGAGTCCAGAGAGTGCACTGGCACCACTGGGGATGCACTTCAGTGAGTCCAGAGAGTGCACGGGCTCCACTGGGGATGCAGTGCAGTGAGTCCAGAGAGTGCACTGGCACCACTGGAGATGCAGTGCAGTGAGTCCAGAGAGTGCACTGACACCACTGGGGATGCAGTGCAGTGAGTCCAGAGAGTGCACAGGCAGCACTGGGGATGCAGTGCAGTGAGTCCAGAGAGTGCACTGGCACCACTGGGGATGCAGTGCAGTGAGTCCAGAGAGTGCACTGGCACCACTGGGGATGCAGTGCAGTGAGTCCAGAGAGTGCACTGGCACCACTGGGGATGCACTGCAGTGAGTCCAGAGAGTGCACTGGCACCACTGAGAATGCACTTCAGTGAGTCCAGAGAGTGCACTGGCACCACTGGGGATGCAGTGCAGTGAGTCCAGAGAGTGCACTGGCACCACTGAGAATGCACTTCAGTGAGTCCAAAGAGTGCACTGGCACCACTGGGGATGCACTGCAGTGAGTCCAGAGAGTGCACTAGCACCACTGGGAATGCAGTACAGTGAGTCCAGTGAGTGCACTGGCACCACTGGGGATGTAGTGCAGTGACTCGAGAGAGTGCACTGGCACCACTGGGGATGCAGTGCAGTGAGTCCAGAGAGTGCACTGGTACCACTTGGGATGCAGTGCAGTGAGTCCAGTGAGTGCACTGGCACCACTGGGGATGCAGTGCAGTGAGTCCAGAGAGTGCATTGGCACCACTGGGGATGCAGTGCAGTGAGTCCAGAGAGTGCACTGGCACCACTGGGGATGCACTGTAGTCACTCCAGAGAGTGCACTGGCACCACTGATGATGCAGTACAGTGAGTCCAGTGAGCGCACTGGCACCACTGGGGATGTAGTGCAGTGACTCGAGAGAGTGCACTGGCACCACTGGGGATGCAGTGCAGTGAGTCCAGAGAGTGCACTGGCACCACTTGGGATGCAGTGCAGTGAGTCCAGAGAGTGCACTGGCACCACTGGGGATGCAGTGCAGTGAGTCCAGAGAGTGCATTGGCACCACTGGGGATGCAGTGCAGTGAGTCCAGAGAGTGCACTGGCACCACTGGGGATGCACTGCTGTGAGTCCAGAGAGTGCACTGGCAGCAGTGGGGATGCACTGCAGTGAGTCCAGAGAGTGCACTGGCACCACTGGGGATGCACTGCAGTGAGTCCAGAGAGTGCAGTGGCACCACTGGGGATGCAGTGCAGTGAGTCCAGAGAGTGCACTGGCACCACTGGGGATGCACTGCAGTGAGTCCAGAGAGTGCACTGGCACCACTGGGGATGCAGTGCAGTGAGTCCAGAGAGTGCACTGGCAGCACTGGGGATGCAGTGCAGTGAGTCCAGAGAGTGCACTGGCACCACTGGGGATGCACTGCAGTGAGTCCAGAGAGCGCACTGGCACCACTGGGGATGCACTGCAGTGAGTCCAGAGAGTGCACTGGAACCACTGAGAATGCACTTCAGTGAGTCCAGAGAGTGCACTGGCACCACTGGGGATGCACTGCAGTGAGTCCAGAGAGTGCACTAGCACCACTGGGGAATGCAGTGCAGTGAGTCCAGTGAGTACACTGGCACCACTGGGGATGCAGTGCAGTGAGTCAAGAGAGTGCACTGGCACCACTGGGGATGCACTGCAGTGAGCCCAGAGAGTGCACTGGCACCACTGGGGATGCGGTGCAGTCAGTCCTGTGAGTGTACTGGCACCACTGGGGATGCAGTGCAGTGAGTCCAGAGAGTGCACTGGCACCACTGGGGATGCACTTCAGTGAGTCCAGAGAGTGCACTGGCACCACTGGGGATGCACTGCAGTGAGTCCAGAGAGTGCACCGGCACCAACGGGGATGCACTGCAGTGAGTCCAGAGAGTGCACTGGCACCACTGGGGATGCACTTCAGTGAGTCCAGAGAGTGCACGGGCTCCACTGAGGATGCAGTGCAGTGAGTCCAGAGAGTGCACTGGCACCACTGGAGATGCAGTGCAGTGAGTCCAGAGAGTGCACTGACACCACTGGGGATGCAGTGCAGTGAGTCCACAGAGTGCATTGGCACCACTGGGGATGCAGTTCAGTGAGTCCAGAGAGTGCTCTGGCACCACTGGGGATGCAGTGCAGTGACTCGAGAGAGTGCACTGGCACCACTGGGGATGCAGTGCAGTGAGTCCAGAGAGTGCACTGGCACCACTTGGGATGCAGTGCAGTGAGTCCAGAGAGTGCACTGGCACCACTGGGGATGCAGTGCAGTGAGTCCAGAGAGTGCATTGGCACCACTGGGGATGCAGTGCAGTGAGTCCAGAGAGTGCACTGGCACCACTGGGGATGCACTGCTGTGAGTCCAGAGAGTGCACTGGCACCACTGGGGATGCACTGCAGTGAGTCCAGAGAGTGCACTGGCACCACTGGGGATGCACTGCAGTGAGTCCAGAGAGTGCAGTGGCACCACTGGGGATGCAGTGCAGTGAGTCCAGAGAGTGCACTGGCACCACTGGGGATGCACTGCTGTGAGTCCAGAGAGTGCACTGGCACCACTGGGGATGCAGTGCAGTGAGTCCAGAGAGTGCACTGGCAGCACTGGGGATGCAGTGCAGTGAGTCCAGAGAGTGCACTGGCACCACTGGGGATGCACTGCAGTGAGTCCAGAGAGCGCACTGGCACCACTGGGGATGCACTGCAGTGAGTCCAGAGAGTGCACTGGAACCACTGAGAATGCACTTCAGTGAGTCCAGAGAGTGCACTGGCACCACTGGGGATGCACTGCGGTGAGTCCAGCGAGTGCACTAGCACCACTGGGGAATGCAGTGCAGTGAGTCCAGTGAGAACACTGGCACCACTGGGGATGCAGTGCAGTGAGTCAAGAGAGTGCACTGGCACCACTGGGGATGCACTGCAGTGAGCCCAGAGAGTGCACTGGCACCACTGGGGATGCGGTGCCGGGAGTCCAGAGAGTGCTTTGGCACCACTGGGGATGCACTGCAGTTACCCCAGAGCGTGCACTGGCAACACTGGGGATGCAGTACAGTGAGTCCAGAGAGTGCACTGGCACCACTGGGGATGCACTGCAGTGAGTCCAGAGAGTGCACATGTCCACTCAGGGTGCAGTGCGGTGAGTCCAGAGAATGCACTGGCACCAATGGGGATGCAGTGCAGTGAGTCCAGAGAGCGCACTGGCTCCACTGGGGATGCAGTGCAGTGAGTCCTGTGAGTGTACTGGCACCACTGGGGATGCAGTGCAGTGAGTCCAGAGAGTGCACTGGCACCACTGGGGATGCACTTCAGTGAGTCCAGAGAGTGCACTGGCACCACTGGGGATGCACTGCAGTGAGTCCAGAGAGTGCACTGGCACCAACGGGGATGCACTGCAGTGAGTCCAGAGAGTGCACTGGCACCACTGGGGATGCACTTCAGTGAGTCCAGAGAGTGCACGGGCTCCACTGGGGATGCAGTGCAGTGAGTCCAGAGAGTGCACTGGCACCACTGGAGATGCAGTGCAGTGAGTCCAGAGAGTGCACTGACACCACTGGGGATGCAGTGCAGTGAGTCCACAGAGTGCACTGGCACCACTGGGGATGCAGTGCAGTGAGTCCAGAGAGTGCACTGGCACCACTGGGGATGCAGTGTAGTGAGTGCAGAGAGTGCACTGTGAACACTGGGGATGCAGTGCAGTGAGTCCAGAGAGTGCACTGGCACCACTGGGGATGCAGTGCAGTGAGTCCAGAGTGTGCACTGGCACCACTGGGGATGCACTGCAGTGAGTCCAGAGATTGCACTGGCACCACTGGGTATGCACCTCAGTGAGTCCAGAGAGTGCACTGGCACCACTGGTGATGCAGTTCAGTGAGTCCAGAGAATGCACTGGCACCACTGGGGATGCAGTGCAGTGAGTCCAGAGAGTGCACTGGCACCACTGGGGATGCAGTGCAGTGAGTCCAGAGAGTGCACTGGCACCAGAGGGAATGCACTGCAGTGAGTCCAGAGAGTGCACGGGCTCCACTGGGGATGCAGTGCAGTGAGTCCAGAGAGTGCACTGGCACCACTGGGGATGCAGTGCAGTGAGTCCAGAGAGTGCACTGGGACGACTGGGGATGCACTGCAGTGAGTCCAGAGAGTGCACTGGCACCACTGGGGATGCAGTACAGTGAGTCCACAGAGTGCACTTGTACCAGTGGGGATGCAGTACAGTGAATCCAGAGAGTGCAGTGGCACCACTGGGCATGCAGTGCAGTGAGTCCAGAGAGTGCACTGGCACCACTGGGGATGCACTTCAGTGACTCCAGAGAGTGCACTGGCACCACTGGGGATGCAGTGCAGTGAGTCCAAAGACTTCACTGGCAAAACTGGAGATGCAGTGCAGTGAGTCCAGAGAGTGCACTGGCACCACTGGGGATGCAGTGCAGTGAGTCCAGAGATTGCACTGGCACCACTGGGGATGCAGTGCAGTGAGTCCAGAGAGTGCACTGGCACCACTGGGGATGCACTGCAGTGAGTCCAGAGAGTGCACTGGCACCACTGGTGATGCAGTACAGTGAGTCCAGAGAGTGCACAGGCACCACTGGGGATGCACTGCAGTGAGTCCAGAGAGTGCACTGGCACCACTGGGGATGCACTACAGTGAGTCCAGAGATTGCACTGGCACCACTGGGGATGCAGTGCACTGAGTCCAGAGAGTGCACTGGCACCACTGGGGATGCAGTGCATTGAGTCCAGAGAGTGCACTGGCACAACTGGGGATGCACTTCAGTGAGTCCAGAGAGTGCACTGACACCACTGGGGATGCAGTGCAGTGAGTCCAGAGATTGCACTGGCACCACCGGGGCTGCAGTGCAGTGAGTCCAGAGAGTGCACTGGCACCACTGGGGATGCACTGCAGTGAGTCCAGAGAGTGCACTGGCACCACTGGGGATGCAGTACAGTGAGTCTAGAGAGTGCACTGGCACCACTGGGGATGCACTGCAGTGAGTCCAGAGAGTGCACTGGCACCACTGGGGATGCACTGCAGTGAGTCCAGAGAGTGCAGTGGCAATACTGGGGATGCAGTGCAGTGAGTCCAGAGAGTGCACTGGCACCACTGGGGATGCACTGCAGTGAGTCCAGAGAGTGCACTGGCACCACTGGGGATGCAGTGCAGTGAGTCCAGAGAGTGCACTGGCCGCACTGTGGATGCAGTGCAGTGAGTCCAGAGAGTGCACTGGCACCACTGGGGATGCACTGCAGTGAGTCCAGAGAGCGCACTGGCACCACTGGGGATGCACTGCAGTGAGTCCACAGAGTGCACTGGAACCACTGAGAATGCACTTCAGTGAGTCCAGAGAGTGCACTGGCACCACTGGGGATGCACTGCAGTGAGTCCAGAGAGTGCACTAGCACCACTGGGGAATGCAGTGCAGTGAGTCCAGTGAGTACACTGGCACCACTGGGGATGCAGTGCAGTGAGTCAAGAGAGTGCACTGGCACCACTGGGGATGCACTGCAGTGAGCCCAGAGAGTGCACTGGCACCACTGGGGATGCGGTGCCGGGAGTCCAGAGAGTGCTTTGGCACCACTGGGGATGCACTGCAGTGAGTCCAGAGAGTGCACTGGCACCACTGGGGATGCACTGCAGTGAGTCCAGAGAGTGCACTGGCACCACTGGGGATGCAGTGCAGTCAGTCCTGTGAGTGTACTGGCACCACTGGGGATGCAGTGCAGTGAGTCCAGAGAGTGCACTGGCAGCACTGGGGATGCAGTGCAGTGAGTCCAGAGAATGCACTGGCACCACTTGGGATGCAGTGCAGTGAGTCCAGAGAGTGCAGTGGCACCAACGGGGATGCAGTGCAGTGAGTCCAGAGAGTGCACTGGCACCACTGGGGATGCACTTCAGTGAGTCCAGAGAGTGCACGGGCTCCACTGGGGATGCAGTGCAGTGAGTCCAGAGAGTGCACTGGCACCACTGGGGATGCAGTGCAGTGAGTCCAGAGAGTGCACTGACACCACTGGGGATGCAGTGCAGTGAGTCCACAGAGTGCACTGGCACCACTGGGGATGCAGTGCAGTGAGTCCAGAGAGTGCACTGGCACCACTGGGGATGCAGTGTAGTGAGTGCAGAGAGTGCACTGTGAACACTGGGGATGCAGTACAGTGAGTCCAGAGAGTGCACTGGCACCACTGGGGATGCAGTGCAGTGAGTCCAGAGTGTGCACTGGCACCACTGGGGATGCACTGCAGTGAGTCCAGAGATTGCACTGGCACCACTGGGGATGCACCTCAGTGAGTCCAGAGAGTGCACTGGCACCACTGGTGATGCAGTTTTGTGAGTCCAGAGAATGCACTGGCACCACTGGTGATGCACTGCAGTGAGTCCAGAGAGTGCACTGGCACCACTGGGGATGCAGTGCAGTGAGTCCAGAGAGTGCACTGGCACCAGAGGGAATGCACTGCAGTGAGTCCAGTGAGTGCACTGGCACCACTGTGGATGCACTGCAGTGAGTCCAGAGAGTGCACTGGCACCACTGGGGATGCAGTGCAGTGAGTCCAGAGAGTGCACTGGCACCACTGGGGATGCACTGCAGTGAGTCCAGAGAGTGCACTGGCACCACTGGGGATGCACTGCAGTGAGTCCAGAGAGTGCACTGTCACCACTGGGGATGCAGTACAGTGAGTCCACAGAGTGCACTTGTACCAGTGGGGATGCAGTACAGTGAGTCCAGAGAGTGCAGTGGCACCACTGGGCATGCAGTGCAGTGAGTCCAGAGAGTGCACTGGCACCACTGGGGATGCACTTCAGTGACTCCAGAGAGTGCACTGGCACCACTGGGGATGCAGTGCAGTGAGTCCAAAGACTTCACTGGCAAAACTGGAGATGCAGTGCAGTGAGTCCAGAGAGTGCACTGGCACCACTGGGGATGCAGTGCAGTGAGTCCAGAGATTGCACTGGCACCACCGGGGCTGCAGTGCAGTGAGTCCAGAGAGTGCACTGGCACCACTGGGGATGCACTGCAGTGAGTCCAGAGAGTGCACTGGCACCACTGGTGATGCAGTACAGTGAGTCCAGAGAGTGCACTGGCACCACTGGGGATGCACTGCCGTGAGTCCAGAGAGTGCACTGGCACCACTGGGGATGCACTACAGTGAGTCCAGAGATTGCACTGGCACCACTGGGGATGCAGTGCACTGAGTCCAGAGAGTGCACTGGCACCACTGGGGATGCAGTGCAGTGAGTCCAGAGAGTGCACTGGCACAACTGGGGATGCACTTCAGTGAGTCCAGAGAGTGCACTGACACCACTGGGGATACAGTGCAGTGAGTCCAGAGAGTGCACTGGCACCACTGGGGATGCAGTGCAGTGAGTCCAGAGAGTGCTCTGGCACCACTGGGGATGCACGGCAGTGAGTCCAGAGAGTACACTTGCACCACTGGGGATG
The DNA here is from genome assembly GCF_964211835.1 of Anser anser. Classification (NCBI taxonomy): domain Eukaryota; kingdom Metazoa; phylum Chordata; class Aves; order Anseriformes; family Anatidae; genus Anser; species Anser anser. The sequence continues at coordinate 1,204,442 of NC_139732.1, read as the reverse complement.
CAGTGCAGTGAGTCCAGAGAGTTCACTGGCACCACTGGGGATGCAGTCCAGTGAGTCCAGTGAGTGCACTGGCACCACTGGGGATGCAGTTCAGTGACTGCAGAGAGTACACTGGCACCACCGGGGATTCACTGCAGTGAGTCCAGAGAGTGCACTGGCACCACCTGTGATGCAGTGCAGTGAGTCCAGTGAGTGCACTGGCACCACTGGGGATGCAGTGCTGTGACTCCAGAGAGCGCACTGGCACCACTGGGGATGCAGTGCAGTGAGTCCAGAGAGTGCACTGGCACCACTGGAGATGCAGTACAGTGAGTCCAGTGAATGCACTGGAACCACTGGGGATGCAGTGCAGTGAGTCCAGAGAGTGCACTGGCACCACTGGGGATGCAGTACAGTGAGTCCAGTGAGTGCACTGGTACCACTGGGCCTGCAGTGCAGTGAGTCCAGAGAGTGCACTGGCACCACTGGGGATGCAGTGAAGTGAGTCCAGAGAGTGCACTGGCATCACCGATGATGCAGTACAGTGAGTCCAGTGAGTGCACTGGCACTACTGGGGATGTAGTGCAGTGACTCGAGAGAGTGCACTGGCACCACTGGGGATGCAGTGCAGTGAGTCCAGAGAGTGCACTGGCAGCAGTGGGGATGCAGTGCAGTGAGTCCAGAGAGTGCACTGGCACCACTGGGGATGCAGTGCAGTGAGTCCAGAGACTTCACTGGCACCACTGGGAATGCAGTGCAGTGAGTGCAGAGAGTGCACTGGCACCACTGGGGATGCACTGCAGTGAGTCCAGAGAGTGCACTGGCACCACTGGTGATGCAGTGCAGTGAGTCCAGAGAGTGCACTGGCACCACTGGGGATGCACTTCAGTGAGTCCAGAGAGTGTACTGACACCACTGGGGATGCGGTGCAGTGAGTCCAGAGAGTGCACTGGCACCACTGGGGATGCAGTGCAGTGAGTCCAGACAGTGCACTGTCACCACTGGGGATGCACTGCAGTGAGTCCAGAGACTGCACTGGCACCACTGGGGATGCAGTGCAGTGAGTCCAGAGAGTGCACTGGCACCACTGGGGATGCAGTGCAGTGAGTCCAGAGAGTGCACTGGCACCACTGGTGATGCAGTCCAGTGAGTCCAGTGAATGCACTGGCACCACTGGGGATGCTGTGCAGTGAGTGCAGAGAGTGCACTGGCACCACCTGTGATGCAGTACAGTGTGTCCAGTGAGTGCACTGGCACCACTGGGGATGCAGTGCTGTGACTCCGGAGAGCGCACTGGCACCACTGGGGATGCAGTGCAGTCAGTCCAGTGAGTGCACTGGCACCACTGGGGATGCAGTGGAGTGAGTGCAGAGAGTGCACTGGCACCACTGGGGATGCACTTCAGTGAGTTCAGAGAGTGCACTTGCACCACTTGGGATGGGTTTCAAGCCAACTGCATTAACCGCTCATGCTTCTTTCTTATGAGACGTTAGTGAACCAATTACATAGCCTTGTCAAGACTAAATCACAGGTAAAAATCCTGTACATCTCATGTGGCCAACCACTCCCAACTAGGATTCCAAGAACCAGGAGGTTCGGTGAAAATAGGGCTAGTGCTATTAGAGGGGTGATTATTAGGGTGAGCCCTAAGCTGTCTTTAATGGAGAAGTATGGGTGGAATGGGATTTTGTCGCAGTCTGATACGATTCCTAGTGGGTTATTTGAGCCTGATTCGTGTAGGAAGGTTAGGTGGACTAGGGTGATTCCTGCAATTAGGAAGGGCAGTAGGAAGTGGATGGCGAAGAATCGGGTTAAGGTTGGATTGTCTACTGAGAATCCTCCTCAGGCTCATTCTACTAGAGTTTGCCCAATGTACGGGATGGCTGAGAATAGGTTGGTGATTACGGTGGCCCCTCAGAATGACATTTGTCCTCATGGTAGGACATACCCTACGAAGGCAGTTGCTATTAGGGTGAGTAGGAGGATTACTCCTGTGTTTCAGGTTTCTTTGTATAGGTAGGAGCCGTAGTAGAGGCCTCGTCCGATGTGTAAGTAGATGCAGATAAAGAAGAGCGAAGCACCGTTGGCGTGGAGGTTGCGGATGAGCCATCCGTACTGGACGTCTCGGCATGTGTGAGCTACTGAGGAGAAGGCGAGTGAAGTGTCTGCGGTGTAGTGTATGGCTAGTAGCAGGCCTGTTAGGATTTGTGTGGCTAAGCAGATGGCTAGAAGGGAGCCGAAGTTTCATCAGGCAGAGATGTTGGAGGGGGCGGGTAGGTCGATTAGGGAGTTGTTGATTATTTTTAGTAGGGGATGGGATTTGCGGATGTTAGGGGCCATTAGTGAGTCTGTGTGTTATTAGGATTATTACCAGGATGGAGAGGGCGAAGGATCCTAGGTAGGCCTTAATTAGCCCTGTGTGTATTGAGGTTGCGGCTTTGCTTGCGGCTACTTGTAGTTCAGCAAGGCCCTCTGGCCCTATTTTTTTGAGTCAGGAGAGGTCGATCAAGTGTAGGGCAATGTTTTGTCCCTTTTCTAGTAGGTTTTTGGAGAAGAATCGGTGTACTAGGGGGTTGAAGTACCCTAATGCAGAGGAGAAGTTTATGAGGGGGTTTGGTTTGGGGTGAGTGAGGGTGTGTGTTATGTTCGATAGTTCTAGGGCTAGGATGATTCCTAGGATTGTTATGAGGATGGCAGCGGTTTTGGTGATAAGGGGTATGGTTATTGGGGGGGTTTTGGTTGGTGTGATGAAAGAGGTAATGATTATTCCTGCTGTAATGCTGCCTAGGGCGAGTCGGGTTAGGGGGGCGGTGATTAGTGGGTTGTTTTCGTTTATTGATACTATTGGGGGGATTCGGGTTTGTCCAGCTTGGACTAGGATGGTTATGCGGATGCTGTAGGTTGCGGTGAATGCTGTGGCTATAAGGGTTAGGAGTAGGGCTCAAGTATTTAGGTATGATGTGTTTAAGCTTTCGATGATGAGGTCTTTTGAGTAGAATCCGGCTAGGAATGGGGTTCCTATCAGCGCCAGGTTTCCGATGGTTAGGCAGGAAGTAGTGACTGGGAGTATTTTCTGTAGGCCTCCTATCTTTCGGATATCTTGTTCTCCGTTTAGGTTGTGGATGATAGACCCTGAGCATAGGAATAGTATGGCTTTAAAGAAGGCATGGGTTGAGATGTGTAGGAAGGCTAGTTGTGGGAGGTTTAGTCCGATAGTGACTATTATTAGTCCTAGTTGGCTGGATGTTGAGAAAGCAATGATTTTTTTGATGTCATTTTGGGTTAGGGCGCATGTGGCAGCGAATAGGGTTGATAGAGCACCTAGGCATAGGCAGGCAGTTAGGGCTGTCTGGTTGGTGGCTAGCAGGGGGTGCATGCGGATGAGCAGGAAGATTCCGGCTACTACTATGGTACTGGAGTGCAGTAGGGCTGATACTGGGGTGGGGCCTTCTATTGCTGCGGGCAGTCATGGGTGGAGTCCAAATTGGGCGGATTTTCCTGCGGCTGCGAGGATTAATCCTATGAGGGGGAGGATTGGGGTTTGGTGGGGGTGTACGGCTTGTTGGATCTCTCAGGTGTTGAATGTTGAAGCTAGTCATGCTATGCTCAGGGTCAGTCCGACGTCTCCGATTCGGTTGTAGATTACGGCTCGTAGGGCGGCGGTGTTGGCATCTGCTCGGCCTTGTCATCAGCCGATGAGAAGGAAGGACATGATTCGTACTCCTTCCCAGCCTACGAATAGGAGGAATATGTTGTTTGCGGTTGTTAGGAGGAGTATGGCGACTAGGAATGTCAGTAGGTAGGTGAAAAATTTTGTTACGTATGGCTCTGAGGCCATGTATCATATGGCGAATTGTAGGATTGATCATGTTACAAATAGGGCGATTGGAAGAAATGTTATTGAGTATTGGTCTATTTTTAGGCTCAGGGGGATTTTAAAGTTTATAATGAATTTTCACTCCCAGTGGCAGGTGACAGATTCTACTCCCGAGTAGATGAATGCGGTTGTAGGGGCTAGGCTAATTAGGAATGCGGTTTTAACAGCGCGGGTGGTGGCTTGTGGGGTGTTTTTAAAGTTTTTAAATAGAAATGGCAGGATGATTGGGGTTAGGAGGATTGTCAGCGTGAGTAGTGTGAGGGAGTTGATTAGTAGTGTGGGGTTCACTCCTTTTACTTGGATTTGCACCAAGATGGGTGGTTCCTAAGACCAGTGGATTGCTGTTATCCTTTAAAAGTAAGGGGGCTGAGGTTTTAGGCTCAGATGTAAGAGTTAGCAGCTCTTGTTGGTTAAACCCTCCCCTCGGCAGGTAAGAAGGTTTGAACTTCTATTCTTAGAATCACAGTCTAATGTTTGGTTTAAACTATACTTGCATGAGGGGATTCCGGAGATCAGTTCGGGTTTGAGGATTAGGAGGAATATTGGGATAATGTGGAGTGTTATGAGCAGGTGTTCTCGCGTGGTTGAGTTTTGCATAGATGTGATGTGGGAGGGGATTGAGCCTCGTTGGGTCATTAGTAGTATGAATAAGGTGTAGGAGGCGGTTAGTAGGGTTGCGATTCCTGTTAGGATGATCGTGAAGGCAGATCAGTTGAATAAGGTGATTATAATGGTTAGCTCTGCTATGAGGTTTGTTGTTGGGGGTAAGGCTATGTTTGTTAGATTGGCCAGCAATCATCAGGTAGCTATGAGTGGTAGGAGAGGTTGTAGGCCTCGTGTGAGTAGTAGAATTCGGCTGTGCGTACGTTCATAGTTTGTGTTGGCTAGGCAGAATAGTATGGAGGAAGTTAGTCCATGGGAAATTATTAGGATCATTGCCCCTGAGAATGATCAGTGGGTTTGGATTATTCCTGCGGCGATAACTAGGCCTATGTGGCTAACGGATGAATAAGCGATTAGTGATTTTAGGTCTGTCTGTCGTAGGCAGATTGAGCTAGTCATTAGGGCGCCTCATAGGGCCAGGGTTAGGAAGGGGTAGTGCAGGAGGTTGGACAGTGGGCCCATAAATAGAGTGACTCGTATAATTCCGTATCCTCCTAGCTTTAGTAGTAGGGCGGCGAGGAGTATTGAGCCTGCGATGGGTGCTTCTACGTGGGCTTTTGGCAGTCAGAGGTGTAGGCCGTATAGTGGGGCTTTTACTATGAATGCTATGAGCAGTGCTAGACCTGATAGTATTCCTGTCCATGAGGTGGATAGGGTTGGGTGGGTTAGTTGTAGGGTTGGCAGGTGCAGGGTGCCAATTTTCACGTATAGGTGTATGATTGTGATTAGCAGGGGTAGAGAGCTTACTGGCGTGTAGAATAGCAGGTAGATGCCAGCGCTTAGGCGTTCTGGTTGGTTCCCCCATCGGGTGATTAAGATTAGGGTGGGAATGAGGGTTGCTTCAAATGAGATGTAAAATAGTGCTAGTTCTGTGGTGGAAAAGGCTAGTAGGATGAATGGCTGGACTGCGACTAAGGTTGAGATAAAGATTCGTTTGCGTTGTAGGGGTTCTTGTTGCAGGTGGTTTTGGCTTGCTATGATTATGAGTGGGAGTAGTCAGCAGGATAGTACTAGGAGGGGGGATGAGATTTGGTCAATTCCTGTTCAGTTGGATAAAAATTTGTAGGGGTAGTAGGTTGGGATTAATCACTGTAGGCTTAGGGCAGCGATTAGGAGGCTGTATAAGGTGGTGTTAGTCCATAGAAATTTTGGTGGAGACAGCAGGGCTGTTGGAAGAAGTATGATTGTGGGTAGGATGATTTTTAGCATTGCAGGAGGTTTAGGTTGTGTAGATGGTCGGAGCCATGTGTGCGGGTGGAGGCTACTAGGATGGCCAGGCCTGTGCCCGCCTCACACGCTGAGAAGGTTAGCATGAGAATTGGTACCATGGTGAATGAGGAGACTTGGTTTTCGATGGATCATATTGATAGGCCTACGAATATCGATAATATTATGCTTTCAAGGCATAGTAGGGCGGATACTAGGTGGGTTCGGTGGAAGGCTAGTCCTAGTCCGCTGAAAATGAAGGCTGAGTAGAAGCTTAAATGTAGGGGCGACATAAGAAAGTTACAGGGTTGGCTGTAATCTGCTGGGTCGAAACCAGCTATCTTTTTGGTTAGACTAACTTTCTGTTATTCTGCTCATTCTAGGCCCCCTTGAATTCACTCGTAGGCCAGTCCGAGTGTTAGGAGAAGGAGGATCACTACAGTTCAGGTGAGGGTCATTAGGGGGGATTGGAGTTGGACGGCTCATGGCAGGGGGAGTAGGAGGGCGATTTCTAGGTCGAATAGGACGAACAGGATGGCTACTGAGGAAGAATCGGACTGAGAATGGTAATCGAGCAGATCCAAGTGGGTCGAATCCACATTCGTACGGTGAGAGTTTCTCTGAGTCGGGGTTTATTTGGGCGAGTCAGAAGTTTAATGCGGTTAGGGCGGCGCTTAGGATTGATGATAGGGCGAATATGAACATGAGTGCGTTCATTGCTCTCCTCTGGGTTTATACCAGATTCTAGAGATTGGAAGTCAATTGTAATTAATATACTAGAAGAGCAAGATCCTCATCAGTAGATGGTTATGTAGAGGAATAGTCAGATGACGTCTACGAAGTGAAGTATCAGGCTGCTGCCTCGAATCCGAAGTGGTGGTCTGATGTAAAGTGGAACTTGATCAGTCGGAAGAGGCAGACGGTCAGGAAGGAGGATCCGATGATTACGTGGAGTCCGTGGAATCCAGTGGCAACGAAGAAGGTAGATCCGTAGACGCTATCGGCGATTGAGAATGGGGCTTCGTGGTATTCTATTGCTTGTAGGGCTGTGAAGTAGAATCCCAGGAGGATCGTTAGGGTTAGGGCGTGGATGGCGTGTTTTCGGTTTCCTTCTGTGATGCTGTGATGGGCTCACGTTACGGTAACGCCTGAGGCTAGTAGGATGGCTGTGTTTAGTAGGGGGACTTCTATCGGGTTGAGTGGTTTAATTCCTGTTGGGGGTCATTGGCCTCCTAGTTCTGGGGTTGGGGCCAGGCTCGAGTGGAAGAACGCTCAGAAGAACCCTAAGAAGAAGAATGCTTCGGATGTGATGAAAAGGATTATGCCGTATCGTAGGCCTTTTTGGACTGTGGGAGTGTGATGGCCTTGGAAGGTGCTTTCTCGTACAATGTCTCGTCATCATTGGAGTATTACTAGGAGTATTGAGATGAGGCCTAGGGTTAGTAGTATGGATGAGTTGTAGTGGAATCACATGATTAATCCTGAGGTTGTGAGTAGGGCGGCGGCTGCCCCGAAGATTGGTCAAGGGCTTGGGTCAACTATGTGGTATGAGTGTGCTTGGTGTGCCATTAGATGTTTTCTTGTAAGTATAGGCTTAGAAGGAGCACGAAGACGTAGGCCTGGATTATGGCTACTGCTACTTCTAGGATGGTTAGGAGTAGTAGGATGATTATTGTTAGGATGGATACTGCAGGAAGGGTGGGTATTAATGCAATGGAGGCTGTAGAGATGAGTTGGATGAGTAAGTGTCCTGCTGTAAGGTTGGCTGTAAGGCGGACTCCGAGGGCTAGGGGGCGGATTAGTAGGCTGGTTGTTTCGATCAGGATTAGTGCGGGGATTAGGGGTGTAGGGGTACCTTCGGGTAATAGGTGGGCTAAAGAGGCTGATGGTTGGTTTCGTAGGCCTGTTAGTAGTGTGGCGAGCCATAGTGGGAAGGCTAGGGCTATGTTCATAGATAGTTGGGTGGTTGGGGTGAATGTATATGGAAGGAGGCCTAGAAGGTTGATTGTAAGAAGTATGATTATTAGGGATGTAAATATTATGGCTCATTTGTGGCCATTTTTGTTGAGTGGGACTATTAGTTGTTTTGTGATTAGGTGAAGGAGTCATGTTTGGATAGTAGAAAGGCGGTTGTTGATTCATCGGTTGTTTGGGGACGGGAATAGTAGGGCTGGGAAGAGTAGGGATAGTAGGATTAAGGGGATGCCAAATAGATTGGGGCTGGAAAATTGGTCAAAGAAGCTTAGGTTCATGGTCAGGATCATGGTGTGGGTTTGGTAGTGAGGGAGGTCTTATTTGATGGGGGGTTGGTTGTGGTGAAGGCTAGTAGTTTTGGTTGGATGAGGAGTGCTAGGGTTAATCAGGTTATAATTATGATTGAAAATCATGGTGCGGGGTTAAGCTGTGGCATATCATTAAGGAGGGGGAAGTCCCTCTTTGGCTAGCTTAAAAGGCTAGTGCTGTTGCATAGCTTCTTAATGATTAGGATGATGATAGAAGGGACGATCAGGCCTCGAAATGTGGGAGTGGGGTTGATTCTACTACAATGGGTATGTAGCTGTGATTAGCCCCGCAAATTTCTGAGCATTGTCCGTAAAAAATCCCAGGCCGGGTGGTAATGAATGAAGTTTGGTTTAGTCGGCCTGGGATTGCGTCTGTTTTAACTCCGAGCGTTGGGACTGCTCAGGAGTGGAGTACGTCTCCTGCAGTAATGATCACGCGGATGGGGGATTCTATTGGGATAACTACGCGGTGGTCAACTTCTAGCAGTCGGAAGTGGCCGTTGGGTAAGTCTGGGGTGGGCACTATGTAGGAGTCGAATGATAGGTCTTTGAAGTCTGTGTATTCGTAGCTTCAGTATCATTGGTGGCCGATGGCTTTTAGGGTGAGGTCTGGTTCGTCGATTTTGTCCATTATGTAGAGGATTTGTAGGGATGGGAGGGCGAGGAGTACCAGGACGATAGCAGGTAGGATTGTCCAGATCAGCTCTACTTCTTGGGCGTCTACAGCATTGGACGAGAGTTTTTCTGTTAGTATGTGGGCTAAAAGGTAGAGAACTAGGCTGCAGATAGCTAGGGCAACGATTAGGGCGTGGTCGTGGAATTCAACGAGTTCTTCTATGATGGGTGATGAGGCGTCTTGGAATCCTAGTTGGGAGTGGTTGGCCACATGAGATGTACAGGATTTTTACCTGTGATTTAGTCTTGACAAGGCTATGTAATTGGTTTACTAACGTCTCATAAGAAAGAAGCATGAGCGGTTAATGCAGTTGGCTTGAAACCAGCATGTGAGGGTTCGATTCCTTCCTTTCTTGTACTTGGACGAAGGCCGGTTCCTCGAAAGTATGGTATGGGGGAGGGCAGCCGTGGATTCATTCAACGTTTGTGGTAGTTAGTTCTGGTTGTAGGACTTTTCGTTTGGCCGGAAAGGCTTCTCAGATGATGAATATTAGTATGATTACGGCTACTATTGAGATTAGGGAGCCGATGGAGGAAATGGTGTTTCATAGTGTGTAGGCGTCGGGATAGTCCGAGTATCGTCGGGGTATTCCTGCTAGGCCTAGGAAGTGCTGGGGGAAGAACGTTAGGTTTACTCCTGTAAATATTACCCCGAAGTGGGCTTTTGCTCATGTTTGGTGTAGGGTAAACCCAGTGAGTAGTGGGAATCAGTGAGTAAATCCTGCTAGAGGCCATCCTAGTATAGGTAGAAGGTAAGTAAGGCCAATTTGGGGCTGTAAACTAGGATGATGGCGATTCAGCCTAAGTGGGAGATGGACGAGAAGGCTAGGATTTTGCGTGTTTGTGTTTGGTTCAGTCCTATTCAGCCTCCTAGTGCTGTTGAGGCTAGGGCCATGGCGGTGAGTAGAGCTGGGTCGAGGGATTTGGATGTTAGTAGGAGCAGGGTTAGTGGGGGGAATTTTATGAGGGTCGAGAGTAGCAGGGCTGTTATTAGTGGCGATCCTTGTAGTACTTCTGGGAATCAGAAGTGAAATGGCACTAGGCCCAGTTTAATAGCGATTGCTGCTGTCAGTAGTAGACAGGAGGTTGGGTGGTTTATTTGTGTGATGTCTCATTGGCCGGTGACTCAGGCATTGGTTATGCTAGAGAATAGGACCAGGGCGGAAGCAGCTGCTTGGGTTAGGAAGTATTTCGTTGCGGCTTCTACTGCTCGTGGGTGGTGGGATTTGGCAATTAGGGGAATGATGGCTAGTGTGTTGATCTCCAGTCCTGTCCAGGCCAGAACTCAGTGGTTGCTGGAAATTGTGATTGTGGTGCCCAAGATGAGGCTGAAGGTTATGATTGGGGTCGCGTAAGGGTTCATTAGTAGAGGAGGGGGTTAAACCATCATTTTCGGGGTATGGGCCCGATAGCTTGATTAGCTGACTCTACTAGAAAATAATATAAGGGAAGTATGGAGAATTTTGATTTCTCTTGTGTGGGTTCAATTCCTACTTTTCTAAGGTCAACAGGAAATGAGAGGGCTGTTATACCTCTATGTTCACTTTATCATAGTGACCCTTTGTAGTTCAGGCACATTTCCTTATGTAAGGAGGTAGGCCTGCATAGCAGATAGGTATGCTGATGTGTCAGAGGCACAGAGCTAGTGTGAGGGGTAGGAAGTTTTTTCATAGTAGGTGCATTAGTTGGTCATATCGGAATCGTGGGTATGAAGCTCGGACCCATAAGAAACCAGAAGATAGTAGGAGGACTTTTGTGGCTAGGATGACGGGGAATAGTTCTGTGGGTGGCCCTAGGGCGCTTGGGTTTAGGAATATGATGGCTGTAAGTGTATTTATTAGCATAATGTTCACATATTCAGCTAGGAAGAATAAGGCGAAGGGTCCTGCGGCGTATTCAACGTTAAACCCTGAGACTAGCTCAGATTCACCCTCTGTGAGGTCAAAAGGAGCTCGGTTTGTCTCTGCTAGGGTGGATACGTATCATATTATTGCTAGGGGTCATGAGGAGAAAATGAAGTATAGAGGCTCCTGTGCGACGGCAAAGGAGCTGAGTGTGTAGCTTCCGCTTAGTATGATTATTGATAGCAGGATTATGGCCAGTGTCACTTCGTATGAAATGGTCTGTGCTACTGCCCGTAGGGCTCCGATTAGTGCGTATTTTGAGTTCGAGGCTCAGCCTGATCATAGGACTGAGTAGACGGCTAGGCTTGACATGGCTATTAGGAAGAGAACTCCGAGGTTTAGATCTGCTAGGGGAAATGGGAGTGGTAGTGGTGCTCAAGTGGTGAGGGCTAGGACAAGGGCTAGTATTGGTATCAGAATGAATAGAAGTGGGGAAGAGGTAGAGGGTCGGATGGGCTCTTTGGTAAATAGTTTCAGTCCGTCCGCAAATGGTTGAAGTAGGCCAAAAGGCCCGACAACGTTAGGGCCTTTGCGGGATTGTATGTAGCTTAGGATTTTCCGTTCTACTAGGGTTAGGAAGGCTACGGCAATCAGGATTGGGATGATGTATAGGAGGGATATAATGAGGCAGCTTAGTGTTGTTATTTGAATCATGGGTGAAGCTAGGGAGAGGATTTGAACCTCTGGGGAAAGGGCTTAAGCCTTCTGCACTTGCCGGGCTCTGCCACTCTAGCTGGTCCTTTTCTAGGATTGAAAGTGGTGGGGGAAGGCCCTCTTCACGGTTTAGTTGGTTTCACTGCTTAGAGGGGGGGGGCGTGCTTGTGGTATTGGCCCCACTTTCCCGGTCCTTTCGTACTGGGGAGAGTGTGTCATAGATAGAAACCGACCTGGATTGCTCCGGTCTGAACTCAGATCACGTAGGACTGTTAATCGTTGAACAAACGAACCCTTAATAGCGGCTGCACCATTAGGATGTCCTGATCCAACATCGAGGTCGTAAACCCCCCTGTCGATATGGGCTCTTGAGGGGGATTGCGCTGTTATCCCTGGGGTAGCTTGGTCCATTAATCAATTATATTGGGTCTGGTCACTGTTAGCACTTTGAGGGGTAGCTCTAGGTAAAGAGGTATGGTCTTGTTTTTGGAGGATTTGTTCTCCTCCAAGGTCGCCCCAACCGAAAAATATCGACCAGGCTCTGCGATGGTAGTGGCCCCAGTGGGGTTGATTGAGGATTCGCGGTGGTCGTTGATTTTTAAGTTCCACAGGGTCTTCTCGTCTTATGTTCACATCCCCGCTTTTGCACGGGGAGATCAATTTCACTGATTATCTGTGAGAGACAGTTAAGACCTCGTTTAGCCATTCATACAAGTCTCGATTTATGGGACAATTGATTGCGCTACCTTTGCACGGTTAGGATACCGCGGCCGTTAAACCTAAGTCACCGGGCAGGCATCACCTTCAATACTTGTTTAATTTGCTGAAGGCTATGTTTTTGGTAAACAGTCGGGCCTTATTAATTTGCCGAGTTCCTTTCACAGATTTTAATCGCTCTTATAGGCGCTCCTGAGTCGGGTTAACAGGGTTAGTTAATACGTGGTCTTGTAGGGGTTTTTGTATCTGTCTAGGTCTGTTAATAATGTTTCTATGTAAGCTTGCGCCGTTAGAGGGGTGTGGCCCTGAGTTACTTATTTTAGCATTAATTCTCCTATATTCATAGGTTGACCTGTTTGTGATAAGGGAATCATCTTATTTTGGTATTTTTAGGTGGTGGAGCTTTGACGCACTCTTTTTTGATGGCTGCTTTAGGGCCCACGGTAGGATCAGTAGTAAGAATTATCCGCTAGTCGAGGTTGTGTCCTTTTTTAATGGAGCTGTCCCTCCATTAAATAGCTCTTAATCATCTCATTAGGGTTCAGGATGTCCGGTAGGGAGGATTAAGGGGGAACTTAGATTCGTTTCACAGGTAACCAGCTATCACCCAGCTCGGTTGGCTTTTCACCTCTACTGACAAGTCATCCCACTCTTTTGCAACAGAGACGGGTTCGCTCTCTTTAACTGCTTGAAAGTAGCTCGCTTGGGTTTCGGGGGGGCAAACTTTAGTTCACTTTGCTTGGTTGTTCTCGCTAAACCATGATGCAAAAGGTACAAGGGTTGATCTTTGCTGTCTGTCGCTTTGATTGTTTCACTGCTATTTCATCTTTCCCTTACGGTACTGGGGTCTCTATCGCGTCTAAGTGTCTTTTCTATCGCCTATACTAAGACTGTAAAATGCTTTAGTTTAATTAGTTTAGTAAATTCTTTAGTTTTGGTGTACTATTTGTGTGGTTGAGCTAGAGGGGGGGCTTCAAGACGATCCGGTCTAGTAGATATCTTTCAGGTGTAAGCTGAGTGCTTTGGTGTTATAGCTACGTCTTGATATTCTAAGTACACCTTCCGGTACACTTACCTTGTTACGACTTACCTCATCTTCAGCGTATTTATGGTATTAGTTATGTGGGATGTGGCTTTTGAGGAGGGTGACGGGCGGTATGTACGTGCCCCAGGGCCGGCTTAAAGTAGGCTCTATTGTCCCACTTTACTGCTAAATCCGCCTTCCAGAAGTGGTTTCACGCTTCTTTCCGTGTGCCCTATGAATAGGGAATGTAGCCCATTTCTTCCACTCCATAGGCTATACCTTGACCTGTCTTATTAGCGGGGTGCTATTGTGTCCACTGTTGTGCTCTCATTCGAGGTGGGCTGGCGACGGCGGTATGTAGGCTGTGTTGGCAAGGGGTGGTTGGGTTAATCGGGGATTATCGATTGTAGAACAGGCTCCTCTAGGTGGGTTTGGGGCACCGCCAAGTCCTTAGAGTTTTAAGCGTTTGTGCTCGTAGTTCTCTGGCGGATACTTCGGTAAAGTAAGTATCAAGATTTAGGGCCAGGCATAGTGGGGTATCTAATCCCAGTTTGGGCCCTGGCTTTCGTGGGTTTAAATCAGTCGTTAGTTCCTAAGATCATCTTAATGGTGTGTTTAGGTGCATCTTGGGCTTATGACAGCTCAGTTGCATTTTGATCTTAGTTAGCTAGGATAGGCATTTTACCACTCTTTACGCCGTGTCAATAGGACGGTTGATTTGGGTTTCTTGTATGACCGCGGTGGCTGGCACAAGATTTACCAACCCTTGAAGTTAGGCTGTTGCTATAACTAAGTCAAGTTTGCACTCATTGCTTAATGTTAATTACTGCTGAATACCCGTGGGGGCGTGGCTTAGCGAGGCGTCTTGGGCTACTACTTGGGTGTGCCTGATACCCGCTCCTCAAGGCCTGTATGGGGGTAGGTGGTCGAGGGCGTTTACACTGGGGCGCGGATACTTGCATGTATATATTTAGCAAAAACCAACCGTAAGGTTAGGACTAAGTCTTTTGTCCGCAGGCATGTTTTATGCCATCTTGGCAACTTCAGTGCCATGCTTTGTGTTAAGCTATGTGGACGGGGGTGTGGTTAGCTGATAGTTGAGTGGTGAGTGAGAGTGAAGTATATGAAATTATTGCTTGTGTTTACTATTTTTAGTACTGGAGTTTCTCTAATAAGTTTAAGTTATTTTGTATGTGTTTGTGTGTATATATACATCGTTCCGATGATGTCATGGAAGGGATGATTAATGGAGTTTTAGAGGTAGTTTGCTGGGATTGGGCGATGAAGGTTTATGCTACATGGTGGTTAGCGAAAGTTTACTGGTTTAGTTTGTGAAGCGCAGGGGTTGCGCTTAATGATTTGTTGTTTTGTGCTATGTCCAACGAGCATTCATCCAATAGCCCCATTTAACCCGGAGGGTGTAGGTAACATTAACTGAATGTGGTCAAAGTGCATCAGTGTCAGGATGATTCCCCATATACGCCAACCGTCTCATCGAGGGACCCTTGAAATATAGGATAGGCCGTGAGGCAGGTGTGTCCAGGCTTAGATTGTGGGACCCCCGAGATCACTGGGAATAGCCACCTGTGAGGTAACCCCGGAAAAAATAAGAGGAACCAGAGGCGCCAAAAAGCTGGAACATGCCGCGATTACGCATTGAGAAGGTGAAAGTACTCACAGATGCCACTTTGAAGGGCAAGGAGGGGTGAGTGAACCCAATGGATGGCCCTGACCGAGGAACCAGAGGCGCAAAAATGTGAGGAGGGCGAGGGGTTTAGGGGGAACGTATGGGCCTGAAGCTAGTCATACCGGACATTATGTGCAACGGGTTGCTGATTTCACGTGAGGAGTACGATTAATAAATCCGTCTGATACGAACTGCATGAGATATGTGGTGGAGAGTTGTTGTTGGAGCATGTCCTGTGAGCATTCATTAAAATGGGGTCTTGTTATGCGCTTGAGTGGAGTTGTATTGGGTGTTGTGGGGTATGGTCCTAGAACATTCATGCCGGGTGGTTTGGTAGGAGTGTGTTTAAGGGTTTAATGGCCGTGTACATGTATGGGTTTAGCACCTGCTTATAAGATAGTCCGTATATAATGTATATTACTGGTACTATAGTATGTATGTATATGGGGTATATAAATTTATGCACGAATATGCATAACCAAATACCCCCGCCTCGGGGGGGGAGGGGGGGGGGGTTAAGCATAATGGCATAGATGGGGTAGAATTATTGGGGGCTTGCGGTTAGTTCCTGTAGTTGAGAACAATGGCGGCTTTTCGAGCCGCAGGCCTCGGGTAGTGTCCGGGCAGGAATAATGACTTATTTTATGTTTTTTTTAGGGATTTGCTTTGCGGTGGGTGTTTTGGGTGTGGCGTCGAATCCTTCGCCGTATTATGGGGTTGTTGGTTTGGTGTTAGCGTCTGTGGCGGGGTGCGGGTGGTTGCTGGGCCTTGGGGTTTCGTTCGTGGCTTTAGTGCTGTTTATGGTGTATTTGGGGGGTATGCTGGTGGTGTTTGTTTACTCAGTAGCTTTAGCAGCGGAGCCTTTCCCTGGGGCTTGGGGGGATTGACGGGTGATTGGATGTGCAGTAGCGTTTGTGGCAATTGTTTTTGGGGGGTTGGTGTTTGGGGGGTTTATGGGGGCTTGGAAGTTCGGGGTTTCTACTGTGAATAATGTTGGGGTGTTTGTTGTTCGGTCGGATTTTAGTGGAGTTTCCATGTTTTATTCACATGGGGCAGGGATGTTTTTAGTGGCGGGTTGGGGGCTGTTGTTGACTTTGTTTGTTGTATTGGAGCTTGTGCGGGGGTTGTCGCGGGGTGCTATTCGGGCGGTTTAGGGGTTAGGGTCAGAGAATAGTTTATTGAAAATGCCAGCTTTGGGAGCTGGAGATAAAGGTTTGAGTCCTTTTTTTCTGAGTTTGGGGTACTCTAAGAAGTGGTAAGTCTTCAATCTTTGGTTTACAAGACCAATGTTTTTATAAACTATTAGAGTATTTAGCAGTTGAGTATTTTGTTTTCTAGGGCGCTTGCGGCGGGGAGGAGAAATAGGAGGATAGTGAAGTAGGCGATTGAAGCGAGTTGGCCGATGATGATGAATGGGTGTTCGACGGGTTGGCTTCCTACTCATGTTAGGACGAGGAGGTCGGCGACTAGTACTCAGAATAGGAGCTGGGAGAGTGGTCGGAATGTTATTGCTCGTTGTTTTGATTTGTGCAGGAATGGGATTAGGAATAGGATCAGTACGGAGGCGGCCAGTGCTAATACGCCTCCTAGTTTATTTGGGATTGAACGTAGGATGGCGTAGGCGAATAGGAAGTATCATTCTGGCTTGATGTGTGGTGGGGTTACTAGCGGGTTTGCTGGGGTGAAGTTTTCTGGGTCTCCCAGGAGGTTAACCGCTCATGCTTCTTTCTTATGAGACGTTAGTAAACCAATTACATAGCCTTGTCAAGACTAAATCACAGGTAAAAATCCTGTACATCTCATGTGGCCAACCACTCCCAACTAGGATTCCAAGACGCCTCATCACCCATCATAGAAGAACTCGTTGAATTCCACGACCACGCCCTAATCGTTGCCCTAGCTATCTGCAGCCTAGTTCTCTACCTTTTAGCCCACATACTAACAGAAAAACTCTCGTCCAATGCTGTAGACGCCCAAGAAGTAGAGCTGATCTGGACAATCTTACCTGCTATCGTCCTGGTACTCCTCGCCCTCCCATCCCTACAAATCCTCTACATAATGGACGAAATCGACGAACCAGACCTCACCCTAAAAGCCATCGGCCACCAATGATACTGAAGCTACGAATACACAGACTTCAAAGACCTATCATTCGACTCCTACATAGTGCCCACCCCAGACTTACCCAACGGCCACTTCCGACTGCTAGAAGTTGACCACCGCGTAGTTATCCCAATAGAATCCCCCATCCGCGTGATCATTACTGCAGGAGACGTACTCCACTCCTGAGCAGTCCCAACGCTCGGAGTTAAAACAGACGCAATCCCAGGCCGACTAAACCAAACTTCATTCATTACCACCCGGCCTGGGATTTTTTATGGACAATGCTCAGAAATTTGCGGGGCTAATCACAGCTACATACCCATTGTAGTAGAATCAACCCCACTCCCACATTTCGAGGCCTGATCGTCCCTTCTATCATCATCCTAATCATTAAGAAGCTATGCAACAGCACTAGCCTTTTAAGCTAGCCAAAGAGGGACTTCCCCCTCCTTAATGATATGCCACAGCTTAACCCCGCACCATGATTTTCAATCATAATTATAACCTGATTAACCCTAGCACTCCTCATCCAACCAAAACTACTAGCCTTCACCACAACCAACCCCCCATCAAATAAGACCTCCCTCACTACCAAACCCACACCATGATCCTGACCATGAACCTAAGCTTCTTTGACCAATTTTCCAGCCCCAATCTATTTGGCATCCCCTTAATCCTACTATCCCTACTCTTCCCAGCCCTACTATTCCCGTCCCCAAACAACCGATGAATCAACAACCGCCTTTCTACTATCCAAACATGACTCCTTCACCTAATCACAAAACAACTAATAGTCCCACTCAACAAAAATGGCCACAAATGAGCCATAATATTTACATCCCTAATAATCATACTTCTTACAATCAACCTTCTAGGCCTCCTTCCATATACATTCACCCCAACCACCCAACTATCTATGAACATAGCCCTAGCCTTCCCACTATGGCTCGCCACACTACTAACAGGCATGTTTAACCATGTACGTGCCCCAGGGCCGGCTTAAAGTAGGCTCTATTGTCCCACTTTACTGCTAAATCCGCCTTCCAGAAGTGGTTTCACGCTTCTTTCCGTGTGCCCTAAGAATTGGGAATGTAGCCCATTTCTTCCACTCCATAGGCTATACCTTGACCTGTCTTATTAGCGGGGTGCTATTGTGTCCACTGTTGTGCTCTCATTCGAGGTGGGCTGGCGACGGCGGTATGTAGGCTGTGTTGGCAAGGGGTGGTTGGGTTAATCGGGGATTATCGATTGTAGAACAGGCTCCTCTAGGTGGGTTTGGGGCACCGCCAAGTCCTTAGAGTTTTAAGCGTTTGTGCTCGTAGTTCTCTGGCGGATACTTCGGTAAAGTAAGTATCAAGATTTAGGGCCAGGCATAGTGGGGTATCTAATCCCAGTTTGGGCCCTGGCTTTCGTGGGTTTAAATCAGTCGTTAGTTCCTAAGATCATCTTAATGGTGTGTTTAGGTGCATCTTGGGCTTATGACAGCTCAGTTGCATTTTGATCTTAGTTAGCTAGGATAGGCATTTTACCACTCTTTACGCCGTGTCAATAGGACGGTTGATTTGGGTTTCTTGTATGACCGCGGTGGCTGGCACAAGATTTACCAACCCTTGAAGTTAGGCTGTTGCTATAACTAAGTCAAGTTTGCACTCATTGCTTAATGTTAATTACTGCTGAATACCCGTGGGGGCGTGGCTTAGCGAGGCGTCTTGGGCTACTACTTGGGTGTGCCTGATACCCGCTCCTCAAGGCCTGTATGGGGGTAGGTGGTCGAGGGCGTTTACACTGGGGCGCGGATACTTGCATGTATATATTTAGCAAAAACCAACCGTAAGGTTAGGACTAAGTCTTTTGTCCGCAGGCATGTTTTATGCCATCTTGGCAACTTCAGTGCCATGCTTTGTGTTAAGCTATGTGGACGGGGGTGTGGTTAGCTGATAGTTGAGTGGTGAGTGAGAGTGAAGTATATGAAATTATTGCTTGTGTTTACTATTTTTAGTACTGGAGTTTCTCTAATAAGTTTAAGTTATTTTGTATGTGTTTGTGTGTATATGTACATCGTTCCGATGATGTCATGGAAGGGATGATTAATGGAGTTTTAGAGGTAGTTTGCTGGGATTGGGCGATGAAGGTTTATGCTACATGGTGGTTAGCGAAAGTTTACTGGTTTAGTTTGTGAAGCGCAGGGGTTGCGCTTAATGATTTGTTGTTTTGTGCTATGTCCAACGAGCATTCATCCATGCCTTCTTTAAAGCCATACTATTCCTATGCTCAGGGTCTATCATCCACAACCTAAACGGAGAACAAGATATCCGAAAGATAGGAGGCCTACAGAAAATACTCCCAGTCACTACTTCCTGCCTAACCATCGGAAACCTGGCGCTGATAGGAACCCCATTCCTAGCCGGATTCTACTCAAAAGACCTCATCATCGAAAGCTTAAACACATCATACCTAAATTCTTGAGCCCTACTCCTAACCCTTATAGCCACAGCATTCACCGCAACCTACAGCATCCTCATAACCATCCTAGTCCAAGCTGGACAAACCCGAATCCCCCCAATAGTATCAATAAACGAAAACAACCCACTAATCACCGCCCCCCTAACCCGACTCGCCCTAGGCAGCATTACAGCAGGAATAATCATTACCTCTTTCATCACACCAACCAAACGCCCCCCAATAACCATACCCCTTATCACCAAAACCGCTGCCATCCTCATAACAATCCTAGGAATCATCCTAGGCCCCTCATGTACAGGGCCACACCCCTCTAACGGCGCAAGCTTACATAGAAACATTATTAACAGACCTAGACAGATACAAAAACCCCTACAAGACCACGTATTAACTAACCCTGTTAACCCGACTCAGGAGCGCCTATAAGAGCGATTAAAATCTGTGAAAGGAACTCGGCAAATTAATAAGGCCCGACTGTTTACCAAAAACATAGCCTTCAGCAAATTAAACAAGTATTGAAGGTGATGCCTGCCCGGTGACTTAGGTTTAACGGCCGCGGTATCCTAACCGTGCAAAGGTAGCGCAATCAATTGTCCCATAAATCGAGACTTGTATGAATGGCTAAACGAGGTCTTAACTGTCTCTCACAGATAATCAGTGAAATTGATCTCCCCGTGCAAAAGCGGGGATGTGAACATAAGACGAGAAGACCCTGTGGAACTTAAAAATCAACGACCACCGCGAATCCTCAATCAACCCCACTGGGGCCACTACCATCGCAGAGCCTGGTCGATATTTTTCGGTTGGGGCGACCTTGGAGGAGAACAAATCCTCCAAAAACAAGACCATACCTCTTTACCTAGAGCTACCCCTCAAAGTGCTAACAGTGACCAGACCCAATATAATTGATTAATGGACCAAGCTACCCCAGGGATAACAGCGCAATCCCCCTCAAGAGCCCATATCGACAGGGGGGTTTACGACCTCGATGTTGGATCAGGACATCCTAATGGTGCAGCCGCTATTAAGGGTTCGTTTGTTCAACGATTAACAGTCCTACGTGATGTGAGTTCAGACCGGAGCAATCCACAGAGTGCACTGGCACCACTGGGGATGCACTGCAGTGAGTCCAGAGAGTGCACTGGCCCCAGTGGGGATGCACTTGAGTGAGTAAAGAGACTGCACTGGCACCACTGGGTTTGCACTGCAGTCAGTCCAGAGAGTGCACTGGCACCACTGGGGATGCAGTGCAGTGAGTCCAGAGAGTGCACTGGCACCTTGGGGATGCAGTGCAGTGAGTCCAGAGAGTGCACTGGAACCACTGGTGATGCACTGCAGTGAGTCCAGAGAGTGCACTGGCACCACTGGGGATGCACTGTAGTGAGTCCAGAGACTGCACAGGCACCACTGGGGATGCAGTGCAGTGAGTCCAGAGAGTGCACTGGCACCACTGGGGATGCAGTGCAGTGACTACAGAGAGTGCACTGGCACCACTGGGGATGCACTGCAGTGAGTCCAGAGAGTGCACTGGCACCATTGGGGATGCACTGCAGTGAGTCCAGAGAGTGCACTGGCACCACTGCGGATGCACTGCAGTGAGTGCAGAGAGTGCAGTGGCACCACTGGGGATGCAGTGCAGTGAGTCCACAGAGTGCACTGGCACCACTGTGGATGCAGTGCAGTGAGTCCACAGAGTGCCCTGGAACCATTGGGGATGCACTGCAGTGAGTGCAGAGAGTGCACTGGCACCACTGAGGATGCACTGCAGTGAGTCCAGAGAGTGCACTGGCACCACTGGGGATGCAGTTCAGTGAGTCCAGAGAGTGCACTGGCACCACTGGGGACGCACTGCAGTGAGTCCAGAGAGTGCACTGGCACGACTGGGAATGCAGTGCAGTGACTACAGAGAGTGCACTGGCATCACTGGGGATGCAGTGCAGTGAGTCCAGAGAGTGCACAGGCACCAATAGGGATGCACTGCAGTGAGTCCAGAGAGTGCACTGGCACCACTGGGGATGCACTGCATGAGTGCAGAGAGTGCACTGGCACCACTGGGGATGCAGTGCAGTGACTCCAGAGAGTGCACTGGCACCGCTCTTGATGCAGTGCAGTGACAACATAGAGTGCACTGGCACCACTGGGGATGCAGTGCAGTGAGTCCAGAGAGTGCCCTGGCACCACAGGCGATAGACTGCAGTGAGTCCAGAGAGTGCACTGGCACCACTGGGGATGCAGTGCAGTGAGTCCAGAGAGTGCACTGGCACCACTGGGGATGCACTGCAGTGAGTCCAGAGAGTGCAGTGGCACCACTGCGGATGCACTGCAGTGAGTCCAGAGAGTGCACTTGCAACACTGGGGATGCAGTGCAGGTAGTCCAGAGAGTGCACTGGCAACAATGGGGATGCAGTGCAGTGAGTGCAGAGAGTGCACTGGCACAACTGGGTATGCACTGCAGTGAGTCCAGACAGTGCACTGGCACCACTGGGGATGCACTGCAGTGAGTCCAGAGAGTGCACTGGCACCACTGGGGATGCACTGCAGTGAGTCCAGAGAGTGCATTGGCACCACTGGGGATGCAGTGCAGTGAGTCCAGAGAGTGGACTGGCACCAGTGGGGATGCAGTGCAGTGAGTCCAGAGAGCGCACTGGCACCACTGGGGATGCAGTGCAGTGAGTCCAGAGAGCGCACTGGCACCACTGGGGATGCAGTGCAGTGAGTCCAGAGAGTGCACTGGCACCACTGGGGATGCAGTGCAGTGACTCCAGAGAGTGCACTGGCACCACTGGGGATGCACTGCCGTGAGTCCAGAGAGTGCACTGGCCCCAGTGGGGATGCACTTGAGTGAGTAAAGAGACTGCACTGGCACCACTGGGTTTGCACTGCAGTGAGTCCAGAGAGTGCACTGGCACCACTGGGGATGCAGTGCAGTGAGTCCAGACAGTGCACTGGCACCGCTGGGGATGCACTGCAGTGAGTCCAGAGAGTGCACTGGCACCACTGGGGATGCACCCCGGTGAGTCGAGAGAGTGCACTGGCACCACTGGGGATGCACCCCGGTGAGTCCAGAGAGTGAACTGGCACCACTGGGGATGCACTGCAGTGAGTCCAGAGAGTGCACTGGCACCACCGGGGATGCAGTGCAGTGAGTCCAGAGAGTGCACTGGCACCAGTGGGGGTGCACTGCAGTGAGTCCAGAGAGTGCACTGGCACCACTGGGGTTGCAGTGCAGTGAGTCCAGAGAGCGCACTGGCACCACTGGGGATGCACTGAGTGAGTCCAGAGAGTGCACTGGCACCACTGGGAATGCAGTGCAGTGACTCTGAGAGTGCACTGGCACCACTGGGGATGCACTGCAATGAGTCCTGATAGTGCACTGGCACCACGTGGGATGCAGTGCAGTGAGTGCAGAGAGTGCACTGGCACCACTGGGGATGCAGTGCAGTGTGTCCAGAGAGTGTACTGGCACCAGTGGGGATGGAGTGCAGTGAGTCCAGAGAGTGCACTGGCACCACTGGGGATGCAGCGCAGTGAGTCCAGAGAGTGCACTGGCACCAGTGGGGGTGCACTGCAGTGAGTCCAGAGAGTGCACTGGCACCAGTGGGGGTGCACTGCAGTGAGTCCAGAGAGTGCACTGGCACCACTGGGGTTGCAGTGCAGTGAGTCCAGAGAGTGCACTGGCACCACTGGGGATGCACTGAGTGAGTCCAGAGAGTGCACTGGCACCACTGGGAATGCAGTGCAGTGACTCTGAGAGTGCACTGGCACCACTGGGGATGCACTGCAATGAGTCCTGATAGTGCACTGGCACCACGTGGGATGCAGTGCAGTGTGTCCAGAGAGTGTACTGGCACCAGTGGGGATGGAGTGCAGTGAGTCCAGAGAGGGCACTGGCACCACTGTGGATGCAGTGCAGGTAGTCCAGAGAGTGCACTGGCACCAGTGGGGGTGCACTGCAGTGAGTCCAGAGAGTGCACTGGCACCAGTGGGGGTGCACTGCAGTGAGTCCAGAGAGTGCACTGGCACCACTGGGGTTGCAGTGCAGTGAGTCCAGAGAGCGCACTGGCACCACTGGGGATGCACTGCAGTGAGTCCAGACAGTGCACTGGCACCACTGGGGATGCACTGCAGTGAGTCCGGAGAGTGCACTGGCACCACAGGGGATGCACTGCAGTGAGTCCAGAGAGTGCATTGGCACCACTGGGGATGCAGTGCAGTGAGTCCAGAGAGCGCACTGGCACCACTGGGGATGCACTGCAGAGAGTCCAGAGAGCGCACTGGCACCACTGGGGATGCAGTGCAGTGAGTCCAGAGAGCGCACTGGCACCACTGGGGATGCAGTGCAGTGACTCCAGAGAGTGCACTGGCACCACTGGGGATGCACTGCCGTGAGTCCAGAGAGTGCACTGGCACCACTGGGGATGCACTGCAGTGAGTCCAGAGAGTGCACTGGCACCACTGGGGATGCACTGCAGTGAGTCCACAGAGTGCACTGGCCCCAGTGGGGATGCACTTGAGTGAGTAGAGACTGCACTGGCACCACTGGGTTTGCACTGCAGTGAGTCCAGAGAGTGCACTGGCACCACTGGGGATGCAGTGCAGTGAGTCCAGAGAGTGCACTGGCACCTTGGGGATGCAGTGCAGTGAGTCCAGAGAGTGCACTGGCACCACTGGGGATGCACTGCAGTGAGTCCAGAGAGTGCACTGGTACCACTGGGGATGCAGTGCAGTGAGTCCAGACAGTGCACTGGCACCAGTGGGGGTGCACTGCAGTGAGTCCAGAGAGTGCACTGGCACCAGTGGGGGTGCACTGCAGTGAGTCCAGAGAGTGCACTGGCACCACTGGGGTTGCAGTGCAGTGAGTCCAGAGAGCGCACTGGCACCACTGGGGATGCACTGAGTGAGTCCAGAGAGTGCACTGGCACCACTGGGAATGCAGTGCAGTGACTCTGACAGTGCACTGGCACCATTGGGGATGCACTGCAATGAGTCCTGATAGTGCACTGGCACCACGTGGGATGCAGTGCAGTGAGTGCAGAGAGTGCACTGGCACCACTGGGGATGCAGTGCAGTGTGTCCAGAGAGTGTACTGGCACCAGTGGGGATGGAGTGTAGTGAGTCCAGAGAGGGCACTGGCACCACTGGGGATGCAGTGCAGTGAGTCCAGAGAGTGCACTGGCACCAGTGGGGGTGCACTGCAGTGAGTCCAGAGAGTGCACAGGCACCAGTGGGGGTGCACTGCAGTGAGTCCAGAGAGTGCACTGGCATCACTGGGGATGCACTGCAGTGAGTCCAGAGAGTGCACTGGCACCACTGGGGATGCACTGCAGTGAGTCCAGAGATTGCACTGGCACCACTGGGGATGCAGTGCAGTGAGTCCAGAGAGTTCACTGGCACCACTGGGGATGCAGTGCAGTGAGTCCAGAGAGTGGACTGGCACCAGTGGGGATGGAGTGCAGTGAGTCCAGAGAGTGCACTGGCACCACTGGGGATGCAGTGCAGTGAGTCCAGAGAGTGCACTGGCACCACTGGGGATGCACTGCAGTGAGTCCAGAGAGTGCACTGGCATCACTGGGGATGCACTGCAGTGAGTCCAGAGAGTGCACTGGCACCACTGGGGATGCAGTGCAGTGAGTCCAGAGATTGCACTGGCACCACTGGGGATGCAGTGCAGTGAGTCCAGAGAGTTCACTGGCACCACTGGGGATGCAGTGCAGTGAGTCCAGAGAGTGGACTGGCACCAGTGGGGATGGAGTGCAGTGAGTCCAGAGAGTGCACTGGCACCACTGGGGATGCACTGCAGTGAGTCCAGAGAGTGCACTGGCACCACTGGGGATGCACTGCAGTGAGTCCAGAGAGTGCACTGGCATCACTGGGGATGCACTGCAGTGAGTCCAGAGAGTGCACTGGCACCACTGGGGATGCAGTGCAGTGAGTCCAGAGAGTGCACCGGCTCCACTGGGGATGCAGTGCAGTGAGTCCATAGAGTGCACTGGCACCACTGGGGATGCAGTGCAGTGAGTCCAGAGAGTGCACTGGCACCACTGGGGATGCAGTGCAGTGAGACCAGAGAGTGCACTGGCACCACTGGGGATGCAGTGCAGTGAGACCAGAGAGAGTAGTGGCACCACTGGGGATGCAGTGCAGTGAGTCCAGAGAGTGCACTGGCACCACTGGGGATGCAGTGCAGTGAGTCCAGAGAGTGCACTGGCTCCACTGGGGATGCAGTGCAGTGAGTCCAGAGAGTGCACTGGCTGCACTGGGGATGCAGTGCAGTGAGTCCAGAGAGTGCACGGGCACCACTGGGAGTGCAGTGAGTCCTGAGAGTGCAATGGCACCACAGGGGAGGCACTGCAGTGAGTCCAGAGAGTGCACTGTCACCACTGGGGATGCCCTGCAGTGAGTCCAGAGAGTGCACTGGCACCACTGGGGATGCAGTGCAGTGAGTCCAGAGAGTGCACTGGCACCACTGGGGATGCAGTGCAGTGAGTCCAGAGAGTGCATTGGCACCAACTGGAGCTGCACTGCTCTGAGTCCTGAGATTGCACTGGCACCACTGGGGTTACAGTGCAGTGAGTCCATAGACTACACTGGCACCACTGGGGTTGCACTGCAGTGAGTCCAGAGATTTCACAGGCACCACTGGGAATGCAGTGCAGTGAGTACAGAGAGTGCACTGGCACCACTGGGGATGCAGTTCAGTAAGTCCAGAGAGTGAACTGTTACCACAGGG
Source organism: Anser anser (assembly GCF_964211835.1). NCBI lineage: Eukaryota > Metazoa > Chordata > Aves > Anseriformes > Anatidae > Anser > Anser anser. The sequence continues at coordinate 1,178,481 of NC_139732.1, read as the reverse complement.
GATGCAGTGCAGTGAGTCCAGAGAGTGCACTGGGACCACCGGGGATTCACTGCAGTGAGTCCAGAGAGTGCACTGACACCACTGGGAATGCACTGCAGTGAGTACAGAGAGTGCACTGGCACCAATGGGGATGCACTGCAGTGAGTCCAGAGAGTGCACTGGCACCAATGGGGATGCACTGCAGTGAGTCCAGAGACTGCACTGGCACCAACTGGAGCTGCACTGCAGTGAGACCTGAGATTGCACTGGCACCACTGGGGATGCACTGCAGTGAGTCCAGAGACTACACTGGCACCACTGGGGATGCAGTGCAGTGAGTCCAGAGAGTGCACTGGCACCACTGTTCATGCAGTGCAGTGAGTCCAGAGAGTGCACTGGCACCACTGGGGATGCAGTGCATGAGTGCAGAGAGTGCACTGGCACCACTGGGGATGCAGTGCAGTGAGTCCAGAGAGTGGACTGGTACCAGTGGAGATGGAGTGCAGTGAGTCCAGAGAGTGCACTGGCACCACTGGGGATGCAGTGCAGTGAGTCCAGAGAGTGCACTGGCACCACTGGGGATGCAGTGCAGTGAGTCCAGAGAGTGCACTGGCACCACTGGGGATGCAGTGCAGTGAGTCCACAGAGTTCCCTGGCACCACAGGGGATACACTGCAGTGAGTCCAGAGAGTGCACTGGCACCACTGGGGGTGCAGTGCAGTGAGTCCAGAGAGTGCACTGGCACCACTGGGGATGCACTGCAGTGAGTCCAGAGAGTACACTGGCACCACTGGGAATGCAGCGCAGTGACTACAGAGAGTGCACTGGCACCACTGGGGATGCACTGCAGTGAGTGCAGAGACTGCACTGTCACCACTGGGAATGCACTGCAGTGAGTCCAGAGACTGCACTGGCACCACTGGGGATGCAGTGCAGTGAGTAAACAGAGTGCACTGGCACCACTGGGGATGCAGTGCAGTGAGTCCAGAGAGTGCACAGGCACCACTGGGGATGCAGTGCAGTGAGTCCAGGCAGTGCACTGGCACAACTGGTGATGCAGTTCAGTGAGTCCAGAGAGTGCACTGGCACCACTGGGGATGCACTGCAGTGAGTCCAGAGAGTGCACTGGCACCACCGGTGTTTCACTGCAGTGAGTCCAGAGAGTGCACTGGCACCACTGGGGATGCAGTGCAGTGAGTCCAGAAGGTGCACTGGCACCTCAGGGGCTGCACTGCAGAGAGTCCAGATAGTGCACTGGCACCACTGGGGATGCAGTGCACTGAGTCTAGAGAGTGCACTCGCAACACTGGGGATGCAGTACAGTGAGTCCACAGAGTGCACTGGCACCACTGTTGATGCAGTGCAGTGAATCCAGAGAGTGCTCTGTCACCTCTGGGGATGCACTGCAGTGAGTCCAGAGAGTGCAATGGCACCACTGGGGATGCACTGCGGTGAGTCCAGAGAGTGCAATGGCACCACTGGGGATGCAGTGCAGTGAGTCCAGAGAGTGCACTGGCACCACTGGGGATGCAATGTAGTGAGTCCAGAGAGTGCACAGGCACAACTGGGGATGCAGTGCAGTGACTCCAGAGAGTGCACGGGCATCACTGTTCATGCAGTGCAGTTAAGTGCAGAGAGTGCACTGGCACCTTGGGGTGCAGTGCACTGAGTCCAGAGAGTGCACTGGCACCACTGGGGATGCAGTGCAGTGAGTCCAGAGAGTGCACTGGCACCACTGGGAGTGCACTCCAGTGAGTCCAGGGAGTGCACTGGCACCACTGGGGATGCAGTTCAGTGAGTCCAGAGAGTGCACTGGCACCACTGCGGATGCACTGCAGTGAGTCCAGAGAGTGCACTGGCACCACCGGTGTTTCACTGCAGTGAGTCCAGAGAGTGCACTGGCACCACTGGGGATGCAGTGCAGTGAGTAGAGAGAGTGCACTGGCACCTCACGGGCTGCACTGCAGAGAGTCCAGATAGTGCACTGGCACCACTGGGGATGCAGTGCACTGAGTCTAGAGAGTGCACTCGCAACACTGGGGATGCACTGCAGTGAGTCCACAGAGTGCACTGGCACCACTGTTGATGCAGTGCAGTGAATCCAGAGAGTGCTCTGTCACCTCTGGGGATGCACTGCAGTGAGTCCAGAGAGTGCAATGGCACCACTGGGGATGCAGTGCAGTGAGTCCAGAGAGTGCACTGGCACCACTGGGGATGCAATGTAGTGAGTCCAGAGACTGCACTCTCAGGAGTCATTTCAGTGCATCCCCAGTGGTGCTAGTGCACTCTATGGACTCACTGCACTGCATCCCCAGATGTGCCAGTGCACTCTCTGGACTCACTGCAGTGCATCCCCAGTGGTGCCAGTGCACTCTCTGGACTCATTGCAGTGCATCTCCAGTGGTGCCTGAGTACTCTCTGGACTCACGGCACTGCATCCCCAGTGGTGCCCGTGCACTCTCTGGACTCACTGCACTGCATCCCCAGTGGTACCAGTGCACTCTCTGGATTCACTGCAGTGCATCCGCAGTGGAGCCAGTGCACTCTCTGGACTCACTGCACTGCATCCCCAGTGGCGCCAGTGCACTCTCTGGACTCACTGCACTGCATCCCCAGTGGTGCCAGTGCACTCTCTGGACTCACTGCAGTGCATCCCCAAGGTGCCAGTGCACTCTCTGGACTCACTGCAGTGCATCCCCAGTGGTGCCAGTGCACTCTCTGGACTCACTGCACTGCATCCCCAGTGGTGCCAGTGCACTCTCTGGACTCACTGCACTGCATCCCCAGTGGTGCCAGTGCACTCTCTGGACTCACTGAACTGCATCCTCAGTGGTGCCAGTGCACTCTCCGGACTCACTGCAGTGTATCCCCTGTGGTGCCAGGGCACTCTGTGGACTCACTGCACTGCATCCCCAGTGGTGCCAGTGCACTCTCTGGACTCACTGCAGTGCATCCCCAAGGTGCCAGTGCACTCTCTGGACTCACTGCAGTGCATCCCCAGTGGTGCCAGTGCACTCTCTGGACTCATCGCATTGCATCCCCAGTGGTGCCAGTGCACTCTCTGGACTCACTGCACTGCATCCCCAGTGGAGCCAGTGCACTCTCTGGACTCACTGAACTGCATCCTCAGTGGTGCCAGTGCACTCTCCGGACTCACTGCAGTGTATCCCCTGTGGTGCCAGTGCACTCTGTGGACTCACTGCACTGCATCCCCAGTGGTGCCAGTGCACTCTCTGGACTCACTGCACTGCATCCCCAGTGGTGCCAATGCACTCTCTGCACTCACTGCACTGCATCCCCAGTGGTGCCAGTGCACTCTCTGGACTCACTGCAGTGCATCCCCTGTGGTGCCAGTGCAATCTCTGGGCTCACCGGGCTGCATCGCCAATGGTGCCAGTGCACTCTCTAGAGTCAATGCAGTGCATCCCCTGTTTTGCTAGTGCACTCTCTGCACTCACTGCACTACATCCCCAGAAGTGCCAGTGCACTCTCTGGACTCACTGCAGTGCATCCCCAGTGGTGCCAGTGCACTCTCTGGACTCACTGCACTGCATCCCCAGTGGTTCCATTGTACTCTCTGGACTCACTGCATTGCATCCCCAGTGGTGCCAGTGCACTCTCTGGACTCACTGCAGTGCATCCCCACTGGTGCCAGTGCACTCTCTGGACTCACTGCACTGCATCCCCAGTGGTGCCAGTGCACTCTCTGGACTCACTGCAGTGCATCCCCAGTGGTGCCAGTGCACTCTCTGGACTCACTGCACTGCATCCCCAGTGGTGCCAGTGCACTCTCTGGACTCACTGCACTGCATCCCCAGTGGTGCCAGTGCACTCTCTGGACTCACTGCACTGCATTCCAGTGGTGCCAGTGCACTCTTTGGACTCACTGCACTGCATCCCCAGTGTTGCCAGTGCACTCTCTGGACTCACTGCCGTGCATACCCAGTGGTGCCAGTGCACTCTCTGGACTCACTGCAGTGCATCCCCAGTGGTGCCAGTGCACTCTCTGGACTCACTGCACTGCATCCGCAGTGGTGCAAGTGCACTCTCTGGAGTCACTGCACTGCATCCCCAAGGTGCCAGTGCACTCTCTGGCCTCACTGCAGTGCATCGCTTGTGGTGCCATTGCACTCTCTGGACTCACTGCAGTGCATCCCCAGTGGTGCCAGTGCAACCTCTGGACTCACTGCAGTGCAGCTCATTGGTGCCAGAGCACTCTCTGGACTCACTGCACTGCATCCCCAGTGGTGCCAGTGCACTCTCTGGACTCACCGGGGTGCATCCCCATTGGTGCCAGGGCACTCTCTGGACTCACTGCACTGCATCCCCAGTAGTGCCAGTGCACTCTCTGGACTCACTGCAGTGCATCCCCAGTGGTGCCAGTGCACTCTCTGGACTTGCCGGGGTGCATCCCCAGTAGTGCCAGTGCACTCTCTGGACTCACCGTAGTGCATCCCCAGTGGTGCCAGTGCACTCTCTGGACTCACTGCAGTGCATCCCCAGTGGTGCCAGTGCACTCTCTGGACTCACTGCACTGCATCCCCAGTGGTGCCAGTGCACTGTCTGGAGTTGCCGGGGTGCATCCCCAGTAGTGCCAGTGCACTCTCTGGACTCACCGGAGTGCATCCCCAGTGGTGCCAGTGCACTCTCTGGACTCACTGCAGTGCATCCCCAGTGGTGCCAGTGCACTCTCTGGACTCACTGCACTGCATCCCCAGTGGTTCCATTGTACTCTCTGGACTCACTGCATTGCATCCCCAGTGGTGCCAGTGCACTCTCTGGACTCACTGCAGTGCATCCCCAGTGGTGCCAGTGCACTCTCTGGACTCACTGCACTGCATCCCCAGTGGTGCCAGTGCACTCTCTGGACTCAGTGCAGTGCATCCCCAGTGGTGCCAGTGCACTCTCTGGACTCACTGCACTGCATCCCCAGTGGTGCCAGTGCACTCTCTGGACTCACTGCACTGCATCCCAGTGGTGCCAGTGCACTCTTTGGACTCACTGCACTGCATCCCCAGTGTTGCCAGTGCACTCTCTGGACTCACTGCACTGCATCCCCAGTGGTGCCAGTGCACTCTCTGGACTCACTGCAGTGCATCCCCAGTGGTGCCAGTGCACTCTCTGGACTCACTGCACTGCATCCCCAGTGGTGCCAGTGCACTCTCTGGAGTCACTGCAGTGCATCCCCAAGGTGCCAGTGCACTCTCTGGACTCACTGCAGTGCATCCCTTGTGGTGCCATTTCACTCTCTGGACTCACTGCAGTGCATCCCCAGTGGTGCCAGTGCACTCTCTGGACTCACTGCACTGCATCCCCAGTGGTGCCAGTGCACTCTCTGGACTCACTGCAGTGTATCCCCATTGGAGCCAGTGCACTCTCTGGACGCACTGCAGTGCATCCCCAGTGGTGCCAGTGTAGTCTCTGGACTCACTGCAGTGCAGCTCATTGGTGCCAGAGCACTCTCTGGACTCACTGCACTGCATCCCCAGTGGTGCCAGTGCACTCTCTGGACTCACTGCAGTGTATCCCCATTGGAGCCGGTGCACTCTCTGGACTCACTAAACTGCATCCCCAGTGGTGCCAGAGAACTCTCTGGACTCACAGCACTGCTTCCCCATTGGTGCCAGTGCACTCTCTGGACTCACTACACTAAAACCCCAGTGGTGCCAGTGCAGTCTCTGGACTCACTGCACTGCATCCCCAGTGGTGCCAGTGCACTCTCTGGACTCACTGCACTGCATCCCACTGATGCCAGTCCACTCTTTGGACTCACTGCACTGCATCCCCAGTGGTGACAGTGCACTCTCTGGACTCACTGCAGTGCATCACCAGTGGTGCCAGTGCACTCTCTGGACTCACTGCACTGCATCCCCAGTTGTGCCAGTGCAATCTCTGGACTCACTGCAGTGCATCCCCAGTGGTGCCAGTGCACTCTCTGGACTCACTGCAGTGCTTCCCCACTGGTGCCAGTGCACTCTCTGGACTCACTGCAGTGCATCCCCATTGGTGCCAGTGCACTCTCTGGACTCACCGTAGTGCATCCCCATTGGTGCCAGTGCACTCTCTGGACTCACTGCACTGCATCCCCAGTGGTGCCAGTGCACTCTCTGGACTCACTGCACTGCACCCCCAGTGGTTCCATTGTACTCTCTGGACTCACTGCATTGCATCCCCAGTGGTGCCAGTGCACTCTCTGGACTCACTGCACTGCATCCCCACTGGTGCCAGTGCACTCTCTGGACTCACTGAACTGCATCCCCAGTGGTGCTAGTGCACTCTCTGGACTCACTGCAGTGCATCCCCAGTGGTGCCAGTGCACTCTCTGGACTCACTGCACTGCATTCCCAGTGGTGCCAGTGCACTCTCTGGACTCACTGCACTGCATCCCAGTGGTGCCAGTGCACTCTTTGGACTCACTGCACTGCATCCCCAGTGTTGCCAGTGCACTCTCTGGACTCACTGCCGTGCATCTCCAGTGGTGCCAGTGCACTCTCTGGACTCACTGCAGTGCATCCCCAGTGGTGCCAGTGCACTCTCTGGACTCACTGCACTGCATCCCCAGTGGTGCCAGTGCACTCTCTGGAGTCACTACAGTGCATCCCCAAGGTGCCAGTGCACTCTCTGGACTCACTGCAGTGCATCCCTTGTGGTGCCATTGCACTCTCTGGACTCACTGCAGTGCATCCCCAGTGGTGCCAGTGCACTCTCTGGACTCACTGCACTGCATCCCAAGTGGAGCCAGTGCACTCTCTGGACTCACTGCAGTGCATCCCCAGTGGTGCCAGTGTAGTCTCTGGACTCACTGCAGTGCAGCTCATTGGTGCCAGAGCACTCTCTGGACTCACTGCACTGCATCCCCAGTGGTGACAGTGCACTCTCTGGACTCACTGCACTGCATCCCCAGTGGTGCCAGTGCACTCTCTGGACTAACTGCAGTGTATCCCCATTGGAGCCGGTGCACTCTCTGGACTCACTAAACTGCATCCCCAGTGGTGCCAGAGAACTCTCTGGACTCACAGCAGTGCATCCCCATTGGTGCCAGTGCACTCTCTGGACTCACTACACTAAAACCCCAGTGGTGCCAGTGCAGTCTCTGGACTCACTGCACTGCATCACCTGTGGTGCCAGTGCACTCTCTAGAGTCACTGCACTGCATCCCCAGTGGTGCCAGTGCACTCTCTGGACTCACTGCACTTCACCCCAGTGGTGCCAGTCCACTCTTTGGACTCACTGCACTGCATCCCCAGTGGTGCCAGTGCACTCTCTGGACTCACTGCAGTGCATCCCCAGTGGTGCCAGTGCACTCTCTGGACTCACTGCACTGCATCCCCAGTTGTGCCAGTGCAATCTCTGGACTCACTGCAGTGCATCCCCAGTGGTGCCAGTGCACTCTCTGGACTCACTGCAGTGCTTCCCCTCCGATGCCAGTGCACTCTCTGGACTCACCGGGGTGCATCCCCATTGGTGCCAGTGCACTCTCTGGACTCACTGCACTGCATCCCCAGTGTTGCCAGTGCACTCTCTGGACTCACTGCAGTGCATCCCCAGTGGTGCCAGTGCACTCTCTGGACTTGCTGGGGTGCATCCCCAGTAGTGCCAGTGCACTCTCTGGACTCACCGTAGTGCATCCCCAGTGTTCCCAGTGCACTCTCTGGACTCACTGCACTGCATCCCCAGTGGTGCCAGTGCACTCTCTGGACTCACTGCACTGCATCCCCAGTGGTGCCAGTGCACTCTCTGGACTCACTGAAGTGCATCCCCAGTGGTGCCAGTGCACTCTCTGGACTTGCCGGGGTGCATCCCCACTAGTGCCAGTGCACTCTCCGGACTCACCGGAGTGCATCCCCAGTGGTGCCAGTGCACTCTCTGGACTCACTGCACTGCATCCCCAGTGGTGCCAGTGCACTCTCTGGACTCACTGCACTGCTTCCCCAGTGGTGCCAGTGCACTCTTTGGACTCACTGCACTGCATCCCCAGTGGTGCCAGTGCACTCTCTGGACTCATTGCAGTGCATCTCCAGTGGTGCCTGAGTACTCTCTGGACTCACGACACTACATCCCCAGTGGTGCCAGTGCACTCTCTGGACTCACTGCAGTGCATCCCCAATGGTACCAGTGCACTCTCTGGATTCACTGCAGTGCATCCCCAGTGGAGCCAGTGCACTCTCTGGACTCACTGCACTGCATCCCCAGTGGTGCCAGTGAACTCTCTGGACTCACTGCACTGCATCCCAAGTGGTGCCAGTGCACTGTCTGGACTCACTGCAGTGCATCCCCAAGGTGCCAGTGCACTCTCTGGACTCACTGCAGTGCATCCCCAATGGTGCCAGTGCACTCTCTGGACTCACTGCACTGCATCCCCAGTGGTGCCAGTGCACTCTCTGGAGTCACTGCACTGCATCCCCAGTCGTGCCAGTGCACTCTCTGGACTCACTGCACTGCATCCCCAGTGGTGCCTGTGCACTCTCTGGACTCACCGCACTGCATCCCCAGTGGTGCCAGTGCACTCTCTGGACTCACTGCATTGCATCCGCAGTGGTGCCAGTGCACTCTCTGAACTCACCGCACTGCATCCCCAGTGGTGTCAGTGCACTCTCTGAACTCACTGCACTGCATCCCCAGTGGTGCCAGTGCACTCTCTGGACTCACTGCACTGCATCCCCAGTGGTACCAGTGCACTCTCTGGACTCACTGTACTGCATCTCCAGTGGTGCCAGTGCACTCTCTGGACTCACTGCACTGTATCCCCAGTGGTGCCAGTGCACTCTCTGGAGTCACTGCACTGCATCTCCAGTGGTGCCAGTGCACTCTCTGGACTCATCGCATTGCATCCCCAGTGGTGCCAGTGCACTCTCTGCACTCACTGCACTGCATCCCCAGTGGTGCCAGTGCACTCTCTGGACTCACTGAACTGCATCCTCAGTGGTGCCAGTGCACTCTCTGGACTCACTGCAGTGTATCCGCAGTGGTGCCAGGGCACTCTGTGGACTCACTGCACTGCATCCCCAGTGGTGCCAGTGCACTCTCTGGACTCACTGCACTGCATCCCCAGTGGTGCCAGTGCACTCTCTGGACTCACTGCACTGCATCCCCAGTGGTGCCAGTGCGCTCTTTGGACTCACTGCAGTGCATCCCCAGTGGTGCCAGTGCACTCTCTGGACTCACTGCACTGCATCCCCAGTGGTTCCATTGTACTCTCTGGACTCACTGCATTGCATCCCCAGTGGTGCCAGTGCACTCTCTGGACTCACTGCACTGCATCCCCAGTGGTGCCAGTGCACTCTCTGGACTCACTGCACTGCATCCCCAGTGGTGCCAGTGCACTCTCTGGACTCACTGCAGTGCATCCCCAGTGGTGCCAGTGCACTCTCTGGACTCACTGCAGTGCATCCCCAGTGGTGCCAGTGCACTCTCTGGACTCACTGCACTGCATCCCCAGTGGTGCCAGTGCACTCTCTGGACTCACTGCACTGCATCCCAGTGGTGCCAGTGCACTCTTTGGACTCACTGCACTGCATCCCCAGTGTTGCCAGTGCACTCTCTGGACTCACTGCACTGCATCCCCAGTGGTGCCAGTGCACTCTCTGGAGTCACTGCAGTGCATCCCCAAGGTGCCAGTGCACTCTCTGGACTCACTGCAGTGCATCCCTTGTAGTGCCATTGCACTCTCTGGACTCACTGCACTGCATCCCCAGTGGTGCCAGTGCACTCTCTGGACTCACTGCACTGCACCCCAAGTGTAGCCAGTGCACTCTCTGGACTCACTGCAGTGCATCCCCAGTGGTGCCAGTGTAGTCTCTGGACTCACTGCAGTGCAGCTCATTGGTGCCAGTGCACTCTCTGGACTCACTGCACTGCATCCCCAGTGGTGCCAGTGCACTCTCTGGACTCACTGCAGTGCATCCCCATTGGTGCCAGTGCACTCTCTGGACTCACTACACTAAAACCCAAGTGCTGCCAGTGCAGTCTCTGGACTCACTGCACTGCATCACCTGTGGTGCCAGTGCACTCTCTGGAGTCACTGCACTGCATACCCAGTGGTGCCAGTGCACTCTCTGGACTCACTGCACTGCATCCCAGTGGTGCCAGTGCACTCTTTGGACTCACTGCACTGCATCCCCAGTGGTGACAGTGCACTCTCTGGACTCACTGCAGTGCATCACCAGTGGTGCCAGTGCACTCTCTGGACTCACTGCACTGCATCCCCAGTTGTGCCAGGGCAATCTCTGGACTCACTGAAGTGCATCCCCAGTGGTGCCAGTGCACTCTCTGGACTCACTGCAGTGCTTCCCCACTGGTGCCAGTGCACTCTCTGGACTCACCGGGGTGCATCCCCATTGGTGCCAGTGCACTCTCTGGACTCACTGCACTGCATCCCCAGTGGTGCCAGTGCACTCTCTGGACTCACTGCACTGCATTCCCAGTGGTGCCAGTGCACTCTCTGGACTCACTGCACTGCATCCCCAGTGGTGACAGTGCACTCTCTGGACTCACTGCACTGCATCCCCAGTGTTGCCAGTGCACTCTCTGGACTCACAGCACTGCATCCCCAGTGGTGCCAGTGCACTCTCTGGAGTCACTGCACTGCATCCCCAGTGGTGCCAGTGCACTCTCTGGACTCACTGCACTGCATCCCAGTGGTGCCAGTGCACTCTTTGGACTCACTGCACTGCATCCCCAGTGGTGACAGTGCACTCTCTGGACTCACTGCAGTGCATCACCAGTGGTGCCAGTACACTCTCTGGACTCACTGCACTGCATCCCCAGTTGTGCCAGTGCAATCTCTGGACTCACTGCAGTGCATCCCCCGTGGTGCCAGTGCACTCTCTGGACTCACTGCAGTGCTTCCCCACTGGTGCCAGTACACTCTCTGGACTCACTGCACTGCATCCCCAGTGTTGCCAGTGCACTCTCTGGACTCACTGCACTGCATCCACAGTGGTGCCAGTGCACTCTCTGGACTCACTGTACTGCATCTCCAGTGGTGCCAGTGCACTCTCTGGACTCACTGCACTGCATCCCCATTGGTGCCAGTGCACTCTCTAGACTCACTGCAGTGAATCCCCGATGGTGCCAGTGCACTCTCTGGACTCACTGCACTGCATCCCCAGTGGTGCCAGTTCACTCTCTGGACTCACTGAACTGCATCCCCGATGGTGCCAGTGCACTCTCTGGACTCACTGCACTGCATCCCCAGTGGTGCCAGTTCACTCTCTGGACTCACTGAACTGCATCCCCAGTGGTGCCAGTGAACTCTCTGGACTCACTGCACTGCATCACAAGTGGTGCCAGTGCACTCTCTGGACTCACTGCAGTGTATCCCCATTGGAGCCGGTGCACTCTCTGGACTCACTAAACTGCATCCCCAGTGGTGCCAGAGAACTCTCTGGACTCACAGCACTGCATCCCCATTGGTGCCAGTGCACTCTCTGGACTCACTACACTAAAACCCCAGTGGTGCCAGTGCAGTCTCTGGACTCACTGCACTGCATCACCTGTGGTGCCAGTGCACTCTCTGGAGTCACTGCACTGCATACCCAGTGGTGCCAGTGCACTCTCTGGACTCACTGCACTGCATCCCAGTGGTGCCAGTGCACTCTTTGGACTCACTGCACTGCATCCCCAGTGGTGACAGTGCACTCTCTGGACTCACTGCAGTGCATCACCAGTGGTGCCAGTGCACTCTCTGGACTCACTGCACTGCATCCCCAGTTGTGCCAGGGCAATCTCTGGACTCACTGCAGTGCATCCCCAGTGGTGCCAGTGCACTCTCTGGACTCACTGCAGTGCTTCCCCACTGGTGCCAGTGCACTCTCTGGACTCACCGGGGTGCATCCCCTTTGGTGCCAGTGCACTCTCTGGACTCACTGCACTGCATCCCCAGTGGTGCCAGTGCACTCTCTGGACTCACTGCACTGCATTCCCAGTGGTGCCAGTGCACTCTCTGGACTCACTGCACTGCATCCCCAGTGGTGCCAGTGCACTCTCTGGACTCACTGCACTGCATCCCCAGTGTTGCCAGTGCACTCTCTGGACTCACAGCACTGCATCCCCAGTGGTGCCAGTGCACTCTCTGGAGTCACTGCACTGCATCCCCAGTGGTGCCAGTGCACTCTCTGGACTCACTGCACTGCATCCCAGTGGTGCCAGTGCACTCTTTGGACTCACTGCACTGCATCCCCAGTGGTGACAGTGCACTCTCTGGACTCACTGCAGTGCATCACCAGTGGTGCCAGTACACTCTCTGGACTCACTGCAGTGCATCCCCAGTGGTGCCAGTGCAATCTCTGGACTCACTGCAGTGCATCCCCAGTGGTGCCAGTGCACTCTCTGGACTCACTGCAGTGCTTCCCCACTGGTGCCAGTACACTCTCTGGACTCACTGCACTGCATCCCCAGTGTTGCCAGTGCACTCTCTGGACTCACTGCACTGCATCCACAGTGGTGCCAGTGCACTCTCTGGACTCACTGTACTGCATCTCCAGTGGTGCCAGTGCACTCTCTGGACTCACTGCACTGCATCCCCAGTGGTGCCAGTGCACTCTCTAGACTCACTGCAGTGAATCCCCGATGGTGCCAGTGCACTCTCTAGACTCACTGCACTGCATCCCCAGTGGTGCCAGTTCACTCTCTGGACTCACTGAACTGCATCCCCGATGGTGCCAGTGCACTCTCTGGACTCACTGCACTGCATCCCCAGTGGTGCCAGTTCACTCTCTGGACTCACTGAACTGCATCCCCAGTGGTGCCAGTGAACTCTCTGGACTCACTGCACTGCATCACAAGTGGTGCCAGTGCACTCTCTGGACTCACTGCACTGCAACCCCAGTGGTGCCAGTGCAATCTCAGGACTCACAGCAGTGCAGCTCCAGTTGGTGCCAGTGCACTCGCTGGACTCACGGCACTGCATCACCACTGGTGCCAGTGCACTCTCTGGACTCACTGCAGTGCATCCCTTGTGGTGCCATTGCACTCTCAGGACTCACTGCAGTGCATCCCCAGTGGTGCCAGTGCACACTCTGGACTCACTTCACTGCATCCCCAGTGGTGCCAGTGCGCTCTCTGGACTCACTGCAGTGCTTCCCAGTGGTGCCAGTGCACTCTCTGGACTCAGTGCACTGCATCCCCAGTGGTGCCAGTGCACTCTCTGGACTCAATGCAGTGCATCCCCAGTGGTGCCAGTGCACTCTCTGGACTCACTGCACTGCATCCCCAGTGGTGCCAGTGCACTCTCTGGACTCACTGCACTGCATCCCCAGTGGTGCCAGTGCACTCTCTGGACTCACTGCACTGCATCCCCAGTGATGCCAGTGCACTCTCTGGACTCACTGCACTGCATCCCCAGTGGTGCCAGTGCACTCTCTGGACTCACTGCACTGCATCCCCAGTGGTGCCAGTGCACTCTCTGGACTCACTGCACTGCATCCCCAGTGCTGCCAGTGCACTCTCTGGACTCACTGCACTGCATCCCCAGCGGTGCCAGTGCACTCTCTGGACTCACTGCACTGCATCCGCAGTGGTGCCAGTGCACTCTCTGGACTCACTGCAGTGTATCCCCATTGGAGACGGTGCACTCTCTGGACTCACTAAACTGCATCCCCAGTGGTGCTAGAGAACTCTCTGGACTCACTGCAGTGCATCCCCAGTGGTGCCAGTGCACTGTCTGGACTTACTGCAGTTTATCCCCAGTGGTGCAAGGGCACTCTCTGGACTCACAGCACTGCATTCCCATTGGTGCCAGTGCCCTCTGTGGACTCACTGCACTACATCCCCAGTGGGGCCAGTGCACTCTCTGGACTCACTGCACTGGATCCCCAGTGGTGCCAGTGCACTCTCTGGACTCACAGCACTGCATCCCCAGTGGTGCCAGTGCACTCTCTTGACTGACTGCACTGCATCCCCAGTGGTGCCAGTGCACACTCTGGACTCACTGCAGTGCATCCCCAGTGGTGCCAGTGCACTCTCTGGACTCACTGCACTGCATCCCCAGTGGTGCCAGTGCACTCTCTGGACTCACTGCACTGCGTTGCCATTGGTGCCAGTGCACTCTCTGGACTCATTGCAGTGCATCCCCAGTGGTGCCAATGCACTCTCTGGACTCACGGCACTGCATCCCCAGTGGTGCCAGTGCACTCTCTGGACTCACTGCACTGCATCCCCAGTGGTGCCAGTGCACTCTCTGGACTCACTGCAGTGCCTCCCCTGTGGTTCCAGTGCACTCTCTGGACTCACTGCACTGCAACTCCAGTGGTGCCAGTGCACTCTCTGGAGTCACTGCACTGCCTCCCCAGTGGTGACAGTGCACTCTCTGAGCTCACTGCACTGCATCCCAGGTGGTGCCAGTGTACTCTCTGGACTCACTGCACTGCATCCCCAGTGGTGCCAGTGCACTCTCTGGACTCACTGCAGTGCATCGCCAGTGGTGCCAGTGCCCTCTCTGGACTCACTGCACTGCATCGCCAGTGGTGCCAGTGCAGTCTCTGTGTTAGTGTTGGGGAGAATCGAATGGATGTTTTACTAATGTCTCTTAGGTAATGGGACCTACAGTATAATTAAGCATTGCCAAATGTACTTACATTATCAATTAATCTATGTATACTGGATACTTAGGGAGTACATTGAACAATCAAAAGAATCATTGAAGGGGAACCTTGGGAGGGAACAGCTACAACCTGACCTTGGATAAGGGCCTGGAAATGATGAAATGAGTTGAAGCAGAACCAAGAAGCGGAGGGAGCATGCGTCGAGTAAGAAAGGTGAAAAGTTTAGCGGAGAGGAAGACTCCTTACTTCATCTGGACGACCACCTGGACGACCACCAGAGTGCGCCACGCATGTGCAAAGGGGAGGGGAGCTAATTAGAATGAAAAGCGAGGCTGATGTTGCAACCTGTAATGAATATGTATACCTGACGCAATATTGTATGTATAAATAACGGCTGGGAAGTAACGGGACTTGAAGCCAGATTTGGGCACCTGCCCCGGCTTCCAGCGCTGAATAAAGCACCTTCATATAATCACTTGGTGGTTATGTGGTTGCTACGCTAACATTTTGGCGACCCAGGTGGGACAGCGTGGGCACTGCTGAGGCGGCTCGTGTCTCGGTTTCGCTCCAGCCGGCACCGAGGGATTCTCGGGGAGCAGTCGACCACGACCGACCTCCGCTGCTCACGACGTACCACTGGAGTGGTAAGCAAAGGTGCTTTCAACTTTGGGTATTCGGTACCGATTTGGTTGGGAAAGCCTGCCGGTCAGACGCGGCGAAAGCCACGCTCGGTTGGGCAGGGAGCTCCCGGGGTAAGCCTAGGCGCCGTCCGTTAGACAGAGCGAAAGCTCTGCAGGTTCGGCATTGGTGGTTTGGTATTGGTAATTGTATTGGTTTGTGCTGAAGGGTCAGCACTTGGTATTATTGGTATGTAGTAAGCACGCTGCTGCTCCGGCAGCTTCTGGGAAAGCGTGCTGCTGCTCCGGCAGCTTTTGGGAGAGCACGCTGCTGCTCCGGCAGCTTCTGGGAAAGCGTGCTGCTGCTCCGGCAGCTTCTGGGAGAGCACGCTGCTGCTCCGTCAGCTTTTGGGAAAGCGTGCTGCTGCTCCGGCAGCTTTTGGGAAAGCGTGCTGCTGCTCCGGCAGCTTTTGGGAGAGCACGCTGCTGCTCCGGCAGCTTTTGGGAAAGCGTGCTGCTGCTCCGGCAGCTTCTGGGAAAGCGTGCTGCTGCTCCGGCAGCTTTTGGGAGAGTGTGCTGCTGCTCCGGCAGCTTTTGGGAAAGCGTGCTGCTGCTCCGGCAGCTTTTGGGAGAGCACGCTGCTGCTCCGGCAGCTTTTGGGAAAGCGTGCTGCTGCTCCGGCAGCTTTTGGGAGAGCACGCTGCTGCTCCGGCAGCTTTTGGGAAAGCGTGCTGCTCCTCCGGCAGCTTCTGGGAAAGTGTGCTGCTGCTCTGGCAGCTTTTGGGTTTGTATCATAAGCTCAAAATGAAAAAGATCAAAGGAATTCTGGGAAAAGATGTACCTATCCCGCGGACATCCCCGCTGGGGTGTTTGCTAGCACACTGGAAAGAGGGAGGTTTTGGTCAAGAAATGCGGAAAGGAAAGCTGATTGATTATTGTAATATTTGGTGGCCACAGTATAAGCTAGAGGACCAAGAAACTTGGCCTGAGAATGGAACATTGCAATATAATACAATTTTACAATTGATGCTATTCTGTAAGCGGGAAGGAAAATATGATGAACTGCCGTATGTGGAATTATTCTTGTATTTGCGCCGAAAGCCTGAATGGCAGCATGCTTGTGGAATAATGGTGCTTGAGGTTTCAACTGAGGAACGTTGTTGTGCATGTACTAAGGAGGGACACTGTATACAGCATCAGGCAATAGAGAATAATAAGTATTATGGGGAAATGAATAATGGAAATATTGATTTGGAAGTTGCGCCGTCGGCTCCGCCGGAAGAGCCAGGACAGGGAGGGAAAAGAGAAAAGGAAGATAGCAGTAGTGATGGAGAATCCCCGACTTTAGTCTCCCCTGTGTCACATAGGACCCGGCAACAGCGAAGGGCAGGAGAAACTATAAATGAACAGGGAGGGAAAATAATCGCTCCCCTCAGGCAAGGAGTGGGGACAGAAGGACCGGTATATGTTAAGGTGCCTTTTTCAGCTGGGGATTTAATGATATGGAAACAAGCAGCCGGCACCTACAGGGAAAACCCAGATAAAGTAGCTAGGGTAATGAAAATGATAATTAAAACCCAAAATCCCGATTGGGATGATCTCCAGGTGATCCTGGATACTTTGATGGACTCGACAGAAAAAGACATGGTATTGCGGGCAGCCAGAGAGAGAGCCCGAGAAGATATACGTAATGGATTAGTGCTTGGAAATCTAGATCAAAACTTCCCCACCGAGGATCCCCAATGGGATTATAACACAGGGGATGGAATAAGGAGGCTGAAGAGATATCAAGATTGGGTACAAGTCGGGGTACAGAATGCCATGCCCCGGACTTATCAAAGGACTTCCAGCTGTTTGTGCATGAGAGACAACGATTGGCATTAGGAGTACTGACCCAGCGACTTGGGAGCTGGAAAAGACCTGTGGGGTATTTTTCTAAACAATTGGATGCAGTAAGCGCTGGATGGCCCTCGTGTTTAAGGGCCGTGGCAGCCACAGTCCTTTTAATACAGGAAGCCAGGAAGCTCACGTTAGGGAAGCAAATTGAGTGTTCGTGCCACATATGGTGACTACGGTATTGGAGCAAAAGGGGGGCCATTGGCTATCGCCCAGCCGAATGATGAAATATCAAGCTATACTAACTGAGCAAGATGATGTAATCTTAAGAACTACTAACTTATTGAACCCAGCAGCGTTTCTAGGAACAACTACGGAGGAAGGAGACCTCAGTCATGATTGCGTGGAGATCATCGAACATACCTATGCCAGCAGAACAGACTTAAAGGATCAGCCTCGGGGGAGACCGGATTGGGAACTTTTCACGGATGGAAGCAGCTTTGTGGAAAATGGGACTCGTTATGCAGGATACGCGGCAACTACATCAAAGGTAGTGATTGAGGCAAATTCCCTACCTCCGGGGACTTCAGCCCAACGAGCAGAAATAGTCGCCCTGACACGAGCCCTGGAACTAAGCGAGGGTAAGAACGTGAATATTTGGACAGATTCAAAATATGCATTCGGGGTAGTCCACGTACATGGGGCATTATGGAAAGAAAGGGGAATGCTATCCTCACAAGGGACTAATATAAAATACCAGGAAGAACTATTGAAATTAATAACAGCTGTACAGAAACCCCAACAGGTGGCCATAATGCATTGTAAAGCTCATCAAGGAGGGGTGTCAGAGATTGCAGAAGGTAACAGACTGGCGGATTTGACGGCCCGGAAGGTTGCACGTGAAGTATGGAAAGTAATGGCTCTAATTCCATCGAAGGTAGGCCTCTCTTGTTTTAAATTACCTAAAGACCCAAAGTATTCAGCGGAAGATGAGAGACTTGCAAATTTGATGAAGGCCCAGAAGAATCCTGACGGGTGGTATGTGACTACGACAGGACAACTCATAGTACCTCCTATAATAATGCGAGAAATCTTACAAATAAAACATAATGAATGTCACTGGGGTGCAGAAGCAATGGTGACCTATTTGAAACGAGGTGTCATCTCGGTACACATGTTAACAATGGCAAAGTCAGTAATGTCAAAATGTGAGCTTTGCTTAAAGAATAATCCGGTAGCAAGGAAACATGCTGAGATGGGAAGAACTAGAGCTGGAATAGAGCCTGGAGATTACTGGCAAATAGACTTCGTGGAACTGCCTAAAGCAAGAGGTTATAAATACCGATTGGTAGGGGTTGATACTTTTTCAGGATGGCCAGAGGCCCTTCCCTGTCACACCAACTAAGCAAAGGAAACGGTAAAATGGTTACTACGGGAAATAATCCCTAGATTTGGTGTACCGTTGGGTATTTCTTCAGACAGGGGACCACATTTCATTGCCAACGTGGTCAAGGAGGTTAGTAGGTTACTGGGAATCACCCAGAACAGCCTATCCCACTTACTCCACCCCCATCCTATAGTACTAGCGTTAACAAGCAGGCATAGAGGAATCAATAAGATAGTAGACTAACGAAGATGCGTTAAGATTATACTTAGTAATCACTATATCAAGTTATACTCACTAACCTCTACTAACCTGATTCAACCTAACAGTAATGAAAATACTTGCTCTTGGTATGAGTGAAGTATTTTTAAAGGGGGGGAGTGTTAGTGTTGGGGAGAATCGAATGGAGGTTTTACTAATGTCTCTTAGGTAATGGGACCTACAGTATAATTAAGCATTGCCAAATGTACTTACATTATCAATTAATCTATGTATACTGGATACTTAGGGAGTACATTGAACAATCAAAAGAATCATTGAAGGGGAACCTTGGGAGGGAACAGCTACAACCTGACCTTGGATAAGGGCCTGGAAATGATGAAATGAGTTGAAGCAGAACCAAGAAGCGGAGGGAGCATGCGTCGAGTAAGAAAGGTGAAAAGTTTAGCGGAGAGGAAGACTCCTTACTTCATCTGGACGACCACCTGGACGACCACCAGAGTGCGCCACGCATGTGCAAAGGGGAGGGGAGCTAATTAGAATGAAAAGCGAGGCTGATGTTGCAACCTGTAATGAATATGTATACCTGACGCAATATTGTATGTATAAATAACGGCTGGGAAGTAACGGGACTTGAAGCCAGATTTGGGCACCTGCCCCGGCTTCCAGCGCTGAATAAAGCACCTTCATATAATCACTTGGTGGTTATGTGGTTG
This sequence comes from Anser anser, assembly GCF_964211835.1. Classification (NCBI taxonomy): domain Eukaryota; kingdom Metazoa; phylum Chordata; class Aves; order Anseriformes; family Anatidae; genus Anser; species Anser anser. The sequence goes on along the minus strand of NC_139732.1, from coordinate 1,159,187 downwards.
CTACGCTAACATTTTGGCGACCCAGGTGGGACAGCGTGGGCACTGCTGAGGCGGCTCGTGTCTCGGTTTCGCTCCAGCCGGCACCGAGGGATTCTCGGGGAGCAGTCGACCACGACCGACCTCCGCTGCTCACGACGTACCACTGGAGTGGTAAGCAAAGGTGCTTTCAACTTTGGGTATTCGGTACCGATTTGGTTGGGAAAGCCTGCCGGTCAGACGCGGCGAAAGCCACGCTCGGTTGGGCAGGGAGCTCCCGGGGTAAGCCTAGGCGCCGTCCGTTAGACAGAGCGAAAGCTCTGCAGGTTCGGCATTGGTGGTTTGGTATTGGTAATTGTATTGGTTTGTGCTGAAGGGTCAGCACTTGGTATTATTGGTATGTAGTAAGCACGCTGCTGCTCCGGCAGCTTCTGGGAAAGCGTGCTGCTGCTCCGGCAGCTTCTGGGAGAGCACGCTGCTGCTCCGGCAGCTTTTGGGAGAGTGTACTGCTGCTCCGGCAGCTTCTGGGAAAGTGTGCTGCTGCTCTGGCAGCTTTTGGGTTTGTATCATAAGCTCAAAATGAAAAAGATCAAAGGAATTCTGGGAAAAGATGTACCTATCCCGCGGACATCCCCGCTGGGGTGTTTGCTAGCACACTGGAAAGAGGGAGGTTTTGGTCAAGAAATGCGGAAAGGAAAGCTGATTGATTATTGTAATATTTGGTGGCCACAGTATAAGCTAGAGGACCAAGAAACTTGGCCTGAGAATGGAACATTGCAATATAATACAATTTTACAATTGATGCTATTCTGTAAGCGGGAAGGAAAATATGATGAACTGCCGTATGTGGAATTATTCTTGTATTTGCGCCGAAAGCCTGAATGGCAGCATGCTTGTGGAATAATGGTGCTTGAGGTTTCAACTGAGGAACGTTGTTGTGCATGTACTAAGGAGGGACACTGTATACAGCATCAGGCAATAGAGAATAATAAGTATTATGGGGAAATGAATAATGGAAATATTGATTTGGAAGTTGCGCCGTCGGCTCCGCCGGAAGAGCCAGGACAGGGAGGGAAAAGAGAAAAGGAAGATAGCAGTAGTGATGGAGAATCCCCGACTTTAGTCTCCCCTGTGTCACATAGGACCCGGCAACAGCGAAGGGCAGGAGAAACTATAAATGAACAGGGAGGGAAAATAATCGCTCCCCTCAGGCAAGGAGTGGGGACAGAAGGACCGGTATATGTTAAGGTGCCTTTTTCAGCTGGGGATTTAATGATATGGAAACAAGCAGCCGGCACCTACAGGGAAAACCCAGATAAAGTAGCTAGGGTAATGAAAATGATAATTAAAACCCAAAATCCCGATTGGGATGATCTCCAGGTGATCCTGGATACTTTGATGGACTCGACAGAAAAAGACATGGTATTGCGGGCAGCCAGAGAGAGAGCCCGAGAAGATATACGTAATGGATTAGTGCTTGGAAATCTAGATCAAAACTTCCCCACCGAGGATCCCCAATGGGATTATAACACAGGGGATGGAATAAGGAGGCTGAAGAGATATCAAGATTGGGTACAAGTCGGGGTACAGAATGCCATGCCCCGGACTTATCAAAGGACTTCCAGCTGTTTGTGCATGAGAGACAACGATTGGCATTAGGAGTACTGACCCAGCGACTTGGGAGCTGGAAAAGACCTGTGGGGTATTTTTCTAAACAATTGGATGCAGTAAGCGCTGGATGGCCCTCGTGTTTAAGGGCCGTGGCAGCCACAGTCCTTTTAATACAGGAAGCCAGGAAGCTCACGTTAGGGAAGCAAATTGAGTGTTCGTGCCACATATGGTGACTACGGTATTGGAGCAAAAGGGGGGCCATTGGCTATCGCCCAGCCGAATGATGAAATATCAAGCTATACTAACTGAGCAAGATGATGTAATCTTAAGAACTACTAACTTATTGAACCCAGCAGCGTTTCTAGGAACAACTACGGAGGAAGGAGACCTCAGTCATGATTGCGTGGAGATCATCGAACATACCTATGCCAGCAGAACAGACTTAAAGGATCAGCCTCGGGGGAGACCGGATTGGGAACTTTTCACGGATGGAAGCAGCTTTGTGGAAAATGGGACTCGTTATGCAGGATACGCGGCAACTACATCAAAGGTAGTGATTGAGGCAAATTCCCTACCTCCGGGGACTTCAGCCCAACGAGCAGAAATAGTCGCCCTGACACGAGCCCTGGAACTAAGCGAGGGTAAGAACGTGAATATTTGGACAGATTCAAAATATGCATTCGGGGTAGTCCACGTACATGGGGCATTATGGAAAGAAAGGGGAATGCTATCCTCACAAGGGACTAATATAAAATACCAGGAAGAACTATTGAAATTAATAACAGCTGTACAGAAACCCCAACAGGTGGCCATAATGCATTGTAAAGCTCATCAAGGAGGGGTGTCAGAGATTGCAGAAGGTAACAGACTGGCGGATTTGACGGCCCGGAAGGTTGCACGTGAAGTATGGAAAGTAATGGCTCTAATTCCATCGAAGGTAGGCCTCTCTTGTTTTAAATTACCTAAAGACCCAAAGTATTCAGCGGAAGATGAGAGACTTGCAAATTTGATGAAGGCCCAGAAGAATCCTGACGGGTGGTATGTGACTACGACAGGACAACTCATAGTACCTCCTATAATAATGCGAGAAATCTTACAAATAAAACATAATGAATGTCACTGGGGTGCAGAAGCAATGGTGACCTATTTGAAACGAGGTGTCATCTCGGTACACATGTTAACAATGGCAAAGTCAGTAATGTCAAAATGTGAGCTTTGCTTAAAGAATAATCCGGTAGCAAGGAAACATGCTGAGATGGGAAGAACTAGAGCTGGAATAGAGCCTGGAGATTACTGGCAAATAGACTTCGTGGAACTGCCTAAAGCAAGAGGTTATAAATACCGATTGGTAGGGGTTGATACTTTTTCAGGATGGCCAGAGGCCCTTCCCTGTCACACCAACTAAGCAAAGGAAACGGTAAAATGGTTACTACGGGAAATAATCCCTAGATTTGGTGTACCGTTGGGTATTTCTTCAGACAGGGGACCACATTTCATTGCCAACGTGGTCAAGGAGGTTAGTAGGTTACTGGGAATCACCCAGAACAGCCTATCCCACTTACTCCACCCCCATCCTATAGTACTAGCGTTAACAAGCAGGCATAGAGGAATCAATAAGATAGTAGACTAACGAAGATGCGTTAAGATTATACTTAGTAATCACTATATCAAGTTATACTCACTAACCTCTACTAACCTGATTCAACCTAACAGTAATGAAAATACTTGCTCTTGGTATGAGTGAAGTATTTTTAAAGGGGGGGAGTGTTAGTGTTGGGGAGAATCGAATGGAGGTTTTACTAATGTCTCTTAGGTAATGGGACCTACAGTATAATTAAGCATTGCCAAATGTACTTACATTATCAATTAATCTATGTATACTGGATACTTAGGGAGTACATTGAACAATCAAAAGAATCATTGAAGGGGAACCTTGGGAGGGAACAGCTACAACCTGACCTTGGATAAGGGCCTGGAAATGATGAAATGAGTTGAAGCAGAACCAAGAAGCGGAGGGAGCATGCGTCGAGTAAGAAAGGTGAAAAGTTTAGCGGAGAGGAAGACTCCTTACTTCATCTGGACGACCACCTGGACGACCACCAGAGTGCGCCACGCATGTGCAAAGGGGAGGGGAGCTAATTAGAATGAAAAGCGAGGCTGATGTTGCAACCTGTAATGAATATGTATACCTGACGCAATATTGTATGTATAAATAACGGCTGGGAAGTAACGGGACTTGAAGCCAGATTTGGGCACCTGCCCCGGCTTCCAGCGCTGAATAAAGCACCTTCATATAATCACTTGGTGGTTATGTGGTTGCTACGCTAACATTTTGGCGACCCAGGTGGGACAGCGTGGGCACTGCTGAGGCGGCTCGTGTCTCGGTTTCGCTCCAGCCGGCACCGAGGGATTCTCGGGGAGCAGTCGACCACGACCGACCTCCGCTGCTCACGACGTACCACTGGAGTGGTAAGCAAAGGTGCTTTCAACTTTGGGTATTCGGTACCGATTTGGTTGGGAAAGCCTGCCGGTCAGACGCGGCGAAAGCCACGCTCGGTTGGGCAGGGAGCTCCCGGGGTAAGCCTAGGCGCCGTCCGTTAGACAGAGCGAAAGCTCTGCAGGTTCGGCATTGGTGGTTTGGTATTGGTAATTGTATTGGTTTGTGCTGAAGGGTCAGCACTTGGTATTATTGGTATGTAGTAAGCACGCTGCTGCTCCGGCAGCTTCTGGGAAAGCGTGCTGCTGCTCCGGCAGCTTCTGGGAGAGCACGCTGCTGCTCCGGCAGCTTTTGGGAGAGTGTACTGCTGCTCCGGCAGCTTCTGGGAAAGTGTGCTGCTGCTCTGGCAGCTTTTGGGTTTGTATCATAAGCTCAAAATGAAAAAGATCAAAGGAATTCTGGGAAAAGATGTACCTATCCCGCGGACATCCCCGCTGGGGTGTTTGCTAGCACACTGGAAAGAGGGAGGTTTTGGTCAAGAAATGCGGAAAGGAAAGCTGATTGATTATTGTAATATTTGGTGGCCACAGTATAAGCTAGAGGACCAAGAAACTTGGCCTGAGAATGGAACATTGCAATATAATACAATTTTACAATTGATGCTATTCTGTAAGCGGGAAGGAAAATATGATGAACTGCCGTATGTGGAATTATTCTTGTATTTGCGCCGAAAGCCTGAATGGCAGCATGCTTGTGGAATAATGGTGCTTGAGGTTTCAACTGAGGAACGTTGTTGTGCATGTACTAAGGAGGGACACTGTATACAGCATCAGGCAATAGAGAATAATAAGTATTATGGGGAAATGAATAATGGAAATATTGATTTGGAAGTTGCGCCGTCGGCTCCGCCGGAAGAGCCAGGACAGGGAGGGAAAAGAGAAAAGGAAGATAGCAGTAGTGATGGAGAATCCCCGACTTTAGTCTCCCCTGTGTCACATAGGACCCGGCAACAGCGAAGGGCAGGAGAAACTATAAATGAACAGGGAGGGAAAATAATCGCTCCCCTCAGGCAAGGAGTGGGGACAGAAGGACCGGTATATGTTAAGGTGCCTTTTTCAGCTGGGGATTTAATGATATGGAAACAAGCAGCCGGCACCTACAGGGAAAACCCAGATAAAGTAGCTAGGGTAATGAAAATGATAATTAAAACCCAAAATCCCGATTGGGATGATCTCCAGGTGATCCTGGATACTTTGATGGACTCGACAGAAAAAGACATGGTATTGCGGGCAGCCAGAGAGAGAGCCCGAGAAGATATACGTAATGGATTAGTGCTTGGAAATCTAGATCAAAACTTCCCCACCGAGGATCCCCAATGGGATTATAACACAGGGGATGGAATAAGGAGGCTGAAGAGATATCAAGATTGGGTACAAGTCGGGGTACAGAATGCCATGCCCCGGACTTATCAAAGGACTTCCAGCTGTTTGTGCATGAGAGACAACGATTGGCATTAGGAGTACTGACCCAGCGACTTGGGAGCTGGAAAAGACCTGTGGGGTATTTTTCTAAACAATTGGATGCAGTAAGCGCTGGATGGCCCTCGTGTTTAAGGGCCGTGGCAGCCACAGTCCTTTTAATACAGGAAGCCAGGAAGCTCACGTTAGGGAAGCAAATTGAGTGTTCGTGCCACATATGGTGACTACGGTATTGGAGCAAAAGGGGGGCCATTGGCTATCGCCCAGCCGAATGATGAAATATCAAGCTATACTAACTGAGCAAGATGATGTAATCTTAAGAACTACTAACTTATTGAACCCAGCAGCGTTTCTAGGAACAACTACGGAGGAAGGAGACCTCAGTCATGATTGCGTGGAGATCATCGAACATACCTATGCCAGCAGAACAGACTTAAAGGATCAGCCTCGGGGGAGACCGGATTGGGAACTTTTCACGGATGGAAGCAGCTTTGTGGAAAATGGGACTCGTTATGCAGGATACGCGGCAACTACATCAAAGGTAGTGATTGAGGCAAATTCCCTACCTCCGGGGACTTCAGCCCAACGAGCAGAAATAGTCGCCCTGACACGAGCCCTGGAACTAAGCGAGGGTAAGAACGTGAATATTTGGACAGATTCAAAATATGCATTCGGGGTAGTCCACGTACATGGGGCATTATGGAAAGAAAGGGGAATGCTATCCTCACAAGGGACTAATATAAAATACCAGGAAGAACTATTGAAATTAATAACAGCTGTACAGAAACCCCAACAGGTGGCCATAATGCATTGTAAAGCTCATCAAGGAGGGGTGTCAGAGATTGCAGAAGGTAACAGACTGGCGGATTTGACGGCCCGGAAGGTTGCACGTGAAGTATGGAAAGTAATGGCTCTAATTCCATCGAAGGTAGGCCTCTCTTGTTTTAAATTACCTAAAGACCCAAAGTATTCAGCGGAAGATGAGAGACTTGCAAATTTGATGAAGGCCCAGAAGAATCCTGACGGGTGGTATGTGACTACGACAGGACAACTCATAGTACCTCCTATAATAATGCGAGAAATCTTACAAATAAAACATAATGAATGTCACTGGGGTGCAGAAGCAATGGTGACCTATTTGAAACGAGGTGTCATCTCGGTACACATGTTAACAATGGCAAAGTCAGTAATGTCAAAATGTGAGCTTTGCTTAAAGAATAATCCGGTAGCAAGGAAACATGCTGAGATGGGAAGAACTAGAGCTGGAATAGAGCCTGGAGATTACTGGCAAATAGACTTCGTGGAACTGCCTAAAGCAAGAGGTTATAAATACCGATTGGTAGGGGTTGATACTTTTTCAGGATGGCCAGAGGCCCTTCCCTGTCACACCAACTAAGCAAAGGAAACGGTAAAATGGTTACTACGGGAAATAATCCCTAGATTTGGTGTACCGTTGGGTATTTCTTCAGACAGGGGACCACATTTCATTGCCAACGTGGTCAAGGAGGTTAGTAGGTTACTGGGAATCACCCAGAACACCCTATCCCACTTACTCCACCCCCATCCTATAGTACTAGCGTTAACAAGCAGGCATAGAGGAATCAATAAGATAGTAGACTAACGAAGATGCGTTAAGATTATACTTACTAATCTCTATATCAAGTTATACTCACTAACCTCTACTAACCTGATTCAACCTAACAGTAATGAAAATACTTGCTCTTGGTATGAGTGAAGTATTTTCAAAGGGGGGGAATGTTAGTGTTGGGGAGAATCGAATGGATGTTTTACTAATGTCTCTTAGGTAATGGGACCTACAGTATAATTAAGCATTGCCAAATGTACTTACATTATCAATTAATCTATGTATACTGGAAACTTAGGGAGTACATTGAACAATCAAAAGAATCATTGAAGGGGAACCCTGGGAGGGAACAGGTACAACCTGACCTTGGATAAGGGCCTGGAAATGATGAAATGAGTTGAAGCAGAACCAAGAAGCGGAGGGAGCATGCGTCGAGTAAGAAAGGTGAAAAGTTTAGCGGAGAGGAAGACTCCTTACTTCATCTGGACGACCACCTGGACGACCACCAGAGTGCGCCACGCATGTGCAAAGGGGAGGGGAGCTAATTAGAATGAAAAGCGAGGCTGATGTTGCAACCTGTAATGAATATGTATACCTGACGCAATATTGTATGTATAAATAACGGCTGGGAAGTAACGGGACTTGAAGCCAGATTTGGGCACCTGCCCCGGCTTCCAGCGCTGAATAAAGCACCTTCATATAATCACTTGGTGGTTATGTGGTTGCTACGCTAACATTTTGGCGACCCAGGTGGGACAGCGTGGGCACTGCTGAGGCGGCTCGTGTCTCGGTTTCGCTCCAGCCGGCACCGAGGGATTCTCGGGGAGCAGTCGACCACGACCGACCTCCGCTGCTCACGACGTACCACTGGAGTGGTAAGCAAAGGTGCTTTCAACTTTGGGTATTCGGTACCGATTTGGTTGGGAAAGCCTGCCGGTCAGACGCGGCGAAAGCCACGCTCGGTTGGGCAGGGAGCTCCCGGGGTAAGCCTAGGCGCCGTCCGTTAGACAGAGCGAAAGCTCTGCAGGTTCGGCATTGGTGGTTTGGTATTGGTAATTGTATTGGTTTGTGCTGAAGGGTCAGCACTTGGTATTATTGGTATGTAGTAAGCACGCTGCTGCTCCGGCAGCTTCTGGGAAAGCGTGCTGCTGCTCCGGCAGCTTCTGGGAGAGCACGCTGCTGCTCCGGCAGCTTTTGGGAGAGTGTACTGCTGCTCCGGCAGCTTCTGGGAAAGTGTGCTGCTGCTCTGGCAGCTTTTGGGTTTGTATCATAAGCTCAAAATGAAAAAGATCAAAGGAATTCTGGGAAAAGATGTACCTATCCCGCGGACATCCCCGCTGGGGTGTTTGCTAGCACACTGGAAAGAGGGAGGTTTTGGTCAAGAAATGCGGAAAGGAAAGCTGATTGATTATTGTAATATTTGGTGGCCACAGTATAAGCTAGAGGACCAAGAAACTTGGCCTGAGAATGGAACATTGCAATATAATACAATTTTACAATTGATGCTATTCTGTAAGCGGGAAGGAAAATATGATGAACTGCCGTATGTGGAATTATTCTTGTATTTGCGCCGAAAGCCTGAATGGCAGCATGCTTGTGGAATAATGGTGCTTGAGGTTTCAACTGAGGAACGTTGTTGTGCATGTACTAAGGAGGGACACTGTATACAGCATCAGGCAATAGAGAATAATAAGTATTATGGGGAAATGAATAATGGAAATATTGATTTGGAAGTTGCGCCGTCGGCTCCGCCGGAAGAGCCAGGACAGGGAGGGAAAAGAGAAAAGGAAGATAGCAGTAGTGATGGAGAATCCCCGACTTTAGTCTCCCCTGTGTCACATAGGACCCGGCAACAGCGAAGGGCAGGAGAAACTATAAATGAACAGGGAGGGAAAATAATCGCTCCCCTCAGGCAAGGAGTGGGGACAGAAGGACCGGTATATGTTAAGGTGCCTTTTTCAGCTGGGGATTTAATGATATGGAAACAAGCAGCCGGCACCTACAGGGAAAACCCAGATAAAGTAGCTAGGGTAATGAAAATGATAATTAAAACCCAAAATCCCGATTGGGATGATCTCCAGGTGATCCTGGATACTTTGATGGACTCGACAGAAAAAGACATGGTATTGCGGGCAGCCAGAGAGAGAGCCCGAGAAGATATACGTAATGGATTAGTGCTTGGAAATCTAGATCAAAACTTCCCCACCGAGGATCCCCAATGGGATTATAACACAGGGGATGGAATAAGGAGGCTGAAGAGATATCAAGATTGGGTACAAGTCGGGGTACAGAATGCCATGCCCCGGACTTATCAAAGGACTTCCAGCTGTTTGTGCATGAGAGACAACGATTGGCATTAGGAGTACTGACCCAGCGACTTGGGAGCTGGAAAAGACCTGTGGGGTATTTTTCTAAACAATTGGATGCAGTAAGCGCTGGATGGCCCTCGTGTTTAAGGGCCGTGGCAGCCACAGTCCTTTTAATACAGGAAGCCAGGAAGCTCACGTTAGGGAAGCAAATTGAGTGTTCGTGCCACATATGGTGACTACGGTATTGGAGCAAAAGGGGGGCCATTGGCTATCGCCCAGCCGAATGATGAAATATCAAGCTATACTAACTGAGCAAGATGATGTAATCTTAAGAACTACTAACTTATTGAACCCAGCAGCGTTTCTAGGAACAACTACGGAGGAAGGAGACCTCAGTCATGATTGCGTGGAGATCATCGAACATACCTATGCCAGCAGAACAGACTTAAAGGATCAGCCTCGGGGGAGACCGGATTGGGAACTTTTCACGGATGGAAGCAGCTTTGTGGAAAATGGGACTCGTTATGCAGGATACGCGGCAACTACATCAAAGGTAGTGATTGAGGCAAATTCCCTACCTCCGGGGACTTCAGCCCAACGAGCAGAAATAGTCGCCCTGACACGAGCCCTGGAACTAAGCGAGGGTAAGAACGTGAATATTTGGACAGATTCAAAATATGCATTCGGGGTAGTCCACGTACATGGGGCATTATGGAAAGAAAGGGGAATGCTATCCTCACAAGGGACTAATATAAAATACCAGGAAGAACTATTGAAATTAATAACAGCTGTACAGAAACCCCAACAGGTGGCCATAATGCATTGTAAAGCTCATCAAGGAGGGGTGTCAGAGATTGCAGAAGGTAACAGACTGGCGGATTTGACGGCCCGGAAGGTTGCACGTGAAGTATGGAAAGTAATGGCTCTAATTCCATCGAAGGTAGGCCTCTCTTGTTTTAAATTACCTAAAGACCCAAAGTATTCAGCGGAAGATGAGAGACTTGCAAATTTGATGAAGGCCCAGAAGAATCCTGACGGGTGGTATGTGACTACGACAGGACAACTCATAGTACCTCCTATAATAATGCGAGAAATCTTACAAATAAAACATAATGAATGTCACTGGGGTGCAGAAGCAATGGTGACCTATTTGAAACGAGGTGTCATCTCGGTACACATGTTAACAATGGCAAAGTCAGTAATGTCAAAATGTGAGCTTTGCTTAAAGAATAATCCGGTAGCAAGGAAACATGCTGAGATGGGAAGAACTAGAGCTGGAATAGAGCCTGGAGATTACTGGCAAATAGACTTCGTGGAACTGCCTAAAGCAAGAGGTTATAAATACCGATTGGTAGGGGTTGATACTTTTTCAGGATGGCCAGAGGCCCTTCCCTGTCACACCAACTAAGCAAAGGAAACGGTAAAATGGTTACTACGGGAAATAATCCCTAGATTTGGTGTACCGTTGGGTATTTCTTCAGACAGGGGACCACATTTCATTGCCAACGTGGTCAAGGAGGTTAGTAGGTTACTGGGAATCACCCAGAACACCCTATCCCACTTACTCCACCCCCATCCTATAGTACTAGCGTTAACAAGCAGGCATAGAGGAATCAATAAGATAGTAGACTAACGAAGATGCGTTAAGATTATACTTACTAATCTCTATATCAAGTTATACTCACTAACCTCTACTAACCTGATTCAACCTAACAGTAATGAAAATACTTGCTCTTGGTATGAGTGAAGTATTTTCAAAGGGGGGGAATGTTAGTGTTGGGGAGAATCGAATGGATGTTTTACTAATGTCTCTTAGGTAATGGGACCTACAGTATAATTAAGCATTGCCAAATGTACTTACATTATCAATTAATCTATGTATACTGGAAACTTAGGGAGTACATTGAACAATCAAAAGAATCATTGAAGGGGAACCCTGGGAGGGAACAGGTACAACCTGACCTTGGATAAGGGCCTGGAAATGATGAAATGAGTTGAAGCAGAACCAAGAAGCGGAGGGAGCATGCGTCGAGTAAGAAAGGTGAAAAGTTTAGCGGAGAGGAAGACTCCTTACTTCATCTGGACGACCACCTGGACGACCACCAGAGTGCGCCACGCATGTGCAAAGGGGAGGGGAGCTAATTAGAATGAAAAGCGAGGCTGATGTTGCAACCTGTAATGAATATGTATACCTGACGCAATATTGTATGTATAAATAACGGCTGGGAAGTAACGGGACTTGAAGCCAGATTTGGGCACCTGCCCCGGCTTCCAGCGCTGAATAAAGCTGCTTCATATAATAACTTGGTGATTATGTGGTTGCTACACTAACATCTGGACTCACTGCATCCCCAGTGGTGCCAGTGCACTCTCTGGACTCACTGCACTGCATCCCCAGTTGTGCCAATGCACTCTCTGGACTCACGGCACTGCATCCCCAGTGGTTCCAGTGCACTCTCTGGACTCACTGCACTGCAACTCCAGTGGTGCCAGTGCACTCTCTGGAGTCACTGCACTGCATCCCCAGTGGTGCCAGTGCACTCTCTGGACTCACTGCACTGCATGCCCAGTGGTGCCAGTGCACTCTCTGGACTCACTGCACTGCATCGCCAGTGGTGCCAGTGCACTCTCTGGACTCACTGCACTGCATCCCCAGTGGTGCCAGTGCACTCTCTAGACTCACTGCAGTGCAGCTCCTGAGGTGCCAGTGCACTCTCTGGACTCACTGCAGTGCATCCCCAGTGGTGCCAGTGCACTCTCTGGACTCACTGCAGTGCAACCCCAGAGGTGCCAGTGCACTCTCTGGACTCACTGAACTGCATCCCCAGTGGTGCCAGTGCACTCTCTGGACTCACTGCACTGCATCCCCAGTGGTGCCAGTGCACTCTCTGGACTCACTGAACTGCATCCCCAGTGGTGCCAGTGCACTCTCTGGACTCACTGCACTGCAACCCCAGTGGTGCCAGTGTACTCTCTGGACTCACTGCACTGCATCCCCAGTGGTTCCAGTGCACTCTCTGGACTCACTGAACTGCATCCCCAGTGGTGCCAGTGCACTCTCTTGAGTCACTGCACTGCATCCCCAGTGGTGCCAGTGCACTCTCTGGACTCACTGAACTGCATCCCCAGTGGTGCCAGTGCACTCTCTGGACTCACTGAACTGCATCCCCAGTGGTGACAGTGCACTCTCTGGACTCACTGAACTGCATCCCCAGTGGTGCCAGTGCACTCTCTGGACTCACTGCGCTGCATCCCCAGTGGTGCCAGTGCACTCTCTGGACTCACTGCACTGCATCCCCAGTGGTGCCAGTGCACTCTCTGGACTCACTGCGCTGCATCCCCAGTGGTACCAGTGCACTCTCTGGACTCACTGCGCTGCATCCCCAGTGGTGCCAGTGCACTCTCTGGACTTGCCGGGGTGCATCCCCAGTGGTGCCAGTGACCTCTCTGGACTCACCGCACTGCATCCCCAGTGGTGCCAGTGCACTCTCTGGACTCACTGCACTGCATCCCCAATGGTGCCAGTGCACTATTTGGACTCACTGCACTGCATCCCCAGTGGTGCCAGTGCACTCTCTGGACTCAATGCACTGCATCCCCAGTGGTGCCAGTACACTCTCTGGACTCACTGCACTGCATCCCCAGTGGTGCCAGTGCACTCTCTGGACTCACTGCACTGCATCCCCAGTGGTGCCAGTGCACTCTCTGGACTCACTGTACTGCATCCCCAGTGGTGCCAGTACACTCTCTGGAGTCACTGCAGTGCATCCCCAGTGGTGCCGCTACCGAGTGGAGCGGCTGCCACGGCTGGAGAGGCTGCCGCGGTTGGAGCGGCTGACGCGGCTGGAGCGGCTGGAGCGGCTGCCGCGGCTGGAGCGCCTGCCGCGGTTGGAGCGGCTGCCGCGGCTGGAGCGGCTGGAGCGTCTGCCGCGTATGCCGCGATTGGAGCGGCTGCCGCGGCTGGACCGGCTGCCGCGCCTGCCGCGGCTGGAGCGGCTGGAGCAGCTGCCGAGGCTGGAGGGGCTACCACGTCTGGAGCGGATGCCGCGGCTGGGGCAGTACAGTAAGTCCAGAGAGTGTACTGTCACCACTGGGGATGCAGTACAGTGAGTCCAGAGAGTGCACTGGCACCACTGGGGATGCACTGCAGTGAGTCCAGAGAGTGCACTGGCACCACTGGGGATGCAGTGCAGTGAGTCCAGAGAGTACACTGGCACCACTGGGGTTGCAGTGCAGTGAGTCCAGAGAGTGCACTGGCAAAACTGGGGATGCAGTTCAGTGAGTCCAGAGAGTGCACTGGCACCACTGGGGATGCAGTGCAGTGAGTCCAGAGAGTGCACTGGCACCACTGGGGATGCAGTTCAATGAGTCCAGAGAGTGCACTGGCACCTCTGGGGTTGCACTGCAGTGAGTCCAGAGAGTGCACTGGCACCACTTCGGATGCACTGCAGTGAGTCCAGAGAGTGCACTGGCACCTCAGGAGCTGCACTGCAGTGAGTCTAGAGAGTGCACTGGCACCACTGGGGATGCAGTGCAGTGACTCCAGAGAGTGCACTGGCACCACTGGGGATGCACTGCAGTGAGTCCAGAGAGTGCACTGTCACCTTTGGGGATGCACTGCATTGTCTGCAGAGAGTGCCCTGGCACCACTGGGGATGCACTGCAGTGAGTCCAGAGAGTGCACTGGCACCACTGGGGATGCACGGCAGTGAGTCCAGAGAGTGCACTGGCACCACTGGGGATGCAGTGCAGTGAGTCCAGAGAGTGCACTGGCACCACTGGGGATGCAGTGCAGTGAGTCCAGAGAGTGCACTGGCACCACTGGGGATGCAGTGCAGTGAGACCAGAGAGTGCACTGGCACCACTGGGGATGCACTGCAGTGAGTCCAGAGAGTGCACTGGCACCACTGGGATGCAGTGCAGTGAGTCCAGAGAGTGCACTGGCACCACTGGGGATGCAGTGCACTGAGTCCAGAGAGTGCACTGGCACCACTGGGGATGCAGTGCACTGAGTTCAGAGAGTGCACTCTCGGCACTGGGGATGCACTGCAGTGAGTCCAAGGAGTGCACTGGCACCAAAGGGGATGCAGTGCAGTGAGTCCAGAGAGTGCATTGGCACCAACTGGAGCTGCACTGCTGTGAGTCCAGATATTGCACTGGCACCACTGGGGTTACAGTGCAGCGAGTCCAGAGACTACACTGGCACCACTGGGGTTGCACTGCAGTGAGTCCAGAGAGTGCAATGGCACCACTGGGGATGCAGTTCAGTAAGTCCAGAGAGTGAACTGGCACCAATGGGGATGCACTGCAGTGAGTCCAGAGAGTGCACTGGTACCTCAGGGGCTGCACTGCAGTGAGTCCAGAGAGTGCACTGGTACCTCAGGGGCTGCACTGCAGTGAGTCCAGAGAGTGCACTGGCACCAAGGGGATGCACTGCAGTGAGTCCAGAGAGTGCACTGGCACCACTGTGGATGCTATGCACTGAGTCCAGAGAGTGCACTGGCACCACTGGGGGTGCACTGCAGAGACTCCAGAGAGTAAACTGTCACCAATGGGGACGCAGCGCAGTGAGTCCAGAGAGTGCACTGTGAAACACTGGGGATGCACTGCAGTGGGTCCAGAGAGTGCACTGGCACCACTGGGGATGCAGTGCAGTGGGTCCAGAGAGTGCACTGGCACCACTGGGGATGCAGTGCAGTGAGTCCAGAGAGTGCACTGGCACCACTGGGGATGCAGTGCAGTGAGTCCAGAGACTTCACAGGCACCACTGGGGATGCAGTGCTGTGAGTCCAGAGAGTGCACTGGCACCACTGGGGATGCAATACAGTGAGTCTAGAGAGTGCAATGGAACCACTGGGGATGCAGTGCAGTGAGTCCAGAGAGTGCACTGCCACCACTGGGGATACAGTGCAGTGAGTCCAGAGAGTGCACTGGCACTTCTGGGGATGCAGTGCAGTGAGTGCAGAGAGTGCACTAGCACAACAGGGGATGCACTGCAGTGACTCCAAAAAGTGCACTGGCACCACTGGGGATGCACTGCAGTGAGTCCAGAGAGTGCACTGGCACCACTGGGGATGCAGTGCTGTGAGTCCAGAGAGTTCCCTTGCACCACTGGTGATAAACTGCAGTGAGTCAAAACAGTGCAGTGGCCCCACCTGGGATGCACTGCCGTGAGTGCAGAGAGTTCTCTGGAACAAATGGGGATGCAGTTTAGTGAGTCCAGAGAGTGCACCGGCTCCAATGGGGATACACTGCAGTGTGTCCAGAGAGTGCTCTGGCACCACTGGGAATGCAGTGCAGTGAGTCCAGAGAGTGCACTGGCACCAGTGGGGATGCAGTGCAGTGAGTCCAGAGAGTGCACTGGGACCACTGTGGTTGCAGTGCAGTGAGTCCAGAGAGTGCACTGGCATCACTGGGGATGCACTGCAGTGAGTCCAGAGAGTGCAGTGGCACCATTGGGGATGCAGTGCACTGAGTCCAGAGAGTGCGCAGCCAGCACTGGGGATGCACTGCAGTGAGTCCAGAGAGTGCACTGGCACCAGTGGGGATGCAGTGCAGTGAGTCCAGAGAGTGCACTGGCACCACTGGGGATGCAGTGCAGTGAGTCCTGAGAGTGCAATGGCACCACAAGGGATGCACTGCAGTGAGTCCAGTGAGTCCACTGGCACCACTGGGGATGCAGTGCAGTGAGTCCAGAGAGTGCACTGGCACCACTGGGGATGCACTGCAGTGAGTCCAGAGAGTGCCCTGGCACCAACTGGAGCTGCACTGCTGTGAGTCCTGAGATTGCACTGGCACCAACTGGGTTTCAGTGCAGTGAGTCCAGAGAGTGCACTGGCACCACTGGGGATGCAGTTCAGTGAGTCCAGAGAGTGAACTGGCACCACTGGGGATGCAGTGCAGTGAGTCCAGAGAGTGCACTGGCACCACCGGGGATTCACTGCACTTAGTCCAGAGAGTACACTGGCACCACTGGGCATGCACTGCAGTGAGTCCAGAGAGTGCACTGGCACCTCAGGGGCTGCATTGCAGTGAGTCCAGAGAGTGCACTGGCACCACTGGGGATGCAGTGCAGTGCCTCCAGAGAGTGCACTGGCAACACTGGGGATGCAGTCCAGTGCGTGCAGAGAGTGCACTGGCACCAGTGGGGAAGCACTGCAGTGAGTCCAGAGAGTGCACTGGCACCACTGGGGATGCAGTGCAGTGAGACCAGAGATTGCACTGGCACCACTGGGGATGCACTGCAGTGAGTCCAGAGAGTGCACTGGCACAACTGGGGACGCAGTGCAGTGAGTCCAGAGAGTGCACTGGCACCACTGGGGATGCACTGCAGTGAGTCCAGAGAGTGCACTGGCACCACTGAGGATGCAGTGCAGTGAGACCAAAGAGTGCACTGGCACCATTGAGGATGCAGTACAGTGAGTCCAGAGAGTGCACTGGCACCACTGGGGATGCAGTGCAGTGAGTCCAGAGAGTGCACTGGCACCACCGGGGATTCACTGCAAGGAGTCCAGAGAGTGCACTGGCACCACTGGGAATGCAGTGCAGTGAGTCCAGAGAGTGCACTGGCACCACTGGGGATGCAGTGCAGTGAGTCCAGAGAGTGCACTGGCACCACTGGGGATGCAGTGCAGTGAGTCCAGAGAGTGCACTGGCACCACTGGGGATGCAGTGCAGTGAGTCCTGAGAGTGCAATGGCACCACAAGGGATGCACTGCAGTGAGTCCAGAGAGTGCACTGGCACCACTGGGGATGCAGTGCAGTGAGTCCAGAGACTGCACTGGCACCTCTGGAGATGCACTGCAGTGAGTCCAGAGAGTGCCCTGGCACCAACTGGAGCTGCACTGCTGTGAGTCCTGAGATTGCACTGGCACCACTGGGGTTGCAGTGCAGTGAGTCCAGAGACTTCGCAGGCACCACTTGGGATGCAGTGGAGTGAGTCGAGAGAGTGCACTGGCACCACTGGGGATGCAGTGCAGTGAGTCCAGAGAGTGCACTGGCACCACTGGGGATGCAGTGCAGTGAGACCAGAGAGTGCACTGGCACCACTGGGGATGCACTGCAGTGAGTCCAGAGAGTGCACTGGCACCACTGGGATGCAGTGCAGTGAGTCCAGAGAGCCACTGGCACCACTGGGGATGCAGTGCAGGTAGTCCAGAGAGTGCACTGGCAACACTGGGGAGGCAGTCCAGTGTGTGCAGAGAGTGCACTGGCACCAGTGGGGAAGCACTGCAGTGAGTCCAGAGAGTGCACTGGCACCACTGGGCATGCACTGCAGTGAGTCCAGAGAGTGCACTGGCACCTCAGAGGCTGCATTGCAGTGAGTCCAGAGAGTGCACTGGCACCACTGTGGATGCAGTGCAGGTAGTCCAGAGAGTGCACTGGCAACACTGGGGATGCAGTCCAGTGCGTGCAGAGAGTGCACTGGCACCACTGGGGATGCACTGCAGTGAGTCCAGAGAGTGCACTGGCACCACTGTGGATGCACTGCAGTGAGTCCAGAGACTGCACTGGCACAACTGGGGATGCAGTGCAGTGAGTCCAGAGAGTGCACTGGCACCACTGGGGATGCACTGCAGTGAGTCCAGAGAGTGCACTGGCACCACTGGGGATGCAGTGCAGTGAGTCCAAAGAGTGCACTGGCACCTCAGGGGCTGCATTGCAGTGAGTCCAGAGAGTACACTGGCACCACTGTGGATGCAGTGAAGTGAGTCCAGAGAGTGCAATGGCACCACTGGGGATGCAGTGCATTGAGTCCAGAGAGTGCACTGGCACCACTGGGGATGCACTGCAGTGAGTCCAGAGACTTCGCAGGCACCACTTGGGATGCAGTGCAGTGAGTCCAGAGAGTGCACTGGCACCAGTGGGGAAGCACTGCAGTGGGTCCAGAGAGTGCACTGGCACCACTGGGGATGCAGTGCAGTGAGTCCAGAGAGTGCACTGGCACCACAGGTGATGCAATGTAATGAGTCCAGAGAGTGCAATGTAACCACTGGGGATGCAGTGCAGTGAGTCCAGAGAGTGCACTGGCACCACTGGGGATGCAGTGAAGTGAGTCCAGAGAGTGCACTGGCACCACTGTTGATGCACTGCAGTGAGTCCAGAGAGTGCACTGGCACCACTGGGGATGCAGTGCAGTGAGTCCAGAGAGTGCACTGGCACCTCTGGAGATGCACTGCAGTGAGTCCAGAGAGTGCCCTGGCACCAACTGGAGCTGCACTGCTGTGAGTCCTGAGATTGCACTGGCACCACTGGGGTTGCAGTGCAGTGAGTCCAGAGACTTCGCAGGCACCACTTGGGATGCAGTGCAGTGAGTCGAGAGAGTGCACTGGCACCACTGGGGATGCAGTGCAGTGAGTCCAGAGAGTGAACTGGCACCACTGGGGATGCACTGCAGTGAGTCCAGAGAGTGCACTGGCACCACCGGGGATTCACTGCACTTAGTCCAGAGAGTGCACTGGCACCACTGGGCATGCACTGCAGTGAGTCCAGAGAGTGCACTGGCACCTCAGAGGCTGCATTGCATTGAGTCCAGAGAGTGCACTGGCACCACTGTGGATGCAGTGCAGGTAGTCCAGAGAGTGCACTGGCAACACTGGGGAGGCAGTCCAGTGTGTGCAGAGAGTGCACTGGCACCAGTGGGGAAGCACTGCAGTGAGTCCAGAGAGTGCACTGGCACCACTGGGCATGCACTGCAGTGAGTCCAGAGAGTGCTTTGGCACCTCAGAGGCTGCATTGCAGTGAGTCCAGAGAGTGCACTGGCACCACTGTGGATGCAGTGCAGGTAGTCCAGAGAGTGCACTGGCAACACTGGGGATGCAGTCCAGTGCGTGCAGAGAGTGCACTGGCACCACTGGGGATGCACTGCAGTGAGTCCAGAGAGTGCACTGGCACCACTGTGGATGCACTGAAGTGAGTCCAGAGACTGCACTGCCACAACTGGGGATGCAGTGCAGTGAGTCCAGAGAGTGCACTGGCACCACTGGGGATGCACTTCAGTGACTCCACAGAGTGCACTGGCACCACTGGGGATGCAGTGCAGTGAGTCCAAAGAGTGCACTGGCACCACTGGGGCTGCAGTGCAGTGAGTCCAGAGAGTGAACTGGCACCACTGGGGATGCACTGCAGTGAGTCCAGAGAGTGCGCTGGCACCACTGGGCATGCACTGCAGTGAGTCCAGAGAGTGCACTGGCACCTCAGGGGCTGCATTGCAGTGAGTCCAGAGAGTACACTGGCACCACTGTGGATGCAGTGAAGTGAGTCCAGAGAGTGCAATGGCACCACTGGGGATGCAGTGCATTGAGTCCAGAGAGTGCACTGGCACCACTGGGGATGCACTGCAGTGAGTCCAGAGAGTAAACTGTCATCAATGGGGACGCAGCGCAGTGAGTCCAGAGAGTGCACTGTGAACCACTGGGGATGCACTGCAGTGGGTCCAGAGAGTGCACTGGCACCACTGGGGATGCAGTGCAGTGAGTCCAGAGAGTGCACTGGCACCTCTGGAGATGCACTGCAGTGAGTCCAGAGAGTGCCCTGGCACCAACTGGAGCTGCACTGCTGTGCGTCCTGAGATTGCACTGGCACCACTGGGGTTGCAGTGCAGTGAGTCCAGAGACTTCGCAGGCACCACTTGGGATGCAGTGCAGTGAGTCGAGAGAGTGCACTGGCACCACTGGGGATGCATTGCAGTGAGTCCAGAGAGTGCACTGGCACCACTGTGGATGCAGTGCAGGTAGTCCAGAGAGTGCACTGGCAACACTGGGGAGGCAGTCCAGTGTGTGCAGAGAGTGCACTGGCACCAGTGGGGAAGCACTGCAGTGAGTCCAGAGAGTGCACTGGCACCACTGGGCATGCACTGCAGTGAGTCCAGAGAGTGCTTTGGCACCTCAGAGGCTGCATTGCAGTGAGTCCAGAGAGTGCACTGGCACCACTGTGGATGCAGTGCAGGTAGTCCAGAGAGTGCACTGGCAACACTGGGGATGCAGTCCAGTGCGTGCAGAGAGTGCACTGGCACCACTGGGGATGCACTGCAGTGAGTCCAGAGAGTGCACTGGCACCACTGTGGATGCACTGAAGTGAGTCCAGAGACTGCACTGCCACAACTGGGGATGCAGTGCAGTGAGTCCAGAGAGTGCACTGGCACCACTGGGGATGCACTTCAGTGACTCCACAGAGTGCACTGGCACCACTGGGGATGCAGTGCAGTGAGTCCAAAGAGTGCACTGGCACCACTGGGGCTGCAGTGCAGTGAGTCCAGAGAGTGAACTGGCACCACTGGGGATGCACTGCAGTGAGTCCAGAGAGTGCGCTGGCACCACTGGGCATGCACTGCAGTGAGTCCAGAGAGTGCACTGGCACCTCAGGGGCTGCATTGCAGTGAGTCCAGAGAGTACACTGGCACCACTGTGGATGCAGTGAAGTGAGTCCAGAGAGTGCAATGGCACCACTGGGGATGCAGTGCATTGAGTCCAGAGAGTGCACTGGCACCACTGGGGATGCACTGCAGTAAGTCCAGAGAGTGCCCTGGCACCAACTGGAGCTGCACTGCTGTGAGTCCTGAGATTGCACTGGCACCACTGGGGTTGCAGTGCAGTGAGTCCAGAGACTTCGCAGGCACCACTTGGGATGCAGTGCAGTGAGTCGAGAGAGTGCACTGGCACCACTGGGGATGCAGTGCAGTGAGTCCAGAGAGTGAACTGGCACCACTGGGGATGCACTGCAGTGAGTCCAGAGAGTGCACTGGCACCACCGGGGATTCACTGCACTTAGTCCAGAGAGTGCACTGGCACCACTGGGCATGCACTGCAGTGAGTCCAGAGAGTGCACTGGCACCTCAGAGGCTGCATTGCATTGAGTCCAGAGAGTGCACTGGCACCACTGTGGATGCAGTGCAGGTAGTCCAGAGAGTGCACTGGCAACACTGGGGAGGCAGTCCAGTGTGTGCAGAGAGTGCACTGGCACCAGTGGGGAAGCACTGCAGTGAGTCCAGAGAGTGCACTGGCACCACTGGGCATGCACTGCAGTGAGTCCAGAGAGTGCTTTGGCACCTCAGAGGCTGCATTGCAGTGAGTCCAGAGAGTGCACTGGCACCACTGTGGATGCAGTGCAGGTAGTCCAGAGAGTGCACTGGCAACACTGGGGATGCAGTCCAGTGCGTGCAGAGAGTGCACTGGCACCACTGGGGATGCACTGCAGTGAGTCCAGAGAGTGCACTGGCACCACTGTGGATGCACTGAAGTGAGTCCAGAGACTGCACTGCCACAACTGGGGATGCAGTGCAGTGAGTCCAGAGAGTGCACTGGCACCACTGGGGATGCACTTCAGTGACTCCACAGAGTGCACTGGCACCACTGGGGATGCAGTGCAGTGAGTCCAAAGAGTGCACTGGCACCACTGGGGCTGCAGTGCAGTGAGTCCAGAGAGTGAACTGGCACCACTGGGGATGCACTGCAGTGAGTCCAGAGAGTGCGCTGGCACCACTGGGCATGCACTGCAGTGAGTCCAGAGAGTGCACTGGCACCTCAGGGGCTGCATTGCAGTGAGTCCAGAGAGTACACTGGCACCACTGTGGATGCAGTGAAGTGAGTCCAGAGAGTGCAATGGCACCACTGGGGATGCAGTGCATTGAGTCCAGAGAGTGCACTGGCACCACTGGGGATGCACTGCAGTGAGTCCAGAGAGTAAACTGTCATCAATGGGGACGCAGCGCAGTGAGTCCAGAGAGTGCACTGTGAACCACTGGGGATGCACTGCAGTGGGTCCAGAGAGTGCACTGGCACCACTGGGGATGCAGTGCAGTGAGTCCAGAGAGTGCACTGGCACCTCTGGAGATGCACTGCAGTGAGTCCAGAGAGTGCCCTGGCACCAACTGGAGCTGCACTGCTGTGCGTCCTGAGATTGCACTGGCACCACTGGGGTTGCAGTGCAGTGAGTCCAGAGACTTCGCAGGCACCACTTGGGATGCAGTGCAGTGAGTCGAGAGAGTGCACTGGCACCACTGGGGATGCATTGCAGTGAGTCCAGAGAGTGCACTGGCACCACTGTGGATGCAGTGCAGGTAGTCCAGAGAGTGCACTGGCAACACTGGGGAGGCAGTCCAGTGTGTGCAGAGAGTGCACTGGCACCAGTGGGGAAGCACTGCAGTGAGTCCAGAGAGTGCACTGGCACCACTGGGCATGCACTGCAGTGAGTCCAGAGAGTGCTTTGGCACCTCAGAGGCTGCATTGCAGTGAGTCCAGAGAGTGCACTGGCACCACTGTGGATGCAGTGCAGGTAGTCCAGAGAGTGCACTGGCAACACTGGGGATGCAGTCCAGTGCGTGCAGAGAGTGCACTGGCACCACTGGGGATGCACTGCAGTGAGTCCAGAGAGTGCACTGGCACCACTGTGGATGCACTGAAGTGAGTCCAGAGACTGCACTGCCACAACTGGGGATGCAGTGCAGTGAGTCCAGAGAGTGCACTGGCACCACTGGGGATGCACTTCAGTGACTCCACAGAGTGCACTGGCACCACTGGGGATGCAGTGCAGTGAGTCCAAAGAGTGCACTGGCACCACTGGGGCTGCAGTGCAGTGAGTCCAGAGAGTGAACTGGCACCACTGGGGATGCACTGCAGTGAGTCCAGAGAGTGCGCTGGCACCACTGGGCATGCACTGCAGTGAGTCCAGAGAGTGCACTGGCACCTCAGGGGCTGCATTGCAGTGAGTCCAGAGAGTACACTGGCACCACTGTGGATGCAGTGAAGTGAGTCCAGAGAGTGCAATGGCACCACTGGGGATGCAGTGCATTGAGTCCAGAGAGTGCACTGGCACCACTGGGGATGCACTGCAGTAAGTCCAGAGAGTAAACTGTCACCAATGGGGACGCAGCGCAGTGAGTCCAGAGAGTGCACTGTGAACCACTGGGGATGCACTGCAGTGGGTCCAGAGAGTGCACTGGCACCACTGGGGATGCAGTGCAGTGAGTCCAGAGAGTGCACTGGCACTTCTGGGGATGCAGTGCAGTGAGTGCAGAGAGTGCACTAGCACAACAGGGGATGCACTGCAGTGACTCCAAAAAGTGCACTGGCACCACTGGGGATGCACTGCAGTGAGTCCAGAGAGTGCACTGGCACCACTGGGGATGCAGTGCTGTGAGTCCAGAGAGTTCCCTTGCACCACTGGGGATAAACTGCAGTGAGTCAAAACAGTGCAATGGCCCCACCTGGGATGCACTGCCGTGAGTCCAGAGAGTTCTCTGGCACAAATGGGGATGCAGTTTAGTGAGTCCAGAGAGTGCACCGGCTCCAATGGGGATACACTGCAGTGTGTCCAGAGAGTGCTCTGGCACCACTGGGAATGCAGTGCAGTGAGTCCAGAGAGTGCACTGGCACCAGTGGGGATGCAGTGCAGTGAGTCCAGAGAGTGCACTGGCACCACTCGGGATGCACTGCAGTGAGTCCAGAGAGTGCACTGGCATCACTGGGGATGCACTGCAGTGAGTCCAGAGAGTGCAGTGGCACCATTGGGGATGCAGTGCACTGAGTCCAGAGAGTGCGTAGTCAGCACTGGGGATGCACTGCAGTGAGTCCAGAGAGTCCACTGGCACCACTGGGGATGCAGTGCAGTGAGTCCAGAGAGTGCACTGGCACCACTGGGGATGCAGTGAAGTGAGTCCAGAGAGTGCACTGGCACCACTGTTGATGCACTGCAGTGAGTCCAGAGAGTGCACTGGCACCACTGGGGATGCAGTGCAGTGAGTCCAGAGAGTGCACTGGCACCTCTGGAGATGCACTGCAGTGAGTCCAGAGAGTGCCCTGGCACCAACTGGAGCTGCAATGCTGTGAGTCCTGAGATTGCACTGGCACCACTGGGGTTGCAGTGCAGTGAGTCCAGAGACTTCGCAGGCACCACTTGGGATGCAGTGCAGTGAGTCGAGAGAGTGCACTGGCACCACTGGGGATGCAGTTCAATGAGTCCAGAGAGTGAACTGGCACCACTGGGGATGCACTGCAGTGAGTCCAGAGAGTGCACTGGCACCACCGGGGATTCACGGCACTTAGTCCAGAGAGTGCACTGGCACCACTGGGCATGCACTGCAGTGAGTCCAGAGAGTGCACTGGCACCTCAGAGGCTGCATTGCATTGAGTCCAGAGAGTGCACTGGCACCACTGTGGATGCAGTGCAGGTAGTCCAGAGAGTGCACTGGCAACACTGGGGAGGCAGTCCAGTGTGTGCAGAGAGTGCACTGGCACCAGTGGGGAAGCACTGCAGTGAGTCCAGAGAGTGCACTGGCACCACTGGGCATGCACTGCAGTGAGTCCAGAGAGTGCTTTGGCACCTCAGAGGCTGCATTGCAGTGAGTCCAGAGAGTGCACTGGCACCACTGTGGATGCAGTGCAGGTAGTCCAGAGAGTGCACTGGCAACACTGGGGATGCAGTCCAGTGCGTGCAGAGAGTGCACTGGCACCACTGGGGATGCACTGCAGTGAGTCCAGAGAGTGCACTGGCACCACTGTGGATGCACTGAAGTGAGTCCAGAGACTGCACTGCCACAACTGGGGATGCAGTGCAGTGAGTCCAGAGAGTGCACTGGCACCACTGGGGATGCACTTCAGTGACTCCACAGAGTGCACTGGCACCACTGGGGATGCAGTGCAGTGAGTCCAAAGAGTGCACTGGCACCACTGGGGATGCAGTACAGTGAGTCCAGAGAGTGAACTGGCACCACTGGGGATGCACTGCAGTGAGTCCAGAGAGTGCGCTGGCACCACTGGGCATGCACTGCAGTGAGTCCAGAGAGTGCACTGGCACCTCAGGGGCTGCATTGCAGTGAGTCCAGAGAGTACACTGGCACCACTGTGGATGCAGTGAAGTGAGTCCAGAGAGTGCAATGGCACCACTGGGGATGCAGTGCATTGAGTCCAGAGAGTGCACTGGCACCACTGGGGATGCACTGCAGTGAGTCCAGAGACTTCGCAGGCACCACTTGGGATGCAGTGCAGTGAGTCCAGAGAGTGCACTGGCACCAGTGGGGAAGCACTGCAGTGGGTCCAGAGAGTGCACTGGCACCACTGGGGATGCAGTGCAGTGAGTCCAGAGAGTGCACTGGCACCACAGGGGATGCAATGTAATGAGTCCAGAGAGTGCAATGTAACCACTGGGGATGCAGTGCAGTGAGTCCAGAGAGTGCACTGGCACCACTGGGGATGCAGTGCAGTGAGTCCAGAGAGTGCACTGGCACCACTGTTGATGCACTGCAGTGAGTCCAGAGAGTGCACTGGCACCACTGGGGATGCACTGCCGTGATTCCAGAGAGTCCACTGGCACCACTGGGGATGCAGTGCAGTGAGTCCAGAGAGTGCACTGGCACCACTGGGGATGCAGTGCAGTGAGTCCAGAGAGTGCACTGGCACCACTGTTGATGCAGTGCAGTGAGTCCAGAGAGTGCACTGGCACCACTGGGGATGCAGTGCAATGAGTCCAGAGAGTGCACTGTCACCACTGGTGATGCAGTGCAGTGAGTCCAGAGAGCCACTGGCACCACTGGGGATGCAGTGCAGTGAGTCCAGAGACTGCACATGCACCACTGTGGATGTAGTGCAGTGAGTCCAGAGAGTGCACTGGCACCACTGGGGATGCAGTTCAGTGAGTCCAGAGAGTGAACTGGCACCACTGGGGATGCAGTTCAGTGAGTCCAGAGAGTGAACTGGCACCACAGGGGATGCAGTGCAGTGACTCCAGAGAGTGCACTGGCACCACTGGGGATACACTGCAGTGAGTCCAGAGAGTGCACTGGCACCACTGGGGATGCAGTGCAGTGAGTCCAGAGAGTGCACTGGCACCACTGGGGATGCACTTCAGTGAGTCCAGAGAGTGCACTGGCACCACTGGGGATGCAGTGCAGTGAGTCCAGAGAGTGCACTGGCAAGACAGGGGATGCAGTGCAGTGAGTCCAGTGAGTGCACTGGCACCACTGGGGATGCACTGCAGTGACTCCAGAGAGTGCACTGGCACCACTGGGGCTGCACTGCAGTGATTCCAGAGAGTCCACTGGCACCACTGGGGATGCAGTGCAGTGAGTCCAGAGAGTGCAGTGGCACCACTGGGGATGCAGTGCAGTGAGTCCAGAGAGTTCACTGGCACCACTGGGGATGCAGTGCAGTGAGTCCAGAGAGTGCACTGGCTCCACTGTTGATGCAGTGCAGTGACTCCAGAGAGTGCACTGGCACCACTGTGGATGCAGTGCAATGAGTCCAGAGAGTGCACTGTCACCACTGGTGATGCAGTGCAGTGAGTCCAGAGAGCAACTGGCACCAATGGGGATGCAGTGCAATGAGTCCAGAGACTGCACATGCACCACTGGGGATGTAGTGCAGTGAGTCCAGAGAGTGCACTGGCATCACTGGGGATGCATTGCACTGAGTCCAGAGAGTGCACTGGCACCACTGGGGATGCAGTGCAGTGAGTCCAGAGAGTGCACTCTCAGCACAGGGGATGCACTGCAGTGAGTCCAAAGAGTGCACTGGCACCAAAGGTGATGCAGTGCAGTGAGACCAGAGAGTGCACTGGCACCACTGGGGATGCAGTGCAGTGAGTCCAGAGAGTGCACCGGCTCCACTGGGGATGCAGTGCAGTGAGTCCATAGAGTGCACTGGCACCACTGGGGATGCAGTGCAGTGAGTGAAGAGAGTGCACTGGCTCCACTGGGGATGCAGTGCAGTGAGTCCAGAGAGTGCACTGGCACCACTGGGGATGCAGTGCAGTGAGACCAGAGAGTGCACTGGCACCACCGGGGATGCAGTGCAGTGAGTCCAGAGAGTGCACTGGCACCACTGGGGATGCAGTGCAGTGAGTCCAGAGAGTGCATTGGCACCAACTGGAGCTGCACTGCTGTGAGTCCTGAGATTGCACTGGCACCACTGGGGTTACAGTGCAGTGAGCCACGAGACTACACTGGCGCCACTGGGGTTGCACTGCAGTGAGTCCAGAGATTTCACAGGCACCACTGGGAATGCAGTGCAGTGAGTCCAGAGAGTGCACTGGCACCACGGGGGATGCAGTTCAGTAAGTCCAGAGAGTGAACTGGCACAACTGGGGATGCAGTGCAGTGAGTCCAGAGAGTGCACTGGGACCACCGGGGATTCACTGCAGTGAGTCCAGAGAGTGCACTGACACCACTGGGAATGCACTGCAGTGAGTACAGAGAGTGCACTGGTACCTCAGGGGCTGCACTGCAGTGAGTCCAGAGAGTGCACTGACACCAATGGGGATGCACTGCAGTGAGTCCAGAGAGTGCACTGGCACCACTGGGGATGCTATGCAGTGAGTCCAGACAGTGCACTGGCACCACTGGGGATGCACTGCAGTGAGTCCAGAGAGTGCACTGGCACCACTGGGGATGCAGTGCAGTGAGTCCAGAGAGTGCAGTGGCACCACTGGAGATGCACTGCAGTGAGTCCAGAGAGTGCACTGGCTCCACTGGGGATGCAGTGCTGTGAGTCCAGAGAGTGCACTGGCACCACTGGGGATGCAATGCAGTGAGTGCAGAGAGTGCACTAGCACAACAGGGGATGCACTGCAGTGACTCCAAAAAGTGCACTGGCACCACTGGGGATGCACTGCAGTGAGTCCAGAGAGTGCACTGGCACCACTGGGGATGCACTGCAGTGAGTCCAGAGAGTGCACTGGCACCAGTGGGGATGCACTGCAGTGAGTCCAGAGAGTGCACTGGCACCACTGGGGATGCCGTGCCGTGAGTCCAGAGAGTGCCCTTGCACCACTGGGGATAAACTGCAGTGAGTCAAAACAGTGCACTGGCACCACCTGGGATGCACTGCCGTGAGTCCAGAGAGTTCTCTGGCACAAATGGGGATGCAGTTTAGTGAGTCCAGAGAGTGCACCGGCTCCAATGGGGATACACTGCAGTGTGTCCAGAGAGTGCTCTGGCACCACTGGGAATGCAGTGCAGTGAGTCCAGAGAGTGCACTGGCTCCACTGAGCTGCACTGCAGTGAGTCCAGGAATTGCACTGGCACCACTGGGGATGCACTGCTTTGAGTCCAGAGACTACACTGGCCCCACTGTGGATGCAGTGCAGTGAGTCCAGAGAGTGCACTGGCACCACTGGGGATGCACTGCAGTGAGTCCAGAGAGTGCACTGGCACCAACTGGAGCTGCACTGCTGTGAGGCCTGAGATTGCACTGGCACCACTGGGGTTGCAGTGCAGTGAGTCCAGAGACTACACTGGCACCACTGGGGATGCACTGCAGTGAGTCCAGAGACTTCGCAGGCACCACTTGGGATGCAGTGCAGTGAGTCCAGAGAGTGCACTGGCACCACTGGGGATGCAGTGCAGTGAGTCCAGAGAGTGAACTGGCAGCACTGGGGATGCAGTGCAGTGAGTCCAGAGACTGCACTGGCACCACCGGGGATTCACTGCAGTGAGTCCAGAGAGTGCACTGGCACCACTGTGGATTCAGTGCAGTGCGAGAGAGTGCACTGGCACCAGTGGGGAAGCACTGCAGTGAGTCCAGAGAGTGCACTGGCACCACTGTTGATGCAGTGCAGTGACTCCAGAGAGTGCACTGGCACCACTGGGGATGCAGTGCAGTGAGTCCAAAGAGTGCACTGGCACCACTGGGATGCAGTGCAGTGAGTCCAGAGAGTGCACTGGCACCACTGGGGATGCAGTGCAGTGAGTCCAGAGAGTGCACTGGCACCACCGGGAATTCACTGCAAGGAGTCCAGAGAGTGCACTGGCACCACTGGGAATGCACTGCAGTGAGTCCAGAGAGTGCACTGGCACCACTGGGGATGCAGTGCAGTGAGTCCAGAGAGTGCACTGGCACCACTGGGATGCAGTGCAGTGAGTCCACAGAGTGCACTGGCACCACAGGGGATACAATGCAGTGAGTCCAGAGATTGTACTGTCACCAATGGGGATGCAGCGCAGTGACTACAGAGAGTGCACTGGCACCACTGGGGATGCACTGCAGTGAGTCCAGAGAGTGCACTGGCACCAGTGGGGAAGCACTGCAGTGGGTCCAGAGAGTGCACTGGCACCACTGGGGATGCAGTGCAGTGAGTCCAGAGAGTGCACTGGCACCACTGGGGATTCAATGCAATGAGTCCAGAGAGTGCAATGTAACCACTGGGGATGCACTGCAGTGAGTCCAGAGAGTGCACTGGCACCACTGGGAATGCAGTGCAGTGAGTCCAGAGAGTGCACTGGCACCACTGTTGATGCAGTGCAGTGACTCCATAGAGTGCACTGGCACCACTGGGGATGCAGTGCAGTGAGTCCAGAGAGTGCACTGTCACCACTGGTGATGCAGTGCAGTGAGTCCAGAGAGCCACTGGCACCACTGGGGATGCAGTGCAGTGAGTCCAGAGACTGCACATGCACCACCTGCATCACCTGTGGTGCCAGTGCACTCTCTGGACTCACTGCACTGCATCCCCAGGGTGCCAGTGCACTCTCTGGACTCACTGCACTGCATCAACAGTGGTGCCAGTGCACTCTCTTGAGTCACTGCACTGCATCCCAGTAGTGCCAGTGCACTCTCTGAACTCACTGCATTGCATACCCAGTGGTGCCAGTGCACTCTCTGGACTCACTGCACTGCATCCCCAATCGTACCAGTGCACTCTCTGGACTCACTGCACTCCATCCCCAGTGGTGCCACTGCAATCTCTGGTCTCACTGCACTGCATCCCCAGTGTTCCCAGAGCACTCTCTGGACTCATTGCACTGCATCCCCAATGGTGCCAGTGCACTCTCTGGACTCACTGCACTCCATCCCCAGTGGTGCCACTGCAATCTCTGGTCTCACTGCACTGCATCCCCAGTGGTGCCAGTGCACTCTCTGGACTCACTGCAGTGCATCTACAGTGGTGCCAGTGCACTCTCTGGACTCACTGCAGTGCATCCCCAGTGGTACCAGTGCACTCTCTGGACTCAGTGCACTGCATCCCCAGTGGTGCCAGTGCACTCTCTGGACTCACTGCACTGCATCCCCAGTGGTTCCATTGTACTCTCTGGACTCACTGCATTGCATCCCCAGTGCTGCCAGTGCACTCTCTGGACTCACTGCAGTGCATCCCCAGTGGTGCCAGTGCACTCTCTGGACTCAGTGCACTGCATCCCCAGTGGTGCCAGTGCACTCTCTGGACTCACTGCAGTGCATCCCCAGTGGTGCCAGTGCACTCTCTGGACTCACTGCAGTGCATCCCCAGTGGTGCCAGTGCACTCTCTGGACTCACTGCAGTGCATCCCCACTGGTGCCAGTGCACTCTCTGGACTCACTGCACTGCATACCCAGTGGTGCCAGTGCACTCTCTGGACTCACTGCAGTGCATCCCCAGTGGTGCCAGTGCACTCTTTGGACTCACTGCACTGCATCAACCAGTGTTGCCAGTGCACTCTCTGGACTCACTGCCGTGCATCCCCAGTGGTGCCAGTGCACTCTCTGGACTCACTGCACTGCATCCCCAGTGGTGCCAGTGCACTCTCTGGAGTCACTGCAGTGCATCCCCAAGGTGCCAGTGCACTCTCTGGACTCACTGCACTGCATCCCCAGTGGTGCCATTGCACTCTCTGGACTCACTGCACTGCATCCCCAGTGGTGCCAGTGCACTCTCTGGACTCACTGCACTGCATCCCAAGTGGAGCCAGTGCACTCTCTGGACTCACTGCAGTGCATCCCCAGTGGTGCCAGTGTAGTCTCTGGACTCACTGCAGTGCAGCTCATTGGTGCCAGTGCACTCTCTGGACTCACTGCACTGCATCCCCAGTGGTGCCAGTGCACTCTCTGGACTCACTGCACTGCATCCCCAGTGGTGCCAGTGCACTCTCTGGACTCACTGCAGTGTATCCCCATTGGAGCCGGTGCACTCTCTGGACTCACTAAACTGCATCCCCAGTGGTGCCAGAGAACTCTCTGGACTCACAGCACTGCATCCCCATTGGTGCCAGTGCACTCTCTGGACTCACTACACTAAAACCCCAGTGGTGCCAGTGCAGTCTCTGGACTCACTGCACTGCATCACCTGTGGTGCCAGTGCACTCTCTGGACTCACCGCACTGCACCCCAGTGGTGCCAGTGCACTCTCTGGACTCACTGCACTGCATCCCAGTGGTGCCAGTGCACTCTTTGGACTCACTGCAGTGCACCCCAGTGGTGCCAGTGCACTCTCTGGACTCACTGCACTGCATCCCCAGTTGTGCCAGTGCAATCTCTGGACTCACTGCAGTGCATCCCCAGTGGTGCCAGTGCACTCTCTGGACTCACTGCAGTGCTTCCCCACTGGTGCCAGTGCACTCTCTGGACTCACTGCACTGCATCCCCATTGGTGCCAGTGCACTCTCTGGACTCACTGCACTGCATCCCCAGTGTTGCCAGTGCACTCTCTGGACTCACTGCATTGCATCCCCAGTGGTGCCAGTGCACTCTCTGGACTCACTGCACTGCATTCCCAGTGGTGCCAGTGCACTCTCTGGACTCACTGCAGTGCATCCCCAGTGGTGCCAGTGCACTCTCTGGACTCACTGCACTGCATCCCCAGTGGTGCCAGTGCACTCTCTGGACTCACTGCACTGCATCCCCAGTGGTGCCAGTGCACTCTCTGGAGTCACTGCACTGCATCCCCTGTGGTGCCAGTGCACTCTCTGGACTCACTGCACTGCATCCCAGTGGTGCCAGTGCACTCTTTGGACTCACTGCACTGCATCCCCAGTGGTGACAGTGCACTCTCTGGACTCACTGCAGTGCATCACCAGTGGTGCCAGTACACTCTCTGGACTCACTGCACTGCATCCCCAGTTGTGCCAGTGCAATCTCTGGACTCACTGCAGTGCATCCCCAGTGGTGCCAGTGCACTCTCTGGACTCACTGCAGTGCTTCCCCACTGGTGCCAGTACACCCTCTGGACTCACTGCAGTGCATCCCCAGTGTTGCCAGTGCACTCTCTGGACTCACTGCACTGCATCCCCAGTGGTGCCAGTGCACTCTCTGGACTCACTGTACTGCATCTCCAGTGGTGCCAGTGCACTCTCTGGACTCACTGCACTGCATCCCCAGTGGTGCCAGTGCACTCTCTAGACTCACTGCAGTGAATCCCCGATGGTGCCAGTGCACTCTCTGGACTCACTGCACTGCATCCCCAGTGGTGCCAGTTCACTCTCTGGACTCACTGAACTGCATCCCCGATGGTGCCAGTGCACTCTCTGGACTCACTGCACTGCATCCCCAGTGGTGCCAGTTCACTCTCTGGACTCACTGAACTGCATCCCCAGTGGTGCCAGTGAACTCTCTGGACTCACTGCACTGCATCCCAAGTGGTGCCTGTGAAGTCTCTGGACTCACTGCACTGCAACCCCAGTGGTGCCAGTGCAATCTCTGGACTCACAGCAGTGCAGCTCCAGTTGGTGCCAGTGCACTCTCTGGACTCACGGCACTGCATCATCACTGGTGCCAGTGCACTCTCTGGACTCACTGCAGTGCATCCCTTGTGGTGCCATTGCACTCTCAGGACTCACTGCAGTGCATCCCCAGTGGTGCCAGTGCACTCTCTGGACTCACTTCACTGCATCCCCAGTGGTGCCAGTGCACTCTCTGTACTCACTGCAGTGCATCCCCAGTGGTGCCAGTGCACTCTCTGCACTCACTGCACTGCATCCCCAGTGGTGCCAGTGCACGCTCTGGACTCACTGCACTGCATCCCCAGTGCTGACAGTGCACTCTCTGGACTCAGTGCACTGCATCCCCAATGGTGCCACTGCACTCTCTGGACTCAATGCAGTGCATCCCCAGTGGTGCCAGTGCACTCTCTGGACTCACTGCACTGCATTCCCATTGGTGCCAGTGCACTCTGTGGACTCACTGCACTACATCCCCAGTGGGGCCAGTGCACTCTCTGGACTCACTGCACTGCATCCCCAGTGGTGCCAGTGCACTCTCTGGACTCACTGCAGTATATCCCCAATGGTGCCAGTGTACTCTCTGCACTCACTGCAGTGCATCCCCAGTGGTGCCAGTGCACTCTCTGGACTCACTGCAGTGCATCCCCAGTGGTGAAAGTTCACTCTCTGTAGTCACTGTACTGCATCCCCAGTGGTGCCAGTGCACTCTCTGGACTCACTGCACTGCATCCCCAGTGGTGCCAGTGCACTCTCTGGAGTCACTGCAGTGCATCCCCAGTGGTGCCAGTGCACTCTGTGGACTCACTGTACTGCATCCACAGTGGTGCCAGTGCACTCTCTGGACTCACCGCACTGCATCACCAGTGGTGCCAGTGCACTCTCTGGACTCACTGCAGTGCATCCCCAGTGGTGCCAGTGCACTCTATGGACTCACTGCAGTGCATCCCCAGTGGTGCCAGTGCACTCTCTGGACTCACTGCACTGCATCCCCAAGGTGCCTGTGCACTCTCTGGACTCACTGCACTGCATCCCCAGTGGTGCCAGTGCACTCTGTGGACTCACTGCACTGCATCCCCAGTGGTGCCAGTGCACTCTCTGCAGTCTCTGCAGTGCATCCCCAGTGGTGCCAGTGCACTCTGTGGACTCACTGTACTGCATCCCCAGTGGTGCCAGTGCACTCTCTGGACTCACTGCAGTGCATCCCCAGTGGTGCCAGTTCACTCTCTGGAGTCACTGTACTGCATCCCCAGTGGTGCCAGTGCACTCTCTGGACTCACTGCAGTGCATCCCCAGTGGTGCCAGTGCACTCTCTGGACTAACTGAACTGCATCCCCAATTGATCCAGTGCACTCTCTGGACTCACTGCACTGCATCCCCAGTGGTGCCAGTGCACTCTCTGGAGTCACTGCAGTGCATCCTCAGTGCTGCCAGTGCACTCTCTGGACTCACTGCACTGCATCACCAGTGGTGCCAGTGCACTCTCTGGAGTCACTGCAGTGCATCCCCAGTGGTGCCAGTGCACTCTGTGGACTCACTGTACTGCATCCACAGTGGTGCCAGTGCACTCTCTGGACTCACCGCACTGCATCCAGTGTGGTGCCAGTGCACTCTCTGGACTCACTGCACTGCATTCCCAGTGGTGCCAGTGCACTCTCTGGACTAACTGTACTGCATCCCCAATTGATCCAGTGCACTCTCTGGACTCACTGCAGTGCATCCCCAGTGCTGACAGTGCACTCTCTGGACTCACTGGACTGCATCCCCAGTGGTGCCAGTGCTCTCTCTGGACTCACTGCACTGCATCCCCAGGGGTGCCAGTGCACTCTCTGGACTCACTGCACTGCATCACCAGTGGTGCCAGTTCACTCTCTGGACTCACTGCAGTGCATCCCCAGTGGTGCCAGTGCACTCTCTGGACTCACTGCACTGCATCCCCAGTGGTGCCAGTGCACTCTCTAGAGTCACTGCAGTGCATCCCCAGTGGTGCCAGTGCACTCTCTGGACTCACTGCAGTGCATCCCCCGTGGTGCCAGTGCACTCTCTGGACTCACTGCAGTGCATCCCCAGTGGTGCCAGTGCACTCTGTGGACTCACTGCACTGCATCCCCAGTGGTGCCAGTTCACTCTATGTAGTCATTGCGCTGCATCCCCAGTGGTGCCAGTGCACTCTCTGGACTCACTGCATTGCATCCCCAGTGGTGCCAGTGCACTCTGTGGACTCACTGCACTGCATCCCCAGTGGTGCCAGTGCACTCTCTGGACTCACAGCACTGCATCCCCAGTGGTGCCAGTGCACTCTCTGGTATCACAGCAGTGCATCCCCAGTGGTGCCAGTGCACTCTCTGGACTCACTGCACTGCATCCCCAGTGGTGCCAGTGCACTCTCTGGACTCACTGCACTGCATCCCCAGTGGTGCCAGTGCACTCTCTGGAGTCTCTGCAGTGCATCCCCAGTGGTGTCAGTGCACTCTGTGGACTCACTGTACTGCATCCCCAGTGGTGCCAGTGCACTCTCTGGACTCACAGCACTGCATCCCCAGTGGTGCCATTGCACTCTCTGGACTCACTGCAGTACATCCCCAATGGTGCCAGTGTACTCTCTGCACTCAATGCAGTGCATCCCCAGTGGTGCCAGTGCACTCTCTGGACTCACTGCAGTCCATCCCCAGTGGTGCCAGTGCACTCACTGGAGTCACTGTACTGCATCCCCAGTGGTGCCAGTGCACTCTCTGGACTCACTGCACTGCATCCCCAGTGGTGCCAGTGCACTCTCTGGACTCACTGCAGTCCATCCCCAGTGGTGCCAGTGCACTCTCTGGAGTCACTGTACTGCATCCCCAGTGGTGCCAGTGCACTCTCTGGACTCACTGCACTGCATCCCCAGTGGTGCCAGTGCACTCTGTGGACTCACTGCACTGCATCCCCAGTGGTGCCAGTGCACTCTCTGGACTCACTGCAGTGCATCCCCCGTGGTGCCAGTGCACTCTCTGGACTCACTGCACTGCATCCCCAGTGGTGCCAGTGCACTCTCTGGACTCACTGCACTGCATCCAGAGTGGTGCCAGTGCACTCTATGTAGTCATTGCGCTGCATCCCCAGTGGTGCCAGTGCACTCTCTGGACTCACTGCATTGCATCCCCAGTGGTGCCAGTGCACTCTGTGGACTCACTGCACTGCATCCCCAGTGCTGACAGTGCACTCTCTGGACTCACAGCACTGCATCCCCAGTGGTGCCAGTGCACTCTCTGGTCTCACAGCAGTGCATCCCCAGTGGTGCCAGTGCACTCTCTGGACTCACTGCACTGCATCCCCAGTGGTGCCAGTGCACTCTCTGGACTCACTGCACTGCATCCCCAGTGGTGCCAGTGCACTCTCTGGAGTCTCTGCAGTGCATCCCCAGTGGTGCCAGTGCACTCTGTGGACTCACTGTACTGCATCCCCAGTGGTGCCAGTGCACTCTCTGGACTCACAGCACTGCATCCCCAGTGGTGCCATTGCACTCTCTGGACTCACTGCAGTACATCCCCAATGGTGCCAGTGTACTCTCTGCACTCACTGCAGTGCATCCCCAGTGGTGCCAGTGCACTCTCTGGACTCACTGCAGTCCATCCCCAGTGGTGCCAGTGCACTCTCTGGACTCACTGTACTGCATCCCCAGTGGTGCCAGTGCACTCTCTGGACTCACTGCACTGCATCCCCAGTGGTGCCAGTGCACTCTCTGGACTCACTGCACTGCATCACCAGTGGTGCCAGTGCACTCTCTGGACTCACTGCACTGCATTCCCAGTGGTGCCAGTGCACTCTCTGGACTAACTGTACTGCATCACCAATTGATACAGTGCACTCTCTGGACTCACTGCAGTGCATCCCCAGTGGTGCCAGTGCACTCTCTGGACTCACTGCACTGCATCCCCAGTGTTGCCAGTGCTCTCTCTGGACTCACTGCACTGCATCCCCAGTGGTGCCAGTGCACTCTCTGGACTCACTGCACTGCATCACCAGTGGTGCCAGTGCACTCTCTGGACTCACTGCAGTGCATCCCCAGTGGTGCCAGTGCACTCTCTAGAGTCACTGCAGTGCATCCCCAGTGGTGCCAGTGCACTCTCTGGACTCACTGCAGTGCATCCCCAGTGGTGCCAGTGCACTCTCTGGACTCACTGCACTGCATCCCCAGTGGTGCCAGTGCACTCTCTGGACTCACTGCACTGCATCCCCAGTGGTGCCAGTGCACTCTATGTAGTCATTGCGCTGCATCCCCAGTGGTGCCAGTGCACTCTCTGGACTCACTGCATTGCATCCCCAGTGGTGCCAGTGCACTCTGTGGACTCACTGCACTGCATCCCCAGTGGTGACAGTGCACTCTCTGGACTCACTGCAGTGCATCACCAGTGGTGCCAGTACACTCTCTGGACTCACTGCACTGCATCCCCAGTTGTGCCAGTGCAATCTCTGGACTCACTGCAGTGCATCCCCAGTGGTGCCAGTGCACTCTCTGGACTCACTGCAGTGCTTCCCCACTGGTGCCAGTACACCCTCTGGACTCACTGCAGTGCATCCCCAGTGTTGCCAGTGCACTCTCTGGACTCACTGCACTGCATCCCCAGTGGTGCCAGTGCACTCTCTGGACTCACTGTACTGCATCCCCAGTGGTGCCAGTGCACTCTCTGGACTCACTGCACTGCATCCCCAGTGGTGCCAGTGCACTCTCTAGACTCACTGCAGTGAATCCCCGATGGTGCCAGTGCACTCTCTGGAGTCACTGCACTGCATCCCCAGTGGTGCCAGTTCACTCTCTGGACTCACTGAACTGCATCCCCGATGGTGCCAGTGCACTCTCTGGACTCACTGCACTGCATCCCCAGTGGTGCCAGTTCACTCTCTGGACTCACTGAACTGCATCCCCAGTGGTGCCAGTGAACTCTCTGGACTCACTGCACTGCATCCCAAGTGGTGCCTGTGAAGTCTCTGGACTCACTGCACTGCAACCCCAGTGGTGCCAGTGCAATCTCTGGACTCACAGCAGTGCAGCTCCAGTTGGTGCCAGTGCACTCTCTGGACTCACGGCACTGCATCATCACTGGTGCCAGTGCACTCTCTGGACTCACTGCAGTGCATCCCTTGTGGTGCCATTGCACTCTCAGGACTCACTGCACTGCATCCCCAGTGGTGCCAGTGCACTCTCTGGACTCACTTCACTGCATCCCCAGTGGTGCCAGTGCACTCTCTGGACTCACTGCAGTGCATCCCCAGTGGTGCCAGTGCACTCTCTGGACTCAATGCAGTGCATCCCCAGTGGTGCCAGTGCACTCTCTGGACTCACTGCAGTGCATCCCCAGTGGTGCCAGTGCACTCTCTGGACTCACTGCACTGCATCCCCAGTGCTGACAGTGCACTCTCTGGACTCAGTGCACTGCATCCCCAATGGTGCCACTGCACTCTCTGGACTCAATGCAGTGCATCCCCAGTGGTGCCAGTGCACTCTCTGGACTCACTGCACTGCATTCCCATTGGTGCCAGTGCACTCTGTGGACTCACTGCACTACATCCCCAGTGGGGCCAGTGCACTCTCTGGACTCACTGCACTGCATCCCCAGTGGTGCCAGTGCACTCTCTGGACTCACTGCAGTATATCCCCAATGGTGCCAGTGTACTCTCTGCACTCACTGCAGTGCATC
The DNA here is from genome assembly GCF_964211835.1 of Anser anser. Classification (NCBI taxonomy): domain Eukaryota; kingdom Metazoa; phylum Chordata; class Aves; order Anseriformes; family Anatidae; genus Anser; species Anser anser. The sequence goes on along the minus strand of NC_139732.1, from coordinate 1,120,715 downwards.
CCCAGTGGTGCCAGTGCACTCTCTGGACTCACTGCAGTGCATCCCCAGTGGTGCCAGTTCACTCTCTGTAGTCACTGTACTGCATCCCCAGTGGTGCCAGTGCACTCTCTGGACTCACTGCACTGCATCCCCAGTGGTGCCAGTGCACTCTCTGGAGTCACTGCAGTGCATCCCCAGTGGTGCCAGTGCACTCTGTGGACTCACTGTACTGCATCCACAGTGGTGCCAGTGCACTCTCTGGACTCACCGCACTGCATCACCAGTGGTGCCAGTGCACTCTCTGGACTCACTGCAGTGCATCCCCAGTGGTGCCAGTGCACTCTCTGGACTCACTGCAGTGCATCCCCAGTGGTGCCAGTGCACTCTCTGGACTCACTGCACTGCATCCCCAAGGTGCCTGTGCACTCTCTGGACTCACTGCACTGCATCCCCAGTGGTGCCAGTGCACTCTGTGGACTCACTGCACTGCATCCCCAGTGGTGCCAGTGCACTCTCTGCAGTCTCTGCAGTGCATCCCCAGTGGTGCCAGTGCACTCTGTGGACTCACTGTACTGCATCCCCAGTGGTGCCAGTGCACTCTCTGGACTCACTGCAGTGCATCCCCAGTGGTGCCAGTTCACTCTCTGGAGTCACTGTACTGCATCCCCAGTGGTGCCAGTGCACTCTCTGGACTCACTGCAGTGCATCCCCAGTGGTGCCAGTGCACTCTCTGGACTAACTGAACTGCATCCCCAATTGATCCAGTGCACTCTCTGGACTCACTGCACTGCATCCCCAGTGGTGCCAGTGCACTCTCTGGAGTCACTGCAGTGCATCCTCAGTGCTGCCAGTGCACTCTCTGGACTCACTGCACTGCATCCCCAGTGGTGCCAGTGCACTCTCTGGAGTCACTGCAGTGCATCCCCAGTGGTGCCAGTGCACTCTGTGGACTCACTGTACTGCATCCACAGTGGTGCCAGTGCACTCTCTGGACTCACCGCACTGCATCCAGAGTGGTGCCAGTGCACTCTCTGGACTCACTGCACTGCATTCCCAGTGGTGCCAGTGCACTCTCTGGACTAACTGTACTGCATCCCCAATTGATCCAGTGCACTCTCTGGACTCACTGCAGTGCATCCCCAGTGCTGACAGTGCACTCTCTGGACTCACTGCACTGCATTCCCAGTGGTGCCAGTGCTCTCTCTGGACTCACTGCACTGCATCCCCAGTGGTGACAGTGCACTCTCTGGACTCACTGCACTGCATCACCAGTGGTGCCAGTGCACTCTCTGGACTCACTGCAGTGCATCCCCAGTGGTGCCAGTGCACTCTCTGGACTCACTGCACTGCATCCCCAGTGGTGCCAGTGCACTCTCTAGAGTCACTGCAGTGCATCCCCAGTGGTGCCAGTGCACTCTCTGGACTCACTGCAGTGCATCCCCCGTGGTGCCAGTGCACTCTCTGGACTCACTGCAGTGCATCCCCAGTGGTGCCAGTGCACTCTCTGGACTCACTGCACTGCATCCCCAGTGGTGCCAGTTCACTCTATGTAGTCATTGCGCTGCATCCCCAGTGGTGCCAGTGCACTCTCTGGACTCACTGCATTGCATCCCCAGTGGTGCCAGTGCACTCTGTGGACTCACTGCACTGCATCCCCAGTGGTGCCAGTGCACTCTCTGGACTCACAGCACTGCATCCCCAGTGGTGCCAGTGCACTCTCTGGTATCACAGCAGTGCATCCCCAGTGGTGCCAGTGCACTCTCTGGACTCACTGCACTGCATACCCAGTGGTGCCAGTGCACTCTCTGGACTCACTGCACTGCATCCCCAGTGGTGCCAGTGCACTCTCTGGAGTCTCTGCAGTGCATCCCCAGTGGTGCCAGTGCACTCTGTGGACTCACTGTACTGCATCCCCAGTGGTGCCAGTGCACTCTCTGGACTCACTGCACTGCATCCCCAGTGGTGCCATTGCACTCTCTGGACTCACTGCAGTACATCCCCAATGGTGCCAGTGTACTCTCTGCACTCAATGCAGTGCATCCCCAGTGGTGCCAGTGCACTCTCTGGACTCACTGCAGTCCATCCCCAGTGGTGCCAGTGCACTCACTGGAGTCACTGTACTGCATCCCCAGTGGTGCCAGTGCACTCTCTGGACTCACTGCACTGCATCCCCAGTGGTGCCAGTGCACTCTGTGGACTCACTGTACTGCATCCACAGTGGTGCCAGTGCACTCTCTGGACTCACCGCACTGCATCCAGAGTGGTGCCAGTGCACTCTCTGGACTCACTGCACTGCATTCCCAGTGGTGCCAGTGCACTCTCTGGACTAACTGTACTGCATCACCAATTGATACAGTGCACTCTCTGGACTCACTGCAGTGCATCCCCAGTGGTGCCAGTGCACTCTCTGGACTCACTGCACTGCATCCCCAGTGGTGCCAGTGCTCTCTCTGGACTCACTGCACTGCATCACCAGTGGTGCCAGTGCACTCTCTGGACTCACTGCACTGCATCACCAGTGGTGCCAGTGCACTCTCTGGACTCACTGCAGTGCATCCCCAGTGGTGCCAGTGCACTCTCTGGACTCACTGCACTGCATCCCCAGTGGTGCCAGTGCACTCTCTAGAGTCACTGCAGTGCATCCCCAGTGGTGCCAGTGCACTCTCTGGACTCACTGCACTGCATCCCCCGTGGTGCCAGTGCACTATTTCGAGTCACTGCAGTGCATCCCCAGTGGTGCCAGTGCACTCTCTGGACTCACTGCACTGCATCCCCAGTGGTGCCAGTGCACTCTCTGGTCTCACAGCAGTGCATCCCCAGTGGTGCCAGTGCACTCTGTGGACTCACTGCACTGCATCCCCAGTGGTGCCAGTGCACTCTCTGGACTCACTGCAGTACATCCCCAATGGTGCCAGTGCACTCTCTGGACTCACTGCAGTGCATCCCCAGTGGTGCCAGTGCTCTCTCTGGACTCACTGCACTGCATCCCCAGTGGTGCCAGTGCACTCTCTGGAGTCTCTGCAGTGCATCCCCAGTGGTGCCAGTGCACTCTGTGGACTAACTGAACTGCATCCCCAATTGATCCAGTGCACTCTCTGGAGTCACTGCACTGCATCCCCAGTGGTGCCAGTGCACTCTCTGGAGTCACTGCAGTGCATCCCCAGTGCTGCCAGTGCACTCTCTGGACTCACTGCACTGCATCACCAGTGGTGCCAGTGCACTCTCTGGAGTCACTGCAGTGCATCCCCAGTGGTGCCAGTGCACTCTGTGGACTCACTGTACTGCATCCACAGTGGTGCCAGTGCACTCTCTGGACTCACCGCACTACATCCAGAGTGGTGCCAGTGCACTCTCTGGACTCACTGCACTGCATTCCCAGTGGTGCCAGTGCACTCTCTGGACTAACTGTACTGCATCACCAATTGATACAGTGCACTCTCTGGACTCACTGCAGTGCATCCCCAGTGGTGCCAGTGCACTCTCTGGACTCACTGCAGTGCATCCCCAGTGGTGCCAGTGCACTCTCTGGACTCACTGCACTGCATCCCCAGTGGTGCCAGTGCACTCTCTAGAGTCACTGCAGTGCATCCCCAGTGGTGCCAGTGCACTCTCTGGACTCACTGCAGTGCATCCCCCGTGGTGCCAGTGCACTCTCTGGACTCACTGCACTGCATCCCCAGTGGTGCCAGTGCACTCTCTGGACTCACTGCACTCCATCCCCAGTGGTGCCAGTGCACTCTCTGGACTCACAGCACTGCATCCCCAGTGGTGCCAGTGCACTCTCTGGTCTCACAGCAGTGCATCCCCAGTGGTGCCAGTGCACTCTCTGGACTCACTGCACTGCATCCCCAGTGGTGCCAGTGCACTCTCTGGACTCACTGCACTGCATCCCCAGTGGTGCCAGTGCACTCTCTGGAGTCTCTGCAGTGCATCCCCAGTGGTGCCAGTGCACTCTGTGGACTCACTGTACTGCATCCCCAGTGGTGCCAGTGCACTCTCTGGACTCACAGCACTGCATCCCCAGTGGTGCCACTGCACTCTCTGGACTCACTGCAGTACATCCCCAATGGTGCCAGTGTACTCTCTGCACTCACTGCAGTGCATCCCCAGTGGTGCCAGTGCACTCTCTGGACTCACTGCAGTCCATCCCCAGTGGTGCCAGTGCACTCTCTGGAGTCATTTCAGTGCATCCCCAGTGGTGCCAGTGCACTCTATGGACTCGCTGCAGTGCATCCCCAGTGGTGCCAGTGCACTCTCTGGACTCACTGCAGTGCATCCCCAGTGGTGCCAATGCACTCTCTGGACTCACTGCACTGCATCCCCAAGGTGCCAGTGTACTCTCTGCACTCACTACACTGCATCCCCAGTGCTGCCAGTGCACTCTCTGGACTCACTGCACTGCATCCCCAGTGGTGCCAGTGCACTCTATGGACTCACAGCAGTGCATTCCCAGTGGTGCCAGTGCACTCTCTGGACTCACTGCACTGCATCCCCAGTGGTGCCAGTGCACTCTGTGGACTCACTGCACTACATCCACAGTGGGGCCAGTGCACTCTCTGGACTCACTGCAGTGCATCCCCCGTGGTGCCAGTGCACTCTCTGGACTCACTGCAGTATATCCCCAATGGTGCCAGTGTACTCTCTGCACTCACTGCAGTGCATCCCCAGTGGTGCCAGTGCACTCTCTGGACTCACTGCAGTGCATCCCCAGTGGTGCCAGTTCACTCTCTGTAGTCACTGTACTGCATCCCCAGTGGTGCCAGTGCACTCTCTGGACTCACTGCACTGCATCCCCAGTGGTGCCAGTGCACTCTCTGGAGTCACTGCAGTGCATCCCCAGTGGTGCCAGTTCACTCTCTGGAGTCACTGTACTGCATCCCCAGTGGTGCCAGTGCACTCTCTGGACTCACCGCACTGCATCCCCAGTGGTGACAGTGCACTCTCTGGACTCACTGCACTGCATCCCCAGTGGTGCCAGTGCTCTCTCTGGACTCACTGCAATGCATCCCCAGTGGTGCCAGTGCACTCTCTGGACTCACTGCACTGCATCACCAGTGGTGCCAGTGCACTCTCTGGACTCACTGCAGTGCATCCCCAGTGGTGCCAGTTCACTCTCTGGACTCACTGCACTGCATCCCCAGTGCTGCCAGTGCACTCTCTGGACTCACTGCACTGCATCCCCAGTGCTGCCAGTGCACTCTCTGGACTAACTGAACTGCATCCCCAATTGATCCAGTGCACTCTCTGGACTCACTGCCCTGCATCCCCAGTGGTGCCAGTGCACTCTCTGGACTCACTGCACTGCATCCCCAGTGCTGCCAGTGCACTCTGTGGACTCACTGTACTGCATCCACAGTGGCGCCAGTGCACTCTCTGGACTCACCACACTGCATCCCCAGTGGTGCCAGTGCACTCTCTGTAGTCATTGCGCTGCATCACCAGTGGTACCAGTGCACTCTCTGGACTCACTGCACTGCATCCCCAGTGGGGCCAGTGCACTCTCTGGAGTCACTGCAGTGCATCCCCAGTGGTGCCAGTTCACTCTCTGGAGTCACTGTACTGCATCCCCAGTGGTGCCAGTGCACTCTCTAGAGTCACTGCAGTGCATCCCCAGTGGTGACAGTGCACTCTCTGGACTCACTGCACTGCATCCCCAGTGGTGCCAGTGCTCTCTCTGGACTCACCGCACTGCATCCCCAGTGGTGCCAGTGCACTCTCTGGACTCACTGCAGTGCATCCCCAGTGGTGCCAGTGCACTCTCTGGACTCACTGCACTGCATCCCCAGTGGTGCCAGTGCACTCTCTGGAGTCACTGCAGTGCATCCCCTGTGGTGCCAGTGCACTCTCTGGACTCACTGCACTGCATCCCCAGTGGTGCCAGTGCACTCTCTGGACTCACTGCACTGCATCCCCAGTGGTGCCAGTGCACTCTGTGGACTCACTGCACTGCATCCCCAGTGCTGCCAGTGCACTCTCTGGACTCACTGCAGTGCATCCCCCGTGGTGCCAGTGCACTCTCTGGACTCACTGCACTGCATCCCCAGTGGTGCCAGTGCACTCTCTGGACTCACTGCACTGCATCCCCAGTGGTGCCAGTGCACTCTATGTAGTCATTGCGCTGCATCCCCAGTGGTGCCAGTGCACTCTCTGGACTCACTGCATTGCATCCCCAGTGGTGCCAGTGCACTCTGTGGACTCACTGCACTGCATCCCCAGTGGTGCCACTGCACTCTCTGGACTCACAGCACTGCATCCCCAGTGGTGCCAGTGCACTCTCTGGTCTCACAGCAGTGCATCCCCAGTGGTGCCAGTGCACTCTCTGGACTCACTGCACTGCATCCCCAGTGGTGCCAGTGCACTCTCTGGACTCACTGCACTGCATCCCCAGTGGTGCCAGTGCACTCTCTGGAGTCTCTGCAGTGCATCCCCAGTGGTGCCAGTGCACTCTGTGGACTCACTGTACTGCATCCCCAGTGGTGCCAGTGCACTCTCTGGACTCACTGCAGTGCATCCCCAGTGGTGCCATTGGACTCACTGGACTCACTGCAGTACATCCCCAATGGTGCCAGTGTACTCTCTGGACTTACTGCAGTGCATCCCCAGTGGTGCCAGTGCACTCTCTGGACTCACTGCAGTCCATCCCCAGTGGTGCCAGTGCACTCTCTGGACTCACTGCAGTCCATCCCCAGTGGTGCCAGTGCACTCTATGGACTCACTGCACTGCATCCACAGTGGTGCCAGTGCACTCTCTGGACTCACTGCACTGCATCCCCAGTGGTGCCAGTGCACTCTCTGGACTCACTGCAGTGCATCCCCAGTGGTGCCAGTGCACTCTCTGGACTCACTGCACTGCATCCCCAGTGGTGCCAGTGCACTCTCTGGACTCACAGCACTGCATCCCCAGTGGTGCCAGTGCACTCTCTGTAGTCATTGCGCTGCATCCCCAGTGGTGCCAGTGCACTCTCTGGACTCACTGCACTGCATCCCCAGTGGTGCCAGTGCACTCTCTGGACTCACTGTACTGCATCCCCAGTGGTGCCAGTGCACTCTCTGCACTCACTGCAGTACATCCCCAATGGTGCCAGTGTACTCTCTGCACTCACTGCAGTGCATCCCCAGTGGTGCCAGTGCACTCTCTGGACTCACTGCATTGCATCCCCAGTGGTGCCGGTGCACTCTCTAGAGTCACTGCAGTGCATCCCCAGTGGTGCCAGTGCACTCTCTGGAGTCTCTGCAGTGCATCCCCAGTGGTGCCAGTGCACTCTGTGGACTAACTGAACTGCATCCCCAATTGATCCAGTGCACTCTCTGGACTCACTGCACTGCATCCCCAGTGGTGCCGGTGCACTCTCTAGAGTCACTGCAGTGCATCCCCAGTGGTGCCAGTGCACTCTCTGGACTCACTGCACTGCATCCCCAGTGGTGCCAGTGCACTCTCTGGACTCACTGCACTGCATCCCCAGTGGTTCCAGTGCACTCTGTGGACTCACTGTACTGCATCCACAGTGGTGCCAGTGCACTCTCTGGACTCACCGCACTGCATCCAGAGTGGTGCCAGTGCACTCTCTGGACTCACTGCACTGCATTCCCAGTGGTGCCAGTGCACTCTCTGGACTAAGTGTACTGCATCACCAATTGATACAGTGCACTCTCTGGACTCACTGCAGTGCATCCCCAGTGGTGCCAGTGCACTCTCTGGACTCACTGCACTGCATCCCCAGTGGTGCCAGTGCACTCTCTGGACTCACTGCACTGCATCCCCAGTGGTGCCAGTGCACTCTGTGGACTCACTGCACTGCATCCCCAGTGCTGCCAGTGCACTCTCTGGACTCACTGCAGTGCATCCCCCGTGGTGCCAGTGCACTCTCTGGACTCACTGCACTGCATCCCCAGTGGTGCCAGTGCACTCTCTGGACTCACTGCACTGCATCCCCAGTGGTGCCAGTGCACTCTATGTAGTCATTGCGCTGCATCCCCAGTGGTGCCAGTGCACTCTCTGGACTCACTGCATTGCATCCCCAGTGGTGCCAGTGCACTCTGTGGACTCACTGCACTGCATCCCCAGTGGTGCCACTGCACTCTCTGGACTCACAGCACTGCATCCCCAGTGGTGCCAGTGCACTCTCTGGTCTCACAGCAGTGCATCCCCAGTGGTGCCAGTGCACTCTCTGGACTCACTGCACTGCATCCCCAGTGGTGCCAGTGCACTCTCTGGACTCACTGCACTGCATCCCCAGTGGTGCCAGTGCACTCTCTGGAGTCTCTGCAGTGCATCCCCAGTGGTGCCAGTGCACTCTGTGGACTCACTGTACTGCATCCCCAGTGGTGCCAGTGCACTCTCTGGACTCACTGCAGTGCATCCCCAGTGGTGCCATTGGACTCACTGGACTCACTGCAGTACATCCCCAATGGTGCCAGTGTACTCTCTGGACTTACTGCAGTGCATCCCCAGTGGTGCCAGTGCACTCTCTGGACTCACTGCAGTCCATCCCCAGTGGTGCCAGTGCACTCTCTGGACTCACTGCAGTCCATCCCCAGTGGTGCCAGTGCACTCTATGGACTCACTGCACTGCATCCACAGTGGTGCCAGTGCACTCTCTGGACTCACTGCACTGCATCCCCAGTGGTGCCAGTGCACTCTCTGGACTCACTGCAGTGCATCCCCAGTGGTGCCAGTGCACTCTCTGGACTCACTGCACTGCATCCCCAGTGGTGCCAGTGCACTCTCTGGACTCACAGCACTGCATCCCCAGTGGTGCCAGTGCACTCTCTGTAGTCATTGCGCTGCATCCCCAGTGGTGCCAGTGCACTCTCTGGACTCACTGCACTGCATCCCCAGTGGTGCCAGTGCACTCTCTGGACTCACTGTACTGCATCCCCAGTGGTGCCAGTGCACTCTCTGCACTCACTGCAGTACATCCCCAATGGTGCCAGTGTACTCTCTGCACTCACTGCAGTGCATCCCCAGTGGTGCCAGTGCACTCTCTGGACTCACTGCATTGCATCCCCAGTGGTGCCGGTGCACTCTCTAGAGTCACTGCAGTGCATCCCCAGTGGTGCCAGTGCACTCTCTGGAGTCTCTGCAGTGCATCCCCAGTGGTGCCAGTGCACTCTGTGGACTAACTGAACTGCATCCCCAATTGATCCAGTGCACTCTCTGGACTCACTGCACTGCATCCCCAGTGGTGCCGGTGCACTCTCTAGAGTCACTGCAGTGCATCCCCAGTGGTGCCAGTGCACTCTCTGGACTCACTGCACTGCATCCCCAGTGGTGCCAGTGCACTCTCTGGACTCACTGCACTGCATCCCCAGTGGTTCCAGTGCACTCTGTGGACTCACTGTACTGCATCCACAGTGGTGCCAGTGCACTCTCTGGACTCACCGCACTGCATCCAGAGTGGTGCCAGTGCACTCTCTGGACTCACTGCACTGCATTCCCAGTGGTGCCAGTGCACTCTCTGGACTAAGTGTACTGCATCACCAATTGATACAGTGCACTCTCTGGACTCACTGCAGTGCATCCCCAGTGGTGCCAGTGCACTCTCCGGACTCACTGCACTGCATCCCCAGTGGTGCCAGTGCTCTCTCTGGACTCACTGCACTGCATCCCCAGTGGTGCCAGTGCACTCTCTGGACTCACTGCACTGCATCACCAGTGGTGCCAGTGCACTCTCTGGACTCACTGCAGTGCATCCCCAGTGGTGCCAGTGCACTCTCTGGACTCACTGCACTGCATCCCCAGTGGTGCCAGTGCACTCTCTAGAGTCACTGCAGTGCATCCCCAGTGGTGCCAGTGCACTCTCTGGACTCACTGCAGTGCATCCCCCGTGGTGCCAGTGCACTCTCTGGACTCACTGCACTGCATCCCCAGTGGTGCCAGTGCACTCTCTGGACTCACTGCACTGCATCCCCAGTGGTGCCAGTGCACTCTATGTAGTCATTGCGCTGCATCCCCAGTGGTGCCAGTGCACTCTCTGGACTCACTGCATTGCATCCCCAGTGGTGCCAGTGCACTCTGTGGACTCACTGCACTGCATCCCCAGTGGTGCCAGTGCACTCTCTGGACTCACAGCACTGCATCCCCAGTGGTGCCAGTGCACTCTCTGGTCTCACAGCAGTGCATCCCCAGTGGTGCCAGTGCACTCTGTACTCACTGTACTGCATCCCCAGTGGTGCCAGTGCACTCTCTGGACTCACTGCAGTACATCCCCAATGGTGCCAGTGTACTCTCTGCACTCACTGCAGTGCATCCCCAGTGGTGCCAGTGCACTCTGTGGACTCACTGCACTGCATCCCCAGTGGTGCCGGTGCACTCTCTAGAGTCACTGCAGTGCATCCCCAGTGGTGCCAGTGCACTCTCTGGAGTCTCTGCAGTGCATCCCCAGTGGTGCCAGTGCACTCTGTGGACTAACTGAACTGCATCCCCAATTGATCCAGTGCACTCTCTGGACTCACTGCACTGCATCCCCAGTGGTGCCAGTGCACTCTCTGGAGTCACTGCAGTGCATCCCCAGTGGTGCCAGTGCACTCTCTGGACTCACTGCACTGCATCCCCAGTGGTGCCAGTGCACTCTCTGGACTCACTGCACTGCATCCCCAGTGGTGCCAGTGCACTCTATGTAGTCATTGCGCTGCATCCCCAGTGGTGCCAGTGCACTCTCTGGACTCACTGCATTGCATCCCCAGTGGTGCCAGTGCACTCTGTGGACTCACTGCACTGCATCCCCAGTGGTGCCAGTGCACTCTCTGGACTCACAGCACTGCATCCCCAGTGGTGCCAGTGCACTCTCTGGTCTCACAGCAGTGCATCCCCAGTGGTGCCAGTGCACCCTCTGGACTCACTGCAGTCCATCCCCAGTGGTGCCAGTGCACTCACTGGAGTCACTGCAGTGCATCCCCAGTGGTGCCAGTGCACTCTCTGGACTCACTGCACTGCATCCCCAGTGGTGCCAGTGCACTCTCTGGACTCACAGCACTGCATCCCCAGTGGTGCCAGTGCACTCTCTGGACTCACAGCACTGCATCCCCAGTGGTGCCAGTGCACTCTCTGGACTCACTGCAGTCCATCCCCAGTGGTGCCAGTGCACTCACTGGAGTCACTGCAGTGCATCCCCAGTGGTGCCAGTGCACTCTCTGGACTCACTGCACTGCATCCCCAGTGGGGCCAGTGCACTCTCTGGACTCACTGCACTGCATCCCCAGTGGTGCCAGTGCACTCTCTGGACTCACTGCAGTGCATCCCCAGTGGTGCCAGTGCACTCTCTGGACTCACTGCACTGCATCCCCAATGGTGCCAGTGCACTCTCTGGACTCACAGCACTGCATCCCCAGTGGTGCCAGTGCACTCTCTAGAGTCACTGCAGTGCATCCCCAGTGGTGTCAGTGCACTCTCTGGACTCACTGCACTGCATCCCCAGTGGTGCCAGTGCACTCTCTGGAGTCACTGCATTGCATCCCCAGTGATGCCAGTGCGCTCTGTGGACTCACTGCACTGCATCCCCAGTGGTGCCAGTGCACTCTCTGGACTCACCGCAGTGCATCCCCAGTGGTGCCAGTGCACTATCTGGACTCACTGCAGTGCATCCCCAGTGGTGCCAGTGCACTCTCTGGACTCACTGCAGTGCATCCCCAGTGGTGCCAGTGCACTCTCTGGACTTACAGCACTGCATCCCCAGTGGTGCCAGTGCACTCTCTGGACTCACTGCGCTGCATCCCCAGTGGTGCCAGTGCACTCTCTGGACTCACTGTACTGCATCCCCAGTGGTGCCAGTGCACTCTCTGTAGTCATTGCGCTGCATCCCCAGTGGTGCCAGTGCACTCTCTGGAGTCACTGCACGGCATCCCCAGTGGTGCCAGTGCACTCTCTGGAGTCACTGCATTGCTTCCCCAGTGGTGCCAGTGCACTCTCTGGACTCACTGCACTGCATCCCCAGTGGTGCCGGTGCACTCTCTAGAGTCACTGCAGTGCATCCCCAGTGGTGCCAGTGCACTCTCTGCAGTCTCTGCAGTGCATCCCCAGTGGTGCCAGTTCACTCTCTGGAGTCACTGTACTGCATCCCCAGTGGTGCCAGTGCACTCTCTGGACTCACTGCAGTGCATCCCCAGTGGTGCCAGTGCACTCTCTGGACTAACTGAACTGCATCCCCAATTGATCCAGTGCACTCTCTGGACTCACTGCACTGCATCCCCAGTGGTGCCAGTGCACTCTCTAGAGTCACTGCAGTGCATCCCCAGTGGTGCCAGTGCACTCTCTGGAGTCACTGCAGTGCTTCCCCAGTGGTGCCAGTGCACACTCTGGACTCACTGCACTGCATCCCCAGTGGTGCCAGTGCACTCTCTAGAGTCACTGCAGTGCATCCCCAGTGGTGCCAGTGCACTCTCTGGACTCACAGCACTGCATCCCCAGTGGTGCCAGTGCACTCTCTGGACTCACTGTACTGCATCCCCAGTGGTGCCAGTGCACTCTCTGTAGTCATTGCGCTGCATCCCCAGTGGTGCCAGTGCACTCTCTGGAGTCACTGCACTGCATCCCCAGTGGTGCCAGTGCACTCTCTGGACTAACTGCACTGCATCCCCAGTGGTGCCGGTGCACTCTCTAGAGTCACTGCAGTGCATCACCAGTGGTGCCAGTGCACTCTCTGGAGTCTCTGCAGTGCATCCCCAGTGGTGCCAGTGCACTCTGTGGACTCACTGTACTGCATCCCCAGAGGTGCCAGTGCACTCTCTGGACTCACTGCACTGCATCCCCAGTGGTGCCAGTGCACTCTCTGGACTCACTGCAGTACATCCCCAATGGTGCCAGTGTACTCTCTGCACTCACTGCAGTGCATCCCCAGTGGTGCCAGTGTACTCTCTGCACTCACTGCAGTGCATCCCCAGTGGTGCCAGTGCACTCTCTGGACTCACTGCAGTGCATCCCCAGTGGTGCCAGTTCACTCTCTGGAGTCACTGTACTGCATCCCCAGTGGTGCCAGTGCACTCTCTGGACTCACTGCACTGCATCCCCAGTGGTGCCAGTGCACTCTCTGGACTAACTGAACTGCATCCCCAATTGATCCAGTGCACTCTCTGGACTCACTGCACTGCATCCCCAGTGGTGCCAGTGCACTCTCTGGAGTCACTGCAGTGCATCCCCTCTGCTGCCAGTGCACTCTGTGGACTCACTGTACTGCATCCCCAGTGGCGCCAGTGCACTCTCTGGACTCACTGCACTGCATCCCCAGTGGTGCCAGTGCACTCTCTGGACTCACTGCAGTGCATTCCCAGTGGTGCCAGTGCACTCTCTGGAGTCACTGCACTGCATCCCCAGTGGTGCCAGTGCACTCTCTGGACTCACTGCACTGCATCCCCAGTGGTGCCAGTGCACTCTCTGTAGTCATTGCGCTGCATCACCAGTGGTACCAGTGCACTCTCTGGACTCACTGCACTGCATCCCCAGTGGGGCCAGTGCACTCTCTGGAGTCATTTCAGTGCATCCCCAGTGGTGCCAGTGCACTCTATGGACTCACTGCAGTGCATCCCCAGTGGTGCCAGTGCACTCTCTGGACTCACTGCAGTGCATCCCCAGTGGTGCCAGTGCACTCTCTGGACTCACTGCACTGCATCCCCAAGGTGCCAGTGCACTCTCTGCACTCACTACACTGCATCCCCAGTGGTGTCAGTGCACTCTCTGGACTCACTGCAGTGCATCCCCAGTGGTGCCAGTGCACTCTCTGGACTCACAACAGTGCATTCCCAGTGCTGACAGTGCACTCTCTGGACTCACTGCACTGCATCCCCAGTGGTGCCAGTGCACTCTGTGGACTCACTGCACTGCATCCCCAGTGGTGCCAGTGCACTCTCTGCAGTCTCTGCAGTGCATCCCCAGTGGTGCCAGTTCACTCTCTGGAGTCACTGTACTGCATCCCCAGTGGTGCCAGTGCACTCTCTGGACTAACTGAACTGCATCCCCAATTGATCCAGTGCACTCTATGGACTCACTGCACTGCATCCCCAGTGGTGCCAGTGCACTCTCTGGACTCACTGCAGTGCATCCCCAGTGCTGCCAGTGCACTCTCTGGACTCACTGCACTGCATCACCACTGGTGCCAGTGCACTCTCTGGAGTCACTGCGCTGCATCCCCAGTGGTGCCAGTGTACTCTGTGGACTCACTGTACTGCATCCACAGTGGTGCCAGTGCACTCTCTGGACTCACCGCACTGCATCCAGAGTGGTGCCAGTGCACTCTCTGGACTCACTGCACTGCATTCCCAGTGGTGCCACTGCACTCTCTGGACTAACTGTACTGCATGCCCAATTGATCCAGTGCACTCTCTGGAGTCACTGCACTGCATCCCCAGTGGTGCCAGTGCACTCTCTGGACTCACTGCACTGCATCCCCAGTGCTGCCAGTGCACTCTCTGGACTCACTGCACTGCATCCCCAGTGGTGCCAGTGTACTCTGTGGACTCACTGCACTGCATCCACAGTGGTGCCAGTGCACTCTCTGGACTCACCGCACTGCATCCAGAGTGGTGCCAGTGCACTCTCTGGACTCACTGCACTGCATTCCCAGTGGTGCCAGTGCACTCTCTGGACTAACTGTACTGCATCCCCAATTGATCCAGTGCACTCTTTGGACTCACTGCACTGCATCCCCAGTGGTGCCAGTGCACTCTCTGGACTCACTGCACTGCATCCCCAGTGGTGCCAGTGCACTCTCTGGAGTTACTGCACTGCATCCCCAGTGGTGCCAGTGCACTCTCTGGACTCACCGCACTGCATCCCCAGTGGTGCCAGTGCACTCTCTGGACTCACTGCAGTGCATCCCCAGTGGTGCCAGTGCTCTCTCTGGACTCACTGCAGTCCATCCCCAGTGGTGCCAGTGCACTCTCTGGACTCACAGCACTGCATCCCCAGTGGTGCCAGTGCACTCTCTGGAGTCACTGCAGTGCATCCCCAGTGGTGCCAGTGCACTCTGTGGACTCACTGTACTGCATCCCCAGTGGTGCCAGTGCACTCTCTGGACTCACCGCACTGCATCCAGAGTGGTGCCAGTGCACTCTCTGGACTCGCTGCAGTGCATCCCCAGTGGTGCCAGTGCACTCTCTGGACTCACTGCACTGCATCCCCAGTGGTGCCAGTGCTCTCTCTGGACTCACTGCACTGCATCCCCAGTGGTGCCAGTGCACTCTCTGGACTCACTGCACTGCATCACCAGTGGTGCCAGTGCAGTCTCCGGAGTCACTGCACTGCATCCCCAGTGGTGCCAGTGCGCTCTGTGGACTCACTGCACTGCATCCCCAGTGGTGCCAGTGCACTCTCTGCACTCACCGCACTGCATCCCCAGTGGTGCCAGTGCATTCTCTGGACTCACCGCACTGCATCCCCAGTGGTGCCAGTGCACTCTCTGGACTCACTGCAGTGCATCCCCAGTGGTGCCAGTGCACTCTCTGGACTCAGTGCACTGCATCCCCAGTGGTGCCAGTGCACTCTCTGGACTTACAGCAGTGCATCCCCAGTGGTGCCAGTGCACTCTCTGGACTCACTGTACTGCATCACCAGTGGTGCCAGTGCACTCTCTGTAGTCATTGCGCTGCATCCCCAGTGGTGCCAGTGCACTCTCTGGAGTCACTGCACTGCATCCCCAGTGGTGCCAGTGCACTCTCTGGAGTCACTGCAGTGCTTCCCCAGTGGTGCCAGTGCACTCTCTGGACTCACTGCACTGCATCCCCAGTGGTGCCGGTGCACTCTCTAGAGTCACTGCAGTGCATCCCCAGTGGTGCCAGTGCACTCTCTGGAGTCTCTGCAGTGCATCCCCAGTGGTGCCAGTGCACTCTGTGGACTCACTGTACTGCATCCCCAATTGATCCAGTGCACTCTCTGGACTCACTGCACTGCATCCCCAGTGGTGCCAGTGCACTCTCTGGACTCACTGCACTGCATCCCCAGTGGTGTCAGTGCTCTCTCTGCACTCACTGCACTGCATCCCCAGTGGTGCCAGTGCACTCTCTGGACTCACTGCACTGCATCACCAGTGGTGCCAGTGCACTCTCTGGACTCACTGCAGTGCATCCCCAGTGGTGCCAGTACACTCTCTGGACTCACTGCACTGCATCCCCAGTGGTGCCAGTGCACTCTCTAGAGTCACTGCAGTGCATCCCCAGTGGTGCCAGTGCACTCTCTGGACTCACTGCAGTGCATCCCCAGTGGTGCCAGTGCACTCGATGGAGTTACTGCAGTGCATCCCCAGTGGTGCCAGTGCACTCTCTGGACTCACCGCACTGCATCCCCAGTGGTGCCAGTGCACTCTCTGGACTCACTGCAGTGCATCCCCAGTGGTGCCAGTGCACTCTCTGGAGTCACTGCACTGCATCCCCAGTGGTGCCAGTGCACTCTCTGGACTCACTGCGCTGAATCCCCAGTAGTGCCAGTGAAGTCTCTGGACTCACTGCTCTGCATCCCCAGTGGTGCCAGTGCACTCTCTGGAGTCACTGCAGTGCTTCCCCAGTGGTGCCAGTGCACTCTCTAGAGTCACTGCACTGCATCCCCAGTGGTGCCAGTGCACTCTCGGGAGTCTCTGCAGTGCATCCCCAGTGGTGCCAGTGCACTCTCTGTACTCACTGCACTGCATCCCCAGTGGTGCCAGTGCACTCTCTGGACTCACTGTACTGCATCCACAGTTGCGCCAGTGCACTCTCTGGACTCACCGCACTGCATCCAAGTGGTGCCAGTGCACTCTCTGGACTCACTGCACTGCATCCCAATGGTGCCAGTGCACTCTCTGGACTCACTGCAATGCATCCCCAGTGGTGCCAGTGCACTCTCTGGAGTCACTGCACTGCATCCCCAGTGGTGCCAGTGCACTCTCTGGACTCACAGCACTGCATCCCCAGTGGTGCCAGTGCACTCTCTGTAGTCATTGCGCTACATCCCCAGTGGTACCAGTGCACTCTATGGACTCACTGCACTGCATCCCCAGTGGGGCCAGTGCACTCTCTGGAGTCATTTCAGTGCATCCCCAGTGGTGCCAGTGCACTCTATGGACTCACTGCAGTGCATCCCCAGTGGTGCCAGTGCACTCTCTGGACTCACTGCAGTGCATCCCCAGTGGTGCCAATGCACTCTCTGGACTCACTTCACTGCATCCCCAAGGTGCCAGTGCACTCTCTGCACTCACTACACTGCATCCCCAGTGGTGCCAGTGCACTCTCTGGACTCACTGCAGTGCATCCCCAGTGGTGACAGTGCACTCTCTGGAGTCTCTGCAGTGCATCCCCAGTCGTGCCAGTGCACTCTGTGGACTCACTGTACTGCATCCCCAGTGGTGCCAGTTCACTCTCTGGACTCACGGCAGTACATCCCCAATGGTGCCAGTGTACTCTCTGCACTCACTGCAGTGCATCCCCAGTGGTGCCAGTGCACTCTCTGGACTCACTGCAGTGCATCCCCAGTGGTGCCAGTTCACTCTCTGGAGTCACTGTACTGCATACCCACTGGTGCCAGTGCACTCTCTGGACTCACTGCAGTGCATCCCCAGTGGTGCCAGTGCACTCTCTGGACTCACTGCAGTGCATCCCCAGTGGTGCCAGTGCACTCTCTGGAGTCACTGCACTGCATCCCCAGTGGTGCCAGTGCACTCTCTGGACTCACAGCACTGCATCCCCAGTGGTGCCAGTGCACTCTCTGTAGTCATTGCGCTGCATCCCCAGTGGTACCAGTGCACTCTATGGACTCACTGCACTGCATCCCCAGTGGGGCCAGTGCACTCTCTGGAGTCATTCAGTGCATCCCCAGTGGTGCCAGTGCACTCTATGGACTCGCTGCAGTGCATCCCCAGTGGTGCCAGTGCACTCTCTGGACTCACTGCAGTGCATCCCCAGTGGTGCCAATGCACTCTCTGGACTCACTGCACTGCATCCCCAAGGTGCCAGTGCACTCTCTGCACTCACTACACTGCATCCCCAGTGGTGCCAGTGCACTCTCTGTACTCACTGCAGTGCATCCCCAGTGGTGCCAGTGCACTCTCTGGACTCACAGCAGTGCATTCCCAGTGGTGCCAGTGCACTCTCTGGACTCACTGCACTGCATCCCCAGTGGTGCCAGTGCACTATCTGGACTCACTGCACTGCATCCCCAGTGCTGACAGTGCACTCTCTGGACTCACTGCACTGCATCCCCAGTGGTGCCAGTGCACTCTCTGGACTCACTGCACTGCATCCCCAGTGGTGCCAGTGCACTCTCTGGACTCACTGCACTGCATCCCCAGTGGTGCCAGTGCACTCTCTGGAGTCTCTGCAGTGCATCCCCAGTGGTGCCAGTGCACTCTGTGGACTCACTGTACTGCATCCCCAGTGGTGCCAGTGCACTCTCTGGACTCACTGCAGTACATCCCCAGTGGTGCCAGTGTACTCTCTGCACTCACTGCAGTGCATCCCCAGTGGTGCCAGTGCACTCTCTGGACTCACTGCAGTGCATCCCCAGTGGTGCCAGTTCACTCTCTGGAGTCACTGTACTGCATCCCCAGTGGTGCCAGTGCACTCTCTGGACTCACTGCAGTGCATCCCCAGTGGTGCCAGTTCACTCTCTGGAGTCACTGTACTGCATCTCCAGTGGTGCCAGTGCACTCTCTGGACTCACTGCACTGCATCCCCAGTGGTGCCAGTGCACTCTGTGGACTCACTGTACTGCATCCACAGTGGTGCCAGTGCACTCTCTGGACTCACCGCACTGCATCCAGAGTTGCGCCAGTGCACTCTCTAGAGTCACTGCAGTGCATCCCCAGTGGTGCCAGTGCACTCTCTGGACTCACTGCACCGCATCACCAGTGGTGCCAGTGCACTCTCTGGACTCGCTGCAGTGCATCCCCAGTGGTGCCAGTGCACTCTGTGGACTCACTGCAGTGCATCCCCAGTGGTGCCAGTGCACTATCTGGACTCACCGCACTGCATCCCCAGTGGTGCCAGTGCACTCTCTGGACTCAATGCACTGCATCCCCAGTGGTGCCAGTGCACTCTCTGCACTCACTGCAGTGCATCCCCCGTGGTGCCAGTGCACTCTCTGGAGTCACTGAACTGCATCCCCAGTGGTGCCAGTGCACTCTCTGGACTCACTACACTGCATCCCCAGTGGTGCCAGTGCACTCTCTGGACTCACAGCACTTCATCCCCAGTGGTGCCAGTGCACTCTCTGGACTCACTGCACTGCATCCCCAGTGGTGCCAGTGCACTCTATGGACTCACTACACTGCATCCCCACTGGTGCCAGTGCACTCTCTGGACTCACTGCAGTACATCCCCAATGGTGCCAGTGTACTCTCTGCACTCACTGCAGTGCATCCCCAGTGGTGCCAGTGCACTCTCTGGACTCACTGCAGTGCATCCCCAGTGGTGCCAGTTCACTCTCTGGAGTCACTGTACTGCATCCCCAGTGGTGCCAGTGCACTCTATGGACTCACTGCACTGCATCCCCAGTGGTGCCAGTGCACTCTGTGAACTCACTGTACTGCATCCCCAGTGGTGCCAGTGCACTCTCTGGACTCACTGCACTGCATCCCCAGTGGTGCCAGTGCACTCTCTGGAGGCATAGCAGTTCATCCCCAGTGGTGCCAGTGCACTCTGTAGACTCACTGTACTGCATCCCCAGTGGCACCAGTGCACTCTCTGGACTCACTGCACTGCATCCAGAGTGGTGCCTGTGCACTCTGTGGACTCACTGCACTGCATCCCCAGTGGTGCCAGTGCACTCTCTGAACTCACTGCACTGCATCCCCAGTGGTGCCAGTGCACTCTCTGGACTCACAGCACTGCATCCCCAGTGGTGCCAGTGCACTCTCTGTAGTCATTGCGCTGCATCCGCAGTGGTGCCAGTGCAATCTCTGGACTCACTGCACTGCATCCCCAGTGGGGCCAGTGCACTCTCTGGACTCACTGCAGTGCATCCCCAGTGGGGCCAGTGCACTCTATGGACTCACTGCAGTGCATCCCCAGTGGTGCCAGTGCACTCTCTGGACTCACTGCAGTGCATCCCCAGTGGTGCCAGTGCACTCTCTGGACTCACTGCACTACATCCCCAGTGGTGCCAGTGCACTCTCTGGAGTCTCTGCAGTGCATCCCCAGTGCTGACAGTGCACTCTCTGGACTCACTGCACTGCATCCCCAGTGCTGACAGTGCACTCTGTGGACTCACTGCACTGCATCCCCAGTGGTGCCAGTGCACTCTCTGGACTCACTGCACTGCATCCCCAGTGGTGCCAGTGCACTCTCTGGAGTCTCTGCAGTGCATCACCAGTGGTGCCAGTGCACTCTGTGGACTCACTGTACTGCATCCCCAGTGGTGCCAGTGCACTCTCTGGACTCACTGCAGTACATCCCTAATGGTGACAGTGTACTCTCTGCACTCACTGCAGTGCATCCCCTGTGGTGCCAGTGCACTCTCTGGACTCACTGCACTGCATCCCCAGTGGTGCCAGTGCACTCTCTGGACTAACTGAACTGCATCCCCTATTGATCCAGTGCACTCTCTGGAGTCACTGCACTTCATCCCCAGTGGTGCCAGTGCACTCTCTGGAGTTACTGCAGTGCATCCCCAGTGGTGCCAGTGCACTCTGTGGACTCACTGTACTGCATCCACAGTGGTGCCAGTGCACTCTCTGGACTCACCGCACTGCATCCAGAGTGGTGCCAGTGCACTCTCTGGACTCACTGCACTGTATCCCCAGTGGTGCCAGTGCACTCTCTGGACTCACTGCACTGCATCCCCAGTGGTGCCAGTGCACTCTCTGGACTCACTGCAGTGCATCCCCAGTGGTGCCAGTGCACTCTCTGGACTTACAGCACTGCATCCCCAGTGGTGCCAGTGCACTCTCTGGACTCACTGCGCTGAATCCCCAGTAGTGCCAGTGCACTATCTGGACTCACTGCTCTGCATCCCCAGTGGTGCCAGTGCACTCTCTGGAGTCACTGCAGTGCTTCCCCAGTGGTGCCAGTGCACTCTCTGGACTCACTGCTCTGCATCCCCAGTGGTGCCAGTGCACTCTCTGGAGTCACTGCAGTGCTTCCCCAGTGGTGCCAGTGCACTCTCTAGAGTCACTGCAGTGCATCCCCAGTGGTGCCAGCGCACTCTCTGGAGTCTCTGCAGTGCATCCCCAGTGGTGCCAGTGCACTCTGTGGACTCACTGTACTGCATCCCCAGTGGTGCCAGTGCACTCTCTGGAGTCACTGCAGTGCTTCCCCAGTGGTGCCAGTGCACTCTCTGGACTCACTGCTCTGCATCCCCCGTGGTGCCAGTGCACTCTCTGGAGTCACTGCAGTGCTTCCCCAGTGGTGCCAGTGCACTCTCTAGAGTCACTGCAGTGCATCCCCAGTGGTGCCAGCGCACTCTCTGGAGTCTCTGCAGTGCATCCCCAGTGGTGCCAGTGCACTCTGTGGACTCACTGTACTGCATCCCCAGTGGTGCCAGTGCACTCTCTGGACTCACTGCAGTACATCCCCATGGTGCCAGTGTACTCTCTGCACTCTCTGCAGTGCATCCCCTGTGGTGCCAGTGCTCTCTCTGGACTCACTGCACTGCATCCCCAGTGGTGACAGTGCACTCTCTGGACTCACTGCACTGCATCACCAGTGGTGCCAGTGCAATCTCTGGACTCACTGCACTGCATCCCCAGTGGGGCCAGTGCACTCTCTGGACTCACTGCAGTGCATCCCCAGTGGGGCCAGTGCACTCTATGGACTCACTGCAGTGCATCCCCAGTGGTGCCAGTGCACTCTCTGGACTCACTGCAGTGCATCCCCAGTGGTGCCAGTGCACTCTGTGGACTCACTGCACTACATCCCCAGTGGTGCCAGTGCACTATCTGGACTCACTGCACTGCATCCCCAGTGCTGACAGTGCACTCTCTGGACTCACCGCACTGCATCCCCAGTGCTGACAGTGCACTCTCTGGACTCACTGCAGTGCATCCCCAGTAGTGCCAGTGCACTCTCTGGACTCACTGCAGTGCATCCCCAGTGGTGCCAGTGCACTCTCTGGAGTCTCTCCAGTGCATCACCAGTGGTGCCAGTGCACTCTGTGGACTCACTGTACTGCATCCCCAGTGGTGCCAGTGCACTCTCTGGACTCACTGCAGTACATCCCCAATGGTGCCAGTGTACTCTCTGCACTCACTGCAGTGCATCCCCTGTGGTGCCAGTGCACTCTCTGGACTCACTGCACTGCATCCCCAGTGGTGCCAGTGCACTCTCTGGACTAACTGAACTGCATCCCCTATTGATCCAGTGCACTCTCTGGAGTCACTGCACTGCATCCCCAGTGGTGCCAGTGCACTCTCTGGAGTTACTGCAGTGCATCCCCAGTGGTGCCAGTGCACTCTGTGGACTCACGGTACTGCATCCACAGTTGTGCCAGTGCACTCTCTGGACTCACCGCACTGCATCCAGAGTGGTGCCAGTGCACTCTCTGGACTCACTGCACTGCATCCCCAGTGGTGCCAGTGCACTCTCTGGACTCACCGCACTGCATCCCCAGTGGTGCCAGTGCACTCTCTGGACTCACTGCAGTGCATCCCCAGAGGTGCCAGTGCACTCTCTGGACTTACAGCACTGCATCCCCAGTGGTGCCAGTGCACTCTCTGGACTCACTGCTCTGAATCCCCAGTAGTGCCAGTGCACTCTCTGGACTCACTGCTCTGCATCCCCAGTGGTGCCAGTGCACTCTCTGGAGTCACTGCAGTGCTTCCCCAGTGGTGCCAGTGCACTCTCTGGACTCACTGCTCTGCATCCCCAGTGGTGCCAGTGCACTCTCTGGAGTCACTGCAGTGCTTCCCCAGTGGTGCCAGTGCACTCTCTGGAGTCTCTGCAGTGCATCCCCAGTGGTGCCAGTGCACTCTGTGGACACACTGTACTGCATCCCCAGTGGTGCCAGTGCACTCTCTGGACTCACTGCACTGCATCCCCAGTGGTGCCAGTGCACTCTCTGGACTCACTGCAGTACATCCCCAATGGTGCCAGTGTACTCTCTGCACTCACTGCAGTGCATCCCCAGTGGTGCCAGTGCACTCTCTGGACTCACTGCAGTGCATCTCCAGTGGTGCCAGTTCACTCTCTGGAGTCACTGTACTGCATCCCCAGTGGTGCCAGTGCACTCTCTGGACTCACTGCAGTGCATCCCCAGTGGTGCCAGTGCACTCTCTGGACTCACTGCACTGCATCCCCAGTGGTGCCAGTGCACTCTCTGGACTCACAGCACTGCATCCCCAGTGGTGCCAGTGCACTCTCTGTAGTCATTGCGCTGCATCCTCAGTGGTACCAGTGCACTATCTGGACTCACTGCACTGCATCCCCAGTGGTGCCAGTGCACTCTCAGGAGTCATTTCAGTGCATCCCCAGTGGTGCCAGTGCACTCTATGGACTCACTGCAGTGCATCCCCAGTGGTGCCAGTGCACTCTCTGGACTCACTGCAGTGCATCCCCAGTGGTGCCAATGCAGTCTCTGGACTCACTGCACTGCATCCCCAAGGTGGCAGTGCACTCTCTGCACTCACTACACTGCATCCCCAGTGGTGCCAGTGCACTCTCTGGACTCACTGCAGTGCATCACCAGTGGTGCCAGTGCACTCTCTGGACTCACAGCAGTGCATTCCCAGTGGTGCCAGTGCACTCTCTGGACTCACTGCACTGCATCCCCAGTGGTGCCAGTGCACTATCTGGACTCAATGCACTGCATCCCCAGTGGTGCCAGTGCACTCTCTGGACTCACTGCAGTGCATCCCCAGTGGTGCCAGTACACTCTCTGGACTCACTGTACTGCACCCCAGTGGTGCCAGTGCACTCTCTGGACTTACTGCACTGCATCCCCAGTGGTGCCAGTGCACTCTCTGGAGTCTCTGCAGTGCATCCCCAGTGGTGCCAGTGCACTCTTTGGACTCACTGTACTGCATCCCCAGTGGTGCCAGTGCACTCTCTGGACTCACTGCAGTACATCCCCAATGGTGCCAGTGCACTCTATGGACTCACTGCAGTGCATCCCCAGTGGTGCCAGTGCACTCTCTGGACTCACTGCAGTGCATCCCCAGTGGTGCCAGTGCACTCTGTGGACTCACTGCACTACATCCCCAGTGGTGCCAGTGCACTATCTGGACTCACTGCACTGCATCCCCAGTGCTGACAGTGCACTCTCTGGACTCACCGCACTGCATCCCCAGTGCTGACAGTGCACTCTCTGGACTCACTGCAGTGCATTCCCAGTGGTGCCAGTGCACTCTCTGGACTCACTGCAGTGCATCCCCAGTGGTGCCAGTGCACTCTCTGGAGTCTCTCCAGTGCATCACCAGTGGTGCCAGTGCACTCTGTGGACTCACTGTACTGCATCCCCAGTGGTGCCAGTGCACTCTCTGGACTCACTGCAGTACATCCCCAATGGTGCCAGTGTACTCTCTGCACTCACTGCAGTGCATCCCCTGTGGTGCCAGTGCACTCTCTGGACTCACTGCACTGCATCCCCAGTGGTGCCAGTGCACTCTCTGGACTAACTGAACTGCATCCCCTATTGATCCAGTGCACTCTCTGGAGTCACTGCACTGCATCCCCAGTGGTGCCAGTGCACTCTCTGGAGTCACTGCACTGCATCCCCAGTGGTGCCAGTGCACTCTCTGGTCTCACTGCAATGCATCCCTAGTGGTGTCAGTGCACTCTCTGGACTCACTGCGCTGCATCCCCAGTGGTGCCAGTGCACTCTCTGGACTCACTGCTCTGCATCCCCAGTGGTGCCAGTGCACTCTCTGGACTCACCGCACTGCATCCCCACTGGTGCCAGTGCACTCTCTGGACTCACTGCAGTGCATCCCCAGAGGTGCCAGTGCACTCTCTGGACTTACAGCACTGCATCCCCAGTGGTGCCAGTGCACTCTCTGGACTCACTGCGCTGAATCCCCAGTAGTGCCAGTGCACTCTCTGGACTCACTGCACTGCATCCCCAGTGGTGCCAGTGCACTCTCTGGACTCACTGCAGTACATCCCCAATGGTGCCAGTGTACTCTCTGGACTCACTGCAGTGCATCCCCAGTGGTGCCAGTGCACTCTCTGGACTCACTGCAGTGCATCTCCAGTGGTGCCAGTTCACTCTCTGGAGTCACTGTACTGCATCCCCAGTGGTGCCAGTGCACTCTCTGGACTCACTGCAGTGCATCCCCAGTGGTGCCAGTGCACTCTCTGGACTAACTGAACTGCATCCCCAATTGATCCAGTGCACTCTCTGGACTCACTGCACTGCATCCCCAGTGGTGCCAGTGCACTCTCTGGACTCACTGCAGTGCATCCCCAGTGGTGCCAGTGCACTCTCTGGACTCACTGCACTGCATCCCCAGTGGTGCCAGTGCACTCTCTGGACTCACAGCACTGCATCCCCAGTGGTGCCAGTGCACTCTCTGTAGTCATTGCGCTGCATCCTCAGTGGTACCAGTGCACTATCTGGACTCACTGCACTGCATCCCCAGTGGTGCCAGTGCACTCTCAGGAGTCATTTCAGTGCATCCCCAGTGGTGCCAGTGCACTCTATGGACTCACTGCAGTGCATCCCCAGTGGTGCCAGTGCACTCTCTGGACTCACTGCAGTGCATCCCCAGTGGTGCCAATGCAGTCTCTGGACTCACTGCACTGCATCCCCAAGGTGGCAGTGCACTCTCTGCACTCACTACACTGCATCCCCAGTGGTGCCAGTGCACTCTCTGGACTCACTGCAGTGTATCACCAGTGGTGCCAGTGCACTCTCTGGACTCACAGCAGTGCATTCCCAGTGGTGCCAGTGCACTCTCTGGACTCACTGCACTGCATCCCCAGTGGTGCCAGTGCACTATCTGGACTCAATGCACTGCATCCCCAGTGGTGCCAGTGCACTCTCTGGACTCACTGCAGTGCATCCCCAGTGGTGCCAGTACACTCTCTGGACTCACTGTACTGCACCCCAGTGGTGCCAGTGCACTCTCTGGACTTACTGCACTGCATCCCCAGTGGTGCCAGTGCACTCTCTGGAGTCTCTGCAGTGCATCCCCAGTGGTGCCAGTGCACTCTTTGGACTCACTGTACTGCATCCCCAGTGGTGCCAGTGCACTCTCTGGACTCACTGCTGTACATCCCCAATGGTGCCAGTGTACTCTCTGCACTCACTGCAGTGCATCCCCAGTGGTGCCAGTGCACTCTCTGGACTAACCGCACTGCATCCAGAGTGGTGCCAGTGCTCTCTCTAGAGTCACTGCATTGCATCCCCAGTGGTGCCAGTGCACTCTCTGGACTCACTGCACTGCATCACCAGTGGTGCCAGTGCACTCTCTGGAGTCACTGCAGTGCATCCCCAGTGGTGCCAGTGCACTCTCTGGACTCACTGCACTGCATCCCCAGTGGTGCCAGTGCACTCTCTGGAGTCACTGCACTGCATCCCCAGTGGTGCCAGTGCACTCTCTGGTCTCACTGCAATGCATCCCTAGTGGTGTCAGTGCACTCTCTGGACTCACTGCGCTGCATCCCCAGTGGTGCCAGTGCACTCTCTGGACTCACTGCTCTGCATCCCCAGTGGTGCCAGTGCACTCTCTGGACTCACTGCAGTGCATCACCAGTGGTGCCAGTGCACTCTCTGCACTCACTGCACTGCATCCCCAGTGGTGCCCGTGCACTCTCTGGACTCACTGCAGTGCATCCCCAGTGGTGCCAGTGCACTCTCTGGACACACTGCACTGCATCCCCAGTGGTGCCAGTGCACTCTCTGGACTCACAGCAGTGCATCCCCAGTGGTGCCAGTGCACTCTCTGGACTCACTGCAGTGCATCCCCAGTGGTGCCAGTGCACTCTCTGGACTCACTGCACTGCATCCCCAGTGGTGCCAGTGCACTCTCTGGAGTCTCTGCAGAGCATCCCCAGTGGTGCCAGTGCACTCTGTGGACTCACTGTACTGCATCCCCAGTGGTGCCAGTGCACTCTCTGGACTCACTGCACTGCATCCAGAGTGGGGCCAGTGCACTCTCTGGACTCACTGCAGTACATCCCCAATTGTGCCAGTGTACTCTCTGCACTCACTGCAGTGCATCCCCAGTGGTGCCAGTGCACTCTCTGGACTCACTGCAGTGCATCCCCAGTGGTGCCAGTTCACTCTCTGGACTCACTGTACTGCATCCCCAGTGGTGCCAGTGCACTCTCTGGACTCACTGCACTGCATCCCCAGTGGTGCCAGTGCACTCTCTGGACTCACTGCAGTGCATTCCCAGTGGTCCCAGTGCACTCTGTGGACTCACTGTACTGCATCCACAGTGGTGCCAGTGCACTCTCTGGATTCACCGCACTGCATCCAGAGTGGTGCCAGTGCACTCTCTGGACTCACGGCACTGCATTCCCAGTGCTGCCAGTGCACTCTCTGGACTCACTGCAGTGCATCACCAGTGGTGCCAGTGCACTCTCTGGACTCACTGCACTGCATCCCCAGTGGTGCCAGTGCTCTCTCTGGACTCACTGCACTGCATCCCCAGTGGTGCCAGTGCACTCTCTGGACTCACTGCACTGCATCACCAGTGGTGCCAGTGCACTCTCTGGACTCACTGCACTGCATCCCCAGTGGTGCCAGTGCACTCTCTGGACTCACTGCACTGCATCCCCAATGGTGCCAATGCACTCTCTAGAGTCACTGCAGTGCATGACCAGTGGTGCCAGTGCACTCTCTGGACTCACTGCACTGCATCCCCAGTGGTGCCAGTGCACTCTATGGAGTCACTGCACTGCATCCCCAGTGGTGCCAGTGCACTCTCTGGAGTTACTGCAGTGCATCCCCAGTGGTGCCAGTGAACTCTGTGGACTCACGGTACTGCATCCACAGTTGTGCCAGTGCACTCTCTGGACTCACCGCACTGCATCCAGAGTGGTGCCAGTGCACTCGCTGGACTCACTGCACTGCATCCCCAGTGGTGCCAGTGCACTCTCTGGACTCACCGCACTGCATCCCCAGTGGTGCCAGTGCACTCTCTGGACTCACTGCAGTGCATCCCCAGAGGTGCCAGTGCACTCTCTGGACTTACAGCACTGCATCCCCAGTGGTGCCTGTGCACTCTCTGGACTCACTGCGCTGAATCCCCAGTAGTGCCAGTGCACTCTCTGGACTCACTGCTCTGCATCCCCAGTGGTGCCAGTGCACTCTCTGGAGTCACTGCAGTGCTTCCCCAGTGGTGCCAGTGCACTCTCTGGACTCACTGCTCTGCATCCCCAGTGGTGCCAGTGCACTCTCTGGAGTCACTGCAGTGCTTCCCCAGTGGTGCCAGTGCACTCTCTAGAGTCACTGCAGTGCATCCCCAGTGGTGCCAGCGCACTCTCTGGAGTCTCTGCAGTGCATCCCCAGTGGTGCCAGTGCACTCTGTGGACTCACTGTACTGCATCCCCAGTGGTGCCAGTGCACTCTCTGGACTCACTGCACTGCATCCCCAGTGGTGCCAGTGCACTCTCTGGACTCACTGCAGTACATCCCCAATGGTACCAGTGTACTCTCTGCACTCACTGCAGTGCATCCCCAGTGGTGCCAGTGCACTCTCTGGACTCACTGCAGTGCATCTCCAGTGGTGCCAGTTCACTCTCTGGAGTCACTGTACTGCATCCCCAGTGGTGCCAGTGCACTCTCTGGACTCACTGCAGTGCATCCCCAGTGGTGCCAGTGCACTCTCTGGACTAACTGAACTGCATACCCAATTGATCCAGTGCACTCTCTGGACTCACTGCACTGCATCCAGAGTGGTGCCAGTGCACTCTCTGGACTCACTGCAGTGCATCCCCAGTGGTGCCAGTGCACTCTCTGGACTCACTGCACTGCATCCCCAGTGGTGCCAGTGCACTCTCTGGACTCACAGCACTGCATCACCTGTGGTGCCAGTGCACTCTCTGTAGTCATTGCACTGCATCCCCAGTGGTACCAGTGCACTCTCTGGACTCACTGCACTGCATCCCCAGTGGGGCCAGTGCACTCTCAGGAGTCATTTCAGTGCATCCCCAGTGGTGCCAGTGCACTCTATGGACTCACTGCAGTGCATCCCCAGTGGTGCCAGTGCACTCTCTGGACTCACTGCAGTGCATCCCCAGTGGTGCCAATGCACTCTCTGGACTCACTGCACTGCATCCCCAAGGTGCCAGTGCACTCTCTGGACTCACTACACTGCATCCCCAGTGGTGCCAGTGCACTCTCTGGACTCACTGTAGTGCATCACCAGTGGTGCCAGTGCACTCTCTGGACTCACAGCAGTGCATTCCCAGTGGTGCCAGTGCACTCTCTGGACTCACTGCACTGCATCCCCAGTGGTGCCAGTGCACTCTCTGGACTCAATGCACTGCATCCCCAGTGGTGCCAGTGCACTCTCTGGACTCACTGCAGTGCATCCCCAGTGGTGCCAGTACACTCTCTGGACTCACTGCAGTGCATCCCCAGTGGTGCCAGTGCACTCTCTGGACTCACTGCAGTACATCCCCAATGGTGCCAGTGTACTCTCTGCACTCACTGCAGTGCATCCCCAGTGGTACCAGTGCACTCTCTGGACTCACTGCAGTGCATCCCCAGTGGTGCCAGTTCACTCTCTGGAGTCACTGTACTGCATCCCCAGTGGTGCCAGTGCACTCTCTGGACTCACTGTACTGCATCCACAGTGGTGCCAGTGCACTCTCTGGACTAACCGCACTGCATCCACAATGGTGCCAGTGCACTCTCTAGAGTCCCTGCATTGCATCCCCAGTGGTGCCAGTGCACTCTCTGGACTCACTGCACTGCATCCCCAGTGGTGCCAGTGCACTCTCTGGAGTCACTGCAGTGCATCCCCAGTGGTGCCAGTGCACTCTCTGGACTCACTGCACTGCATCCCCAGTGGTGCCAGTGCACTCTGTGGACTCACTGTACTGCATCCACAGTTGTGCCAGTGCACTCTCTGGACTCACCGCACTGCATCCAGAGTGGTGCCAGTGCACTCGCTGGACTCACTGCACTGCATCCCCAGTGGTGCCAGTGCACTCTCTGGACTCACCGCACTGCATCCCCAGTGGTGCCAGTGCACTCTCTGGACTCACTGCAGTGCATCCCCAGAGGTGCCAGTGCACTCTCTGGACTTACAGCACTGCATCCCCAGTGGTGCCAGTGCACTCTCTGGACTCACTGCGCTGAATCCCCGGTAGTGCCAGTGCACTCTCTGGACTCACTGCTCTGCATCCCCAGTGGTGCCAGTGCACTCTCTGGAGTCACTGCAATGCTTCCCCAGTGGTGCCAGTGCACTCTCTGGACTCACTGTTCTGCATCCCCAGTGGTGCCAGTGCACTCTCTGGAGTCACTGCAGTGCTTCCCCAGTGGTGCCAGTGCACTCTCTAGAGTCACTGCAGTGCATCCCCAGTGGTGCCAGCGCACTCTCTGGAGTCTCTGCAGAGCATCCCCAGTGGTGCCAGTGCACTCTGTGGACTCACTGTACTGCATCCCCAGTGGTGCCAGTGCACTCTCTGGACTCACTGCACTGCATCCCCAGTGGTGCCAGTGCACTCTCTGGACTCACTGCAGTACATCCCCAATGGTGCCAGTGTACTCTCTGCACTCACTGCAGTGCATCCCCAGTGGTGCCAGTGCACTCTCTGGACTCACTGCAGTGCATCTCCAGTGGTGCCAGTTCACTCTCTGGAGTCACTGTACTGCATCCCCAGTGGTGCCAGTGCACTCTCTGGACTCACTGCAGTGCATCCCCAGTGGTGCCAGTGCACTCTCTGGACTAACTGAACTGCATACCCAATTGATCCAGTGCACTCTCTGGACTCACTGCACTGCATCCAGAGTGGTGCCAGTGCACTCTCTGGACTCACTGCAGTGCATCCCCAGTGGTGCCAGTGCACTCTCTGGACTCACTGCACTGCATCCCCAGTGGTGCCAGTGCACTCTCTGGACTCACAGCACTGCATCCCCAGTGGTGCCAGTGCACTCTCTGTAGTCATTGCACTGCATCCCCAGTGGTACCAGTGCACTCTCTGGACTCACTGCACTGCATCCCCAGTGGGGCCAGTGCACTCTCAGGAGTCATTTCAGTGCATCCCCAGTGGTGCCAGTGCACTCTATGGACTCACTGCAGTGCATCCCCAGTGGTGCCAGTGCACTCTCTGGACTCACTGCAGTGCATCCCCAGTGGTGCCAATGCACTCTCTGGACTCACTGCACTGCATCCCCAAGGTGCCAGTGCACTCTCTGGACTCACTACACTGCATCCCCAGTGGTGCCAGTGCACTCTCTGGACTCACTGTAGTGCATCACCAGTGGTGCCAGTGCACTCTCTGGACTCACAGCAGTGCATTCCCAGTGGTGCCAGTGCACTCTCTGGACTCACTGCACTGCATCCCCAGTGGTGCCAGTGCACTCTCTCGACTCAATGCACTGCATCCCCAGTGGTGCCAGTGCACTCTCTGGACTCACTGCAGTGCATCCCCAGTGGTGCCAGTACACTCTCTGGACTCACTGCAGTGCATCCCCAGTGGTGCCAGTGCACTCTCTGGACTCACTGCAGTACATCCCCAATGGTGCCAGTGTACTCTCTGCACTCACTGCAGTGCATCCCCAGTGGTACCAGTGCACTCTCTGGACTCACTTCAGTGCATCCCCAGTGGTGCCAGTTCACTCTCTGGAGTCACTGTACTGCATCCCCAGTGGTGCCAGTGCACTCTCTGGACTCACTGTACTGCATCCACAGTGGTGCCAGTGCACTCTCTGGACTAACCGCACTGCATCCACAATGGTGCCAGTGCACTCTCTAGAGTCCCTGCATTGCATCCCCAGTGGTGCCAGTGCACTCTCTGGACTCACTGCACTGCATCCCCAGTGTTGCCAGTGCACTCTCTGGAGTCACTGCAGTGCATCCCCAGTGGTGCCAGTGCACTCTCTGGACTCACTGCACTGCATCCCCAGTGGTGCCAGTGCACTCTCTGGACTCACTGCAGTGCATCCCCAGTGGTGCCAGTGCACTCTCTGGACTCACTGCACTGCATCCCCCGTGGTGCCAGTGCACTCTCTGGAGTCACTGCACTGCATCCCCAGTGGTGCCAGTGCACTCTCTGGTCTCACTGCAATGCATCCCTAGTGGTGCCAGTGCACTCTCTGGACTCACTGCGCTGCATCCCCAGTGGTGCCAGTGCACTCTCTGGACTCACTGCACTGCATCCCCAGTGGTGCCAGTGCACTCTCTGGACTCACTGCAGTGCATCACCAGTGGTGCCAGTGCACTCTCTGCACTCACTGCACTGCATCCCCAGTGGTGCCCGTGCACTCTCTGGACTCACTGCAGTGCATCCCCAGTGGTGCCAGTGCACTCTCTGGACACACTGCACTGCATCCCCAGTGGTGCCAGTGCACTCTCTGGACTCACAGCAGTGCATCCCCAGTGGTGCCAGTGCACTCTCTGGACTCACTGCACTGCATCCCCAGTGGGGCCAGTGCACTCTCTGGACTCACTGCACTGCATCCCCAGTGGTGCCAGTGCACTCTCTGGAGTCTCTGCAGAGCATCCCCAGTGGTGCCAGTGCACTCTGTGGACTCACTGTACTGCATCCCCAGTGGTGCCAGTGCACTCTCTGGACTCACTGCACTGCATCCAGAGTGGGGCCAGTGCACTCTCTGGACTCACTGCAGTACATCCCCAATTGTGCCAGTGTACTCTCTGCACTCACTGCAGTGCATCCCCAGTGGTGCCAGTGCACTCTCTGGACTCACTGCAGTGCATCCCCAAGGTGCCAGTTCACTCTCTGGAGTCACTGTACTGCATCCCCAGTGGTGCCAGTGCACTCTCTGGATTCACTGCACTGCATCCCCAGTGGTGCCAGTGCACTCTCTGGACTCACTGCAGTGCATCCCCAGTGGTCCCAGTGCACTCTGTGGACTCACTGTACTGCATCCACAG
The DNA here is from genome assembly GCF_964211835.1 of Anser anser. NCBI lineage: Eukaryota > Metazoa > Chordata > Aves > Anseriformes > Anatidae > Anser > Anser anser. The sequence goes on along the minus strand of NC_139732.1, from coordinate 1,087,833 downwards.
TGGTGCCAGTGCACTCTCTGGACTCACCGCACTGCATCCAGAGTGGTGCCAGTGCACTCTCTGGACTCACGGCACTGCATTCCCAGTGGTGCCACTGCACTCTCTGGACTCACTGCAGTGCATCCCCAGTGGTGCCAGTGCACTCTGTGGACTCACTGCACTGCATCCACAGTGGTGCCAGTGCTCTCTCTGGACTCACTGCACTGCATCCCCAGTGGTGCCAGTGCACTCTCTGGACTCACTGCACTGCATCACCAGTGGTGCCAGTGCACTCTCTGGACTCACTGCAGTGCATCCCCAGTGGTGCCAGTGCACTCTCTGGACTCACTGCACTGCATCCCCAGTGGTGCCAGTGCACTCTCTGGACTCACTGCAGTGCATGCCCAGTGGTGCCAGTGCACTCTCTGGACTCACTGCACTGCATCCCCAGTGGTGCCAGTGCACTATCTGGACTCAATGCACTGCATCCCCAGTGGTGCCAGTGCACTCTCTGGACTCACTGCAGTGCATCCCCAGTGGTGCCAGTGCACTCTCTGGACTTACAGCACTGCATCCCCATTTGGTGCCAGTGCACTCTCTGGACTCACTGCGCTGCATCCCCAGTGGTGCCAGTGCACTCTCTGGACTCACTGCACTGCATCCCCAGTGGTGCCAGTGCACTCTCTGTAGTCATTGCGCTGCATCCCCAGTGGTGCCAGGGCACTCTGTGGACTCACTGCACTGCATCCCCAGTGGTGCCAGTGCACTCTCTGGAGTCACTGCAGTGCTTCCCCAGTGGTGCGAGTGCACTCTCTGGACTCACTGCACTGCATCCCCATTGGTGCCGGTGCACTCTCTATAGTCACAGCAGTGCATCCCCAGTGGTGCCAGTGCACTCTCTGGAGTCTCTGCAGTGCATCTCCAGTGGTGCCAGTGCACTCTGTGGACTCACTGCACTGCATCCCCAGTGGTGCCAGTGCACTCTGTGGACTCACTGTACTGCATCCCCAGTGGTGCCAGTGCACTCTCTGGACTCACTGCACTGCATCCCCAGTGGTGCCAGTGCACTCTCTGGACTCACTGCAGTACATCCCCAATGGTGCCAGTGTACTCTCTGCACTCACTGCATGCATACCCAGTGGTGCCAGTGCACTCTCTGCACTCACTGCAGTGCATCCCCAGTGGTGCCAGTGCACTCTCTGGTCTCACTGCAGTGCATCCCCAGTGGTGCCAATGCACTCTCTGGACTCACTGCACTGCATCCCCAAGGTGCCAGTGCACTCTCTGCACTCAATACACTGCATCCCCAGTGGTGCCAGTGCACTCTCTGGACTCACTGTAGTGCATCACCAGTGGTGCCAGTGCACTCTCTGGACTCACAGCAGTGCATTCCCAGTGGTGCCAGTGCACTCTCTGGACTCACTGCACTGCATCCCCAGTGGTGCCAGTGCACTCTCTGGACTCAATGCACTGCATCCCCAGTGGTGCCAGTGCACTCTCTGGACTCACTGCAGTGCATCCCCAGTGGTGCCAGTACACTCTCTGGACTCACTGCAGTGCATCCCCAGTGGTGCCAGTGCACTCTCTGGACTCACTGCAGTACATCCCCAATGGTGCCAGTGTACTCTCTGCACTCACTGCAGTGCATCCCCAGTGGTGCCAGTGCACTCTCTGGACTCACTGCAGTGCATCCCCAGTGGTGCCAGTTCACTCTCTGGAGTCACTGTACTGCATCCCCAGTGGTGCCAGTGCACTCTCTGGACTCACTGCAATGCATCCCTAGTGGTGCCAGTGCACTCTCTGGACTCACTGCGCTGCATCCCCAGTGGTGCCAGTGCACTCTCTGGACTCACTGCACTGCATCCCCAGTGGTGCCAGTGCACTCTCTGGACTCACTGCAGTGCATCACCAGTGGTGCCAGTGCACTCTCTGCACTCACTGCACTGCATCCCCAGTGGTGCCCGTGCACTCTCTGGACTCACTGCAGTGCATCCCCAGTGGTGCCAGTGCACTCTGTGGACTCACTGCACTGCATCCCCAGTGGTGCCAGTGCACTCTCTGGACTCACAGCAGTGCATCCCCAGTGGTGCCAGTGCACTCTCTGGACTCACTGCACTGCATCCCCAGTGGGGCCAGTGCACTCTCTGGACTCACTGCACTGCATCCCCAGTGGTGCCAGTGCACTCTCTGGAGTCTCTGCAGAGCATCCCCAGTGGTGCCAGTGCACTCTGTGGACTCACTGTACTGCATCCCCAGTGGTGCCAGTGCACTCTCTGGACTCACTGCACTGCATCCCCAGTGGGGCCAGTGCACTCTCTGGACTCACTGCACTGCATCCCCAGTGGGGCCAGTGCACTCTCTGGAGTCTCTGCAGAGCATCCCCAGTGGTGCCAGTGCACTCTGTGGACTCACTGTACTGCATCCCCAGTGGTGCCAGTGCACTCTCTGGACTCACTGCACTGCATCCAGAGTGGTGCCAGTGCACTCTCTGGACTCACTGCAGTGCATCCCCAAGGTGCCAGTTCACTCTCTGGAGTCACTGTACTGCATCCCCAGTGGTGCCAGTGCACTCTCTGGACTCACTGCACTGCATCCCCAGTGGTGCCAGTGCACTCTCTGGACTCACTGCAGTGCATCCCCAGTGGTCCCAGTGCACTCTGTGGACTCACTGTACTGCATCCACAGTGGTGCCAGTGCACTCTCTGGACTCACCGCACTGCATCCAGAGTGGTGCCAGTGCACTCTCTGGACTCACGGCACTGCATTCCCAGTGGTGCCACTGCACTCTCTGGACTCACTGCAGTGCATCCCCAGTGGTGCCAGTGCACTCTCTGGACTCACTGCACTGCATCCCCAGTGGTGCCAGTGCTCTCTCTGGACTCACTGCACTGCATCCCCAGTGGTGCCAGTGCACTCTCTGGACTCACTGCACTGCATCCCCAGTGGTGCCAGTGCACTATCTGGACTCAATGCACTGCATCCCCAGTGGTGCCAGTGCACTCTCTGGACTCACTGCAGTGCATCCCCAGTGGTGCCAGTGCACTCTCTGGACTTACAGCACTGCATCCCCATTTGGTGCCAGTGCACTCTCTGGACTCACTGCGCTGCATCCCCAGTGGTGCCAGTGCACTCTCTGGACTCACTGCACTGCATCCCCAGTGGTGCCAGTGCACTCTCTGTAGTCATTGCGCTGCATCCCCAGTGGTGCCAGGGCACTCTGTGGACTCACTGCACTGCATCCCCAGTGGTGCCAGTGCACTCTCTGGAGTCACTGCAGTGCTTCCCCAGTGGTGCCAGTGCACTCTCTGGACTCACTGCACTGCATCCCCATTGGTGCCGGTGCACTCTCTATAGTCACTGCAGTGCATCCCCAGTGGTGCCAGTGCACTCTCTGGAGTCTCTGCAGTGCATCTCCAGTGGTGCCAGTGCACTCTCTGGACTCACTGCACTGCATCCCCAGTGGTGCCAGTGCACTCTGTGGACTCACTGTACTGCATCCCCAGTGGTGCCAGTGCACTCTCTGGACTCACTGCACTGCATCCCCAGTGGTGCCAGTGCACTCTCTGGACTCACTGCAGTACATCCCCACTGGTGCCAGTGTACTCTCTGCACTCACTGCATGCATACCCAGTGGTGCCAGTGCACTCTCTGGACTCACTGCAGTGCATCCCCAGTGGTGCCAATGCACTCTCTGGACTCACTGCACTGCATCCCCAAGGTGCCAGTGCACTCTCTGCACTCACTACACTGCATCCCCAGTGGTGCCAGTGCACTCTCTGGACTCACTGTAGTGCATCACCAGTGGTGCCAGTGCACTCTCTGGACTCACAGCAGTGCATTCCCAGTGGTGCCAGTGCACTCTCTGGACTCACTGCACTGCATCCCCAGTGGTGCCAGTGCACTCTCTGGACTCAATGCACTGCATCTCCAGTGGTGCCAGTGCACTCTCTGGACTCACTGCAGTGCATCCCCAGTGGTGCCAGTACACTCTCTGGACTCACTGCAGTGCATCCCCAGTGGTGCCAGTGCACTCTCTGGACTCACTGCAGTACATCCCCAATGGTGCCAGTGTACTCTCTGCACTCACTGCAGTGCATCCCCAGTGGTGCCAGTGCACTCTCTGGACTCACTGCAGTGCATCCCCAGTGGTGCCAGTTCACTCTCTGGAGTCACTGTACTGCATCCCCAGTGGTGCCAGTGCACTCTCTGGACTCACTGTACTGCATCCACAGTGGTGCCAGTGCACTCTCTGGACTAACCGCACTGCATCCAGAGTGGTGCCAGTGCACTCTCTAGAGTCACTGCATTGCATCCCCAGTGGTGCCAGTGCACTCTCTGGACTCACTGCACTGCATCCCCAGTGGTGCCAGTGCACTCTCTGGAGTCACTGCAGTGCATCCCCAGTGGTGCCAGTGCACTCTCTGGACTCACCGCACTGCATCCCCAGTGGTGCCAGTGCACTCTCTGGACTCACTGCAGTGCATCCCCAGTGGTGCCAGTGCACTCTCTGGACTCACTGCACTGCATCCCCCGTGGTGCCAGTGCACTCTCTGGAGTCACTGCACTGCATCCCCAGTGGTGCCAGTGCACTCTCTGGTCTCACTGCAATGCATCCCTAGTGGTGCCAGTGCACTCTCTGGACTCACTGCGCTGCATCCCCAGTGGTGCCAGTGCACTCTCTGGACTCACTGCACTGCATCCCCAGTGGTGCCAGTGCACTCTCTGGACTCACTGCAGTGCATCCCCAGTGGTGCCAGTGCACTCTCTGCACTCACTGCACTGCATCCCCAGTGGTGCCCGTGCACTCTCTGGACTCACTGCAGTGCATCCCCAGTGGTGCCAGTGCACTCTCTGGACACACTGCACTGCATCCCCAGTGGTGCCAGTGCACTCTCTGGACTCACAGCAGTGCATCCCCAGTGGTGCCAGTGCACTCTCTGGACTCACTGCACTGCATCCCCAGTGGGGCCAGTGCACTCTTTGGACTCACTGCACTGCATCCCCAGTGGTGCCAGTGCACTCTCTGGAGTCTCTGCAGAGCATCCCCAGTGGTGCCAGTGCACTCTGTGGACTCACTGTACTGCATCCCCAGTGGTGCCAGTGCACTCTCTGGACTCACTGCACAGCATCCAGTGTGGGGCCAGTGCACTCTCTGGACTCACTGCAGTACATCCCCAATTGTGCCAGTGTACTCTCTGCACTCACTGCAGTGCATCCCCAGTGGTGCCAGTGCACTCTCTGGACTCACTGCAGTGCATCCCCAAGGTGCCAGTTCACTCTCTGGAGTCACTGTACTGCATCCCCAGTGGTGCCAGTGCACTCTCTGGACTCACTGCACTGCATCCCCAGTGGTGCCAGTGCACTCTCTGGACTCACTGCAGTGCATCCCCAGTGGTCCCAGTGCACTCTGTGGACTCACTGTACTGCATCCACAGTGGTGCCAGTGCACTCTCTGGACTCACCGCACTGCATCCAGAGTGGTGCCAGTGCACTCTCTGGACTCACGGCACTGCATTCCCAGTGGTGCCACTGCACTCTCTGGACTCACTGCAGTGCATCCCCAGTGGTGCCAGTGCACTCTCTGGACTCACTGCACTGCATCCCCAGTGGTGCCAGTGCTCTCTCTGGACTCACTGCAGTCCATCCCCAGTGGTGCCAGTGCACTCTCTGGACTCACTGCACTGCATCACCAGTGGTGCCAGTGCACTCTCTGGACTCACTGCAGTGCATGCCCAGTGGTGCCAGTGCACTCTCTGGACTCACTGCACTGCATCCCCAGTGGTGCCAGTGCACTATCTGGACTCAATGCACTGCATCCCCAGTAGTGCCAGTGCACTCTCTGGACTCACTGCAGTGCATCCCCAGTGGTGCCAGTGCACTCTCTGGACTTACAGCACTGCATCCCCATTTGGTGCCAGTGCACTCTCTGGACTCACTGCGCTGCATCCCCAGTGCTGCCAGTGCACTCTCTGGACTCACTGCACTGCATACCCAGTGGTGCCAGTGCACTCTCTGTAGTCATTGCGCTGCATCCCCAGTGGTGCCAGGGCACTCTGTGGACTCACTGCACTGCATCCCCAGTGGTGCCAGTGCACTCTCTGGAGTCACTGCAGTGCTTCCCCAGTGGTGCCAGTGCACTCTCTGGACTCACTGCACTGCATCCCCATTGGTGCCGGTGCACTCTCTATAGTCACTGCAGTGCATCCCCAGTGGTGCCAGTGCACTCTCTGGAGTCTCTGCAGTGCATCTCCAGTGGTGCCAGTGCACTCTCTGGACTCACTGCACTGCATCCCCAGTGGTGCCAGTGCACTCTGTGGACTCACTGTACTGCATCCCCAGTGGTGCCAGTGCACTCTCTGGTCTCACTGCCGTGCATCCCCAGTGGTGCCAGTGCACTCTCTGGACTCACTGCAGTACATCCCCAATGGTGCCAGTGTACTCTCTGCACTCACTGCATGCATACCCAGTGGTGCCAGTGCACTCTCTGGACTCACTGCAGTGCATCCCCAGTGGTGCCAGTGCACTCTCTGGACTCACTGCACTGCATCCCCAGTGGTGCCAGTGCACTCTCTGGACTCACTGCACTGCATCCCCAGTGGTGCCAGTGCACTCTCTGGACTCACTGCACTGCATCCCCAGTGGTGCCAGTGCACTCTCTAGAGTCACTGCAGTGCATCCCCAGTGGTGCCAGTGCACTCTCTGGACTCACTGCAGTGCATCCCCAGTGGTGCCAGTGCACTCTCTGGAGTTACTGCAGTGCATCCCCAGTGGTGCCAGTGCACTCTCTGGACTCACCGCACTGCATCCCCAGTGGTGCCAGTGCACTCTCTGGACTCACTGCAGTGCATCCCCAGTGGTACCAGTGCACTCTCTGCACTTACAGCACTGCATCCCCAGTGGTGCCAGTGCACTCTCTGGACTCACTGCGCTGAATCCCCAGTAGTGCCAGTGCAGTCTCTAGACTCACTGCTCTGCATCCCCAGTGGTGCCAGTGCACTCTCTGGAGTCACTGCAGTGCTTCCCCATTGGTGCCAGTACACTCTCTGGACTCACTGCTCTGCATCCCCAGTGGTGTCAGTTCACCTTCTGGAGTCACTGCAGTGCTTCCCCAGTGGTGCCAGTGCACTCTCTAGAGTCACTGCAGTGCATCCCCAGTGGTGCCAGTGCACTCTCTGGAGTCTCTGCAGTGCATCCCCACTGGTGCCAGTGCACTCTCTGGACTCACTGCACTGCATCCCCAGTGGTGCCAGTGCACTCTCTGGACTCACTGTACTGCATGCACAGTTGCGCCAGTGCACTCTCTGGACTCACCGCACTGCATCCAGAGTGGTGCCAGTGCACTCTCTGGACCCACTGCACTGCATCCCAATGGTGCCAGTGCACTCTCTGGAGTCACTGCAGTGCATCCCCAGTGGTGCCAGTGCACTCTCTGGACTCACAGCACTGCATCCCCAGTGGTGCCAGTGCACTCTCTGTAGTCATTGCGCTGCATCCCCAGTGGTACCAGTGCACTCTATGGACTCACTGCACTGCATCCCCAGTGGGGCCAGTGCACTCTCAGGAGTCATTTCAGTGCATCCCCAGTGGTGCCAGTGCACTCTCTGGACTCACTGCAGTGCATCCCCAGTGGTGCCAGTGCACTCTCTGGACTCACTGCAGTGCATCCCCAGTGGTGCCAATGCACTCTCTGGACTCACTGCACTGCATCCCCAAGGTGCCAGTGCACTCTCTGCACTCACTACACTGCATCCCCAGTGGTGCCAGTGCACTCTCTGGACTCACTGCACTGCATCCCCAGTGGTGCCAGTGCACTCTCTGGACTCACAGCAGTGCATTCCCAGTGGTGCCAGTGCACTCTCTGGACTCACTGCACTGCATCCACAGTGGTGCCAGTGCACTATCTGGACTCACTGCACTGCATCCCCAGTGCTGACAGTGCACTCTCTGGACTCACTGCACTGCATCCCCAGTGGTGTTAGTGCACTCTCTGGACTCACTGCAGTGCATCCCCAGTGGTGCCAGTGCACTCTGTGGACTAACTGCACTGCATCCCCAGTGGTGCCAGTGCACTCTCTGGAGTCTCTGCAGTGCATCCCCAGTGGTGCCAGTGCACTCCCTGGACTCACTGCAGTACATCCCCAATGGTGCCAGTGTACTCTCTGCACTCACTGCACTGCATCCCCAGTGGTGCCAGTGCACTCTCTGGACTCACTGCAGTGCATCCCCAGTGGTGCCAGTTCACTCTCTGGAGTCACTGTACTGCATCTAAAGTGGTGCCAGTGCACTCTCTGGACTCACTGCACTGCATCCCCAGTGGTGCCAGTGCACTCTGTGGACTCACTGCACTGCATCCCCAGTGGTGCCAGTGCACTCTGTGGACTCACTGTACTGCATGCACAGTGGTACCAGTGCACTCTCTGGACTCACCGCGCTGCATCCAGAGTGGTGCCAGTGCACTCTCTAGAGTCACTGCAGTGCATCCCCAGTGGTGCCAGTGCACTCTCTGGACTCACTGCACTGCATCACCAATGGTGCCAGTGCACTCTCTGGAGTCACTGCAGTGCATCCCCAGTGGTGCCAGTGCACTCTGTGGACTCATTGCAGTGCATCCCCAGTGGTGCCAGTGCACTCTCTGGACTCACTGCACTACATCCAGAGTGGTGCCAGTGCACTCTCTGGACTCACTGCACTGCATCCCCAGTGGTGCCAGTGCACTCTCTGGACTCACTGCACTGCATCCCCAGTGGTGCCAGTGCACTCTCTGGAGTCTCTGCAGTGCATCACCAGTGGTGCCAGTGCACTCTGTGAACTCACTGTACTGCATCCCCAGTGGTGCCAGTGCACTCTCTGGACTCACTGCAGTACATCCCCAATGGTGCCAGTGTACTCTCTGCACTCACTGCAGTGCATCCCCAGTGGTGCCAGTGCACTCTCTGGACTCACTGCACTGCATCCCCAGTGGTGCCAGTGCACTCTCTGGACTAACTGAACTGCATCCCCAATTGATCCAGTGCACTCTCTGGAGTCACTGCACTGCATCCCCAGTGGTGCCAGTGCACTCTCTGTATTTAATGCAGTGCATCCCCAGTGGTGCCAGTGCACTCTGTGGACTCACTGTACTGCATCCCCAGTGGTGCCAGTGCACTCTCTGGACTCACAGCACTGCATCCCCAGTGGTGCCATTGCACTCTCTGGACTCACTGCAGTACATCCCCAATGGTGCCAGTGTACTCTCTGCACTCACTGCAGTGCATCCCCAGTGGTGCCAGTGCACTCTCTGGACTCACTGCAGTCCATCCCCAGTGGTGCCAGTGCACTCACTGGAGTCACTGTACTGCATCCCCAGTGGTGCCAGTGCACTCTCTGGACTAAGTGAACTGCATTCCCAATTGATCCAGTGCACTCTCTGGACTCACTGCACTGCATCACCAGTGGTGCCAGTGCACTCTCTGGAGTCACTGCAGTGCATCCCCAGTGGTCCCAGTGCACTCTGTGGACTCACTGTACTGCATCCAGTGGTGCCAGTGCACTCTCTGGACTCACCGCACTGCATCCAGAGTGGTGCCAGTGCACTCTCTGGACTCACTGCACTGCATTCCCAGTGGTGCCAGTGCACTCTCTGGACTCACTGCACTGCATCCCCAGTAGTGCCAGTGCACTCTCTGGAGTCACTGCACTGCATCCCCAGTGGTGCCAGTGCACTCTCTGTAGTCATTGCGCTGCATCCCCAGTGGTGCCAGGGCACTCTGTGGACTCACTGTACTGCATCCCCAGTGGTGCCAGTGCACTCTCTGGAGTCACTGCAGTGCATCCCCAGTGGTGCCAGGGCACTCTGTGGACTCACTGCACTGCATTCCCAGTGGTGCCAGTGCACTCTCTGGACTCACTGCACTGCATCCCCAGTAGTGCCAGTGCACTCTCTGGACTCACTGCACTGCATCCCCAGTGGTGCCAGTGCACTCTCTGTAGTCATTGCGCTGCATCCCCAGTGGTCCCAGTGCACTCTGTGGACTCACTGTACTGCACCCCCAGTGGTGCCAGTGCACTCTCTGGAGTCACTGCAGTGCTTCCCCAGTGGTGCCAGTGCACTCGCGGGACTCACTGCAGTGCATCCCCAGTGGTGCCGGTGCACTCTCTACAGTCACTGCAGTGCATCTCCAGTGGTGCCAGTGCACTCTCTGGAGTCTCTGCAGTGCATCCCCAGTGGTGCCAGTGCACTCTATGGACTCACTGTACTGCATCCCCAGTGGTGCCAGTGCAATCTCTGGACTCACTGCACTGCATCCCCAGTGGTGCCAGTGCACTCTCTGGACTCACTGCAGTACATCCCCAATGGTGCCAGTGTACTCTCTGCACTCACTGCAGTGCATCCCCAGTGGTGCCAGTGCACTCTCTGGACTCACTGCAGTGCATCCCCAGTGGTGCCAGTTCACTCTCTGGAGTCACTGTACTGCATCCCCAGTGGTGCCAGTGCACTCTATGGACTCACTGCACTGCATCCCCAGTGGTGCCAGTGCACTCTGTGGACTCACTGTACTGCATCCCCAGTGGTGCCAGTGCACTCTCTGGACTCACTGCACTGCATCCCCAGTGGTGCCAGTGCACTCTCTGGACTCACTGCACTGCATCCCCAGTGGTGCCAGTGCACTCTGTGGACTCACTGTACTGCATCCCCAGTGGCACCAGTGCACTCTCTGGACTCACCGCACTGCATCCAGAGTGGTGCCAGTGCACTCTCTGGACTCACTGCACTGCATCCCCAGTGGTGCCAGTGCACTCTCTGGACTCACAGCACTGCATCCCCAGTGGTGCCAGTGCACTCTCTGTAGTCATTACGCTGCATCCCCAGTGGTGCCAGTGCAATCTCTGGACTCACTGCACTGCATCCCCAGTGGGGCCAGTGCACTCTCTGGACTCACTGCAGTGCATCCCCTGTGGTGCCAGTGCACTCTATGGACTCACTGCAGTGCATCCCCAGTGGTGCCAGTGCACTCTCTGGACTCACTGCAGTGCATCCCTAGTGGTGCCAGTGCACTCTCTGGACTCACTGCACTACATCCCCAGTGGTGCCAGTGCACTATCTGGACTCACTGCACTGCATCCCCAGTGGTGCCAGTGCACTCTCTGGACTCACTGCACTGCATCCCCAGTGGTGCCAGTGCACTCTCTGGAGTCTCTGCAGTGCATCACCAGTGGTGCCAGTGCACTCTGTGGACTCACTGTACTGCATCCCCAGTGGTGCCAGTGCACTCTCTGGACTCACTGCAGTACATCCCCAATGGTGCCAGTGTACTCTCTGCACTCACTGCAGTGCATCCCCAGTGGTGCCAGTGCACTCTCTGGACTCACAGCACTGCATCCCCAGTGGTGCCAGTGCACTCTCTGGACTAACTGAACTGCATCCCCAATTGATCCAGTGCACTCTCTGGAGTCACTGCACTGCATCCCCAGTGGTGCCAGTGCACTCTCTGTATTTAATGCAGTGCATCCCCAGTGGTGCCAGTGCACTCTGTGGACTCACTGTACTGCATCCACAGTGGTGCCAGTGCACTCTCTGGACTCACTGCACTGCATCCCCAGTGGTGCCAGTGCACTCTCTGGACTCACTGCAGTGCATCCCCAGTGGTGCCAGTGCACTCTCTGGACTCACTGCTCTGCATCCCCAGTGGTGCCAGTGCACTCTCTGGACTCACTGCAGTGCAGCCCCAGTGGTGCCAGTGCACTCTCTGGACTCATTGCACTGCATCCCCAGTGGTGCCAGTGCACTCTCTGCACTCACTGCACTGCATCACCAGTGGTGCCAGTGCACTCTCTGGACTCACCCCACTGCATCCCCAGTGGTGCCAGTGCACTCTCTGGACTCACTGCAGTACATCCCCAATTGATCCAGTGCACTCTCTGGACTCACTGCACTGCATCCCCAGTGGTGCCAGTGCACTCTCTGGAGTCACTGCAGTGCATCCCCAGTGGTGCCAGTGCACTCTGTGGACTCACAGTACTGCATCCACAGTGGTGCCAGTGCACTCTCTGGACTCACCGCACTGCATCCAGAGCGGGGCCAGTGCACTCTCTGGACTCACTGCAGTGCATCCCCAGTGGTGCCAGTGCACTCTCTGGACTCACTGCACTGCATCCCCAGTGGTGCCAGTGCACTCTCTGGACTCACTGCACTGCATCCCCAGTGGTGCCAGTGCTCTCTCTGGACTCACTGCACTGCATCCCCAGTGCTGACAGTGCACTCTCTGGACTCACTGCACTGCATCACCAGTGGTGCCAGTGCACTCTCTGGACTCACTGCAGTGCATCCCCAGTAGTGCCAGTGCACTGTCTGGACTCACTGCTCTGCATCCCCAGTGGTGCCAGTGCACTCTCTGGAGTCACTGCAGTGCTTCCCCAGTGGTGCCAGTGCACTCTCTGGACTCACTGCTCTGCATCCCCAGTGGTGCCAGTGCACTCTCTGGAGTCACTGCAGTGCTTCCCCAGTGGTGCCAGTGCACTCTCTAGTGTCACTGCAGTGCATCCCCAGTGGTGCCAGTGCACTCTCTGGAGTCTCTGCAGTGCATCCCCAGTGGTGCCAGTGCACTCTGTGGACTCACTGTACTGCATCCCCAGTGGTGCCAGTGCACTCTCTGGACTCACTGAACTGCATCCCCAGTGGTGCCAGTGCACTCTCTGGACTCACTGCAGTACATCCCCAATCGTGCCAGTGTACTCTCTGCACTCACTGCAGTGCATCCCCAGTGGTGAAACTGCACTCTCTGGAGTCACTGCAGTGCATCCCCAGTGGTGCCAGTTCACTCTCTGGAGTCACTGTACTGCATCCCCAGTGGTGCCAGTGCACTCTCTGGACTCACTGCACTGCATCCCCAGTGGTGCCAGTGCACTCTCTGGAGGCATAGCAGTGCATCCCCAGTGGTGCCAGTGCACTCTGTGGACTCACTGTACTGCATCCCCAGTGGCACCAGTGCACTCTCTGGAGTCTCTGCAGTGCATCTCCAGTGGTGCCAGTGCACTCTCTGGACTCACTGCACTGCATCCCCAGTGGTGCCAGTGCACTCTGTGGACTCACTGTACTGCATCCCCAGTGGTGCCAGTGCACTCTCTGGACTCACTGCACTGCATCCCCAGTGGTGCCAGTGCACTCTCTGGACTCACTGCAGTACATCCCCACTGGTGCCAGTGTACTCTCTGGACTCACTGCATGCATACCCAGTGGTGCCAGTGCACTCTCTGGACTCACTGCAGTGCATCCCCAGTGGTGCCAGTGCACTCTCTGGACTCACTGCAGTGCATCCCCAGTGGTGCCAATGCACTCTCTGGACTCACTGCAGTGCATCCCCAAGGTGCCAGTGCACTCTCTGCACTCACTACACTGCATCCCCAGTGGTGCCAGTGCACTCTCTGGACTCACTGTAGTGCATCACCAGTGGTGCCAGTGCACTCTCTGGACTCACAGCAGTGCATTCCCAGTGGTGCCAGTGCACTCTCTGGACTCACTGCACTGCATCCCCAGTGGTGCCAGTGCACTCTCTGGACTCAATGCACTGCATCCCCAGTGGTGCCAGTGCACTCTCTGGACTCACTGCAGTGCATCCCCAGTGGTGCCAGTACACTCTCTGGACTCACTGCAGTGCATCCCCAGTGGTGCCAGTGCACTCTCTGGACTCACTGCAGTACATCCCCAATGGTGCCAGTGTACTCTCTGCACTCACTGCAGTGCATCCCCAGTGGTGCCAGTGCACTCTCTGGACTCACTGCAGTGCATCCCCAGTGGTGCCAGTTCACTCTCTGGAGTCACTGTACTGCATCCCCAGTGGTGCCAGTGCACTCTCTGGACTCACTGTACTGCATCCACAGTGGTGCCAGTGCACTCTCTGGACTAACCGCACTGCATCCAGAGTGGTGCCAGTGCACTCTCTAGAGTCACTGCATTGCATCCCCAGTGGTGCCAGTGCACTCTCTGTACTCACTGCACTGCATCCCCAGTGGTGCCAGTGCACTCTCTGGAGTCACTGCAGTGCATCCCCAGTGGTGCCAGTGCACTCTCTGGACTCACTGCACTGCATCCCCAGTGGTGCCAGTGCACTCTCTGGACTCACCGCACTGCATCCCCAGTGGTGCCAGTGCACTCTCTGGACTCACTGCAGTGCATCCCCAGTGGTGCCAGTGCACTCTCTGGACTCACTGCACTGCATCCCCCGTGGTGCCAGTGCACTCTCTGGAGTCACTGCACTGCATCCCCAGTGGTGCCAGTGCACTCTCTGGTCTCACTGCAATGCATCCCTAGTGGTGCCAGTGCACTCTCTGGACTCACTGCGCTGCATCCCCAGTGGTGCCAGTGCACTCTCTGGACTCACTGCACTGCATCCCCAGTGGTGCCAGTGCACTCTCTGGACTCACTGCAGTGCATCCCCAGTCGTGCCAGTGCACTCTCTGCACTCACTGCACTGCATCCCCAGTGGTGCCCGTGCACTCTCTGGACTCACTGCAGTGCATCCCCAGTGGTGCCAGTGCACTCTCTGGACACACTGCACTGCATCCCCAGTGGTGCCAGTGCACTCTCTGGACTCACAGCAGTGCATCCCCAGTGGTGCCAGTGCACTCTCTGGACTCACTGCACTGCATCCCCAGTGGGGCCAGTGCACTCTTTGGACTCACTGCACTGCATCCCCAGTGGTGCCAGTGCACTCTCTGGAGTCTCTGCAGAGCATCCCCAGTGGTGCCAGTGCACTCTGTGGACTCACTGTACTGCATCCCCAGTGGTGCCAGTGCACTCTCTGGACTCACTGCAGTACATCCCCAATGGTGCCAGTGTACTCTCTGCACTCACTGCAGTGCATCCCCAGTGGTGCCAGTGCACTCTGTGGACTCACTGTACTGCATCCACAGTGGTGCCAGTGCACTCTCTGGACTCACCGCACTGCATCCAGAGTGGTGCCAGTGCACTCTCTGGACTCACGGCACTGCATTCCCAGTGGTGCCACTGCACTCTCTGGACTCACTGCAGTGCATCCCCAGTGGTGCCAGTGCACTCTCTGGACTCACTGCACTGCATCCCCAGTGGTGCCAGTGCTCTCTCTGGACTCACTGCACTGCATCCCCAGTGGTGCCAGTGCACTCTCTGGACTCACTGCACTGCATCACCAGTGGTGCCAGTGCACTCTCTGGACTCACTGCAGTGCATGCCCAGTGGTGCCAGTGCACTCTCTGGACTCACTGCACTGCATCCCCAGTGGTGCCAGTGCACTATCTGGACTCAATGCACTGCATCCCCAGTGGTGCCACTGCACTCTCTGGACTCACTGCAGTGCATCCCCAGTGGTGCCAGTGCACTCTCTGGACTTACAGCACTGCATCCCCATTTGGTGCCAGTGCACTCTCTGGACTCACTGCGCTGCATCCCCAGTGCTGCCAGTGCACTCTCTGGACTCACTGCACTGCATACCCAGTGGTGCCAGTGCACTCTCTGTAGTCATTGCGCTGCATCCCCAGTGGTGCCAGGGCACTCTGTGGACTCACTGCACTGCATCCCCAGTGGTGCCAGTGCACTCTCTGGAGTCACTGCAGTGCTTCCCCAGTGGTGCCAGTGCACTCTCTGGACTCACTGCACTGCATCCCCATTGGTGCCGGTGCACTCTCTATAGTCACTGCAGTGCATCCCCAGTGGTGCCAGTGCACTCTCTGGAGTCTCTGCAGTGCATCTCCAGTGGTGCCAGTGCACTCTCTGGACTCACTGCAGTACATCCCCAATGGTGCCAGTGTACTCTCTGCACTCACTGCATGCATCCCCAGTGGTGCCAGTGCACTCTCTGGACTCACTGCAGTGCATCCCCAGTGGTGCCAGTGCACTCTCTGGACTCACTGCACTGCATCCCCAGTGGTGCCAGTGCACTCTCTGGACTCACTGCACTGCATCCCCAGTGGTGCCAGTGCACTCTCTGGACTCACTGCACTGCATCCCCAGTGGTGCCAGTGCACTCTCTGGAGTCACTGCAGTGCATCCCCAGTGGTGCCAGTGCACTCTCTGGACTCACTGCAGTGCATCCCCAGTGGTGCCAGTGCACTCTCTGGAGTTACTGCAGTGCATCCCCAGTGGTGCCAGTGCACTCTCTGGACTCACCGCACTGCATCCCCAGTGGTGCCAGTGCACTCTCTGGACTCACTGCAGTGCATCCCCAGTGGTACCAGTGCACTCTCTGCACTTACAGCACTGCATCCCCAGTGGTGCCAGTGCACTCTCTGGACTCACTGCGCTGAATCCCCAGTAGTGCCAGTGCAGTCTCTAGACTCACTGCTCTGCATCCCCAGTGGTGCCAGTGCACTCTCTGGAGTCACTGCAGTGCTTCCCCAGTGGTGCCAGTACACTCTCTGGACTCACTGCTCTGCATCCCCAGTGATGTCAGTTCACTCTCTGGAGTCACTGCAGTGCTTCCCCAGTGGTGCCAGTGCACTCTCTAGAGTCACTGCAGTGCATCCCCAGTGGTGCCAGTGCACTCTCTGGAGTCTCTGCAGTGCATCCCCACTGGTGCCAGTGCACTCTCTGGATTCACTGCACTGCATCCCCAGTGGTGCCAGTGCACTCTCTGGACTCACTGTACTGCATCCACAGTTGCGCCAGTGCACTCTCTGGACTCACCGCACTGCATCCAGAGTGGTGCCAGTGCACTCTCTGGACCCACTGCACTGCATCCCAATGGTGCCAGTGCACTCTCTGGAGTCACTGCAGTGCATCCCCAGTGGTGCCAGTGCACTCTCTGGAGTCACTGCACTGCATCCCCAGTGGTGCCAGTGCACTCTCTGGACTCACTGCACTTCATCCCCAGTGCTGACAGTGCACTCTCTGGACTCACAGCACTGCATCCCCAGTGGTGCCAGTGCACTCTCTGTAGTCATTGCGCTGCATCCCCAGTGGTACCAGTGCACTCTATGGACTCACTGCACTGCATCCCCAGTGGGGCCAGTGCACTCTCAGGAGTCATTTCAGTGCATCCCCAGTGGTGCCAGTGCACTCTCTGGACTCACTGCACTGCATCCCCAGTGGTCCCAGTGCACTCTCTGGACTCACTGCAGTGCATCCCCAGTGGTGCCAATGCACTCTCTGGACTCACTGCACTGCATCCCCAAGGTGCCAGTGCACTCTCTGCACTCACTACACTACATCCCCAGTGGTGCCAGTGCACTCTCTGGACTCACTGCACTGCATCCCCAGTGGTGCCAGTGCACTCTCTGGACTCACAGCAGTGCATTCCCAGTGGTGCCAGTGCACTCTCTGGACTCACTGCACTGCATCCACAGTGGTGCCAGTGCACTATCTGGACTCACTGCACTGCATCCCCAGTGCTGACAGTGCACTCTCTGGACTCACTGCACTGCATCCCCAGTGGTGTTAGTGCACTCTCTGGACTCACTGCAGTGCATCCCCAGTGGTGCCAGTGCACTCTGTGGACTAACTGCACTGCATCCCCAGTGGTGCCAGTGCACTCTCTGGAGTCTCTGCAGTGCATCCCCAGTGGTGCCAGTGCACTCCCTGGACTCACTGCAGTACATCCCCAATGGTGCCAGTGTACTCTCTGCACTCACTGCACTGCATCCCCAGTGGTGCCAGTGCACTCTCTGGACTCACTGCAGTGCATCCCCAGTGGTGCCAGTTCACTCTCTGGAGTCACTGTACTGCATCTCCAGTGGTGCCAGTGCACTCTCTGGACTCACTGCAGTGCATCCCCAGTGGTGCCAGTGCACTCTCTGGACTCACTGCACTGCATCCCCAGTGGTGCCAGTGCACTCTGTGGACTCACTGTACTGCATGCACAGTGGTACCAGTGCACTCTCTGGACTCACCGCGCTGCATCCAGAGTGGTGCCAGTGCACTCTCTAGAGTCACTGCAGTGCATCCCCAGTGGTGCCAGTGCACTCTCTGGACTCACTGCACCGCATCACCAATGGTGCCAGTGCACTCTCTGGAGTCACTGCAGTGCATCCCCAGTGGTGCCAGTGCACTCTGTGGACTCATTGCAGTGCATCCCCAGTGGTGCCAGTGCACTCTCTGGACTCACCGCACTGCATCCAGAGTGGTGCCAGTGCACTCTCTGGACTCACTGCACTGCATCCCCAGTGGTGCCAGTGCACTCTCTGGACTCACTGCACTGCATCCCCAGTGGTGCCAGTGCACTCTATGTGGTCATTGCGCTGCATCCCCAGTGGTGCCAGTGCACTCTCTGGACTCACTGCATTGCATCCCCAGTGGTGCCAGTGCACTCTCTGGACTCACTGCAGTGCATCCCCAGTGGTGCCAGTGCACTCTCTGGACTCACTGCACTGCATCCCCAGTGGTGCCAGTGCACTCTCTGGACTCACTGCACTGCATCCCCAGTGGTGCCAGTGCACTCTCTGCACTCACTGCACTGCATCCCCAGTGGTGCCAGTGCACTCTCTGGAGTCTCTGCAGTGCATCCCCAGTGGTGCCAGTGCACTCTCTGGACTCACTGTACTGCATCCCCAGTGGTGCCAGTGCACTCTCTGGACTCACAGCACTGCATCCCCAGTGGTGCCATTGCACTCTCTGGACTCACTGCAGTACATCCCCAATGGTGCCAGTGTACTCTCTGCACTCACTGCAGTGCATCCCCAGTGGTGCCAGTGCACTCTCTGGACTCACTGCAGTCCATCCCCAGTGGTGCCAGTGCACTCTCTGGACTCACTGCACTGCATCCCCAGTGGTGCCAGTGCACTCTCTGGACTCACTGCACTGCATCCCCAGTGGTGCCAGTGCACTCTCTGGAGTCTCTGCAGTGCATCCCCAGTGGTGCCAGTGCACTCTATGGACTCACTGTACTGCATCCCCAGTGGTGCCAGTGCACTCTCTGGACTCACAGCACTGCATCCCCAGTGGTGCCATTGCACTCTCTGGACTCACTGCAGTACATCCCCAATGGTGCCAGTGTACTCTCTGCACTCACTGCAGTGCATCCCCAGTGGTGCCAGTGCACTCTCTGGACTCACTGCAGTCCATCCCCAGTGGTGCCAGTGCACTCACTGGAGTCACTGTACTGCATCCCCAGTGGTGCCAGTGCACTCTCTGGACTAAGTGAACTGCATCCCCAGTTGATCCAGTGCACTCTCTGGACTCACTGCACTGCATCACCAGTGGTGCCAGTGCACTCTCTGGAGTCACTGCAGTGCATCCCCAGTGGTCCCAGTGCACTCTGTGGACTCACTGTACTGCATCCAGTGGTGCCAGTGCACTCTCTGGACTCACCGCACTGCATCCAGAGTGGTGCCAGTGCACTCTCTGGACTCACTGCACTGCATTCCCAGTGGTGCCAGTGCACTCTCTGGACTCACTGCACTGCATCCCCAGTAGTGCCAGTGCACTCTCTGGACTCACTGCACTGCATCCCCAGTGGTGCCAGTGCACTCTCTGTAGTCATTGCGCTGCATCCCCAGTGGTGCCAGGGCACTCTGTGGACTCACTGTACTGCATCCCCAGTGGTGCCAGTGCACTCTCTGGAGTCACTGCACTGCATCCCCAGTGGTGCCAGGGCACTCTGTGGACTCACTGCACTGCATTCCCAGTGGTGCCAGTGCACTCTCTGGACTCACTGCACTGCATCCCCAGTAGTGCCAGTGCACTCTCTGGACTCACTGCACTGCATCCCCAGTGGTGCCAGTGCACTCTCTGTAGTCATTGCGCTGCATCCCCAGTGGTCCCAGTGCACTCTGTGGACTCACTGTACTGCATCCCCAGTGGTGCCAGTGCACTCTCTGGAGTCACTGCAGTGCTTCCCCAGTGGTGCCAGTGCACTCGCGGGACTCACTGCAGTGCATCCCCAGTGGTGCCGGTGCACTCTCTACAGTCACTGCAGTGCATCTCCAGTGGTGCCAGTGCACTCTCTGGAGTCTCTGCAGTGCATCCCCAGTGGTGCCAGTGCACTCTATGGACTCACTGTACTGCGTCCCCAGTGGTGCCAGTGCACTCTCTGGACTCACTGCACTGCATCCCCAGTGGTGCCAGTGCACTCTCTGGACTCACTGCAGTACATCCCCAATGGTGCCAGTGTACTCTCTGCACTCACTGCAGTGCATCCCCAGTGGTGCCAGTGCACTCTCTGGACTCACTGCAGTGCATCCCCAGTGGTGCCAGTTCACTCTCTGGAGTCACTGTACTGCATCCCCAGTGGTGCCAGTGCACTCTATGGACTCACTGCACTGCATCCCCAGTGGTGCCAGTGCACTCTGTGGACTCACTGTACTGCATCCCCAGTGGTGCCAGTGCACTCTCTGGACTCACTGCACTGCATCCCCAGTGGTGCCAGTGCACTCTCTGGAGGCATAGCAGTGCATCCCCAGTGGTGCCAGTGCACTCTGTGGACTCACTGTACTGCATCCCCAGTGGCACCAGTGCACTCTCTGGACTCACCGCACTGCATCCAGAGTGGTGCCAGTGCACTCTCTGGACTCACTGCACTGCATCCCCAGTGGTGCCAGTGCACTCTCTGGACTCACAGCACTGCATCCCCAGTGGTGCCAGTGCACTCTCTGTAGTCATTGCGCTGCATCCCCAGTGGTGCCAGTGCAATCTCTGGACTCACTGCACTGCATCCCCAGTGGGGCCAGTGCACTCTCTGGACTCACTGCAGTGCATCCCCAGTGGTGCCAGTGCACTCTATGGACTCACTGCAGTGCATCCCCAGTGGTGCCAGTGCACTCTCTGGACTCACTGCAGTGCATCCCTAGTGGTGCCAGTGCATTCTCTGGACTCACTGCACTACATCCCCAGTGGTGCCAGTGCACTATCTGGACTCACTGCACTGCATCCCCAGTGGTGCCAGTGCACTCTCTGGACTCACTGCACTGCATCCCCAGTGGTGCCAGTGCACTCTCTGGAGTCTCTGCAGTGCATCACCAGTGGTGCCAGTGCACTCTGTGGACTCACTGTACTGCATCCCCAGTGGTGCCAGTGCACTCTCTGGACTCACTGCAGTGCATCCCCAGTGGTGCCAGTGCACTCTGTGGACTCACTGTACTGCATCCACAGTGGTGCCAGTGCACTCTCTGGACTCACCGCACTGCATCCAGAGTGGTGCCAGTGCACTCTCTGGACTCACTGCACTGCATCCCCAGTGGTGCCAGTGCACTCTCTGGACTCACTGCAGTGCATCCCCAGTGGTGCCAGTGCACTCTCTGGACTCACTGCAGTGCAGCCCCAGTGGTGCCAGTGCACTCTCTGGACTCAGTGCACTGCATCCCCAGTGGTGCCAGTGCACTCTCTGCACTCACTGCACTGCATCACCAGTGGTGCCAGTGCACTCTCTGGACTCACTCCACTGCATCCCCAGTGGTGCCAGTGCACTCTCTGGACTCACTGCAGTACATCCCCAATTGATCCAGTGAAATCTCTGGACTCACTGCACTGCATCCCCAGTGGTGCCAGTGCACTCTCTGGACTCACTGCAGTGCATCCCCAGTGGTGCCAGTGCACTCTGTGGACTCACTGTACTGCATCCACAGTGGTGCCAGTGCACTCTCTGGACTCACCGCACTGCATCCAGACCGGGGCCAGTGCACTCTCTGGACTCACTGCAGTGCATCCCCAGTGGTGCCAGTGCACTCTCTGGACTCACTGCAGTGCATCCCCAGTAGTGCCAGTGCACTGTCTCGACTCACTGCTCTGCATCCCCAGTGGTGCCAGTGCACTCTCTGGAGTCACTGCAGTGCTTCCCCAGTGGTGCCAGTGCACTCTCTGGACTCACTGCTCTGCATCCCCAGTGGTGCCAGTGCACTCTCTGGAGTCACTGCAGTGCTTCCCCAGGGGTGCCAGTGCACTCTCTAGTGTCACTGCAGTGCATCCCCAGTGGTGCCAGTGCACTCTCTGGAGTCTCTGCAGTGCATCCCCAGTGGTGCCAGTGCACTCTCTGGACTCACTGCAGTCCATCCCCAGTGGTGCCAGTGCACTCACTGGAGTCACTGTACTGCATCCCCAGTGGTGCCAGTGCACTCTCTGGACTAAGTGAACTGCATCCCCAGTTGATCCAGTGCACTCTCTGGACTCACTGCACTGCATCACCAGTGGTGCCAGTGCACTCTCTGGAGTCACTGCAGTGCATCCCCAGTGGTCCCAGTGCACTCTGTGGACTCACTGTACTGCATCCAGTGGTGCCAGTGCACTCTCTGGACTCACCGCACTGCATCCAGAGTGGTGCCAGTGCACTCTCTGGACTCACTGCACTGCATTCCCAGTGGTGCCAGTGCACTCTCTGGACTCACTGCACTGCATCCCCAGTAGTGCCAGTGCACTCTCTGGACTCACTGCACTGCATCCCCAGTGGTGCCAGTGCACTCTCTGTAGTCATTGCGCTGCATCCCCAGTGGTGCCAGGGCACTCTGTGGACTCACTGTACTGCATCCCCAGTGGTGCCAGTGCACTCTCTGGAGTCACTGCACTGCATCCCCAGTGGTGCCAGGGCACTCTGTGGACTCACTGCACTGCATTCCCAGTGGTGCCAGTGCACTCTCTGGACTCACTGCACTGCATCCCCAGTAGTGCCAGTGCACTCTCTGGACTCACTGCACTGCATCCCCAGTGGTGCCAGTGCACTCTCTGTAGTCATTGCGCTGCATCCCCAGTGGTCCCAGTGCACTCTGTGGACTCACTGTACTGCATCCCCAGTGGTGCCAGTGCACTCTCTGGAGTCACTGCAGTGCTTCCCCAGTGGTGCCAGTGCACTCGCGGGACTCACTGCAGTGCATCCCCAGTGGTGCCGGTGCACTCTCTACAGTCACTGCAGTGCATCTCCAGTGGTGCCAGTGCACTCTCTGGAGTCTCTGCAGTGCATCCCCAGTGGTGCCAGTGCACTCTATGGACTCACTGTACTGCGTCCCCAGTGGTGCCAGTGCACTCTCTGGACTCACTGCACTGCATCCCCAGTGGTGCCAGTCCACTCTCTGGACTCACTGCAGTACATCCCCAATGGTGCCAGTGTACTCTCTGCACTCACTGCAGTGCATCCCCAGTGGTGCCAGTGCACTCTCTGGACTCACTGCAGTGCATCCCCAGTGGTGCCAGTTCACTCTCTGGAGTCACTGTACTGCATCCCCAGTGGTGCCAGTGCACTCTATGGACTCACTGCACTGCATCCCCAGTGGTGCCAGTGCACTCTGTGGACTCACTGTACTGCATCCCCAGTGGTGCCAGTGCACTCTCTGGACTCACTGCACTGCATCCCCAGTGGTGCCAGTGCACTCTCTGGAGGCATAGCAGTGCATCCCCAGTGGTGCCAGTGCACTCTGTGGACTCACTGTACTGCATCCCCAGTGGCACCAGTGCACTCTCTGGACTCACCGCACTGCATCCAGAGTGGTGCCAGTGCACTCTCTGGACTCACTGCACTGCATCCCCAGTGGTGCCAGTGCACTCTCTGGACTCACAGCACTGCATCCCCAGTGGTGCCAGTGCACTCTCTGTAGTCATTGCGCTGCATCCCCAGTGGTGCCAGTGCAATCTCTGGACTCACTGCACTGCATCCCCAGTGGGGCCAGTGCACTCTCTGGACTCACTGCAGTGCATCCCCAGTGGTGCCAGTGCACTCTATGGACTCACTGCAGTGCATCCCCAGTGGTGCCAGTGCACTCTCTGGACTCACTGCAGTGCATCCCTAGTGGTGCCAGTGCATTCTCTGGACTCACTGCACTACATCCCCAGTGGTGCCAGTGCACTATCTGGACTCACTGCACTGCATCCCCAGTGGTGCCAGTGCACTCTCTGGACTCACTGCACTGCATCCCCAGTGGTGCCAGTGCACTCTCTGGAGTCTCTGCAGTGCATCACCAGTGGTGCCAGTGCACTCTGTGGACTCACTGTACTGCATCCCCAGTGGTGCCAGTGCACTCTCTGGACTCACTGCAGTACATCCCCAATGGTGCCAGTGTACTCTCTGCACTCACTGCAGTGCATCCCCAGTGGTGCCAGTGCACTCTCTGGACTCACTGCACTGCATCCCCAGTGGTGCCAGTGCACTCTCTGGACTAACTGAACTGCATCCCCAATTGATCCAGTGCACTCTCTGGAGTCACTGCACTGCATCCCCAGTGGTGCCAGTGCACTCTCTGGACTCACTGCAGTGCATCCCCAGTGGTGCCAGTGCACTCTGTGGACTCACTGTACTGCATCCACAGTGGTGCCAGTGCACTCTCTGGACTCACCGCACTGCATCCAGAGTGGTGCCAGTGCACTCTCTGGACTCACTGCACTGCATCCCCAGTGGTGCCAGTGCACTCTCTGGACTCACTGCAGTGCATCCCCAGTGGTGCCAGTGCACTCTCTGGACTCACTGCAGTGCAGCCCCAGTGGTGCCAGTGCACTCTCTGGACTCAGTGCACTGCATAACCAGTGGTGCCAGTGCACTCTCTGCACTCACTGCACTGCATCACCAGTGGTGCCAGTGCACTCTCTGGACTCACTCCACTGCATCCCCAGTGGTGCCAGTGCACTCTCTGGACTCACTGCAGTACATCCCCAATTGATCCAGTGCACTCTCTGGACTCACTGCACTGCATCCCCAGTGGTGCCAGTGCACTCTCTGGACTCACTGCAGTGCATCCCCAGTGGTGCCAGTGCACTCTGTGGACTCACTGTACTGCATCCACAGTGGTGCCAGTGCACTCTCTGGACTCACCGCACTGCATCCAGAGCGGGGCCAGTGCACTCTCTGGACTCACTGCAGTGCATCCCCAGTGGTGCCAGTGCACTCTCTGGACTCACTGCAGTGCATCCCCAGTAGTGCCAGTGCACTGTCTCGACTCACTGCTCTGCATCCCCAGTGGTGCCAGTGCACTCTCTGGAGTCACTGCAGTGCTTCCCCAGTGGTGCCAGTGCACTCTCTGGACTCACTGCTCTGCATCCCCAGTGGTGCCAGTGCACTCTCTGGAGTCACTGCAGTGCTTCCCCAGTGGTGCCAGTGCACTCTCTAGTGTCACTGCAGTGCATCCCCAGTGGTGCCAGTGCACTCTCTGGAGTCTCTGAAGTGCATCCCCAGTGGTGCCAGTGCACTCTGTGGACTCACTGTACTGCATCCCCAGTGGTGCCAGTGCACTCTCTGGACTCACTGCACTGCATCCCCAGTGGTGCCAGTGCACTCTCTGGACTCACTGCAGTACATCCCCAATCGTGCCAGTGTACTCTCTGCACTCACTGCAGTGCATCCCCAGTGGTGCCAGTGCACTCTCTGGAGTCACTGCAGTGCATCCCCAGTGGTGCCAGTTCACTCTCTGGAGTCACTGTACTGCATCCCCAGTGGTGCCAGTGCACTCTCTGGACTCACTGCACTGCATCACCAGTGGTGCCAGTGCACTCTCTGGAGGCATAGCAGTGCATCCCCAGTGGTGCCAGTGCACTCTGTGGACTCACTGTACTGCATCCCCAGTGGCACCAGTGCACTCTCTGGACTCACCGCACTGCATCCAGAGTGGTGCCAGTGCACTCTCTGGACTCACTGCACTGCATCCCCAGTGGTGCCAGTGCACTCTCTGGACTCACAGCACTGCATCCCCAGTGGTGCCAGTGCACTCTCTGTAGTCATTGCGCTGCATCCCCAGTGGTGCCATTGCAATCTCTGGACTCACTGCAGTGCATCCCCAGTGGTGCCAGTGCACTCTCTGGACTCACTGCACTACATCCCCAGTGGTGCCAGTGCACTATCTGGACTCACTGCACTGCATCCCCAGTGGTGCCAGTGCACTCTCTGGACTCACTGCACTGCATCCCCAGTGGTGCCAGTGCACTCTCTGGAGTCTCTGCAGTGCATCCCCAGTGGTGCCAGTGCACTCTGTGGACTCACTGTACTGCATCCCCAGTGGTGCCAGTGCACTCTCTGGACTCACTGCAGTACATCCCCAATGGTGCCAGTGTACTCTCTGGACTCACTGCAGTGCATCCCCAGTGGTGCCACTGCACTCTCTGGACTCACTGCACTGCATCCCCAGTGGTGCCAGTGCACTCTCTGGACTAACTGAACTGCATCCCCAATTGATCCAGTGCACTCTCTGGAGTCACTGCACTGCATCCAGAGTGGTGCCAGTGCACTCTCTGGACTCACTGCAGTGCATCCCCAGTGGTGCCAGTGCACTCTCTGGACTCACTGCACTGCATCCCCAGTGGTGCCAGTGCACTCTCTGGACTCACAGCACTGCATCCCCAGTGGTGCCAGTGCACTCTCTGTAGTCATTGCACTGCATCCCCAGTGGTACCAGTGCACTCTCTGGACTCACTGCACTGCATCCCCAGTGGGGCCAGTGCACTCTCAGGAGTCATTTCAGTGCATCCCCAGTGGTGCCAGTGCACTCTATGGACTCACTGCAGTGCATCCCCAGTGGTGCCAGTGCACTCTCTGGACTCACTGCAGTGCATCCCCAGTGGTGCCAATGCACTCTCTGGACTCACTGCACTGCATCCCCAAGGTGCCAGTGCACTCTCTGGACTCACTACACTGCATCCCCAGTGGTGCCAGTGCACTCTCTGGACTCACTGTAGTGCATCACCAGTGGTGCCAGTGCACTCTCTGGACTCACAGCAGTGCATTCCCAGTGGTGCCAGTGCACTCTCTGGACTCACTGCACTGCATCCCCAGTGGTGCCAGTGCACTCTCTGGACTCAATGCACTGCATCCCCAGTGGTGCCAGTGCACTCTCTGGACTCACTGCAGTGCATCCCCAGTGGTGCCAGTACACTCTCTGGACTCACTGCAGTGCATCCCCAGTGGTGCCAGTGCACTCTCTGGACTCACTGCAGTACATCCCCAATGGTGCCAGTGTACTCTCTGCACTCACTGCAGTGCATCCCCAGTGGTACCAGTGCACTCTCTGGACTCACTGCAGTGCATCCCCAGTGGTGCCAGTTCACTCTCTGGAGTCACTGTACTGCATCCCCAGTGGTGCCAGTGCACTCTCTGGACTCACTGTACTGCATCCACAGTGGTGCCAGTGCACTCTCTGGACTAACCGCACTGCATCCACAATGGTGCCAGTGCACTCTCTAGAGTCCCTGCATTGCATCCCCAGTGGTGCCAGTGCACTCTCTGGACTCACTGCACTGCATCCCCAGTGGTGCCAGTGCACTCTCTGGAGTCACTGCAGTGCATCCCCAGTGGTGCCAGTGCACTCTCTGGACTCACTGCACTGCATCCCCAGTGGTGCCAGTGCACTCTGTGGACTCACTGTACTGCATCCACAGTTGTGCCAGTGCACTCTCTGGACTCACCGCACTGCATCCAGAGTGGTGCCAGTGCACTCGCTGGACTCACTGCACTGCATCCCCAGTGGTGCCAGTGCACTCTCTGGACTCACCGCACTGCATCCCCAGTGGTGCCAGTGCACTCTCTGGACTCACTGCAGTGCATCCCCAGAGGTGCCAGTGCACTCTCTGGACTTACAGCACTGCATCCCCAGTGGTGCCAGTGCACTCTCTGGACTCACTGCGCTGAATCCCCGGTAGTGCCAGTGCACTCTCTGGACTCACTGCTCTGCATCCCCAGTGGTGCCAGTGCACTCTCTGGAGTCACTGCAATGCTTCCCCAGTGGTGCCAGTGCACTCTCTGGAGTCACTGCAGTGCTTCCCCAGTGGTGCCAGTGCACTCTCTGGAGTCACTGCAGTGCTTCCCCAGTGGTGCCAGTGCACTCTCTAGAGTCACTGCAGTGCATCCCCAGTGGTGCCAGCGCACTCTCTGGAGTCTCTGCAGTGCATCCCCAGTGGTGCCAGTGCACTCTGTGGACTCACTGTACTGCATCCCCAGTGGTGCCAGTGCACTCTCTGGACTCACTGCACTGCATCCCCAGTGGTGCCAGTGCACTCTCTGGACTCACTGCAGTACATCCCCAATGGTGCCAGTGTACTCTCTGCACTCACTGCAGTGCATCCCCAGTGGTGCCAGTGCACTCTCTGGACTCACTGCAGTGCATCTCCAGTGGTGCCAGTTCACTCTCTGGAGTCACTGTACTGCATCCCCAGTGGTGCCAGTGCACTCTCTGGACTCACTGCAGTGCATCCCCAGTGGTGCCAGTGCACTCTCTGGACTAACTGAACTGCATACCCAATTGATCCAGTGCACTCTCTGGACTCACTGCAGTGCATCCAGAGTGGTGCCAGTGCACTCTCTGGACTCACTGCAGTGCATCCCCAGTGGTGCCAGTGCACTCTCTGGACTCACTGCACTGCATCCCCAGTGGTGCCAGTGCACTCTCTGGACTCACAGCACTGCATCCCCAGTGGTGCCAGTGCACTCTCTGTAGTCATTGCACTGCATCCCCAGTGGTACCAGTGCACTCTCTGGACTCACTGCACTGCATCCCCAGTGGGGCCAGTGCACTCTCAGGAGTCATTTCAGTGCATCCCCAGTGGTGCCAGTGCACTCTATGGACTCACTGCAGTGCATCCCCAGTGGTGCCAGTGCACTCTCTGGACTCACTGCAGTGCATCCCCAGTGGTGCCAATGCACTCTCTGGACTCACTGCACTGCATCCCCAAGGTGCCAGTGCACTCTCTGGACTCACTACACTGCATCCCCAGTGGTGCCAGTGCACTCTCTGGACTCACTGTAGTGCATCACCAGTGGTGCCAGTGCACTCTCTGGACTCACAGCAGTGCATTCCCAGTGGTGCCAGTGCACTCTCTGGACTCACTGCACTGCATCCCCAGTGGTGCCAGTGCACTCTCTCGACTCAATGCACTGCATCCCCAGTGGTGCCAGTGCACTCTCTGGACTCACTGCAGTGCATCCCCAGTGGTGCCAGTACACTCTCTGGACTCACTGCAGTGCATCCCCAGTGGTGCCAGTGCACTCTCTGGACTCACTGCAGTACATCCCCAATGGTGCCAGTGTACTCTCTGCACTCACTGCAGTGCATCCCCAGTGGTACCAGTGCACTCTCTGGACTCACTTCAGTGCATCCCCAGTGGTGCCAGTTCACTCTCTGGAGTCACTGTACTGCATCCCCAGTGGTGCCAGTGCACTCTCTGGACTCACTGTACTGCATCCACAGTGGTGCCAGTGCACTCTCTGGACTAACCGCACTGCATCCACAATGGTGCCAGTGCACTCTCTAGAGTCCCTGCATTGCATCCCCAGTGGTGCCAGTGCACTCTCTGGACTCACTGCACTGCATCCCCAGTGTTGCCAGTGCACTCTCTGGAGTCACTGCAGTGCATCCCCAGTGGTGCCAGTGCACTCTCTGGACTCACTGCACTGCATCCCCAGTGGTGCCAGTGCACTCTCTGGACTCACTGCAGTGCATCCCCAGTGGTGCCAGTGCACTCTCTGGACTCACTGCACTGCATCCCCCGTGGTGCCAGTGCACTCTCTGGAGTCACTGCACTGCATCCCCAGTGGTGCCAGTGCACTCTCTGGTCTCACTGCAATGCATCCCTAGTGGTGCCAGTGCACTCTCTGGACTCACTGCGCTGCATCCCCAGTGGTGCCAGTGCACTCTCTGGACTCACTGCACTGCATCCCCAGTGGTGCCAGTGCACTCTCTGGACTCACTGCAGTGCATCACCAGTGGTGCCAGTGCACTCTCTGCACTCACTGCACTGCATCCCCAGTGGTGCCCGTGCACTCTCTGGACTCACTGCAGTGCATCCCCAGTGGTGCCAGTGCACTCTCTGGACACACTGCACTGCATCCCCAGTGGTGCCAGTGCACTCTCTGGACTCACAGCAGTGCATCCCCAGTGGTGCCAGTGCACTCTCTGGACTCACTGCACTGCATCCCCAGTGGGGCCAGTGCACTCTCTGGACTCACTGCACTGCATCCCCAGTGGTGCCAGTGCACTCTCTGGAGTCTCTGCAGAGCATCCCCAGTGGTGCCAGTGCACTCTGTGGACTCACTGTACTGCATCCCCAGTGGTGCCAGTGCACTCTCTGGACTCACTGCACTGCATCCAGAGTGGGGCTAGTGCACTCTCTGGACTCACTGCAGTACATCCCCAATTGTGCCAGTGTACTCTCTGCACTCACTGCAGTGCATCCCCAGTGGTGCCAGTGCACTCTCTGGACTCACTGCAGTGCATCCCCAAGGTGCCAGTTCACTCTCTGGAGTCACTGTACTGCATCCCCAGTGGTGCCAGTGCACTCTCTGGATTCACTGCACTGCATCCCCAGTGGTGCCAGTGCACTCTCTGGACTCACTGCAGTGCATCCCCAGTGGTCCCAGTGCACTCTGTGGACTCACTGTACTGCATCCACAGTGGTGCCAGTGCACTCTCTGGACTCACCGCACTGCATCCAGAGTGGTGCCAGTGCACTCTCTGGACTCACGGCACTGCATTCCCAGTGGTGCCACTGCACTCTCTGGACTCACTGCAGTGCATCCCCAGTGGTGCCAGTGCACTCTGTGGACTCACTGCACTGCATCCACAGTGGTGCCAGTGCTCTCTCTGGACTCACTGCACTGCATCCCCAGTGGTGCCAGTGCACTCTCTGGACTCACTGCACTGCATCACCAGTGGTGCCAGTGCACTCTCTGGACTCACTGCAGTGCATCCCCAGTGGTGCCAGTGCACTCTCTGGACTCACTGCACTGCATCCCCAGTGGTGCCAGTGCACTCTCTGGACTCACTGCAGTGCATGCCCAGTGGTGCCAGTGCACTCTCTGGACTCACTGCACTGCATCCCCAGTGGTGCCAGTGCACTATCTGGACTCAATGCACTGCATCCCCAGTGGTGCCAGTGCACTCTCTGGACTCACTGCAGTGCATCCCCAGTGGTGCCAGTGCACTCTCTGGACTTACAGCACTGCATCCCCATTTGGTGCCAGTGCACTCTCTGGACTCACTGCGCTGCATCCCCAGTGGTGCCAGTGCACTCTCTGGACTCACTGCACTGCATCCCCAGTGGTGCCAGTGCACTCTCTGTAGTCATTGCGCTGCATCCCCAGTGGTGCCAGGGCACTCTGTGGACTCACTGCACTGCATCCCCAGTGGTGCCAGTGCACTCTCTGGAGTCACTGCAGTGCTTCCCCAGTGGTGCCAGTGCACTCTCTGGACTCACTGCACTGCATCCCCATTGGTGCCGGTGCACTCTCTATAGTCACAGCAGTGCATCCCCAGTGGTGCCAGTGCACTCTCTGGAGTCTCTGCAGTGCATCTCCAGTGGTGCCAGTGCACTCTGTGGACTCACTGCACTGCATCCCCAGTGGTGCCAGTGCACTCTGTGGACTCACTGTACTGCATCCCCAGTGGTGCCAGTGCACTCTCTGGACTCACTGCACTGCATCCCCAGTGGTGCCAGTGCACTCTCTGGACTCACTGCAGTACATCCCCAATGGTGCCAGTGTACTCTCTGCACTCACTGCATGCATACCCAGTGGTGCCAGTGCACTCTCTGCACTCACTGCAGTGCATCCCCAGTGGTGCCAGTGCACTCTCTGGTCTCACTGCAGTGCATCCCCAGTGGTGCCAATGCACTCTCTGGACTCACTGCACTGCATCCCCAAGGTGCCAGTGCACTCTCTGCACTCAATACACTGCATCCCCAGTGGTGCCAGTGCACTCTCTGGACTCACTGTAGTGCATCACCAGTGGTGCCAGTGCACTCTCTGGACTCACAGCAGTGCATTCCCAGTGGTGCCAGTGCACTCTCTGGACTCACTGCACTGCATCCCCAGTGGTGCCAGTGCACTCTCTGGACTCAATGCACTGCATCCCCAGTGGTGCCAGTGCACTCTCTGGACTCACTGCAGTGCATCCCCAGTGGTGCCAGTACACTCTCTGGACTCACTGCAGTGCATCCCCAGTGGTGCCAGTGCACTCTCTGGACTCACTGCAGTACATCCCCAATGGTGCCAGTGTACTCTCTGCACTCACTGCAGTGCATCCCCAGTGGTGCCAGTGCACTCTCTGGACTCACTGCAGTGCATCCCCAGTGGTGCCAGTTCACTCTCTGGAGTCACTGTACTGCATCCCCAGTGGTGCCAGTGCACTCTCTGGACTCACTGCAATGCATCCCTAGTGGTGCCAGTGCACTCTCTGGACTCACTGCGCTGCATCCCCAGTGGTGCCAGTGCACTCTCTGGACTCACTGCACTGCATCCCCAGTGGTGCCAGTGCACTCTCTGGACTCACTGCAGTGCATCACCAGTGGTGCCAGTGCACTCTCTGCACTCACTGCACTGCATCCCCAGTGGTGCCCGTGCACTCTCTGGACTCACTGCAGTGCATCCCCAGTGGTGCCAGTGCACTCTCTGGACACACTGCACTGCATCCCCAGTGGTGCCAGTGCACTCTCTGGACTCACAGCAGTGCATCCCCAGTGGTGCCAGTGCACTCTCTGGACTCACTGCACTGCATCCCCAGTGGGGCCAGTGCACTCTCTGGACTCACTGCACTGCATCCCCAGTGGTGCCAGTGCACTCTCTGGAGTCTCTGCAGAGCATCCCCAGTGGTGCCAGTGCACTCTGTGGACTCACTGTACTGCATCCCCAGTGGTGCCAGTGCACTCTCTGGACTCACTGCACTGCATCCCCAGTGGGGCCAGTGCACTCTCTGGACTCACTGCACTGCATCCCCAGTGGGGCCAGTGCACTCTCTGGAGTCTCTGCAGAGCATCCCCAGTGGTGCCAGTGCACTCTGTGGACTCACTGTACTGCATCCCCAGTGGTGCCAGTGCACTCTCTGGACTCACTGCACTGCATCCAGAGTGGTGCCAGTGCACTCTCTGGACTCACTGCAGTGCATCCCCAAGGTGCCAGTTCACTCTCTGGAGTCACTGTACTGCATCCCCAGTGGTGCCAGTGCACTCTCTGGACTCACTGCACTGCATCCCCAGTGGTGCCAGTGCACTCTCTGGACTCACTGCAGTGCATCCCCAGTGGTCCCAGTGCACTCTGTGGACTCACTGTACTGCATCCACAGTGGTGCCAGTGCACTCTCTGGACTCACCGCACTGCATCCAGAGTGGTGCCAGTGCACTCTCTGGACTCACGGCACTGCATTCCCAGTGGTGCCACTGCACTCTCTGGACTCACTGCAGTGCATCCCCAGTGGTGCCAGTGCACTCTCTGGACTCACTGCACTGCATCCCCAGTGGTGCCAGTGCTCTCTCTGGACTCACTGCACTGCATCCCCAGTGGTGCCAGTGCACTCTCTGGACTCACTGCACTGCATCCCCAGTGGTGCCAGTGCACTATCTGGACTCAATGCACTGCATCCCCAGTGGTGCCAGTGCACTCTCTGGACTCACTGCAGTGCATCCCCAGTGGTGCCAGTGCACTCTCTGGACTTACAGCACTGCATCCCCATTTGGTGCCAGTGCACTCTCTGGACTCACTGCGCTGCATCCCCAGTGGTGCCAGTGCACTCTCTGGACTCACTGCACTGCATCCCCAGTGGTGCCAGTGCACTCTCTGTAGTCATTGCGCTGCATCCCCAGTGGTGCCAGGGCACTCTGTGGACTCACTGCACTGCATCCCCAGTGGTGCCAGTGCACTCTCTGGAGTCACTGCAGTGCTTCCCCAGTGGTGCCAGTGCACTCTCTGGACTCACTGCACTGCATCCCCATTGGTGCCGGTGCACTCTCTATAGTCACTGCAGTGCATCCCCAGTGGTGCCAGTGCACTCTCTGGAGTCTCTGCAGTGCATCTCCAGTGGTGCCAGTGCACTCTCTGGACTCACTGCACTGCATCCCCAGTGGTGCCAGTGCACTCTGTGGACTCACTGTACTGCATCCCCAGTGGTGCCAGTGCACTCTCTGGACTCACTGCACTGCATCCCCAGTGGTGCCAGTGCACTCTCTGGACTCACTGCAGTACATCCCCACTGGTGCCAGTGTACTCTCTGCACTCACTGCATGCATACCCAGTGGTGCCAGTGCACTCTCCGGACTCACTGCAGTGCATCCCCAGTGGTGCCAGTGCACTCTCTGGACTCACTGCAGTGCATCCCCAGTGGTGCCAATGCACTCTCTGGACTCACTGCACTGCATCCCCAAGGTGCCAGTGCACTCTCTGCACTCACTACACTGCATCCCCAGTGGTGCCAGTGCACTCTCTGGACTCACTGTAGTGCATCACCAGTGGTGCCAGTGCACTCTCTGGACTCACAGCAGTGCATTCCCAGTGGTGCCAGTGCACTCTCTGGACTCACTGCACTGCATCCCCAGTGGTGCCAGTGCACTCTCTGGACTCAATGCACTGCATCTCCAGTGGTGCCAGTGCACTCTCTGGACTCACTGCAGTGCATCCCCAGTGGTGCCAGTACACTCTCTGGACTCACTGCAGTGCATCCCCAGTGGTGCCAGTGCACTCTCTGGACTCACTGCAGTACATCCCCAGTGGTGCCAGTGTACTCTCTGCACTCACTGCAGTGCATCCCCAGTGGTGCCAGTGCACTCTCTGGACTCACTGCAGTGCATCCCCAGTGGTGCCAGTTCACTCTCTGGAGTCACTGTACTGCATCCCCAGTGGTGCCAGTGCACTCTCTGGACTCACTGTACTGCATCCACAGTGGTGCCAGTGCACTCTCTGGACTAACCGCACTGCATCCAGAGTGGTGCCAGTGCACTCTCTAGAGTCACTGCATTGCATCCCCAGTGGTGCCAGTGCACTCTCTGGACTCACTGCACTGCATCCCCAGTGGTGCCAGTGCACTCTCTGGAGTCACTGCAGTGCATCCCCAGTGGTGCCAGTGCACTCTCTGGACTCACCGCACTGCATCCCCAGTGGTGCCAGTGCACTCTCTGGACTCACTGCAGTGCATCCCCAGTGGTGCCAGTGCACTCTCTGGACTCACTGCACTGCATCCCCCGTGGTGCCAGTGCACTCTCTGGAGTCACTGCACTGCATCCCCAGTGGTGCCAGTGCACTCTCTGGTCTCACTGCAATGCATCCCTAGTGGTGCCAGTGCACTCTCTGGACTCACTGCGCTGCATCCCCAGTGGTGCCAGTGCACTCTCTGGACTCACTGCACTGCATCCCCAGTGGTGCCAGTGCACTCTCTGGACTCACTGCAGTGCATCCCCAGTGGTGCCAGTGCACTCTCTGCACTCACTGCACTGCATCCCCAGTGGTGCCCGTGCACTCTCTGGACTCACTGCAGTGCATCCCCAGTGGTGCCAGTGCACTCTCTGGACACACTGCACTGCATCCCCAGTGGTGCCAGTGCACTCTCTGGACTCACAGCAGTGCATCCCCAGTGGTGCCAGTGCACTCTCTGGACTCACTGCACTGCATCCCCAGTGGGGCCAGTGCACTCTTTGGACTCACTGCACTGCATCCCCAGTGGTGCCAGTGCACTCTCTGGAGTCTCTGCAGAGCATCCCCAGTGGTGCCAGTGCACTCTGTGGACTCACTGTACTGCATCCCCAGTGGTGCCAGTGCACTCTCTGGACTCACTGCACAGCATCCAGTGTGGGGCCAGTGCACTCTCTGGACTCACTGCAGTACATCCCCAATTGTGCCAGTGTACTCTCTGCACTCACTGCAGTGCATCCCCAGTGGTGCCAGTGCACTCTCTGGACTCACTGCAGTGCATCCCCAAGGTGCCAGTTCACTCTCTGGAGTCACTGTACTGCATCCCCAGTGGTGCCAGTGCACTCTCTGGACTCACTGCACTGCATCCCCAGTGGTGCCAGTGCACTCTCTGGACTCACTGCAGTGCATCCCCAGTGGTCCCAGTGCACTCTGTGGACTCACTGTACTGCATCCACAGTGGTGCCAGTGCACTCTCTGGACTCACCGCACTGCATCCAGAGTGGTGCCAGTGCACTCTCTGGACTCACGGCACTGCATTCCCAGTGGTGCCACTGCACTCTCTGGACTCACTGCAGTGCATCCCCAGTGGTGCCAGTGCACTCTCTGGACTCACTGCACTGCATCCCCAGTGGTGCCAGTGCTCTCTCTGGACTCACTGCAGTCCATCCCCAGTGGTGCCAGTGCACTCTCTGGACTCACTGCACTGCATCACCAGTGGTGCCAGTGCACTCTCTGGACTCACTGCAGTGCATCCAGAGTGGGGCCAGTGCACTCTCTGGACTCACTGCACTGCATCCCCAGTGGTGCCAGTGCACTATCTGGACTCAATGCACTGCATCCCCAGTAGTGCCAGTGCACTCTCTGGACTCACTGCAGTGCATCCCCAGTGGTGCCAGTGCACTCTCTGGACTTACAGCACTGCATCCCCATTTGGTGCCAGTGCACTCTCTGGACTCACTGCGCTGCATCCCCAGTGCTGCCAGTGCACTCTCTGGACTCACTGCACTGCATACCCAGTGGTGCCAGTGCACTCTCTGTAGTCATTGCGCTGCATCCCCAGTGGTGCCAGGGCACTCTGTGGACTCACTGCACTGCATCCCCAGTGGTGCCAGTGCACTCTCTGGAGTCACTGCAGTGCATCCCCAGTGGTGCCAGTGCACTCTCTGGACTCACCGCACTGCATCCCCAGTGGTGCCAGTGCACTCTCTGGACTCACTGCAGTGCATCCCCAGTGGTGCCAGTGCACTCTCTGGACTCACTGCACTGCATCCCCCGTGGTGCCAGTGCACTCTCTGGAGTCACTGCACTGCATCCCCAGTGGTGCCAGTGCACTCTCTGGTCTCACTGCAATGCATCCCTAGTGGTGCCAGTGCACTCTCTGGACTCACTGCGCTGCATCCCCAGTGGTGCCAGTGCACTCTCTGGACTCACTGCACTGCATCCCCAGTGGTGCCAGTGCACTCTCTGGACTCACTGCAGTGCATCCCCAGTGGTGCCAGTGCACTCTCTGCACTCACTGCACTGCATCCCCAGTGGTGCCCGTGCACTCTCTGGACTCACTGCAGTGCATCCCCAGTGGTGCCAGTGCACTCTCTGGACACACTGCACTGCATCCCCAGTGGTGCCAGTGCACTCTCTGGACTCACAGCAGTGCATCCCCAGTGGTGCCAGTGCACTCTCTGGACTCACTGCACTGCATCCCCAGTGGGGCCAGTGCACTCTTTGGACTCACTGCACTGCATCCCCAGTGGTGCCAGTGCACTCTCTGGAGTCTCTGCAGAGCATCCCCAGTGGTGCCAGTGCACTCTCTGGACTCACTGTACTGCATCCCCAGTGGTGCCAGTGCACTCTCTGGACTCACTGCACAGCATCCAGTGTGGGGCCAGTGCACTCTCTGGACTCACTGCAGTACATCCCCAATTGTGCCAGTGTACTCTCTGCACTCACTGCAGTGCATCCCCAGTGGTGCCAGTGCACTCTCTGGACTCACTGCAGTGCATCCCCAAGGTGCCAGTTCACTCTCTGGAGTCACTGTACTGCATCCCCAGTGGTGCCAGTGCACTCTCTGGACTCACTGCACTGCATCCCCAGTGGTGCCAGTGCACTCTCTGGACTCACTGCAGTGCATCCCCAGTGGTCCCAGTGCACTCTGTGGACTCACTGTACTGCATCCACAGTGGTGCCAGTGCACTCTCTGGACTCACCGCACTGCATCCAGAGTGGTGCCAGTGCACTCTCTGGACTCACGGCACTGCATTCCCAGTGGTGCCACTGCACTCTCTGGACTCACTGCAGTGCATCCCCAGTGGTGCCAGTGCACTCTCTGGACTCACTGCACTGCATCCCCAGTGGTGCCAGTGCTCTCTCTGGACTCACTGCAGTCCATCCCCAGTGGTGCCAGTGCACTCTCTGGACTCACTGCACTGCATCACCAGTGGTGCCAGTGCACTCTCTGGACTCACTGCAGTGCATGCCCAGTGGTGCCAGTGCACTCTCTGGACTCACTGCACTGCATCCCCAGTGGTGCCAGTGCACTATCTGGACTCAATGCACTGCATCCCCAGTAGTGCCAGTGCACTCTCTGGACTCACTGCAGTGCATCCCCAGTGGTGCCAGTGCACTCTCTGGACTTACAGCACTGCATCCCCATTTGGTGCCAGTGCACTCTCTGGACTCACTGCGCTGCATCCCCAGTGCTGCCAGTGCACTCTCTGGACTCACTGCACTGCATACCCTGTGGTGCCAGTGCACTCTCTGTAGTCATTGCGCTGCATCCCCAGTGGTGCCAGGGCACTCTGTGGACTCACTGCACTGCATCCCCAGTGGTGCCAGTGCACTCTCTGGAGTCACTGCAGTGCTTCCCCAGTGGTGCCAGTGCACTCTCTGGACTCACTGCACTGCATCCCCATTGGTGCCGGTGCACTCTCTATAGTCACTGCAGTGCATCCCCAGTGGTGCCAGTGCACTCTCTGGAGTCTCTGCAGTGCATCTCCAGTGGTGCCAGTGCACTCTCTGGACTCACTGCACTGCATCCCCAGTGGTGCCAGTGCACTCTGTGGACTCACTGTACTGCATCCCCAGTGGTGCCAGTGCACTCTCTGGTCTCACTGCCGTGCATCCCCAGTGGTGCCAGTGCACTCTCTGGACTCACTGCAGTACATCCCCAATGGTGCCAGTGTACTCTCTGCACTCACTGCATGCATACCCAGTGGTGCCAGTGCACTCTCTGGACTCACTGCAGTGCATCCCCAGTGGTGCCAGTGCACTCTCTGGACTCACTGCACTGCATCCCCAGTGGTGCCAGTGCACTCTCTGGACTCACTGCACTGCATCCCCAGTGGTGCCAGTGCACTCTCTGGACTCACTGCACTGCATCCCCAGTGGTGCCAGTGCACTCTCTAGAGTCACTGCAGTGCATCCCCAGTGGTGCCAGTGCACTCTCTGGACTCACTGCAGTGCATCCCCAGTGGTGCCAGTGCACTCTCTGGAGTTACTGCAGTGCATCCCCAGTGGTGCCAGTGCACTCTCTGGACTCACCGCACTGCATCCCCAGTGGTGCCAGTGCACTCTCTGGACTCACTGCAGTGCATCCCCAGTGGTACCAGTGCACTCTCTGCACTTACAGCACTGCATCCCCAGTGGTGCCAGTGCACTCTCTGGACTCACTGCGCTGAATCCCCAGTAGTGCCAGTGCAGTCTCTAGACTCACTGCTCTGCATCCCCAGTGGTGCCAGTGCACTCTCTGGAGTCACTGCAGTGCTTCCCCATTGGTGCCAGTACACTCTCTGGACTCACTGCTCTGCATCCCCAGTGGTGTCAGTTCACCTTCTGGAGTCACTGCAGTGCTTCCCCAGTGGTGCCAGTGCACTCTCTAGAGTCACTGCAGTGCATCCCCAGTGGTGCCAGTGCACTCTCTGGAGTCTCTGCAGTGCATCCCCACTGGTGCCAGTGCACTCTCTGGACTCACTGCACTGCATCCCCAGTGGTGCCAGTGCACTCTCTGGACTCACTGTACTGCATGCACAGTTGCGCCAGTGCACTCTCTGGACTCACCGCACTGCATCCAGAGTGGTGCCAGTGCACTCTCTGGACCCACTGCACTGCATCCCAATGGTGCCAGTGCACTCTCTGGAGTCACTGCAGTGCATCCCCAGTGGTGCCAGTGCACTCTCTGGACTCACAGCACTGCATCCCCAGTGGTGCCAGTGCACTCTCTGTAGTCATTGCGCTGCATCCCCAGTGGTACCAGTGCACTCTATGGACTCACTGCACTGCATCCCCAGTGGGGCCAGTGCACTCTCAGGAGTCATTTCAGTGCATCCCCAGTGGTGCCAGTGCACTCTCTGGACTCACTGCAGTGCATCCCCAGTGGTGCCAGTGCACTCTCTGGACTCACTGCAGTGCATCCCCAGTGGTGCCAATGCACTCTCTGGACTCACTGCACTGCATCCCCAAGGTGCCAGTGCACTCTCTGCACTCACTACACTGCATCCCCAGTGGTGCCAGTGCACTCTCTGGACTCACTGCACTGCATCCCCAGTGGTGCCAGTGCACTCTCTGGACTCACAGCAGTGCATTCCCAGTGGTGCCAGTGCACTCTCTGGACTCACTGCACTGCATCCCCAGTGGTGCCAGTGCACTATCTGGACTCACTGCACTGCATCCCCAGTGGTGTCAGTGCACTCTCTGGACTCACTGCACTGCATCCCCAGTGGTGTTAGTGCACTCTCTGGACTCACTGCAGTGCATCCCCAGTGGTGCCAGTGCACTCTGTGGACTAACTGCACTGCATCCCCAGTGGTGCCAGTGCACTCTCTGGAGTCTCTGCAGTGCATCCCCAGTGGTGCCAGTGCACTCCCTGGACTCACTGCAGTACATCCCCAATGGTGCCAGTGTACTCTCTGCACTCACTGCACTGCATCCCCAGTGGTGCCAGTGCACTCTCTGGACTCACTGCAGTGCATCCCCAGTGGTGCCAGTTCACTCTCTGGAGTCACTGTACTGCATCTAAAGTGGTGCCAGTGCACTCTCTGGACTCACTGCACTGCATCCCCAGTGGTGCCAGTGCACTCTGTGGACTCACTGCACTGCATCCCCAGTGGTGCCAGTGCACTCTGTGGACTCACTGTACTGCATGCACAGTGGTACCAGTGCACTCTCTGGACTCACCGCGCTGCATCCAGAGTGGTGCCAGTGCACTCTCTAGAGTCACTGCAGTGCATCCCCAGTGGTGCCAGTGCACTCTCTGGACTCACTGCACTGCATCACCAATGGTGCCAGTGCACTCTCTGGAGTCACTGCAGTGCATCCCCAGTGGTGCCAGTGCACTCTGTGGACTCATTGCAGTGCATCCCCAGTGGTGCCAGTGCACTCTCTGGACTCACTGCACTACATCCAGAGTGGTGCCAGTGCACTCTCTGGACTCACTGCACTGCATCCCCAGTGGTGCCAGTGCACTCTCTGGACTCACTGCACTGCATCCCCAGTGGTGCCAGTGCACTCTCTGGAGTCTCTGCAGTGCATCACCAGTGGTGCCAGTGCACTCTGTGAACTCACTGTACTGCATCCCCAGTGGTGCCAGTGCACTCTCTGGACTCACTGCAGTACATCCCCAATGGTGCCAGTGTACTCTCTGCACTCACTGCAGTGCATCCCCAGTGGTGCCAGTGCACTCTCTGGACTCACTGCACTGCATCCCCAGTGGTGCCAGTGCACTCTCTGGACTAACTGAACTGCATCCCCAATTGATCCAGTGCACTCTCTGGAGTCACTGCACTGCATCCCCAGTGGTGCCAGTGCACTCTCTGTATTTAATGCAGTGCATCCCCAGTGGTGCCAGTGCACTCTGTGGACTCACTGTACTGCATCCCCAGTGGTGCCAGTGCACTCTCTGGACTCACAGCACTGCATCCCCAGTGGTGCCATTGCACTCTCTGGACTCACTGCAGTACATCCCCAATGGTGCCAGTGTACTCTCTGCACTCACTGCAGTGCATCCCCAGTGGTGCCAGTGCACTCTCTGGACTCACTGCAGTCCATCCCCAGTGGTGCCAGTGCACTCACTGGAGTCACTGTACTGCATCCCCAGTGGTGCCAGTGCACTCTCTGGACTAAGTGAACTGCATTCCCAATTGATCCAGTGCACTCTCTGGACTCACTGCACTGCATCACCAGTGGTGCCAGTGCACTCTCTGGAGTCACTGCAGTGCATCCCCAGTGGTCCCAGTGCACTCTGTGGACTCACTGTACTGCATCCAGTGGTGCCAGTGCACTCTCTGGACTCACCGCACTGCATCCAGAGTGGTGCCAGTGCACTCTCTGGACTCACTGCACTGCATTCCCAGTGGTGCCAGTGCACTCTCTGGACTCACTGCACTGCATCACCAGTGGTGCCAGTGCACTCTCTGGACTCACTGCAGTGCATCCCCAGTAGTGCCAGTGCACTGTCTGGACTCACTGCTCTGCATCCCCAGTGGTGCCAGTGCACTCTCTGGAGTCACTGCAGTGCTTCCCCAGTGGTGCCAGTGCACTCTCTGGACTCACTGCTCTGCATCCCCAGTGGTGCCAGAGCACTCTCTGGAGTCACTGCAGTGCTTCCCCAGTGGTGCCAGTGCACTCTCTAGTGTCACTGCAGTGCATCCCCAGTGGTGCCAGTGCACTCTCTGGAGTCTCTGCAGTGCATCCCCAGTGGTGCCAGTGCACTCTGTGGACTCACTGTACTGCATCCCCAGTGGTGCCAGTGCACTCTCTGGACTCACTGAACTGCATCCCCAGTGGTGCCAGTGCACTCTCTGGACTCACTGCAGTACATCCCCAATCGTGCCAGTGTACTCTCTGCACTCACTGCAGTGCATCCCCAGTGGTGAAAGTGCACTCTCTGGAGTCACTGCAGTGCATCCCCAGTGGTGCCAGTTCACTCTCTGGAGTCACTGTACTGCATCCCCAGTGGTGCCAGTGCACTCTCTGGACTCACTGCACTGCATCCCCAGTGGTGCCAGTGCACTCTCTGGAGGCATAGCAGTGCATCCCCAGTGGTGCCAGTGCACTCTGTGGACTCACTGTACTGCATCCCCAGTGGCACCAGTGCACTCTCTGGAGTCTCTGCAGTGCATCTCCAGTGGTGCCAGTGCACTCTCTGGACTCACTGCACTGCATCCCCAGTGGTGCCAGTGCACTCTGTGGACTCACTGTACTGCATCCCCAGTGGTGCCAGTGCACTCTCTGGACTCACTGCACTGCATCCCCAGTGGTGCCAGTGCACTCTCTGGACTCACTGCAGTACATCCCCACTGGTGCCAGTGTACTCTCTGGACTCACTGCATGCATACCCAGTGGTGCCAGTGCACTCTCTGGACTCACTGCAGTGCATCCCCAGTGGTGCCAGTGCACTCTCTGGACTCACTGCAGTGCATCCCCAGTGGTGCCAATGCACTCTCTGGACTCACTGCAGTGCATCCCCAAGGTGCCAGTGCACTCTCTGCACTCACTACACTGCATCCCCAGTGGTGCCAGTGCACTCTCTGGACTCACTGTAGTGCATCACCAGTGGTGCCAGTGCACTCTCTGGACTCACAGCAGTGCATTCCCAGTGGTGCCAGTGCACTCTCTGGACTCACTGCACTGCATCCCCAGTGGTGCCAGTGCACTCTCTGGACTCAATGCACTGCATCCCCAGTGGTGCCAGTGCACTCTCTGGACTCACTGCAGTGCATCCCCAGTGGTGCCAGTACACTCTCTGGACTCACTGCAGTGCATCCCCAGTGGTGCCAGTGCACTCTCTGGACTCACTGCAGTACATCCCCAATGGTGCCAGTGTACTCTCTGCACTCACTGCAGTGCATCCCCAGTGGTGCCAGTGCACTCTCTGGACTCACTGCAGTGCATCCCCAGTGGTGCCAGTTCACTCTCTGGAGTCACTGTACTGCATCCCCAGTGGTGCCAGTGCACTCTCTGGACTCACTGTACTGCATCCACAGTGGTGCCAGTGCACTCTCTGGACTAACCGCACTGCATCCAGAGTGGTGCCAGTGCACTCTCTAGAGTCACTGCATTGCATCCCCAGTGGTGCCAGTGCACTCTCTGTACTCACTGCACTGCATCCCCAGTGGTGCCAGTGCACTCTCTGGAGTCACTGCAGTGCATCCCCAGTGGTGCCAGTGCACTCTCTGGACTCACCGCACTGCATCCCCAGTGGTGCCAGTGCACTCTCTGGACTCACTGCAGTGCATCCCCAGTGGTGCCAGTGCACTCTCTGGACTCACTGCACTGCATCCCCCGTGGTGCCAGTGCACTCTCTGGAGTCACTGCACTGCATCCCCAGTGGTGCCAGTGCACTCTCTGGTCTCACTGCAATGCATCCCTAGTGGTGCCAGTGCACTCTCTGGACTCACTGCGCTGCATCCCCAGTGGTGCCAGTGCACTCTCTGGACTCACTGCACTGCATCCCCAGTGGTGCCAGTGCACTCTCTGGACTCACTGCAGTGCATCCCCAGTGGTGCCAGTGCACTCTCTGCACTCACTGCACTGCATCCCCAGTGGTGCCCGTGCACTCTCTGGACTCACTGCAGTGCATCCCCAGTGGTGCCAGTGCACTCTCTGGACTCACAGCAGTGCATCCCCAGTGGTGCCAGTGCACTCTCTGGACTCACTGCACTGCATCCCCAGTGGGGCCAGTGCACTCTTTGGACTCACTGCACTGCATCCCCAGTGGTGCCAGTGCACTCTCTGGAGTCTCTGCAGAGCATCCCCAGTGGTGCCAGTGCACTCTGTGGACTCACTGTACTGCATCCCCAGTGGTGCCAGTGCACTCTCTGGACTCACTGCAGTACATCCCCAATGGTGCCAGTGTACTCTCTGCACTCACTGCAGT
Organism: Anser anser; assembly: GCF_964211835.1. Lineage (NCBI taxonomy): Eukaryota > Metazoa > Chordata > Aves > Anseriformes > Anatidae > Anser > Anser anser. Next base: position 1,043,754 of record NC_139732.1, on the reverse strand, counting down.
GCATCCCCAGTGGTGCCAGTGCACTCTGTGGACTCACTGTACTGCATCCACAGTGGTGCCAGTGCACTCTCTGGACTCACCGCACTGCATCCAGAGTGGTGCCAGTGCACTCTCTGGACTCACGGCACTGCATTCCCAGTGGTGCCACTGCACTCTCTGGACTCACTGCAGTGCATCCCCAGTGGTGCCAGTGCACTCTCTGGACTCACTGCACTGCATCCCCAGTGGTGCCAGTGCTCTCTCTGGACTCACTGCACTGCATCCCCAGTGGTGCCAGTGCACTCTCTGGACTCACTGCACTGCATCACCAGTGGTGCCAGTGCACTCTCTGGACTCGCTGCAGTGCATGCCCAGTGGTGCCAGTGCACTCTCTGGACTCACTGCACTGCATCCCCAGTGGTGCCAGTGCACTATCTGGACTCAATGCACTGCATCCCCAGTGGTGCCACTGCACTCTCTGGACTCACTGCAGTGCATCCCCAGTGGTGCCAGTGCACTCTCTGGACTTACAGCACTGCATCCCCATTTGGTGCCAGTGCACTCTCTGGACTCACTGCGCTGCATCCCCAGTGCTGCCAGTGCACTCTCTGGACTCACTGCACTGCATACCCAGTGGTGCCAGTGCACTCTCTGTAGTCATTGCGCTGCATCCCCAGTGGTGCCAGGGCACTCTGTGGACTCACTGCACTGCATCCCCAGTGGTGCCAGTGCACTCTCTGGAGTCACTGCAGTGCTTCCCCAGTGGTGCCAGTGCACTCTCTGGACTCACTGCACTGCATCCCCATTGGTGCCGGTGCACTCTCTATAGTCACTGCAGTGCATCCCCAGTGGTGCCAGTGCACTCTCTGGAGTCTCTGCAGTGCATCTCCAGTGGTGCCAGTGCACTCTCTGGACTCACTGCACTGCATCCCCAGTGGTGCCAGTGCACTCTGTGGACTCACTGCACTGCATCCCCAGTGGTGCCAGTGCACTCTCTGGTCTCACTGCAGTGCATCCCCAGTGGTGCCAGTGCACTCTCTGGACTCACTGCAGTACATCCCCAATGGTGCCAGTGTACTCTCTGCACTCACTGCATGCATCCCCAGTGGTGCCAGTGCACTCTCTGGACTCACTGCAGTGCATCCCCAGTGGTGCCAGTGCACTCTCTGGACTCACTGCACTGCATCCCCAGTGGTGCCAGTGCACTCTCTGGACTCACTGCACTGCATCCCCAGTGGTGCCAGTGCACTCTCTGGACTCACTGCACTGCATCCCCAGTGGTGCCAGTGCACTCTCTGGAGTCACTGCAGTGCATCCCCAGTGGTGCCAGTGCACTCTCTGGACTCACTGCAGTGCATCCCCAGTGGTGCCAGTGCACTCTCTGGAGTTACTGCAGTGCATCCCCAGTGGTGCCAGTGCACTCTCTGGACTCACCGCACTGCATCCCCAGTGGTGCCAGTGCACTCTCTGGACTCACTGCAGTGCATCCCCAGTGGTACCAGTGCACTCTCTGCACTTACAGCACTGCATCCCCAGTGGTGCCAGTGCACTCTCTGGACTCACTGCGCTGAATCCCCAGTAGTGCCAGTGCAGTCTCTAGACTCACTGCTCTGCATCCCCAGTGGTGCCAGTGCACTCTCTGGAGTCACTGCAGTGCTTCCCCAGTGGTGCCAGTACACTCTCTGGACTCACTGCTCTGCATCCCCAGTGGTGTCAGTTCACTCTCTGGAGTCACTGCAGTGCTTCCCCAGTGGTGCCAGTGCACTCTCTAGAGTCACTGCAGTGCATCCACAGTGGTGCCAGTGCACTCTCTGGAGTCTCTGCAGTGCATCCCCACTGGTGCCAGTGCACTCTCTGGATTCACTGCACTGCATCCCCAGTGGTGCCAGTGCACTCTCTGGACTCACTGTACTGCATCCACAGTTGCGCCAGTGCACTCTCTGGACTCACCGCACTGCATCCAGAGTGGTGCCAGTGCACTCTCTGGACCCACTGCACTGCATCCCAATGGTGCCAGTGCACTCTCTGGAGTCACTGCAGTGCATCCCCAGTGGTGCCAGTGCACTCTCTGGAGTCACTGCACTGCATCCCCAGTGGTGCCAGTGCACTCTCTGGACTCACTGCACTTCATCCCCAGTGCTGACAGTGCACTCTCTGGACTCACAGCACTGCATCCCCAGTGGTGCCAGTGCACTCTCTGTAGTCATTGCGCTGCATCCCCAGTGGTACCAGTGCACTCTATGGACTCACTGCACTGCATCCCCAGTGGGGCCAGTGCACTCTCAGGAGTCATTTCAGTGCATCCCCAGTGGTGCCAGTGCACTCTCTGGACTCACTGCACTGCATCCCCAGTGGTCCCAGTGCACTCTCTGGACTCACTGCAGTGCATCCCCAGTGGTGCCAATGCACTCTCTGGACTCACTGCACTGCATCCCCAAGGTGCCAGTGCACTCTCTGCACTCACTACACTACATGCCCAGTGGTGCCAGTGCACTCTCTGGACTCACTGCACTGCATCCCCAGTGGTGCCAGTGCACTCTCTGGACTCACAGCAGTGCATTCCCAGTGGTGCCAGTGCACTCTCTGGACTCACTGCACTGCATCCACAGTGGTGCCAGTGCACTATCTGGACTCACTGCACTGCATCCCCAGTGCTGACAGTGCACTCTCTGGACTCACTGCACTGCATCCCCAGTGGTGTTAGTGCACTCTCTGGACTCACTGCAGTGCATCCCCAGTGGTGCCAGTGCACTCTGTGGACTAACTGCACTGCATCCAAGTGGTGCCAGTGCACTCTCTGGAGTCTCTGCAGTGCATCCCCAGTGGTGCCAGTGCACTCCCTGGACTCACTGCAGTACATCCCCAATGGTGCCAGTGTACTCTCTGCACTCACTGCACTGCATCCCCAGTGGTGCCAGTGCACTCTCTGGACTCACTGCAGTGCATCCCCAGTGGTGCCAGTTCACTCTCTGGAGTCACTGTACTGCATCTCCAGTGGTGCCAGTGCACTCTCTGGACTCACTGCAGTGCATCCCCAGTGATGCCAGTGCACTCTCTGGACTCACTGCACTGCATCCCCAGTGGTGCCAGTGCACTCTGTGGACTCACTGTACTGCATGCACAGTGGTACCAGTGCACTCTCTGGACTCACCGCGCTGCATCCAGAGTGGTGCCAGTGCACTCTCTAGAGTCACTGCAGTGCATCCCCAGTGGTGCCAGTGCACTCTCTGGACTCACTGCACCGCATCACCAATGGTGCCAGTGCACTCTCTGGAGTCACTGCAGTGCATCCCCAGTGGTGCCAGTGCACTCTGTGGACTCATTGCAGTGCATCCCCAGTGGTGCCAGTGCACTCTCTGGACTCACCGCACTGCATCCAGAGTGGTGCCAGTGCACTCTCTGGACTCACTGCACTGCATCCCCAGTGGTGCCAGTGCACTCTCTGGACTCACTGCACTGCATCCCCAGTGGTGCCAGTGCACTCTATGTGGTCATTGCGCTGCATCCCCAGTGGTGCCAGTGCACTCTCTGGACTCACTGCATTGCATCCCCAGTGGTGCCAGTGCACTCTCTGGACTCACTGCATTGCATCCCCAGTGGTGCCAGTGCACTCTCTGGACTCACTGCAGTGCATCCCCAGTGGTGCCAGTGCACTCTCTGGACTCACTGCACTGCATCCCCAGTGGTGCCAGTGCACTCTCTGGACTCACTGCACTGCATCCCCAGTGGTGCCAGTGCACTCTCTGCACTCACTGCACTGCATCCCCAGTGGTGCCAGTGCACTCTCTGGAGTCTCTGCAGTGCATCCCCAGTGGTGCCAGTGCACTCTCTGGACTCACTGTACTGCATCCCCAGTGGTGCCAGTGCACTCTCTGGACTCACAGCACTGCATCCCCAGTGGTGCCATTGCACTCTCTGGACTCACTGCAGTACATCCCCAATGGTGCCAGTGTACTCTCTGCACTCACTGCAGTGCATCCCCAGTGGTGCCAGTGCACTCTCTGGACTCACTGCAGTCCATCCCCAGTGGTGCCAGTGCACTCTCTGGACTCACTGCACTGCATCCCCAGTGGTGCCAGTGCACTCTCTGGACTCACTGCACTGCATCCCCAGTGGTGCCAGTGCACTCTCTGGAGTCTCTGCAGTGCATCCCCAGTGGTGCCAGTGCACTCTATGGACTCACTGTACTGCATCCCCAGTGGTGCCAGTGCACTCTCTGGACTCACAGCACTGCATCCCCAGTGGTGCCATTGCACTCTCTGGACTCACTGCAGTACATCCCCAATGGTGCCAGTGTACTCTCTGCACTCACTGCAGTGCATCCCCAGTGGTGCCAGTGCACTCTCTGGACTCACTGCAGTCCATCCCCAGTGGTGCCAGTGCACTCACTGGAGTCACTGTACTGCATCCCCAGTGGTGCCAGTGCACTCTCTGGACTAAGTGAACTGCATCCCCAGTTGATCCAGTGCACTCTCTGGACTCACTGCACTGCATCACCAGTGGTGCCAGTGCACTCTCTGGAGTCACTGCAGTGCATCCCCAGTGGTCCCAGTGCACTCTGTGGACTCACTGTACTGCATCCAGTGGTGCCAGTGCACTCTCTGGACTCACCGCACTGCATCCAGAGTGGTGCCAGTGCACTCTCTGGACTCACTGCACTGCATTCCCAGTGGTGCCAGTGCACTCTCTGGACTCACTGCACTGCATCCCCAGTAGTGCCAGTGCACTCTCTGGACTCACTGCACTGCATCCCCAGTGGTGCCAGTGCACTCTCTGTAGTCATTGCGCTGCATCCCCAGTGGTGCCAGGGCACTCTGTGGACTCACTGTACTGCATCCCCAGTGGTGCCAGTGCACTCTCTGGAGTCACTGCACTGCATCCCCAGTGGTGCCAGGGCACTCTGTGGACTCACTGCACTGCATTCCCAGTGGTGCCAGTGCACTCTCTGGACTCACTGCACTGCATCCCCAGTAGTGCCAGTGCACTCTCTGGACTCACTGCACTGCATCCCCAGTGGTGCCAGTGCACTCTCTGTAGTCATTGCGCTGCATCCCCAGTGGTCCCAGTGCACTCTGTGGACTCACTGTACTGCATCCCCAGTGGTGCCAGTGCACTCTCTGGAGTCACTGCAGTGCTTCCCCAGTGGTGCCAGTGCACTCGCGGGACTCACTGCAGTGCATCCCCAGTGGTGCCGGTGCACTCTCTACAGTCACTGCAGTGCATCTCCAGTGGTGCCAGTGCACTCTCTGGAGTCTCTGCAGTGCATCCCCAGTGGTGCCAGTGCACTCTATGGACTCACTGTACTGCGTCCCCAGTGGTGCCAGTGCACTCTCTGGACTCACTGCACTGCATCCCCAGTGGTGCCAGTGCACTCTCTGGACTCACTGCAGTACATCCCCAATGGTGCCAGTGTACTCTCTGCACTCACTGCAGTGCATCCCCAGTGGTGCCAGTGCACTCTCTGGACTCACTGCAGTGCATCCCCAGTGGTGCCAGTTCACTCTCTGGAGTCACTGTACTGCATCCCCAGTGGTGCCAGTGCACTCTATGGACTCACTGCACTGCATCCCCAGTGGTGCCAGTGCACTCTGTGGACTCACTGTACTGCATCCCCAGTGGTGCCAGTGCACTCTCTGGACTCACTGCACTGCATCCCCAGTGGTGCCAGTGCACTCTCTGGAGGCATAGCAGTGCATCCCCAGTGGTGCCAGTGCACTCTGTGGACTCACTGTACTGCATCCCCAGTGGCACCAGTGCACTCTCTGGACTCACCGCACTGCATCCAGAGTGGTGCCAGTGCACTCTCTGGACTCACTGCACTGCATCCCCAGTGGTGCCAGTGCACTCTCTGGACTCACAGCACTGCATCCCCAGTGGTGCCAGTGCACTCTCTGTAGTCATTGCGCTGCATCCCCAGTGGTGCCAGTGCAATCTCTGGACTCACTGCACTGCATCCCCAGTGGGGCCAGTGCACTCTCTGGACTCACTGCAGTGCATCCCCAGTGGTGCCAGTGCACTCTATGGACTCACTGCAGTGCATCCCCAGTGGTGCCAGTGCACTCTCTGGACTCACTGCAGTGCATCCCTAGTGGTGCCAGTGCATTCTCTGGACTCACTGCACTACATCCCCAGTGGTGCCAGTGCACTATCTGGACTCACTGCACTGCATCCCCAGTGGTGCCAGTGCACTCTCTGGACTCACTGCACTGCATCCCCAGTGGTGCCAGTGCACTCTCTGGAGTCTCTGCAGTGCATCACCAGTGGTGCCAGTGCACTCTGTGGACTCACTGTACTGCATCCCCAGTGGTGCCAGTGCACTCTCTGGACTCACTGCAGTACATCCCCAATGGTGCCAGTGTACTCTCTGCACTCACTGCAGTGCATCCCCAGTGGTGCCAGTGCACTCTCTGGACTCACTGCACTGCATCCCCAGTGGTGCCAGTGCACTCTCTGGACTAACTGAACTGCATCCCCAATTGATCCAGTGCACTCTCTGGAGTCACTGCACTGCATCCCCAGTGGTGCCAGTGCACTCTCTGGACTCACTGCAGTGCATCCCCAGTGGTGCCAGTGCACTCTGTGGACTCACTGTACTGCATCCACAGTGGTGCCAGTGCACTCTCTGGACTCACCGCACTGCATCCAGAGTGGTGCCAGTGCACTCTCTGGACTCACTGCACTGCATCCCCAGTGGTGCCAGTGCACTCTCTGGACTCACTGCAGTGCATCCCCAGTGGTGCCAGTGCACTCTCTGGACTCACTGCAGTGCAGCCCCAGTGGTGCCAGTGCACTCTCTGGACTCACTGCACTGCATCCCCAGTGGTGCCAGTGCACTCTCTGCACTCACTGCACTGCATCACCAGTGGTGCCAGTGCACTCTCTGGACTCACTCCACTGCATCCCCAGTGGTGCCAGTGCACTCTCTGGACTCACTGCAGTACATCCCCAATTGATCCAGTGCACTCTCTGGACTCACTGCACTGCATCCCCAGTGGTGCCAGTGCACTCTCTGGACTCACTGCAGTGCATCCCCAGTGGTGCCAGTGCACTCTGTGGACTCACTGTACTGCATCCACAGTGGTGCCAGTGCACTCTCTGGACTCACCGCACTGCATCCAGAGCGGGGCCAGTGCACTCTCTGGACTCACTGCAGTGCATCCCCAGTGGTGCCAGTGCACTCTCTGGACTCACTGCAGTGCATCCCCAGTAGTGCCAGTGCACTGTCTCGACTCACTGCTCTGCATCCTCAGTGGTGCCAGTGCACTCTCTGGAGTCACTGCAGTGCTTCCCCAGTGGTGCCAGTGCACTCTCTGGACTCACTGCTCTGCATCCCCAGTGGTGCCAGTGCACTCTCTGGAGTCACTGCAGTGCTTCCCCAGTGGTGCCAGTGCACTCTCTAGTGTCACTGCAGTGCATCCCCAGTGGTGCCAGTGCACTCTCTGGAGTCTCTGAAGTGCATCCCCAGTGGTGCCAGTGCACTCTGTGGACTCACTGTACTGCATCCCCAGTGGTGCCAGTGCACTCTCTGGACTCACTGCACTGCATCCCCAGTGGTGCCAGTGCACTCTCTGGACTCACTGCAGTACATCCCCAATCGTGCCAGTGTACTCTCTGCACTCACTGCAGTGCATCCCCAGTGGTGCCAGTGCACTCTCTGGAGTCACTGCAGTGCATCCCCAGTGGTGCCAGTTCACTCTCTGGAGTCACTGTACTGCATCCCCAGTGGTGCCAGTGCACTCTCTGGACTCACTGCACTGCATCCCCAGTGGTGCCAGTGCACTCTCTGGAGGCATAGCAGTGCATCCCCAGTGGTGCCAGTGCACTCTGTGGACTCACTGTACTGCATCCCCAGTGGCACCAGTGCACTCTCTGGACTCACCGCACTGCATCCAGAGTGGTGCCAGTGCACTCTCTGGACTCACTGCACTGCATCCCCAGTGGTGCCAGTGCACTCTCTGGACTCACAGCACTGCATCCCCAGTGGTGCCAGTGCACTCTCTGTAGTCATTGCGCTGCATCCCCAGTGGTGCCATTGCAATCTCTGGACTCACTGCAGTGCATCCCCAGTGGTGCCAGTGCACTCTCTGGACTCACTGCACTACATCCCCAGTGGTGCCAGTGCACTATCTGGACTCACAGCAGTGCATCCCCAGTGGTGCCAGTGCACTCTCTGGACTCACTGCACTGCATCCCCAGTGGTGCCAGTGCACTCTCTGGAGTCTCTGCAGTGCATCCCCAGTGGTGCCAGTGCACTCTGTGGACTCACTGTACTGCATCCCCAGTGGTGCCAGTGCACTCTCTGGACTCACTGCAGTACATCCCCAATGGTGCCAGTGTACTCTCTGGACTCACTGCAGTGCATCCCCAGTGGTGCCACTGCACTCTCTGGACTCACTGCACTGCATCCCCAGTGGTGCCAGTGCACTCTCTGGACTAACTGAACTGCATCCCCAATTGATCCAGTGCACTCTCTGGAGTCACTGCACTGCATCCCCACTGGTGCCAGTGCACTCTCTGGAGTTACTGCAGTGCATCCCCAGTGGTGCCAGTGCACTCTGTGGACTCACTGTACTGCATCCACAGTGGTGCCAGTGCACTCTCTGGACTCACCGCACTGCATCCAGAGTGGTGCCAGTGCACTCTCTGGACTCACTGCACTGCATCCCCAGTGGTGCCAGTGCACTCTCTGGACTCACTGCAGTGCATCCCCAGTGGTGCCAGTGCACTCTCTGGACTCACTGCTCTGCATCCCCAGTGGTGCCAGTGCACTCTCTGGACTCACTGCAGTGCAGCCCCAGTGGTGCAAGTGCACTCTCTGGACTCACTGCACTGCATCCCCAGTGGTGCCAGTGCACTCTCTGCACTCACTGCACTGCATCCCTAGTGGTGCCAGTGCACTCTCTGGACTCACTCCACTGCATCCCCAGTGGTGCCAGTGCACTCTCTGTAGTCATTGCGCTGCATCCCCAGTGGTCCCAGTGCACTCTGTGGACTCACTGCAGTGCATCCCCAGTGGTGCCGGTGCACTCTCTACAGTCACTGCAGTGCATCTCCAGTGGTGCCAGTGCACTCTCTGGAGTCTCTGCAGTGCATCCCCAGTAGTGCCAGTGCACTCTATGGACTCACTGTACTGCATCCCCAGTGGTGCCAGTGCACTCTCTGGACTCACTGCACTGCATCCCCAGTGGTGCCAGTGCACTCTCTGGACTCACTGCAGTACATCCCCAATGGTGCCAGTGTACTCTCTGCACTCACTGCAGTGCATCCCCAGTGGTGCCAGTGCACTCTCTGGACTCACTGCAGTGCATCCCCAGTGGTGCCAGTTCACTCTCTGGAGTCACTGTACTGCATCCCCAGTGGTGCCAGTGCACTCTATGGACTCACTGCACTGCATCCCCAGTGGTGCCAGTGCACTCTGTGGACTCACTGTACTGCATCCACAGTGGTGCCAGTGCACTCTCTGGAGGCATAGCAGTGCATCCCCAGTGGTGCCAGTGCACTCTGTGGACTCACTGTACTGCATCCCCAGTGGCACCAGTGCACTCTCTGGACTCACCGCACTGCATCCAGAGTGGTGCCAGTGCACTCTCTGGACTCACTGCACTGCATCCCCAGTGGTGCCAGTGCACTCTCTGGACTCACAGCACTGCATCCCCAGTGGTGCCAGTGCACTCTCTGTAGTCATTGCGCTGCATCCCCAGTGGTGCCAGTGCAATCTCTGGACTCACTGCACTGCATCCCTGTGGGGCCAGTGCACTCTCTGGACTCACTGCAGTGCATCCCCAGTGGTGCCAGTGCACTCTATGGACTCACTGCAGTGCATCCCCAGTGGTGCCAGTGCACTCTCTGGACTCACTGCAGTGCATCCCTAGTGGTGCCAGTGCACTCTCTGGACTCACTGCACTACATCCCCAGTGGTGCCAGTGCACTATCTGGACTCACTGCACTGCATCCCCAGTGGTGCCAGTGCACTCTCTGGACTCACTGCACTGCATCCCCAGTGGTGCCAGTGCACTCTCTGGAGTCTCTGCAGTGCATCACCAGTGGTGCCAGTGCACTCTGTGGACTCACTGTACTGCATCCCCAGTGGTGCCAGTGCACTCTCTGGACTCACTGCAGTACATCCCCAATGGTGCCAGTGTACTCTCTGCACTCACTGCAGTGCATCCCCAGTGGTGCCAGTGCACTCTCTGGACTCACTGCACTGCATCCCCAGTGGTGCCAGTGCACTCTCTGGACTAACTGAACTGCATCCCCAATTGATCCAGTGCACTCTCTGGACTCACTGCACTGCATCCCCAGTGGTGCCAGTGCACTCTCTGGACTCACTGCAGTGCATCCCCAGTGGTGTCAGTGCACTCTCTGGACTCACTGCTCTGCATCCCCAGTGGTGCCAGTGCACTCTCTGGACTCACTGCAGTGCAGCCCCAGTGGTGCCAGTGCACTCTCTGGACTCAGTGCACTGCATCCCCAGTGGTGCCAGTGCACTCTCTGCACTCACTGCACTGCATCACCAGTGGTGCCAGTGCACTCTCTGGACTCACTCCACTGCATCCCCAGTGGTGCCAGTGCACTCTCTGGACTCACTGCAGTACAACCCAATTGATCCAGTGCACTCTCTGGACTCACTGCAGTGCATCCCCAGTGGTGCCAGTGCACTCTCTGGAGTCACTGCAGTGCATCCCCAGTGGTGCCAGTGCACTCTGTGGACTCACTGTACTGCATCCACAGTGGTGCCAGTGCACTCTCTGGACTCACCGCACTGCATCCAGAGCGGGGCCAGTGCACTCTCTGGACTCACTGCAGTGCATCCCCAGTGGTGCCAGTGCACTCTCTGGACTCACTGCACTGCATCCCCAGTGGTGCCAGTGCACTCTCTGGACTCACTGCACTGCATCCCCAGTGGTGCCAGTGCTCTCTCTGGACTCACTGCACTGCATCCCCAGTGCTGACAGTGCACTCTCTGGACTCACTGCACTGCATCACCAGTGGTGCCAGTGCACTCTCTGGACTCACTGCAGTGCATCCCCAGTAGTGCCAGTGCACTGTCTGGACTCACTGCTCTGCATCCCCAGTGGTGCCAGTGCACTCTCTGGAGTCACTGCAGTGCTTCCCCAGTGGTGCCAGTGCACTCTCTGGACTCACTGCTCTGCATCACCAGTGGTGCCAGTGCACTCTCTAGAGTCACTACAGTGCTTCCCCAGTGGTGCCAGTGCACTCTCTAGTGTCACTGCAGTGCATCCCCAGTGGTGCCAGTGCACTCTCTGGAGTCTCTGCAGTGCATCCCCAGTGGTGCCAGTGCACTCTGTGGACTCACTGTACTGCATCCCCAGTGGTGCCAGTGCACTCTCTGGACTCACTGCACTGCATCCCCAGTGGTGCCAGTGCACTCTCTGGACTCACTGCAGTACATCCCCAATCGTGCCAGTGTACTCTCTGCACTCACTGCAGTGCATCCCCAGTGGTGCCAGTGCACTCTCTGGAGTCACTGCAGTGCATCCCCAGTGGTGCCAGTTCACTCTCTGGAGTCACTGTACTGCATCCCCAGTGGTGCCAGTGCACTATCTGGACTCACTGCACTGCATCCCCAGTGGTGCCAGTGCACTCTCTGGAGGCATAGCAGTGCATCCCCAGTGGTGCCAGTGCACTCTGTGGACTCACTGTACTGCATCCCCAGTGGCACCAGTGCACTCTCTGGACTCACCGCACTGCATCCAGAGTGGTGCCAGTGCACTCTCTGGACTCACTGCACTGCATCCCCAGTGGTGCCAGTGCACTCTCTGGACTCACAGCACTGCATCCCCAGTGGTGCCAGTGCACTCTCTGTAGTCATTGCGCTGCATCCCCAGTGGTGCCATTGCAATCTCTGGACTCACTGCACTGCATCCCCAGTGGGGCCAGTGCACTCTCTGGACTCACTGCACTGCATCCCCAGTGGTGCCAGTGCACTCTATGGACTCACTGCAGTGCATCCCCAGTGGTGCCAGTGCACTCTCTGGACTCACTGCAGTGCATCCCCAGTGGTGCCAGTGCACTCTCTGGACTCACTGCACTACATCCCCAGTGGTGCCAGTGCACTATCTGGACTCACTGCACTGCATCCCCAGTGGTGCCAGTGCACTCTCTGGACTCACTGCACTGCATCCCCAGAGGTGCCAGTGCACTCTCTGGAGTCTCTGCAGTGCATCACCAGTGGTGCCAGTGCACTCTGTGGACTCACTGTACTGCATCCCCAGTGGTGCCAGTGCACTCTCTGGACTCACTGCAGTACATCCCCAATGGTGCCAGTGTACTCTCTGGACTCACTGCAGTGCATCCCCAGTGGTGCCACTGCACTCTCTGGACTCACTGCACTGCATCCCCAGTGGTGCCAGTGCACTCTCAGGACTAACTGAACTGCATCCCCAATTGATCCAGTGCACTCTCTGGAGTCACTGCACTGCATCCCCACTGGTGCCAGTGCACTCTCTGGAGTTACTGCAGTGCATCCCCAGTGGTGCCAGTGCACTCTGTGGACTCACTGTACTGCATCCACAGTGGTGCCAGTGCACTCTCTGGACTCACCGCACTGCATCCAGAGTGGTGCCAGTGCACTCTCTGGACTCACTGCACTGCATCCCCACTGGTGCCAGTGCACTCTCTGGACTCACTGCAGTGCATCCCCAGTGGTGCCAGTGCACTCTCTGGACTCACTGCTCTGCATCCCCAGTGGTGCCAGTGCACTCTCTGGACTCACTGCAGTGCAGCCCCAGTGGTGCAAGTGCACTCTCTGGACTCACTGCACTGCATCCCCAGTGGTGCCAGTGCACTCTCTGCACTCACTGCACTGCATCCCTAGTGGTGCCAGTGCACTCTCTGGACTCACTCCACTGCATCCCCAGTGGTGCCAGTGCACTCTCTGGACTAACTGAACTGCATCCCCAATTGATCCAGTGCACTCTCTGGACTCACTGCACTGCATCCCCAGTGGTGCCAGTGCACTCTCTGGAGTCACTGCAGTGCATCCCCAGTGGTGCCAGTGCACTCTGTGGACTCACTGTACTGCATCCACAGTGGTGCCAGTGCACTCTCTGGACTCACCGCACTGCATCCAGAGTGGGGCCAGTGCACTCTCTGGACTCACTGCAGTGCATCCCCAGTGGTGCCAGTGCACTCTGTGGACTCACTGTACTGCATCCCCAGTGGTGCCAGTGCACTCTCTGGACTCACTGCACTGCATCCCCAGTGGTGCCAGTGCTCTCTCTGGACTCACTGCACTGCATCCCCAGTGCTGACAGTGCACTCTCTGGACTCAGTGCACTGCATCCCCAGTGGTGCCAGTGCACTCTCTGAACTCACTGCAGTGCATCCCCAGTAGTGCCAGTGCACTCTCTGGACTCACTGCTCTGCATCCCCAGTGGTGCCAGTGCACTCTCTGGAGTCACTGCAGTGCTTCCCCAGTGGTGCCAGTGCACTCTCTGGACTCACTGCTCTGCATCCCCAGTGGTGCCAGTGCACTCTCTGGACTCACTGCAGTGCTTCCCCAGTGGTGCCAGTGCACTCTCTAGAGTCACTGCAGTGCATCCCCAGTGGTGCCAGTGCACTCTCTGGACTCACTGCACTGCATCCCCAGTGGTGCCAGTGCACTCTCTGGAGTCACTGCACTGCATCCCCAGTGGTGCCAGTGCACTCTCTGGACTCACTGCGCTGCATCCCCAGTGGTGCCAGTGCACTCTCTGGACTCACTGCACTGCATCCCCAGTGGTGCCAGTGCACTCTCTGTAGTCATTGCGCTGCATCCCCAGTGGTGCCAGGGCACTCTGTGGACTCACAGCACTGCATCCCCAGTGGTGCCAGTGCACTCTCTGGACTCACTGCAGTCCATCCCCAGTGGTGCCAGTGCACTCACTGGAGTCACTGTACTGCATCCCCAGTGGTGCCAGTGCACTCTCTGGACTAAGTGAACTGCATCCCCAGTTGATCCAGTGCACTCTCTGGACTCACTGCACTGCATCACCAGTGGTGCCAGTGCACTCTCTGGAGTCACTGCAGTGCATCCCCAGTGGTCCCAGTGCACTCTGTGGACTCACTGTACTGCATCCAGTGGTGCCAGTGCACTCTCTGGACTCACCGCACTGCATCCAGAGTGGTGCCAGTGCACTCTCTGGACTCACTGCACTGCATTCCCAGTGGTGCCAGTGCACTCTCTGGACTCACTGCACTGCATCCCCAGTAGTGCCAGTGCACTCTCTGGACTCACTGCACTGCATCCCCAGTGGTGCCAGTGCACTCTCTGTAGTCATTGCGCTGCATCCCCAGTGGTGCCAGGGCACTCTGTGGACTCACTGTACTGCATCCCCAGTGGTGCCAGTGCACTCTCTGGAGTCACTGCACTGCATCCCCAGTGGTGCCAGGGCACTCTGTGGACTCACTGCACTGCATTCCCAGTGGTGCCAGTGCACTCTCTGGACTCACTGCACTGCATCCCCAGTAGTGCCAGTGCACTCTCTGGACTCACTGCACTGCATCCCCAGTGGTGCCAGTGCACTCTCTGTAGTCATTGCGCTGCATCCCCAGTGGTCCCAGTGCACTCTGTGGACTCACTGTACTGCATCCCCAGTGGTGCCAGTGCACTCTCTGGAGTCACTGCAGTGCTTCCCCAGTGGTGCCAGTGCACTCGCGGGACTCACTGCAGTGCATCCCCAGTGGTGCCGGTGCACTCTCTACAGTCACTGCAGTGCATCTCCAGTGGTGCCAGTGCACTCTCTGGAGTCTCTGCAGTGCATCCCCAGTGGTGCCAGTGCACTCTATGGACTCACTGTACTGCGTCCCCAGTGGTGCCAGTGCACTCTCTGGACTCACTGCACTGCATCCCCAGTGGTGCCAGTGCACTCTCTGGACTCACTGCAGTACATCCCCAATGGTGCCAGTGTACTCTCTGCACTCACTGCAGTGCATCCCCAGTGGTGCCAGTGCACTCTCTGGACTCACTGCAGTGCATCCCCAGTGGTGCCAGTTCACTCTCTGGAGTCACTGTACTGCATCCCCAGTGGTGCCAGTGCACTCTATGGACTCACTGCACTGCATCCCCAGTGGTGCCAGTGCACTCTGTGGACTCACTGTACTGCATCCCCAGTGGTGCCAGTGCACTCTCTGGACTCACTGCACTGCATCCCCAGTGGTGCCAGTGCACTCTCTGGAGGCATAGCAGTGCATCCCCAGTGGTGCCAGTGCACTCTGTGGACTCACTGTACTGCATCCCCAGTGGCACCAGTGCACTCTCTGGACTCACCGCACTGCATCCAGAGTGGTGCCAGTGCACTCTCTGGACTCACTGCACTGCATCCCCAGTGGTGCCAGTGCACTCTCTGGACTCACAGCACTGCATCCCCAGTGGTGCCAGTGCACTCTCTGTAGTCATTGCGCTGCATCCCCAGTGGTGCCAGTGCAATCTCTGGACTCACTGCACTGCATCCCCAGTGGGGCCAGTGCACTCTCTGGACTCACTGCAGTGCATCCCCAGTGGTGCCAGTGCACTCTATGGACTCACTGCAGTGCATCCCCAGTGGTGCCAGTGCACTCTCTGGACTCACTGCAGTGCATCCCTAGTGGTGCCAGTGCATTCTCTGGACTCACTGCACTACATCCCCAGTGGTGCCAGTGCACTATCTGGACTCACTGCACTGCATCCCCAGTGGTGCCAGTGCACTCTCTGGACTCACTGCACTGCATCCCCAGTGGTGCCAGTGCACTCTCTGGAGTCTCTGCAGTGCATCACCAGTGGTGCCAGTGCACTCTGTGGACTCACTGTACTGCATCCCCAGTGGTGCCAGTGCACTCTCTGGACTCACTGCAGTACATCCCCAATGGTGCCAGTGTACTCTCTGCACTCACTGCAGTGCATCCCCAGTGGTGCCAGTGCACTCTCTGGACTCACTGCACTGCATCCCCAGTGGTGCCAGTGCACTCTCTGGACTAACTGAACTGCATCCCCAATTGATCCAGTGCACTCTCTGGAGTCACTGCACTGCATCCCCAGTGGTGCCAGTGCACTCTCTGGACTCACTGCAGTGCATCCCCAGTGGTGCCAGTGCACTCTGTGGACTCACTGTACTGCATCCACAGTGGTGCCAGTGCACTCTCTGGACTCACCGCACTGCATCCAGAGTGGTGCCAGTGCACTCTCTGGACTCACTGCACTGCATCCCCAGTGGTGCCAGTGCACTCTCTGGACTCACTGCAGTGCATCCCCAGTGGTGCCAGTGCACTCTCTGGACTCACTACTCTGCATCCCCAGTGGTGCCAGTGCACTCTCTGGACTCACTGCAGTGCAGCCCCAGTGGTGCCAGTGCACTCTCTGGACTCAGTGCACTGCATCCCCAGTGGTGCCAGTGCACTCTCTGCACTCACTGCACTGCATCACCAGTGGTGCCAGTGCACTCTCTGGACTCACTGCACTGCATCCCCAGTGGTGCCAGTGCACTCTCTGGACTCACTGCAGTGCATCCCCAGTGGTGCCAGTGCACTCTGTGGACTCACTGTACTGCATCCACAGTGGTGCCAGTGCACTCTCTGGACTCACCGCACTGCATCCAGAGCGGGGCCAGTGCACTCTCTGGACTCACTGCAGTGCATCCCCAGTGGTGCCAGTGCACTCTCTGGACTCACTGCAGTGCATCCCCAGTAGTGCCAGTGCACTGTCTCGACTCACTGCTCTGCATCCCCAGTGGTGCCAGTGCACTCTCTGGAGTCACTGCAGTGCTTCCCCAGTGGTGCCAGTGCACTCTCTGGACTCACTGCTCTGCATCCCCAGTGGTGCCAGTGCACTCTCTGGAGTCACTGCAGTGCTTCCCCAGTGGTGCCAGTGCACTCTCTAGTGTCACTGCAGTGCATCCCCAGTGGTGCCAGTGCACTCTCTGGAGTCTCTGAAGTGCATCCCCAGTGGTGCCAGTGCACTCTGTGGACTCACTGTACTGCATCCCCAGTGGTGCCAGTGCACTCTCTGGACTCACTGCACTGCATCCCCTGTGGTGCCAGTGCACTCTCTGGACTCACTGCAGTACATCCCCAATCGTGCCAGTGTACTCTCTGCACTCACTGCAGTGCATCCCCAGTGGTGCCAGTGCACTCTCTGGAGTCACTGCAGTGCATCCCCAGTGGTGCCAGTTCACTCTCTGGAGTCACTGTACTGCATCCCCAGTGGTGCCAGTGCACTCTCTGGACTCACTGCACTGCATCCCCAGTGTTGCCAGTGCACTCTCTGGAGGCATAGCAGTGCATCCCCAGTGGTGCCAGTGCACTCTGTGGACTCACTGTACTGCATCCCCAGTGGCACCAGTGCACTCTCTGGACTCACCGCACTGCATCCAGAGTGGTGCCAGTGCACTCTCTGGACTCACTGCACTGCATCCCCAGTGGTGCCAGTGCACTCTCTGGACTCACAGCACTGCATCCCCAGTGGTGCCAGTGCACTCTCTGTAGTCATTGCGCTGCATCCCCAGTGGTGCCATTGCAATCTCTGGACTCACTGCAGTGCATCCCCAGTGGTGCCAGTGCACTCTCTGGACTCACTGCACTACATCCCCAGTGGTGCCAGTGCACTCTCTGGAGTCTCTGCAGTGCATCCCCAGTGGTGCCACTGCACTCTCTGGACTCACTGCACTGCATCCCCAGTGGTGCCAGTGCACTCTCTGGAGTCTCTGCAGTGCATCCCCAGTGGTGCCAGTGCACTCTGTGGACTCACTGTACTGCATCCCCAGTGGTGCCAGTGCACTCTCTGGACTCACTGCAGTACATCCCCAATGGTGCCAGTGTACTCTCTGGACTCACTGCAGTGCATCCCCAGTGGTGCCACTGCACTCTCTGGACTCACTGCACTGCATCCCCAGTGGTGCCAGTGCACTCTCTGGACTAACTGAACTGCATCCCCAATTGATCCAGTGCACTCTCTGGAGTCACTGCACTGCATCCCCACTGGTGCCAGTGCACTCTCTGGAGTTACTGCAGTGCATCCCAAGTGGTGCCAGTGCACTCTGTGGACTCACTGTACTGCATCCACAGTGGTGCCAGTGCACTCTCTGGACTCACCGCACTGCATCCAGAGTGGTGCCAGTGCACTCTCTGGACTCACTGCACTGCATCCCCAGTGGTGCCAGTGCACTCTCTGGACTCACTGCAGTGCATCCCCAGTGGTGCCAGTGCACTCTCTGGACTCACTGCTCTGCATCCCCAGTGGTGCCAGTGCACTCTCTGGACTCACTGCAGTGCAGCCCCAGTGGTGCAAGTGCACTCTCTGGACTCACTGCACTGCATCCCCAGTGGTGCCAGTGCACTCTCTGCACTCACTGCACTGCATCCCTAGTGGTGCCAGTGCACTCTCTGGACTCACTCCACTGCATCCCCAGTGGTGCCAGTGCACTCTCTGTAGTCATTGCGCTGCATCCCCAGTGGTCCCAGTGCACTCTGTGGACTCACTGCAGTGCATCCCCAGTGGTGCCGGTGCACTCTCTACAGTCACTGCAGTGCATCTCCAGTGGTGCCAGTGCACTCTCTGGAGTCTCTGCAGTGCATCCCCAGTAGTGCCAGTGCACTCTATGGACTCACTGTACTGCATCCCCAGTGGTGCCAGTGCACTCTCTGGACTCACTGCACTGCATCCCCAGTGGTGCCAGTGCACTCTCTGGACTCACTGCAGTACATCCCCAATGGTGCCAGTGTACTCTCTGCACTCACTGCAGTGCATCCCCAGTAGTGCCAGTGCACTCTCTGCACTCACTGCAGTGCATCCCCAGTGGTGCCAGTTCACTCTCTGGATTCACTGTACTGCATCCCCAGTGGTGCCAGTGCACTCTATGGACTCACTGCACTGCATCCCCAGTGGTGCCAGTGCACTCTGTGGACTCACTGTACTGCATCCCCAGTGGTGCCAGTGCACTCTCTGGAGGCATAGCAGTGCATCCCCAGTGGTGCCAGTGCACTCTGTGGACTCACTGTACTGCATCCCCAGTGGCACCAGTGCACTCTCTGGACTCACCGCACTGCATCCAGAGTGGTGCCAGTGCACTCTCTGGACTCACTGCACTGCATCCCCAGTAGTGCCAGTGCACTCTCTGGACTCACAGCACTGCATCCCCAGTGGTGCCAGTGCACTCTCTGTAGTCATTGCGCTGCATCCCCAGTGGTGCCAGTGCAATCTCTGGACTCACTGCACTGCATCCCTGTGGGGCCAGTGCACTCTCTGGACTCACTGCAGTGCATCCCCAGTGGTGCCAGTGCACTCTATGGACTCACAGCAGTGCATCCCCAGTGGTGCCAGTGCACTCTCTGGACTCACTGCAGTGCATCCCTAGTGGTGCCAGTGCACTCTCTGGACTCACTGCACTACATCCCCAGTGGTGCCAGTGCACTATCTGGACTCACTGCACTGCATCCCCAGTGGTGCCAGTGCACTCTCTGGACTCACTGCACTGCATCCCCAGTGGTGCCAGTGCACTCTCTGGAGTCTCTGCAGTGCATCACCAGTGGTGCCAGTGCACTCTGTGGACTCACTGTACTGCATCCCCAGTGGTGCCAGTGCACTCTCTGGACTCACTGCAGTACATCCCCAATGGTGCCAGTGTACTCTCTGCACTCACTGCAGTGCATCCCCAGTGGTGCCAGTGCACTCTCTGGACTCACTGCACTGCATCCCCAGTGGTGCCAGTGCACTCTCTGGACTAACTGAACTGCATCCCCAATTGATCCAGTGCACTCTCTGGACTCACTGCACTGCATCCCCATTGGTGCCAGTGCACTCTCTGGACTCACTGCAGTGCATCCCCAGTGGTGTCAGTGCACTCTCTGGACTCACTGCTCTGCATCCCCAGTGGTGCCAGTGCACTCTCTGGACTCACTGCAGTGCAGCCCCAGTGGTGCCAGTGCACTCTCTGGACTCAGTGCACTGCATCCCCAGTTGTGCCAGTGCACTCTCTGCACTCACTGCACTGCATCACCAGTGGTGCCAGTGCACTCTCTGGACTCACTCCACTGCATCCCCAGTGGTGCCAGTGCACTCTCTGGACTCACTGCAGTACATCCCCAATTGATCCAGTGCACTCTCTGGACTCACTGCACTGCATCCCCAGTGGTGCCAGTGCACTCTCTGGAGTCACTGCAGTGCATCCCCAGTGGTGCCAGTGCACTCTGTGGACTCACTGTACTGCATCCACAGTGGTGCCAGTGCACTCTCTGGACTCACCGCACTGCATCCAGAGCGGGGCCAGTGCACTCTCTGGACTCACTACACTACATCCCCAGTGGTGCCAGTGCACTCTCTGGACTCACTGCACTGCATCCCCAGTGGTGCCAGTGCACTCTCTGGACTCACTGCACTGCATCCCCAGTGGTGCCAGTGCTCTCTCTGGACTCACTGCACTGCATCCCCAGTGCTGACAGTGCACTCTCTGGACTCACTGCACTGCATCACCAGTGGTGCCAGTGCACTCTCTGGACTCACTGCAGTGCATCCCCAGTAGTGCCAGTGCACTGTCTGGACTCACTGCTCTGCATCCCCAGTGGTGCCAGTGCACTCTCTGGAGTCACTGCAGTGCTTCCCCAGTGGTGCCAGTGCACTCTCTGGACTCACTGCTCTGCATCACCAGTGGTGCCAGTGCACTCTCTAGAGTCACTACAGTGCTTCCCCAGTGGTGCCAGTGCACTCTCTAGTGTCACTGCAGTGCATCCCCAGTGGTGCCAGTGCACTCTCTGGAGTCTCTGCAGTGCATCCCCAGTGGTGCCAGTGCACTCTGTGGACTCACTGTACTGCATCCCCAGTGGTGCCAGTGCACTCTCTGGACTCACTGCACTGCATCCCCAGTGGTGCCAGTGCACTCTCTGGACTCACTGCAGTACATCCCCAATCGTGCCAGTGAACTCTCTGGACTCACTGCACTGCATCCCCAGTGGTGCCAGTGCACTCTCTGGACTCACTGCAGTACATCCCCAATCGTGCCAGTGTACTCTCTGCACTCACTGCAGTGCATCCCCAGTGGTGCCAGTGCACTCTCTGGAGTCACTGCAGTGCATCCCCAGTGGTGCCAGTTCACTCTCTGGAGTCACTGTACTGCATCCCCAGTGGTGCCAGTGCACTCTCTGGACTCACTGCACTGCATCCCCAGTGGTGCCAGTGCACTCTCTGGAGGCATAGCAGTGCATCCCCAGTGGTGCCAGTGCACTCTGTGGACTCACTGTACTGCATCCCCAGTGGCACCAGTGCACTCTCTGGACTCACCGCACTGCATCCAGAGTGGTGCCAGTGCACTCTCTGGACTCACTGCACTGCATCCCCAGTGGTGCCAGTGCACTCTCTGGACTCACAGCACTGCATCCCCAGTGGTGCCAGTGCACTCTCTGTAGTCATTGCGCTGCATCCCCAGTGGTGCCATTGCAATCTCTGGACTCACTGCACTGCATCCCCAGTGGGGCCAGTGCACTCTCTGGACTCACTGCACTGCATCCCCAGTGGTGCCAGTGCACTCTATGGACTCACTGCAGTGCATCCCCAGTGGTGCCAGTGCACTCTCTGGACTCACTGCAGTGCATCCCCAGTGGTGCCAGTGCACTCTCTGGACTCACTGCACTACATCCCCAGTGGTGCCAGTGCACTATCTGGACTCACTGCACTGCATCCCCAGTGGTGCCAGTGCACTCTCTGGACTCACTGCACTGCATCCCCAGAGGTGCCAGTGCACTCTCTGGAGTCTCTGCAGTGCATCACCAGTGGTGCCAGTGCACTCTGTGGACTCACTGTACTGCATCCCCAGTGGTGCCAGTGCACTCTCTGGACTCACTGCAGTACATCCCCAATGGTGCCAGTGTACTCTCTGGACTCACTGCAGTGCATCCCCAGTGGTGCCACTGCACTCTCTGGACTCACTGCACTGCATCCCCAGTGGTGCCAGTGCACTCTCAGGACTAACTGAACTGCATCCCCAATTGATCCAGTGCACTCTCTGGAGTCACTGCACTGCATCCCCACTGGTGCCAGTGCACTCTCTGGAGTTACTGCAGTGCATCCCCAGTGGTGCCAGTGCACTCTGTGGACTCACTGTACTGCATCCACAGTGGTGCCAGTGCACTCTCTGGACTCACCGCACTGCATCCAGAGTGGTGCCAGTGCACTCTCTGGACTCACTGCACTGCATCCCCAGTGGTGCCAGTGCACTCTCTGGACTCACTGCAGTGCATCCCCAGTGGTGCCAGTGCACTCTCTGGACTCACTGCTCTGCATCCCCAGTGGTGCCAGTGCACTCTCTGGACTCACTGCAGTGCAGCCCCAGTGGTGCAAGTGCACTCTCTGGACTCACTGCACTGCATCCCCAGTGGTGCCAGTGCACTCTCTGCACTCACTGCACTGCATCCCTAGTGGTGCCAGTGCACTCTCTGGACTCACTCCACTGCATCCCCAGTGGTGCCAGTGCACTCTCTGGACTAACTGAACTGCATCCCCAATTGATCCAGTGCACTCTCTGGACTCACTGCACTGCATCCCCAGTGGTGCCAGTGCACTCTCTGGAGTCACTGCAGTGCATCCCCAGTGGTGCCAGTGCACTCTGTGGACTCACTGTACTGCATCCACAGTGGTGCCAGTGCACTCTCTGGACTCACCGCACTGCATCCAGAGTGGGGCCAGTGCACTCTCTGGACTCACTGCAGTGCATCCCCAGTGGTGCCAGTGCACTCTGTGGACTCACTGTACTGCATCCCCAGTGGTGCCAGTGCACTCTCTGGACTCACTGCACTGCATCCCCAGTGGTGCCAGTGCTCTCTCTGGACTCACTGCACTGCATCCCCAGTGCTGACAGTGCACTCTCTGGACTCAGTGCACTGCATCCCCAGTGGTGCCAGTGCACTCTCTGAACTCACTGCAGTGCATCCCCAGTAGTGCCAGTGCACTCTCTGGACTCACTGCTCTGCATCCCCAGTGGTGCCAGTGCACTCTCTGGAGTCACTGCAGTGCTTCCCCAGTGGTGCCAGTGCACTCTCTGGACTCACTGCTCTGCATCCCCAGTGGTGCCAGTGCACTCTCTGGACTCACTGCAGTGCTTCCCCAGTGGTGCCAGTGCACTCTCTAGAGTCACTGCAGTGCATCCCCAGTGGTGCCAGTGCACTCTCTGGACTCACTGCACTGCATCCCCAGTGGTGCCAGTGCACTCTCTGGAGTCACTGCACTGCATCCCCAGTGGTGCCAGTGCACTCTCTGGACTCACTGCGCTGCATCCCCAGTGGTGCCAGTGCACTCTCTGGACTCACTGCACTGCATCCCCAGTGGTGCCAGTGCACTCTCTGTAGTCATTGCGCTGCATCCCCAGTGGTGCCAGGGCACTCTGTGGACTCACAGCACTGCATCCCCAGTGGTGCCAGTGCACTCTCTGGAGTCACTGCAGTGCTTCCCCAGTGGTGCCAGTGCACTCTCTGGACTCACTTCACTGCATCCCCATTGGTGCCAGTGCACTCTCTAGAGTCACTGCAGTGCATCCCCAGTGGTGCCAGTGCACTCTCTGGAGTCTCTGCAGTGCATCCCCAGTGGTGCCAGTGCACTCTCTGGACTCACTGCACTGCATCCCCAGTGGTGCCAGTGCACTCTGTGGACTCACTGTACTGCATCCCCAGTGGTGCCAGTGCACTCTCTGGACTCACTGCACTGCATCCCCAGTGGTGCCAGTGCACTCTCTGGACTCACTGCAGTACATCCCCAATGGTGCCAGTGTACTCTCTGCACTCACTGCAGTGCATACCCAGTGGTGCCAGTGCACTCTCTGGACTCACTGCAGTGCATCCCCAGTGGTGCCAGTGCACTCTCTGGACTCACTGCAGTGCATCCCCAGTGGTGCCAGTGCACTCTCAGGACTCACTGCAGTGCATCCCCAGTGGTGCCAGTTCACTCTCTGGAGTCACTGTACTGCATCCCCAGTGGTGCCATTGCACTCTCTGGAGTCACTGCACTGCATCCCCAGTGGTGCCAGTGCACTCTCTGGACTCACTGCACTGCATCCCCAGTGGTGCCAGTGCACTCTCTGGAGTCTCTGCAGTGCATCCCCAGTGGTGCCAGTGCACTCTGTGGACTCACTGTACTGCATCCCCAGGGTGCCAGTGCACTCTCTGGACTCACCGCACTGCATCCAGAGTGGTGCCAGTGCACTCTCTGGACTCACCGCACTGCATCCCCAGTGGTGCCAGTACACTCTCTGGACTCACTGCACTGCATCCCAAGTGGTGCCAGTGAACTCTCTGGACTCACAGCACTGCATCCCCAGTGGTGCCAGTGCACTCTCTGTAGTCATTGCGCTGCATCCCCAGTGGTGCCAGTGCAATCTCTGGACTCACTGCACTGCATCCCCAGTGGTGCCAGTGCACTCTCTGGACTCACTGCACTGCATCCCAAGTGGTGCCAGTGCACTCTATGGACTCACTGCAGTGCATCCCCAGTGGTGCCAGTGCACTCTCTGGACTCACTGCAGTGCATCCCCAGTGGTGCCAATTCACTCTCTGGACTCACTGCACTGCATCCCCAAGGTGCAAGTGCACTCTCTGGACTCACTACACTGCATCCCCAGTGGTGCCAGTGCACTCTCTGCACTCACTGCAGTGCATCCCCAGTGGTGCCAGTGCACTCTCTGGACTCACTGCACTACATCCCCAGTGGTGCCAGTGCACTCTCTGGACTCACTGCACTGCATCACCAGTGGTGCCAGTGCACTCTCTGGAGTCACTGCACTGCATCCTCAGTGGTGCCAGTGCACTCTCTGGACTCACTGCACTGCATCCCCAGAGGTGCCAGTGCACTCTCTGGACTCACTGCACTACATCCCCAGTGGTGCCAGTGCACTCTCTGGAGTCTCTGCAGTGCATCCCCAGTGGTGCCAGTGCACTCTGTGGACTCACTGTACTGCATCCCCAGTGGTGCCAGTGCACTCTCTGGACTCACTGCAGTACATCCCCAATGGTGCCAGTGTACTCTCTGCACTCACTGCAGTGCATCCCCATTGGGGCCAGTGCACTCTCTGGACTCACTGCAGTACATCCCCAAGGTGCCAGTGCACTCTCTGCACTCACTACACTGCATCCCCAGTGGTGCCAGTGCACTCTCTGGACTCACAGCAGTGCATTCCCAGTGGTGCCAGTGCACTCTCTGGACTCACTGCACTGCATCCCCAGTGGTGTTAGTGCACTCTCTGGACTCACTGCAGTGCATCCCCAGTGGTGCCAGTGCACTCTCTGGACTCACTGCACTGCATCCCCAGTGGTGCCAGTGCACTCTCTGGAGTCTCTGCAGTGCATCCCCAGTGGTGCCAGTGCACTCTGTGGACTCACTGTACTGCATCCCCAGTGGTGCCAGTGCACTCTCTGGACTCACTGCAGTACATCCCCAATGGTGCCAGTGTACTCTCTGCACTCACTGCACTGCATCCCCAGTGGTGCCAGTGCACTCTCTGGACTCACTGCACTGCATCCCCAGTGGTGCCAGTGCACTCTCTGGACTCACTGCACTGCATCCCCAGTGGTGCCAGTGCACTCTGTGGACTCACTGTACTGCATCCACAGTGGTACCAGTGCACTCTCTGGACTCACCGCACTGCATCCCCAGTGGTGCCAGTGCACTCTCTAGAGTCACTGCAGTGCATCCCCAGTGGTGCCAGTGCACTCTCTGGACTCACTGCACTGCATCACCAGTGGTGCCAGTGCACTCTCTGGAGTCACTGCAGTGCATCCCCAGTGGTGCCAGTGCACTCTGTGGACTCACTGCACTGCATCCCCAGTGGTGCCAGTGCACTCTCTGGACTCACCGCACTGCATCCAGAGTGGTGCCAGTGCACTCTCTGGACTCACTGCAGTGCATCCCCAGTGGTGCCAGGGCACTCTCTGGACTCACTGCAGTGCATCCCCAGTGGTGCCAGTGCACTCTCTGGACTCACTGCACTGCATCCCCAGTGGTGCCAAAGCACTCTCTGGACTCACTGCACTGCATCCCCAGTTGTGCCAGCGCACTCTATGTAGTCATTGCGCTGCATCACCAGTGGTGCCAGTGCACTCTCTGGACTCACTGCATTGCATCCCCAGCGGTGCCAGTGCACTCTCTGGACTCACTGCAGTGCATCCCCAGTGGTGCCAGTGCACTCTCTGGACTCACAGCACTGCATCCCCAGTGGTGCCAGTGCACTATCTGGACTCACTGCACTGCATCCCCAGTGGTGCCAGTGCACTCTCTGGACTCACTGCACTGCATCCCCAGTGGTGCCAGTGCACTCTCTGGACTCACTGCACTGCATCCCCAGTGGTGCAAGTGCACTCTCTGGAGTCTCTGCAGTGCATCCCCAGTGGTGCCAGTGCACTCTATGGACTCACTGTACTGCATCCCCAGTGGTGCCAGTGCACTCTCTGGACTCACAGCACTGCATCGCCAGTGGTGCCGTTGCACTCTCTGGACTCACTGCAGTACATCCCCAATGGTGCCAGTGTACTCTCTTCACTCACTACAGTGCATCCCCAGTGGTGCCAGTGCACTCTCTGGACTCACTGCAGTGCATCCCCAGTGGTGCCAGTGCACTCACTGGAGTCACTGTACTGCATCCCCAGTGGTGCCAGTGCACCCTCTGGACTCACTGCACTGCATCCCCAGTGGTGCCAGTGCACTCTCTGGACTAAGTGAACTGCATCCCCAATTGATCCAGTGCACTCTCTGGACTCACTGCACTGCATCACCAGTGGTGCCAGTGCACTCTCTGGAGTCACTACAGTGCATCCCCAGTGGTCCCAGTGCACTCTGTGGACTCACTGTACTGCATCCACAGTGGTGCCAGTGCACTCTCTGGACTCACCGCACTGCATCCAGAGTGGTGCCAGTGCACTCTCTGGACTCACTGCACTGCATTCCCAGTGGTGCCAGTGCACTCTCTGGACTCACTGCACTGCATCCCCAGTGGTGCCAGTGCACTCTCTGGACTCACTGCAGTGCATCCCCAGTGATGCCAGTGCACTCTCTGGACTCACTGCACTGCATCCACAGTGGTGCCAGTGCACTCTCTGGACTCACTGCAGTGCATCCCCAGTGGTGCCAATGCACTCTCTGGACTCACTGCACTGCATCCCCAGTGGTGCCAGTGCACTCTCTGGACTCACTGCAGTGCATCCCCAGTGGTGCCCGTGCACTCTCTAGAGTCACTGCAGTGCATCCCCAGTGGTGCCAGTGCACTCTCTGGACTCACAGCACTGCATCCCCAGTGGTGCCATTGCACTCTCTGGACTCACTGCAGTACATCCCCAATGGTGCCAGTGTACTCTCTGCACTCACTGCAGTGCATCCCCAGTGGTGCCAGTGCACTCTCTGGAATCACGGCAGTGCATCCCCAGTGGTGCCAGTGCACTCACTGGAGTCACTGTACTGCATCCCCAGTGGTGCCAGTGCACTCTCTGGACTCACTGCACTGCATCCCCAGTGGTGCCAGTGCACTCTCTGGACTAAGTGAACTGCATCCCCAATTGATCCAGTGCACTCTCTGGACTCACTTTACTGCATCACCAGTGGTGCCAGTGCACTCTCTGGAGTCACTGCAGTGCATCCCCAGTGGTCCCAGTGCACTCTGTGGACTCACTGTACTGCATCCCCAGTGGTGCCAGTGCACTCTCTGGACTCACCGCACTGCATCCAGAGTGGTGCCAGTGCACTCTCTGGACTCACTGCGCTGCATCCCCAGTAGTGCCAGTGCACTCTCTGGACTCACTGCACTGCATCCCCAGTGGTGCCAGTGCACTCTCTGTAGTCATTGCGCTGCATCCCCAGTGGTGCCAGGGCACTCTCTGGACTCACTGCACTGCATCCCCAGTGGTGCCAGTGCACTCTCTGGAGTCACTGCAGTGCTTCCCCAGTGGTGCCAGTGCACTCTCTGGACTCACTGCACTGCATCCCCAGTGGTGCCGGTGCACTCTCTACAGTCACTGCAGTGCATCTCCAGTGGTGCCAGTGCACTCTCTGGAGTCTCTGCAGTGCATCCCCAGTGGTGCCAGTGCACTCTATGGACTCACTGTACTGCGTCCCCAGTGGTGCCAGTGCACTCTCTGGACTCACTGCACTGCATCCCCAGTGGTGCCAGTGCACTCTCTGGACTCACTGCAGTACATCCCCAATGGTGCCAGTGTACTCTCTGCACTCACTGCAGTGCATCCCCAGTGGTGCCAGTGCACTCTCTGGACTCACTGCAGTGCATCCCCAGTGGTTCCAGTTCACTCTCTGGGGTCACTGTACTGCATCCACAGTGGTGCCAGTGCACTCTATGGACTTACTGCACTGCATCCCCAGTGGTGCCAGTGCACTCTGTGGACTCACTGTACTGCATCCCCAGTGGTGCCAGTGCACTCTCTGGACTCACTGCACTGCATCCCCAGTGGTGCCAGTGCACTCTCTGGAGGCATAGCAGTGCATCCCCAGTGGTGCCAGTGCACTCTCTGGACTCACTGTACTGCATCCCCAGTGGCACCACTGCACTCTCTGGACTCACCGCACTGCATCCAGAGTGGTGCCAGTGCACTCTCTGTACTCACAGCACTGCATCCCCAGTGGTGCCAGTGCACTCTCTGGACTCACAGCACTGCATCCCCAGTGGTGCCAGTGCACTCTCTGTAGTCATTGCGCTGCATCCCCAGTGGTGCCAGTGCAATCTCTGGACTCACTGCATTGCATCCCCAGTGGGGCCAGTGCACTCTCTGGACTCACTGTACTGCATCCCCAGTGGTGCCAGTGCACTCTCTGGACTCACTGCAGTGCATCCCCAGTGGTGCCAGTGCACTCTCTGGACTCACTGCAGTGCATCCCCAGTGGTGCCAGTGCACTCTCTGGACTCACTGCACTACATCCCCAGTGGTGCCAGTGCACTATCTGGACTCACTGCACTGCATCCCCAGTGGTGCCAGTGCACTCTCTGGACTCACTGCACTGCATCCCCAGTGGTGCCAGTGCACTCTCTGGAGTCTCTGCAGTGCATCCCCAATGGTGCCAGTGTACTCTCTGCACTCACTGCAGTGCATCCCCAGTGGTGCCAGTGCACTCTCTGGACTCACTGCACTGCATCCCCAGTGGTGCCAGTGCACTCTCTGGACTAACTGAACTGCATCCCCAATTGATCCAGTGCACTCTCTGGAGTCACTGCACTGCATCCCCAGTGGTGCCAGTGCACTCTCTGGAGTTACTGCAGTGCATCCCCAGGTGGTGCTAGTGCACTCTGTGGACTCACTGTACTGCATCCACAGTGGTGCCAGTGCACTCTCTGGACTCACCGCACTGCATCCAGAGTGGTGCCAGTGCACTCTCTGGACTCACTGCACTGCATCCCCAGTGGTGCCAGTGCACTCTCTGGACTCACTGCAGTGCATCCCCAGTGGTGCCAGTGCACTCTCTGGACTCACTGCTCTGCATCCGCAGTTGTGCCAGTGCACTCTCTGGACTCACTGCAGTGCAGCCCCAGTGGTGCCAGTGCACTCTCTGGACTCACTGCAGTGCATCCCCAGTGGTGCCAGTGCACTCTCTGCACTCACTGCACTGCATCCCTAGTGGTGCCAGTGCACTCTCTGGACTCACTCCACTGCATCCCCAGTGGTGCCAGTGCACTCTCTGGACTAACTGAACTGCATCCCCAATTGATCCAGTGCACTCTCTGGACTCACTGCACTGCATCCCCAGTGGTGCCAGTGCACTCTCTGGAGTCACTGCAGTGCATCCCCAGTGGTGCCAGTGCACTCTGTGGACTCACTGTACTGCATCCACAGTGGTGCCAGTGCACTCTCTGGACTCACCGCACTGCATCCAGAGTGGGGCCAGTGCACTCTCTGGACTCACTGCAGTGCATCCCCAGTGGTGCCAGTGCACTCTCTGGACTCACTGCACTGCATCCCCAGTGGTGCCAGTGCACTCTCTGGACTCACTGCACTGCATCCCCAGTGGTGCCAGTGCTCTCTCTGGACTCACTGCACTGCATCCCCAGTGCTGACAGTGCACTCTCTGGACTCACTGCACTGCATCACAAGTGGTGCCAGTGCACTCTCTGGACTCACTGCAGTGCATCCCCAGTGGTGCCAGTGCACTCTCTGGACTCACTGCACTGCATCCCCAATGGTGCCAGTGCACTCTCTAGAGTCACTGCAGTGCATCCCCAGTGGTGCCAGTGCACTCTCTGGACTCACTGCACTGCATCCCCAGTGGTGCCAGTGCACTCTCTGGACTCACCGCACTGCATCCCCAGTGGTGCTAGTGCACTCTCTGGACTCACTGCACTGCATCCCCAAGGTGCCAGTGCACTCTCTGGACTTACAGCACTGCATCCCCAGTGGTGCCAGTGCACTCTCTGGACTCACTGCGCTGAATCCCCAGTAGTGCCAGTGCACTCTGTGGACTCACTGTACTGCATCCCCAGTGGTGCTAGTGCACTCTCTGGACTCACTGCAGTACATCCCCAATGGTGCCAGTGTACTCTCTGCACTCACTGCAGTGCATCCCCAGTGGTGCCAGTGCACTCTCTGGACTCACTGCAGTGCATCCCCAGTGGTGCCAGTTCACTCTGTGGACTCACTGTACTGCATCCCCAGTGGTGCCAGTGCACTCTCTGGACTCACTGCAGTGCATCCCCAGTGGTGCCAGTGTACTATCTCGACTCACTGCACTGCATCCCCAGTGGTGCCAGTGCACTCTGTGGACTCACTGTACTGCATCCCCAGTGGTGCCAGTGCACTCTCTGGACTCACTGCAGTGCATCCCCAGTGGTGCCAGTGCACTCTCTGGACTCACTGCACAGCATCCCCAGTGGTGCCAGTGCACTCTCTGGACTCACTGCACTGCATCCCCAGTGGTGCCAGTGCACTCTCTGCACTCACAGCACTGCATCCCCAGTGGTGCCAGTGCACTCTCTGTAGTCATTGCGCTGCATCCCCAGTGGTACCAGTGCACTCTCTGGACTCACTGCACTGCATCCCCAGTGGGGCCAGTGCACTCTCAGGAGTCATTTCAGTGCATCCCCAGTGGTGCCAGTGCACTCTCTGGACTCACTGCAGTGCATCCCCAGTGGTGCCAATGCACTCTCTGGACTCACTGCACTGCATTCCCAAGGTGCCAGTGCACTCTCTGGACTCACTACACTGCATCCCCAGTGGTGCCAGTGCACTCTCTGGACTCACTGCAGTGCATCCCCAGTGGTGCCAGTGCACTCTCTGTAGTCATTGCGCTGCATCCCCAGTGGTACCAGTGCACTCTCTGGACTCACTGCACTGCATCCCCAGTGGTGCCAGTGCACTCTGTGGACTCACTGTACTGCATCCCCAGTGGTGCCAGTACACTCTCTGGACTCACTGCAGTGCATCCCCAGTGGTGCCAGTGCACTCTCTGGACTCACTGCACTGCATCACCAGTGGTGCCAGTGCACTCTGTGGACTCACAGCACTGCATCCCCAGTGGTGCCAGTGCACTCTCTGTAGTCATTGCGCTGCATCCCCAGTGGTACCAGTGCACTCTCTGGACTCACTGCACTGCATCCCCAGTGGGGCCAGTGCACTCTCAGGAGTCATTTCAGTGCATCCCCAGTGGTGCCAGTGCACTCTATAGACTCACTGCAGTGCATCCCCAGTGGTGCCAGTGCACTCTCTGGACTCACTGCAGTGCATCCCCAGTGGTGCCAATGCAATCTCTGGACTCACTGCACTGCATTCCCAAGGTGCCAGTGCACTCTCTGGACTCACTACACTGCATCCCCAGTGGTGCCAGTGCACTCTCTGGACTCACTGCAGTGCATCCCCAGTGGTGCCAGTGCACTCTCTGCAGTCATTGCGCTGCATCCCCAGTGGTACCAGTGCACTCTCTGGACTCACTGAACTGCATCCCCAGTGGGGCCAGTGCACTCTCAGGAGTCATTTCAGTGCATCCCCAGTGGTGCCAGTGCAGTCTATGGACTCACTGCAGTGCATCCCCAGTGGTGCCAGTGCACTCTCTGGACTCACTGCAGTGCATCCCCAGTGGTGCCAATGCACTCTATGGACTCACTGCACTGCATTCCCAAGGTGCCAGTGCACTCTCTGCACTCACTACACTGCATCCCCAGTGGTGCCAGTGCACTCTCTGGACTCACTGCAGTGCATCCCCAGTGGGGCCAGTGCACTCTCTGGACTCACAGCAGTGCAGTCCCAGTGGTGCCAGTGCACTCTCTGGACTCACTGCACTGCATCCCCAGTGGTGCCAGTGCACTCTCTGGACTCACTGCAGTGCATCCCCAGTGGTGCCAGTGCACTCTCTGGACTCACTGCACTGCATCACCAGTGGTGCCAGTGCACTCTCTGGAGTCTCTGCAGTGCATCCCCAGTGGTGCCAGTGCAGTCTGTGGACTCACTGTACTGCATCCCCAGTGGTGCCAGTGCACTCTCTGGACTCACTGCAGTACATCCCCAATGGTGCCAGTGTACTCTCTGCACTCACTGCAGTGCATCCCCAGTGGTGCCAGTGCACTCTCTGGACTCACTGCAGTGCATCCCCAGTGGTGCCAGTGCACTCTCTGGAGTCACTGTACTGCATCCCCAGTGGTGCCAGTGCACTCTCTGGACTCACTGCACTGCATCCCCAGTGGTGCCAGTGCACTCTGTGGACTCACTGCACTGCATCCCCAGTGGTGCCAGTGCACTCTCTGGACTCACTGTACTGCATCCACAGTGGTGCCAGTGCACTCTCTGGACTCACCGCACTGCATCACCAGTGGTGCCAGTGCACTCTCTAGAGTCACTGCAGTGCATCCCCAGTGGTGCCAGTGCACTCTCTGGACTCACTGCACTGCATCCCCAGTGGTGCCAGTGCACTCTCTGGACTCACTGCAGTGCATCCCCAGTGGTGCCAGTGCACTCTGTGGACTCACTGCACTGCATCCCCAGTGGTGCCAGTGCACTCTCTGGACTCACCGCACTGCATCCAAGTGGTGCCAGTGCACTCTCTGGACTCACTGCAGTCCATCCCCAGTGGTGCCAGTGCTCTCTCTGGACTCACTGCAGTGCATCCCCCGTGGTGCCAGTGCACTCTGTGGACTCACTGCACTGCATCCACAGTGGTGCCAGTGCACTCTCTGGACTCACTGCACTGTATCCCCAGTGGTGCCAGTGCACTCTCTGTAGTCATTGCGCTGCATCCCCAGTGGTACCAGTGCACTCTCTGGACTCACTGCACTGCATCCCCAGTGGTGCCAGTGCACTCTCTAGACTCACTGCAGTGCATCACCAGTGGTGCCAGTGCACTCTCTGCACTCACTGCACTGCATCCCCAGTGGTGCCAGTGCACTCTCTGGACTCACTGCAGTGCATCCCCAGTGGTGCCAGTGCACTCTCTGGACACACTGCACTGCATCCCCAGTGGTGCCAGTGCACTCTCTGGACTCACAGCAGTGCATCCCCAGTGGTGCCAGTGCACTCTCTGGACTCACTGCAGTGCATCCCCAGTGGTGCCAGTGCACTCTCTGGACTCACTGCAGTGCATCCCCAGTTGTGCCAGTGCACTCTCTGGACTCACTGCAGTGCATCCCCAGTGGTGCCAGTGCACTCTGTGGACTCACTGTACTGCATCCCCGGTGGTGCCAGTGCACTCTCTGGACTCACAGCACTGCATCCCCAGTGGTGCCAGTGCACTCTCTGGACTCACTGCAGTGCATCCCCAGTGGTGCCAGTTCACTCTCTGGAGTCACTGTACTGCATCCCCAGTGGTGCCAGTGCACTCTCTGTAGTCATTGCGCTGCATCCCCAGTGGTGCCAGTGCACTCTCTGGACTCACTGCACTGCATCCCCAGTGGTGCCAGTGCACTCTCTGGACTCACTGCAGTGCATCCCCAGTGGTGCCAGTGCACTCTCTGGACACACTGCACTGCATCCCCAGTGGTGCCAGTGCACTCTCTGGACTCACAGCAGTGCATCCCCAGTGGTGCCAGTGCACTCTCTGGACTCACTGCAGTGCATCCCCAGTGGTGCCAGTGCACTCTCTGGACTCACTGCAGTGCATCCCCAGTTGTGCCAGTGCACTCTCTGGAGTCTCTGCAGTGCATCCCCAGTGGTGCCAGTGCACTCTGTGGACTCACTGTACTGCATCCCCAGTGGTGCCAGTGCACTCTCTGGACTCACAGCACTGCATCCCCAGTGGTGCCAGTGCACTCTCTGGACTCACTGCAGTGCATCCCCAGTGGTGCCAGTTCACTCTCTGGAGTCACTGTACTGCATCCCCAGTGGTGCCAGTGCACTCTCTGGACTCACTGCACTGCATCCCCAGTGGTCCCAGTGCACTCTCTGGACTCACTGCAGTGCATCCCCAGTGGTGCCAGTGCACTCTCTGTAGTCATTGCGCTGCATCCCCAGTGGTGCCAGTGCACTCTCTGGACTCACTGCACTGCATCCCCAGTGGTGCCAGTGCACTCTCTGGACTCACTGCAGTGCATCCCCAGTGGTGCCAGTTCACTCTCTGGAGTCACTGTACTGCATCCCCAGTGGTGCCAGTGCACTCTCTGGACTCACTGCACTGCATCCCCAGTGGTGCCAGTGCACTCTCTGGACTCACTGCACTGCATCCCCAGTGGTCCCAGTGCACTCTCTGGACTCACTGCAGTGCATCCCCAGTGGTGCCAGTGCACTCTCTGTAGTCATTGCGCTGCATCCCCAGTGGTGCCAGTGCACTCTCTGGACTCACTGCACTGCATCCCCAGTGGTGCCAGTGCACTCTCTGGACTCACTGCAGTGCTCCCCAGTGGTGCCAGTGCACTCTCTGGACTCACTGCACTGCATCCCCATTGGTGCCGGTGCACTCTCTAGAGTCACTGCAGTGCATCCCCAGTGGTGCCAGTGCACTCTCTGGAGTCTCTGCAGTGCATCTCCAGTGGTGCCAGTGCACTCTCTGGACTCACTGCACTGCATCCCCAGTGGTGCCAGTGCACTCTGTGCACTCACTGTACTGCATCCCCAGTGGTGCCAGTGTACTCTCCGGACTCACTGCACTGCATCCCCAGTGGTGCCAGTGCACTCTCTGGACTCACTGCAGTACATCCCCAATGGTGCCAGTGCACTCTCTGGACTCACTGCAGTGCATCCCCAGTGGTGCCAGTGCACTCTCTGGACTCACTGCAGTGCATCCCCAGTGGTGCCAGTGCACTCTCTGGAGTCACTGCAGTGCATCCCCAGTGGTGCCAGTGCACTCTCTGGACTCACTGCACTGCATCCCCAGTGGTGCCAGTGCACTCTCAGGAGGCACTGCAGTGCATCCCCAGTGGTGCCAGTGCACTCTGTGGACTCACTGTACTGCATCCCCAGGGTGCCAGTGCACTCTCTGGACTCACCGCACTGCATCCAGAGTGGTGCCAGTGCACTCTCTGGACTCACCGCACTGCATCCCCAGTGGTGCCAGTGCACTCTCTGGACTCACTGCAGTGCTCCCCAGTGGTGCCAGTGCACTCTCTGGACTCACTGCACTGCATCCCCATTGGTGCCGGTGCACTCTCTAGAGTCACTGCAGTGCATCCCCAGTGGTGCCAGTGCACTCTCTGGAGTCTCTGCAGTGCATCTCCAGTGGTGCCAGTGCACTCTCTGGACTCACTGCACTGCATCCCCAGTAGTGCCAGTGCACTCTGTGCACTCACTGTACTGCATCCCCAGTGGTGCCAGTGTACTCTCCGGACTCACTGCACTGCATCCCCAGTGGTGCCAGTGCACTCTCTGGACTCACTGCAGTACATCCCCAATGGTGCCAGTGCACTCTCTGGACTCACTGCAGTGCATCCCCAGTGGTGCCAGTGCACTCTCTGGACTCACTGCAGTGCATCCCCAGTGGTGCCAGTGCACTCTCTGGAGTCACTGCAGTGCATCCCCAGTGGTGCCAGTGCACTCTCTGGACTCACTGCACTGCATCCCCAGTGGTGCCAGTGCACTCTCAGGAGGCACTGCAGTGCATCCCCAGTGGTGCCAGTGCACTCTGTGGACTCACTGTACTGCATCCCCAGGGTGCCAGTGCACTCTCTGGACTCACCGCACTGCATCCAGAGTGGTGCCAGTGCACTCTCTGGACTCACCGCACTGCATCCCCAGTGGTGCCAGTGCACTCTCTGGACTCACTGCAGTGCATCCCCAGTGGTGCCAGTGCACTCTCTGGACTCACTGCACTGCATCCCAAGTGGTGCCAGTGCACTCTCTGGACTCACGGCACTGCATCCCCAGTGGTGCCAGTGCACTCTCTGTAGTCATTGCGCTGCATTCCCAGTGGTGCCAGGGCACTCTCTGGACTCACTGCACTGCATCCCCAGTGGTGCCAGTGCACTCTCTGGAGTCACTGCAGTGCATCCCCAGTGGTGCCAGTGCACTCTGTGGACTCACTGTACTGCATCCCCAGTGGTGCCAGTGCACTCTCTGGACTCACCGCACTGCATCCAGAGTGGTGCCAGTGCACTCTCTGGACTCACTGCACTGCATTCCCAGTGGTGCCAGTGCACTCTCTGGACTCACTGCAGTGCATCCCCAGTGGTGCCAGTGCACTCTCTGGACTCACTGCAGTGCATCCCCAGTGGTGCCAGTGCACTCTCTGGACTCACTGCTCTGCATCCCCAGTGGTGCCAGTGCTCTCTCTGGACTCACTGCACTGCATCCCCAGTGGTGCCAGTGCACTCTCTGCACTCACTACACTGCATCCCCAGTGGTTCCAGTGCACTCTCTGGACTCACAGCAGTGCATCCCCAATGGTGCCAGTGCACTCTCTGGACTCACTGCACTGCATTCCCTGTGGTGCCAGTGCACTCTCTAGAGTCACTGCAGTGCATCCCCAGTGGTTCCATTGCACTCTCTGGACTCACTGCACTGCATCCCCAGATGTGCCAGTGTACTCTCTGGACTCACTGCACTGCATCCCCAGTGGTGCCAGTGCACTCTCTGGACTCACCGCACTGCATCCAGAGTGGTGCCAGTGCACTCTCCGGACTCACTGCAGTGCATCCCCAGTGGTGCCAGTGCACTCTCTGGACTAACTGAACTGAATCCCCAATTGATCCAGTGCACTCTCTGGACTCACTGCAGTGCATCCCCAGTGGTGCCAGTGCACTCTCTGGACTCACTGCAGTGCATCCCCAGTGGTGCCAGTGCACTCTCTGGACTCACAGCACCGCATCCCCAGTGGTGCCAGTGCACTATCTGGACTCACTGCACTGCATCCCCAGTGGTGCCAGTGCACTCTCTGGACTCACTGCACTGCATCCCCAGTGGTGCCAGTGCACTCTCTGGACTCACTGCACTGCATCACCAGTGGTGCCAGTGCACTCTGTGGACTCACTGTACTGCATCCCCAGTGGTGCCAGTGCACTCTCTGGACTCACTGCAGTACATCCCCAATGGTGCCAGTGTACTCTCTGCACTCACTGCAGTGCATCCCCAGTGGTGCCAGTGCACTCTCTGGACTCACTGCACTGCATCCCCAGTGGTGCCAGTGCACTCTCTGCACTCACTGCAGTGCAGCCCCAGTGGTGACAGTGCACTCTCTGGACTCAGTGCACTGCATCCCCAGTGGTGCCAGTGCACTCTCTGCACTCACTGCACTGCATCCCTAGTGGTGCCAGTGCACTCTCTGGACTCACTCCACTGCATCCCCAGTGGTGCCAGTGCACTCTCTGGACTAACTGAACTGCATCCCCAATTGATCCAGTGCACTCTCTGGACTCACTGCACTGCATCCCCAGTGGTGCCAGTGCACTCTCTGGAGTCACTGCAGTGCATCCCCAGTGGTGCCAGTGCACTCTGTGGACTCACTGTACTGCATCCACAGTGGTGCCAGTGCACTCTCTGGACTCACCGCACTGCATCCAGAGTGGGGCCAGTGCACTCTCTGGAGTCACTGCAGTGCTTCCCCAGTGGTGCCAGTGCACTCTCTAGAGTCACTGCACTGCATCCCCAGTGGTGCCAGTGCACTCTCTGGACTCACTGCACTGCATCCCCAGTGGTGCCAGTGCACTCTCTGGACTCACTGCACTGCATCCCCAGTGGTGCCAGTGCACTCTCTGTAGTCATTGCGCTGCATCCCCAGTGGTTCCAGGGCACTCTGTGGACTCACAGCACTGCATCCCCAGTGGTGCCAGTGCACTCTCTGGAGTCACTGCAGTGCTTCCCCAGTGGTGCCAGTGCACTCTCTGGACTCACTGCACTGCATCCCCAGTGGTGCCGGTGCACTCTCTACAGTCACTGCAGTGCATCCCCAGTGGTGCCAGTGCACTCTCTGGAGTCTCTGCAGTGCATCCCCAGTGGTGCCAGTGCACTCTCTGGACTCACTGCACTGCATCACCAGTGGTGCCAGTGCACTCTGTGGACTCACTGTACTGCATGCCCAGTGGTGCCAGTGCACTCTCAGGACTCACTGCAGTGCATCCCCAGTGGTGCCAGTTCACTCTCTGGAGTCACTGTACTGCATCCCCAGTGGTGCCATTGCACTCTCTGGAGTCACTGCACTGCATCCCCAGTGGTGCCAGTGCACTCTCTGGACTCACTGCACTGCATCCCCAGTGGTGCCAGTGCCCTCTCTGGAGTCTCTGCAGTGCATCCCCAGTGGTGCCAGTGCACTCTGTGGACTCACTGTACTGCATCCCCAGTGGTGCCAGTGCACTCTCTGGACTCACCGCACTGCATCCCCAGTGGTGCCAGTGCACTCTCTGGACTCACCGCACTGCATCCCCAGTGGTGCCAGTGCACTCTCTGGACTCACTGCAGTGCATCCCCAGTGGTGCCAGTGCACTCTCTGGACTCACTGCACTGCATCCCAAGTGGTGCCAGTGCACTCTCTGGACTCACAGCACTGCATCCCCAGTGGTGCCAGTGCACTCTCTGTAGTCATTGCGCTGCATCCCCAGTGGTGCCAGTGCAATCTCTGGACTCACTGCACTGCATCCCCAGTGGGGCCAGTGCACTCTCTGGACTCACTGCACTGCATCCCCAGTGGTGCCAGTGCACTCTATGGACTCACTGCAGTGCATCCCCAGTGGTGCCAGTGCACTCTCTGGACTCACTGCAGTGCATCCCCAGTGGTGCCAATTCACTCTCTGGACTCACTGCACTGCATCCCCAAGGTGCAAGTGCACTCTCTGGACTCACTACACTGCATCCCCAGTGGTGCCAGTGCACTCTCTGCACTCACTGCAGTGCATCCCCAGTGGTGCCAGTGCACTCTCTGGACTCACTGCACTACATCCCCAGTGGTGCCAGTGCACTCTCTGGACTCACTGCACTGCATCACCAGTGGTGCCAGTGCACTCTCTGGAGTCACTGCACTGCATCCCCAGTGGTTCCAGTGCACCCTCTGGACTCACTGCACTGCATCCCCAGAGGTGCCAGTGCACTCTCTGGACTCACTGCACTACATCCCCAGTGGTGCCAGTGCACTCTCTGGAGTCTCTGCAGTGCATCCCCAGTGGTGCCAGTGCACTCTGTGGACTCACTGTACTGCATCCCCAGTGGTGCCAGTGCACTCTCTGGACTCACTGCAGTACATCCCCAATGGTGCCAGTGTACTCTCTGCACTCACTGCAGTGCATCCCCATTGGGGCCACTGCACTCTCTGGAGTAACTGCACTGCATCCCCAAGGTGCCAGTGCACTCTCTGCACTCACTACACTGCATCCCCAGTGGTGCCAGTGCACTCTCTGGACTCACTGCAGTGCATCCCCAGTGGTGCCAGTGCACTCTCTGGACTCACAGCAGTGCATTCCCAGTGGTGCCAGTGCACTCTCTGGACTCACTGCACTGCATCCACAGTGGTGCCAGTGCACTATCTGGACTCACTGCACTGCATCCCCAGTGCTGACAGTGCACTCTCTGGACTCACTGCACTGCATCCCCAGTGGTGTTAGTGCACTCTCTAGACTCACTGCAGTGCATCCCCAGTGGTGCCAGTGCACTCTCTGGACTCACTGCACTGCATCCCCAGTGGTGCCAGTGCACTCTCTGGAGTCTCTGCACTGCATCCCCAGTGGTGCCAGTGTACTCTGTGGACTCACTGTACTGCATCCCCAGTGGTGCCAGTGCACTCTCTGGACTCACTGCAGTACATCCCCAATGGTGCCAGTGTACTCTCTGCACTCACTGCACTGCATCCCCAGTGGTGCCAGTGCACTCTCTGGAGTCACTGTACTGCATCCCCAGTGGTGCCAGTGCACTCTCTGGACTCACTGCAGTGCATCCCCAGTGGTGCCAGTTCACTCTCTGGAGTCACTGTACTGCATCCCCAGTGGTGCCAGTGCACTCTCTGGACTCACTGCACTGCATCCCCAGTGGTGCCAGTGCACTCTATGGACTCACTGTACTGCATCCACAGTGGTACCAGTGCACTCTCTGGACTCACCGCACTGCATCCAGAGCGGTGCCAGTGCACTCTCTAGAGTCACTGCAGTGCATCCCCAGTGGTGCCAGTGCACTCTCTGGACTCACTGCACTGCATCACCAGTGGTGCCAGTGCACTCTCTGGAGTCACTGCAGTGCATCCCCAGTGGTGCCAGTGCACTCTGTGGACTCACTGCAGTGCATCCCCAGTGGTGCCAGTGCACTCTCTGGACTCACCGCACTGCATCCAGAGTGGTGCCAGTGCACTCTCTGGACTCACTGCAGTGCATCCCCAGTGGTGCCAGGGCACTCTCTGGACTCACTGCAGTGCATCCCCAGTGGTGCCAGTGCACTCTCTGGACTCACTGCACTGCATCCCCAGTGGTGCCAGTGCACTCTCTGGACTCACTGCACTGCATCCCCAGTTGTGCCAGTGCACTCTATGTAGTCATTGCGCTGCATCCCCAGTGGTGCCAGTGCACTCTCTGGACTCACTGCATTGCATCCCCAGCGGTGCCAGTGCACTCTCTGGACTCACTGCAGTGCATCCCCAGTGGTGCCAGTGCAATCTCTGGACTCACAGCACTGCATCCCCAGTGGTGCCAGTGCACTCACTGGAGTCACTGTACTGCATCCCCAGTGGTGCCAGTGCACTCTCTGGACTCACTTCACTGCATCCCCAGTGGAGCCAGTGCACTCTCTGGACTAAGTGAACTGCATCCCCAATTGATCCAGTGCACTCTCTGGACTCACTGCACTGCATCACCAGTGGTGCCAGTGCACTCTCTGGAGTCACTGCAGTGCATCCCCAGTGGTCCCAGTGCACTCTGTGGACTCACTGTACTGCATCCACACTGGTGCCAGTGCACTCTCTGGACTCACCGCACTGCATCCAGAGTGGTGCCAGTGCACTCTCTGGACTCACTGCACTGCATCCCCAGTGGTGCCAATGCACTCTCTGGACTCACTGCAGTGCATCCCCAGTGATGCCAGTGCACTCTATGGACTCACTGCACTGCATCCCCAGTGGTGTCAGTGCACTCTCTGGACTCACTGCAGTGCATCCCCAGTGGTGCCAATGCACTCTCTGGACTCACTGCACTGCATCCCCAGTGGTGCCAGTGCACTCTCTGGACTCACTGCACTGCATCCCCAGTGGTGCCAGTGCACTCTCTAGAGTCACTGCAGTGCATCCCCAGTGGTGCCAGTGCACTCTCTGGACTCACAGCACTGCATCCCCAGTGGTGACATTGCACTCTCTGGACTCACTGCAGTACATCCCCAATGGTGCCAGTGTACTCTCTGCACTCACTGCAGTGCATCCCCAGTGGTGCCAGTGCACTCTCTGGACTCACGGCAGTGCATCCCCAGTGGTGCCAGTGCACTCACTGGAGTCACTGTACTGCATCCCCAGTGGTGCCAGTGCACTCTCTGGACTCACTGCACTGCATCCCCAGAGGTGCCAGTGCACTCTCTGGACTAAGTGAACTGCATCCCCAATTGATCCAGTGCACTCTCTGGACAACCTGCACTGCATCAACAGTGGTGCCAGTGCACTCTCTGGCGTCACTGCAGTGCATCCCCAGTGGTGCCAGTGCACTCTGTGGACTCACTGTACTGCATCCCCAGTGGTGCCAGTGCACTCTCTGGACTCACCGCACTGCATCCAGAGTGGTGCCAGTGCACTCTCTGGACTCACTGCGCTGCATCCCCAGTAGTGCCAGTGCACTCTCTGGACTCACTGCACTGCATCCCCAGTGGTGCCAGTGCACTCTCTGGACTAACTGAACTGCATCCCCAATTGATCCAGTGCACTCTCTGGAGTCACTGCACTGCATCACCAGTGGTGCCAGTGCACTCTCTGGAGTTACTGCAGTGCATCTCCAGTGGTGCCAGTGCACTCTGTGGACTCACTGTACTGCATCCCCAGTGGTGCCAGTGCACTCTCTGGACTCACCGCACTGCATCCAGAGTGGTGCCAGTGCACTCTCTGGACTCACTGCACTGCATCCCCAGTGGTGCCAGTGCACTCTCTGGACTCACAGCAGTGCATCCCCAGTGGTGCCAGTGCACTCTCTGGACTCACTGCTCTGCATCCCCAGTGGTGCCAGTGCACTCTCTGGACTCACTGCAGTGCAGCCCCAGTGGTGCCAGTGCACTCTCTGGACTCAGTGCACTGCATCCCCAGTGGTGCCAGTGCACTCTCTGCACTCACTGCACTGCATCCCTAGTGGTGCCAGTGCACTCTCTGGACTCACTCCACTGCATCCCCAGTGGTGCCAGTGCACTCTCTGGACTAACTGAACTGCATCCCCAATTGATCCAGTGCACTCTCTGGACTCACTGCACTGCATCCCCAGTGGTGCCAGTGCACTCTCTGGAGTCACTGCAGTGCATCCCCAGTGGTGCCAGTGCACTCTGTGGTCTCACTGTACTGCATCCACAGTGGTGCCAGTGCACTCTCTGGACTCACCGCACTGCATCCAGAGTGGTGCCAGTGCACTCTCTGGACTCACTGCACTGCATCCCCAGTGGTGCCAGTGCACTCTCTGGACTCACTGCACTGCATCCCCAGTGGTGCCAGTGCACTCTCTGGACTCACTGCAGTGCATCCCCAGTGGTGCCAGTGCTCTCTCTGGACTCACTGCACTGCATCCCCAGTGCTGACAGTGCACTCTCTGGACTCACTGCACTGCATCACCAGTGGTGCCAGTGCACTCTCTGGACTCACTGCAGTGCATCCCCAGTAGTGCCAGTGCACTCTCTGGACTCACTGCTCTGCATCCCCAGTGGTGCCAGTGCACTCTCTGGAGTCACTGCAGTGCTTCCCCAGTGGTGCCAGTGCACTCTCTGGACTCACT
The DNA here is from genome assembly GCF_964211835.1 of Anser anser. Lineage (NCBI taxonomy): Eukaryota > Metazoa > Chordata > Aves > Anseriformes > Anatidae > Anser > Anser anser. The sequence continues at coordinate 1,000,567 of NC_139732.1, read as the reverse complement.
GCTCTGCATCCCCAGTGGTGCCAGTGCACTCTCTGGAGTCACGGCAGTGCATCCCCAGTGGTGCCAGTGCACTCACTGGAGTCACTGTACTGCATCCCCAGTGGTGCCAGTGCACTCTCTGGACTCACTGCACTGCATCCCCAGAGGTGCCAGTGCACTCTCTGGACTAAGTGAACTGCATCCCCAATTGATCCAGTGCACTCTCTGGACAACCTGCACTGCATCAACAGTGGTGCCAGTGCACTCTCTGGCGTCACTGCAGTGCATCCCCAGTGGTGCCAGTGCACTCTGTGGACTCACTGTACTGCATCCCCAGTGGTGCCAGTGCACTCTCTGGACTCACCGCACTGCATCCAGAGTGGTGCCAGTGCACTCTCTGGACTCACTGCGCTGCATCCCCAGTAGTGCCAGTGCACTCTCTGGACTCACTGCACTGCATCCCCAGTGGTGCCAGTGCACTCTCTGGACTAACTGAACTGCATCCCCAATTGATCCAGTGCACTCTCTGGAGTCACTGCACTGCATCACCAGTGGTGCCAGTGCACTCTCTGGAGTTACTGCAGTGCATCTCCAGTGGTGCCAGTGCACTCTGTGGACTCACTGTACTGCATCCCCAGTGGTGCCAGTGCACTCTCTGGACTCACCGCACTGCATCCAGAGTGGTGCCAGTGCACTCTCTGGACTCACTGCACTGCATCCCCAGTGGTGCCAGTGCACTCTCTGGACTCACAGCAGTGCATCCCCAGTGGTGCCAGTGCACTCTCTGGACTCACTGCTCTGCATCCCCAGTGGTGCCAGTGCACTCTCTGGACTCACTGCAGTGCAGCCCCAGTGGTGCCAGTGCACTCTCTGGACTCAGTGCACTGCATCCCCAGTGGTGCCAGTGCACTCTCTGCACTCACTGCACTGCATCCCTAGTGGTGCCAGTGCACTCTCTGGACTCACTCCACTGCATCCCCAGTGGTGCCAGTGCACTCTCTGGACTAACTGAACTGCATCCCCAATTGATCCAGTGCACTCTCTGGACTCACTGCACTGCATCCCCAGTGGTGCCAGTGCACTCTCTGGAGTCACTGCAGTGCATCCCCAGTGGTGCCAGTGCACTCTGTGGTCTCACTGTACTGCATCCACAGTGGTGCCAGTGCACTCTCTGGACTCACCGCACTGCATCCAGAGTGGTGCCAGTGCACTCTCTGGACTCACTGCACTGCATCCCCAGTGGTGCCAGTGCACTCTCTGGACTCACTGCACTGCATCCCCAGTGGTGCCAGTGCACTCTCTGGACTCACTGCAGTGCATCCCCAGTGGTGCCAGTGCTCTCTCTGGACTCACTGCACTGCATCCCCAGTGCTGACAGTGCACTCTCTGGACTCACTGCACTGCATCACCAGTGGTGCCAGTGCACTCTCTGGACTCACTGCAGTGCATCCCCAGTAGTGCCAGTGCACTCTCTGGACTCACTGCTCTGCATCCCCAGTGGTGCCAGTGCACTCTCTGGAGTCACTGCAGTGCTTCCCCAGTGGTGCCAGTGCACTCTCTGGACTCACTGCTCTGCATCCCCAGTGGTGCCAGTGCACTCTCTGGAGTCACTGCAGTGCTTCCCCAGTGGTGCCAGTGCACTCTCTAGAGTCACTGCAGTGCATCCCCAGTGGTGCCAGTGCACTCTCTGGACTCACTGCACTGCATCCCCAGTGGTGCCAGTGCACTCTCTGGACTCACTGCACTGCATCCCCAGTGGTGCCAGTGCACTCTCTGGACTCACTGCAGTGCATCCCCAGTGGTGCCAGTGCACTCTCTGGACTTACAGAACTGCATCCCCATTTGGTGCCAATGCACTCTCTGGACTCACTGCGCTGCATCCCCAGTGGTGCCAGTGCACTCTCTGGACTCACTGCAGTGCATCCCCAGTGGTTCCAGTGCACTCTCTGTAGTCATTGCGCTGCATCCCCAGTGGTGCCAGGGCACTCTGTGGACTCACAGCACTGCATCCCCAGTGGTGCCAGTGCACTCTCTGGAGTCACTGCAGTGCTTCCCCAGTGGTGCCAGTGCACTCTCTGGAGTCTCTGCACTGCATCCCCAGTGGTGCCAGTGCACTCTCTGGACTCACTGCACTGCATCCCCAGTGGTGCCAGTGCACTCTGTGGACTCACTGTACTGCATCCCCAGTGGTGCCAGTGCACTCTCTGGACTCACTGCACTGCATCCCCAGTGGTGCCAGTGCACTCTCTGGACTCACTGCAGTACATCCCCAATGGTGCCAGTGTACTCTCTGCACTCACTGCAGTGCATACCCAGTGGTGCCAGTGCACTCTCTGGACTCACTGCAGTGCATCCCCAGTGGTGCCAGTGCACTCTCAGGACTCACTGCAGTGCATCCCCAGTGGTGCCAGTTCACTCTCTTTAGTCACTGTACTGCATCCACAGTGGTGCCATTGCACTCTCTGGAGTCACTGCACTGCATCCCCAGTGGTGCCAGTGCACTCTCTGGACTCACTGCACTGCATCCCCAGTGGTGCCAGTGCACTCTCTGGACTCACTGCAGTGCATCCCCAGTGGTGCCAGTGCACTCTGTGGACTCACTGTACTGCATCCCCAGGGTGCCAGTGCACTCTCTGGACTCACCGCACTGCATCCAGAGTGGTGCCAGTGCACTCTCTGGACTCACCGCACTGCATCCCCAGTGGTGCCAGTGCACTCTCTGGACTCACTGCAGTGCATCCCCAGTGGTGCCAGTGCACTCTCTGGACTCACTGCACTGCATCCCCAGTGGTGCCAGTGCACTCTGTGGACTCACAGCACTGCATCCCCAGTGGTGCCAGTGCACTCTCTGTAGTCATTGCGCTGCATCCCCAGTGGTGCCAGTGCAATCTCAGGACTCACTGCACTGCATCCCCAGTGGGGCCAGTGCACTCTCTGGAGTCACTGCACTGCATCCCCAGTGGTGCCATTACGCTCTATGGACTCACTGCAGTGCATCCCCAGTGGTGCCAGTGCACTCTCTGGACTCACTGCAGTGCATCCCCAGTGGTGCCAATTCACTCTCTGGACTCACTGCACTGCATCCCCAAGGTGCAAGTGCACTCTCTGGACTCACTACACTGCATCCCCAGTTGTGCCAGTGCACTCTCTGCACTCACTGCAGTGCATCCCCAGTGGTGCCAGTGCACTCTCTGGACTCACTGCACTACATCCCCAGTGGTGCCAGTGCACTCTCTGGACTCACTGCACTGCATCACCAGTGGTGCCAGTGCACTCTCTGGAGTCACTGCACTGCATCCCCAGTGGTGCCAGTGCACTCTCTGGACTCACTGCACTGCATCCCCAGAGGTGCCAGTGCACTCTCTGGACTCACTGCACTACATCCCCAGTGGTGCCAGTGCACTCTCTGGAGTCTCTGCAGTGCATCCCCAGTGGTGCCAGTGCACTCTGTGGACTCACTGTACTGCATCCCCAGTGGTGCCAGTGCACTCTCTGGACTCACTGCAGTACATCCCCAATGGTGCCAGTGTACTCTCTGCACTCACTGCAGTGCATCCCCATTGGGGCCAGTGCACTCTCTGGACTCACTGCACTGCATCCCCAAGGTGCCAGTGCACTCTCTGTACTCACTACACTGCATCCCCAGTGGTGCCAGTGCACTCTCTGGACTCACTGCAGTACATCCCCAGTGGTGCCAGTGCACTCTCTGGACTCACAGCAGTGCATTCCCAGTGGTGCCAGTGCACTCTCTGGACTCACTGCACTGCATCCACAGTGGTGCCAGTGCACTATCTGGACTCACTGCACTGCATCCCCAGTGCTGACAGTGTACTCTCTGGACTCACTGCACTGCATCCCCAGTGGTGTTAGTGCACTCTCTACACTCACTGCAGTGCATCCCCAGTGGTGCCAGTGCACTCTCTGGACTCACTGCACTGCATCCCCAGTGGTGCCAGTGCACTCTCTGGAGTCTCTGCAGTGCATCCCCAGTGGTGCCAGTGCACTCTGTGGACTCACTGTACTGCATCCCCAGTGGTGCCAGTGCACTCTCTGGACTCACTGCAGTACATCCCCAATGGTGCCAGTGTACTCTCTGCACTCACTACACTACATCCCCAGTGGTGCCAGTGCACTCTCTGGAGTCACTGTACTGCATCCCCAGTGGTGCCAGTGCACTCTCTGGACTCACTGCAGTGCATCCCCAGTGGTGCCAGTTCACTCTCTGGAGTCACTGTACTGCATCCCCAGTGGTGCCAGTGCACTCTCTGGACTCACTGCACTGCATCCCCAGTGGTGCCAGTGCACTCTCTGGACTCACTGCACTGCATCCCCAGTGGTGCCAGTGCACTCTGTGGACTCACTGTACTGCATCCACAGTGGTACCAGTGCACTCTCTGGACTCACCGCACTGCATCCAGAGTGGTGCCAGTGCACTCTCTAGAGTCACTGCAGTGCATCCCCAGTGGTGCCAGTGCACTCTCTGGACTCACTCCACTGCATCCCCAGTGGTGCCAGTGCACTCTCTGGACTAACTGAACTGCATCCCCAATTGATCCAGTGCAATCTCTGGACTCACTGCACTGCATCCCCAGTGGTGCCAGTGCACTCTCTGGACTCACTGCACTGCATCCCCAGTTGTGCCAGTGCACTCTATGTAGTCATTGCGCTGCATCCCCAGTGGTGCCAGTGCACTCTCTGGACTCACTGCATTGCATCCCCAGCGGTGCCATTGCACTCTCTGGACTCACTGCAGTGCATCCCCAGTGCTGCCAGTGCACTCTCTGGACTCACAGCACTGCATCCCCAGTGGTGCCAGTGCACTCTCTGGAGTCACTGCACTGCATCCCCAGTGGTGCCAGTGCACTCTCTGGACTCACTGCACTGCATCCCCAGTGGTGCCAGTGCACTCTCTGGACTCACTGCACTGCATCCCCAGTGGTGCCAGTGCACTCTCTGGAGTCTCTGCAGTGCATCCCCAGTGGTGCCAGTGCACTCTATGGACTCACTGTACTGCATCCCCAGTGGTGCCAGTGCACTCTCTGGACTCACTGCACTGCATCCCCAGTGGTGCCATTGCACTCTCTGGACTCACTGCAGTACATCCCCAATGGTGCCAGTGTACTCTCTGCACTCACTACAGTGCATCCCCAGTGGTGCCAGTGCACTCTCTGGACTCACTGCAGTCCATCCCCAGTGGTGCCAGTGCACTCTCTGGAGTCACTGTACTGCATCCCCAGTGGTGCCAGTGCACTCTCTGGACTCACTGCACTGCATCCCCAGTGGTGCCAGTGCACTCTCTGGACTAACTGAACTGCATCCCCAATTGATCCAGTGCACTCTCTGGACTCACTGCACTGCATCACCAGTGGTGCCAGTGCACTCTCTGGAGTCACTGCAGTGCATCCCCACTGGTCCCAGTGCACTCTGTGGACTCACTGTACTGCATCCACAGTGGTGCCAGTGCACTCTCTGGACTCACCGCACTGCATCCATCGTGGTGCCAGTGCACTCTCTGGACTCACTGCACTGCATTCCCAGTGGTGCCAGTGCACTCTCTGGACTCACTGCACTGCATCCCCAGTGGTGCCAGTGCACTCTCTGGACTCACTGCAGTGCATCCCCAGTGATGCCAGTGCACTCTATGGACTCACTGCACTGCATCCCCAGTGGTGTCAGTGCACTCTCTGGACTCACTGCAGTGCATCCCCAGTGGTGCCAATGCACTCTCTGGACTCACTGCACTGCATCCCCAGTGGTGCCAGTGCACTCTCTGGACTCACTGCACTGCATCCCCAGTGGTGCCAGTGCACTCTCTGGACTAACTGAACTGCATCCCCAATTGATCCAGTGCACTCTCTGGACTAACTGCACTGCATCACCAGTGGTGCCAGTGCACTCTCTGGAGTCACTGCAGTGCATCCCCAGTGGTCCCAGTGCACTCTGTGGACTCACTTGACTGCATCCACAGTGGTGCCAGTGCACTCTCTGGACTCACCGCACTGCATCCATCGTGGTGCCAGTGCACTCTCTGGACTCACTGCACTGCATTCCCAGTGGTGCCAGTGCACTCTCTGGACTCACTGCACTGCATCCCCAGTGGTGCCAGTGCACTCTCTGGACTCACTGCAGTGCATCCCCAGTGATGCCAGTGCACTCTATGGACTCACTGCACTGCATCCCCAGTGGTGTCAGTGCACTCTCTGGACTCACTGCAGTGCATCCCCAGTGGTGCCAATGCACTCTCTGGACTCACTGCACTGCATCCCCAGTGGTGCCAGTGCACTCTCTGGACTCACCGCACTGCATCCCCAGTGGTGCCAGTGCACTCTCTAGAGTCACTGCAGTGCATCCCCAGTGGTGCCAGTGCACTCTCTGGACTCACAGCACTGCATCCCCAGTGGTGCCATTGCACTCTCTGGACTCACTGCAGTACATCCCCAATGGTGCCAGTGTACTCTCTGCACTCACTGCAGTGCATCCCCAGTGGTGCCAGTGCACTCTCTGGACTCACGGCAGTGCATCCCCAGTGGTGCCAGTGCACTCACTGGAGTCACTGTACTGCATCCCCAGTGGTGCCAGTGCACTCTCTGGACTCACTGCACTGCATCCCCAGTGGTGCCAGTGCACTCTCTGGACTAAGTGAACTGCATCCCCAATTGATCCAGTGCACTCTCTGGACTCACTTCACTGCATCACCAGTGGTGCCAGTGCACTCTCTGGAGTCACTGCAGTGCATCCCCAGTGGTCCCAGTGCACTCTGTGGACTCACTGTACTGCATCCCCAGTGGTGCCAGTGCACTCTCTGGACTCACCGCACTGCATCCAGAGTGGTGCCAGTGCACTCTCTGGACTCACTGCGCTGCATCCCCAGTAGTGCCAGTGCACTCTCTGGACTCACTGCACTGCATCCCCAGTGGTGCCAGTGCACTCTCTGTAGTCATTGCGCTGCATCCCCAGTGGTGCCAGGGCACTCTCTGGACTCACTGCACTGCATCCCCAGTGGTGCCAGTGCACTCTCTGGAGTCACTGCAGTGCTTCCCCAGTGGTGCCAGTGCACTCGCGGGACTCACTGCACTGCATCCCCAGTGGTGCCGGTGCACTCTCTAGAGTCACTGCAGTGCATCTCCAGTGGTGCCAGTGCACTCTCTGGAGTCTCTGCAGTGCATCCCCAGTGGTGCCAGTGCACGCTATGGACTCACTGCAGTGCATCCCCAGTGGTGCCAGTGCACTCTCTGGACTCACTGCAGTGCATCCCCAATGGTGCCAGTGTACTCTCTGCACTCACTGCAGTGCATCCCCAGTGGTGCCAGTGCACTCTCTGGACTCACTGCACTGCATCCCCAGTGGTGCCACTGCACTCTCTGGAGTCACTGTACTGCATCCACAGTGGTGCCAGTGCACTCTATGGACTTACTGCACTGCATCCCCAGTGGTGCCAATGCACTCTGTGGACTCACTGTACTGCATCCCCAGTGGTGCCAGTGCACTCTCTGGACTCACTGCACTGCATCCCCAGTGGTGCCAGTGCACTCTCTGGAGGCATAGCAGTGCATCCCCAGTGGTGCCAGTGCACTCTCTGGACTCACTGTACTGCATCCCCAGTGGCACCAGTGCACTCTCTGGACTCACCGCACTGCATCCAGAGTGGTGCCAGTGCACTCTCTGTACTCACTGCACTGCATCCCCAGTGGTGCCAGTGCACTCTCTGGACTCACAGCACTGCATCCCCAGTGGTGCCAGTGCACTCTCTGGACTAACTGAACTGCATCCCCAATTGATCCAGTGCACTCTCTGGAGTCACTGCAGTGCATCCCCAGTGGTGCCAGTGCACTCTCTGGAGTTATGCAGTGCATCCCCAGTGGTGCCAGTGCACTCTGTGGAAGCACTGTACTGCATCCACAGTGGTGCCAGTGCACTCTCTGGACTCACCGCACTGCATCCAGAGTGGTGCCAGTGCACTCTCTGGACTCACTGCACTGCATCCCCAGTGGTGCCAGTGCACTCTCTGGACTCACTGCAGTGCATCCCCAGTGGTGCCAGTGCACTCTCTGGACTCACTGCTCTGCATCCCCAGTGGTGCCAGTGCACTCTCTGGACTCACTGCAGTGCAGATCCAGTGGTGCCAGTGCACTCTCTGGACTCACTGCACTGCATCCCCAGTGGTGCCAGTGCACTCTCTGCACTCACTGCACTGCATCCCTAGTGGTGCCAGTGCACTCTCTGGACTCACTGCACTGCATCCCCAGTGGTGCCAGTGCACTCTCTGGACTCACTGCACTGCATCCCCAGTGGTGCCAGTGCACTCTCTGGACTCACTGCACTGCATCCCCAGTGGTGCCAGTGCACTCTCTGGACTCACTGCAGTGCATCCCCAGTGGTGCCAGTGCACTCTCTGGACTCACTGCACTGCATCCCCAGTGGTGCCAGTGCACTCTCTGGACTCACTGCACTGCATCCCCAGTGGTGCCAGTGCACTCTCTGGACTCACTGCAGTGCATCCCCAGTGGTGCCAGTGCACTCTCTGGACTCACTGCAGTGCATCCCCAGTGGTGCCAGTTCACTCTCTGGACTCACTGTACTGCATCCCCAGTGGTGCCAGTGCACTCTCTGGACTCACTGCAGTGCATCCCCAGTGGTGCCAGTGCACTCTCTGGACTCACTGCACTGCATCCCCAGTGGTGCCAGTGCACTCTCTAGAGTCACTGCAGTGAATCCCCAGTGGTGCCAGTGCACTCTCTGGACTCACTGCACTGCATCCCCAGTGGTGCCAGTGCACTCTCTGGACTCCCTGCAGTGCATCCCCAGTGGTGCCAGTGCACTCTCTGGACTCACGGCACTGCATCCCCAGTGGTGCCAGTGCACTCTCTGGACTCACAGCACTGCATCCCCAGTGGTGCCAGTGCACTCTCTGTAGTCATTGCGCTGCATCCCCAGTGGTACCAGTGCACTCTCTGGACTCACTGCACTGCATCCCCAGTGGGGCCAGTGCACTCTCAGGAGTCATTTCAGTGCATGCCCAGTGGTGCCAGTGCACTCTATGGACTCACTGCAGTGCATCCCCAGTGGTGCCAGTGCACTCTCTGGACTCACTGCAGTGCATCCCCAGTGGTGCCAATGCACTCTCTGGACTCACTGCACTGCATTCCCAAGGTGCCAGTGCACTCTCTGGACTCACTACACTGCATCCCCAGTGGTGCCAGTGCACTCTCTGGACTCACTGCAGTGCATCCCCAGTGGTGCCAGTGCACTCTCTGGACTCACAGCACTGCATCCCCAGTGGTGCCAGTGCACTCTCTGTAGTCATTGCGCTGCATCCCCAGTGGTACCAGTGCACTCTCTGGACTCACTGCACTGCATCCCCAGTGGGGCCAGTGCACTCTATGTAGTCATTGCGCTGCATCCCCAGTGGTGCCAGTGCACTCTATGGACTCACTGCAGTGCATCCCCAGTGGTGCCAGTGCACTCTCTGGACTCACTGCAGTGCATCCCCAGTGGTGCCAATGCACTCTCTGCACTCACTGCACTGCATTCCCAAGGTGCCAGTGCACTCTCTGCACTCACTACACTGCATCCCCAGTGGTGCCAGTGCACTCTCTGGACTCACTGCAGTGCATCCCCAGTGGTGCCAGTGCACTCTCTGGACTCACAGCAGTGCATTCGCAGTGGTGCCAGTGCACTCTCTGGACTCACTGCACTGCATCCCCAGTGGTGCCAGTGCACTCTCTGGACTCACTGCACTGCATCCCCAGTGGTGCCAGTGCACTCTCTGGAGTCTCTGCAGTGCATCCCCAGTGGTGCCAGTGCACTCTGTGGACTCACTGTACTGCATCCCCAGTGGTGCCATTGCACTCTCTGGACTCACTGCAGTACATCCCCAATGGTGCCAGTGTACTCTCTGCACTCACTGCAGTGCATCCCCAGTGGTGCCAGTGCACTCTCTGGACTCACTGCAGTGCATCGCCCGTGGTGCCAGTGCACTCTCTGGACTCACTGCACTGCATCCCCAGTGGTGCCAGTGCACTCTGTGAACTCACTGTACTGCATCCCCAGTGGTGCCAGTGCACTCTCTGGACTCACTGCAGTGCATCCCCAGTGGTGCCAGTGCACTCTCTGGACTCACTGCACTGCATCCCCAGTGGTGCCAGTGCACTCTCTGCACTCACAGCACTGCATCCCCAGTGGTGCCAGTGCACTCTCTGGACTCACTGCACTGCATCCCCAGTGGGGCCAGTGCACTCTCAGGAGTCATTTCAGTGCATCCCCAGTGGTGCCACTGCACTCTATGGACTCACTGCAGTGCATCCCCAGTGGTGCCAGTGCACTCTCTGTACTCACTGCAGTGCATCCCCAGTGGTGCCAGTGCACTCTCTGGACTCACAGCACTGCATCCCCAGTGGTGCCAGTGCACTCTCTGTAGTCATTGCGCTGCATCCCCAGTGGTACCAGTGCACTCTCTGGACTCACTGCACTGCATCCCCAGTGGTGCCAGTGCACTCTCTGGACTCACTGTACTGCATCCCCAGTGGTGCCAGTACACTCTCTGGACTCACTGCAGTGCATCCCCAGTGGTGCCAGTGCACTCTCTGGACTCACTGCACTGCATCACCAGTGGTGCCAGTGCACTCTGTGGACTCACAGCACTGCATCCCCAGTGGTGCCAGTGCACTCTCTGGAGTCTCTGCAGTGCATCACCAGTGGTGCCAGTGCACTCTGTGGACTCACTGTACTGCATCCCCAGTGGTGCCAGTGCACTCTCTGGACTCACTGCAGTACATCCCCAATGGTGCCAGTGTACTCTCTGCACTCACTGCAGTGCATCCCCAGTGGTGCCAGTGCACTCTCCGGACTCACTGCAGTGCATCCCCAGTGGTGCCAGTTCACTCTCTGGAGTCACTGTACTGCATCCCCAGTGGTGCCAGTGCACTCTCTGGACTCACTGCACTGCATCCCCAGTGGTGCCAGTGCACTCTCTGGACTCACTGCAGTGCATCCCCAGTGGTGCCAGTTCACTCTCTGGAGTCACTGTACTGCATCCCCAGTGGTGCCAGTGCACTCTCTGGACTCACTGCACTGCATCACCAGTGGTGCCAGAGCACTCTCTGGACTCACTGCACTGCATCCCCAGTGGTGCCAGTGCACTCTCTGGACTCAGTGCACTGCATCCAGAGTGGTGCCAGTGCACTCTCTGGACTCACTGCAGTCCATCCCCAGTGGTGCCAGTGCACTCTCTGGACTCACAGCAGTGCATCCCCAGTGGTGCCAGTGCACTCTCTGGACTCACTGCAGTGCATCCCCAGTGGTGCCAGTGCACTCTCTGGACTCACTGCACTGCATCCCCAGTTGTGCCAGTGCACTCTCTGGAGTCTCTGCAGTGCATCCCCAGTGGTGCCAGTGCACTCTGTGGACTCACTGTACTGCATCCCCAGTGGTGCCAGTGCACTCTCTGGACTCACAGCACTGCATCCCCAGTGGTGCCATTGCACTCTCTGGACTCACTGCAGTACATCCCCAATTGTGCCAGTGTACTCTCTGCACTCACTGCAGTGCATCCCCAGTGGTGCCAGTGCACTCTCTGGACTCACTGCAGTTCATCCCCAGTGGTGCCAGTTCACTCTCTGGAGTCACTGTACTGCATCCCCAGTGGTGCCAGTGCACTCTCTGGACTCACTGCACTGCATTCCCAGTGGTGCCAGTGCACTCTCTGGACTCACTGCACTGCATCCCCAGTGGCCCAGTGCACTCTGTGGACTCACTGTACTGCATCCACAGTGGTGCCAGTGCACTCTCTGGACTCACCGCACTGCATACAGAGTGGTGCCAGTGCACTCTCTGGACTCACTGCACTGCATTCCCAGTGGTGCCAGTGCACTCTCTGGACTCACTGCAGTGCATCCCCAGTGGTGCCAGTGCACTCTCTGTAGTCATTGCGCTGCATCCCCAGTGGTGCCAGGGCACTCTGTGGACTCACTGCACTGCATCCCCAGTGGTGCCAGTGCACTCTCTGGACTCACTGCAGTGCTCCCCAGTGGTGCCAGTGCACTCTCTGGACTCACTGCACTGCATCCCCATTGGTGCCGGTACACTCTCTAGAGTCACTGCAGTGCATCCCCAGTGGTGCCAGTGCACTCTCTGGAGTCTCTGCAGTGCATCTCCAGTGGTGCCAGTGCACTCTCTGGACTCACTGCACTGCATCCCCAGTGGTGCCACTGCACTCTCCGGACTCACTGCAGTGCATCCCCAGTGGTGCCAGTGCACTCTCTGGACTCACTGCAGTGCATCCCCAATGGTGCCAGTGCACTCTCTGGACTCACTGCAGTGCATCCCCAGTGGTGCCAGTGCACTCTCTGGACTCACTGCAGTGCATCCCCAGTGGTGCCAGTTCACTCTCTGGAGTCACTGCAGTGCATCCCCAGTGGTGCCAGTGCACTCTCTGGACTCACTGCAGTGCATCCCCAGTGGTGCCAGTGCACTCTCTGGAGTCACTGCACTGCATCCCCAGTGGTGCCAGTGCACTCTCTGGACTCACTGCACTGCATCCCCAGTGGTGCCAGTGCACTCTCTGGAGGCACTGCAGTGCATCCCCAGTGGTGCCAGTGCACTCTGTGGACTCACTGTACTGCATCCCCAGGGTGCCAGTGCACTCTCTGGACTCACCGCACTGCATCCCCAGTGGTGCCAGTGCACTCTCTGGACTCACCGCACTGCATCCAGAGTGGTGCCAGTGCACTCTCCGGACTCACTGCAGTGCATCCCCAGTGGTGCCAGTGCACTCTCTGGACTAACTGAACTGAATCCCCAATTGATCCACTGCACTCTCTGGACTCACTGCACTGCATCCCCAGTGGTGCCAGTGCACTCTCTGGACTCACTGTACTGGATCCCCAGTGGTGCCAGTGCACTCTCTGGACTCACAGCACTGCATCCCCAGTGGTGCCATTGCACTCTCTGGACTCACTGCAGTACATCCCCAATTGTGCCAGTGTACTCTCTGCACTCACTGCAGTGCATCCCCAGTGGTGCCAGTGCACTCTCTGGACTCACTGCAGTGCATCCCCAGTGGTGCCAGTTCACTCTCTGGAGTCACTGTACTGCATCCCCAGTGGTGCCAGTGCACTCTCTGGACTCACTGCACTGCATTCCCAGTGGTGCCAGTGCACTCTCTGGACTCACTGCACTGCATCCCCAGTGGTCCCAGTGCACTCTGTGGACTCACTGTACTGCATCCACAGTGGTGCCAGTGCACTCTCTGGACTCACCGCACTGCATACAGAGTGGTGCCAGTGCACTCTCTGGACTCACTGCAGTGCATCCCCAGTGGTGCCAGTGCACTCTCTGGACTCACTGCAGTGCATCCCCAGTGGTGCCAGTGCACTCTCTGTAGTCATTGCGCTGCATCCCCAGTGGTGCCAGGGCACTCTGTGGACTCACTGCACTGCATCCCCAGTGGTGTCAGTGCACTCTCTGGACTCACTGCACTCCATCCCCATTGGTGCCGGTGCACTCTCTAGAGTCACTGCAGTACATCCCCAGTGGTGCCAGTGCACTCTCTGGAGTCTCTGCAGTGCATCTCCAGTGGTGCCAGTGCACTCTCTGGACTCACTGCACTGCATCCCCAGTGGTGCCAGTGCACTCTCTGGACTCACTGTACTGCATCCCCAGTGGTGCCACTGCACTCTCCGGACTCACTGCAGTGCATCCCCAGTGGTGCCAGTGCACTCTCTGGACTCACTGCAGTACATCCCCAATGGTGCCAGTGCACTCTCTGGACTCACTGCAGTGCATCCCCAGTGGTGCCAGTGCACTCTCTGGACTCACTGCAGTGCATCCCCAGTGGTGCCAGTTCACTCTCTGGAGTCACTGCAGTGCATCCCCAGTGGTGCCAGTGCACTCTCTGGACTCACTGCAGTGCATCCCCAGTGGTGCCAGTGCACTCTCTCGAGTCACTGTACTGCATCCCCAGTGGTGCCAGTGCACTCTCTGGACTCACTGCACTGCATCCCCAGTGGTGCCAGACCACTCTCTGGAGTCACTGCAGTGCATCCCCAGTGGTGCCAGTGCACTCTGTGGACTCACTGCACTGCATCCCCAGTGGTGCCAGTGCACTCTCTGGACTCAGTGCACTGCATCCAGAGTGGTGCCAGTGCACTCTCTGGACTCACTGCAGTCCATCCCCAGTGGTGCCAGTGCACTCTCTGGACTCACTGCAGTGCATTACCCGTGGTGCCAGTGCACTCTCTGGACTCACAGCAGTGCATCCCCAGTGGTGCCAGTGCACTCTCTGGACTCACTGCAGTGCATCCCCAGTGGTGCCAGTGCACTCTCTGGACTCACTGCACTGCATCCCCAGTTGTGCCAGTGCACTCTCTGGAGTCTCTGCAGTGCATCCCCAGTGGTGCCAGTGCACTCTGTGGACTCACTGTACTGCATCCCCAGTGGTGCCAGTGCACTCTCTGGACTCACAGCACTGCATCCCCAGTGGTGCCATTGCACTCTCTGGACTCACTGCAGTACATCCCCAATTGTGCCAGTGTACTCTCTGCACTCACTGCAGTGCATCCCCAGTGGTGCCAGTGCACTCTCTGGACTCACTGCAGTTCATCCCCAGTGGTGCCAGTTCACTCTCTGGAGTCACTGTACTGCATCCCCAGTGGTGCCAGTGCACTCTCTGGACTCACTGCACTGCATTCCCAGTGGTGCCAGTGCACTCTCTGGACTCACTGCACTGCATCCCCAGTGGTCCCAGTGCACTCTGTGGACTCACTGTACTGCATCCACAGTGGTGCCAGTGCACTCTCTGGACTCACCGCACTGCATACAGAGTGGTGCCAGTGCACTCTCTGGACTCACTGCACTGCATTCCCAGTGGTGCCAGTGCACTCTCTGGACTCACTGCAGTGCATCCCCAGTGGTGCCAGTGCACTCTCTGTAGTCATTGCGCTGCATCCCCAGTGGTGCCAGGGCACTCTGTGGACTCACTGCACTGCATCCCCAGTGGTGCCAGTGCACTCTCTGGACTCACTGCAGTGCTCCCCAGTGGTGCCAGTGCACTCTCTGGACTCACTGCACTGCATCCCCATTGGTGCCGGTACACTCTCTAGAGTCACTGCAGTGCATCCCCAGTGGTGCCAGTGCACTCTCTGGAGTCTCTGCAGTGCATCTCCAGTGGTGCCAGTGCACTCTCTGGACTCACTGCACTGCATCCCCAGTGGTGCCACTGCACTCTCCGGACTCACTGCAGTGCATCCCCAGTGGTGCCAGTGCACTCTCTGGACTCACTGCAGTGCATCCCCAATGGTGCCAGTGCACTCTCTGGACTCACTGCAGTGCATCCCCAGTGGTGCCAGTGCACTCTCTGGACTCACTGCAGTGCATCCCCAGTGGTGCCAGTTCACTCTCTGGAGTCACTGCAGTGCATCCCCAGTGGTGCCAGTGCACTCTCTGGACTCACTGCAGTGCATCCCCAGTGGTGCCAGTGCACTCTCTGGAGTCACTGCACTGCATCCCCAGTGGTGCCAGTGCACTCTCTGGACTCACTGCACTGCATCCCCAGTGGTGCCAGTGCACTCTCTGGAGGCACTGCAGTGCATCCCCAGTGGTGCCAGTGCACTCTCTGGACTCACTGTACTGCATCCCCAGGGTGCCAGTGCACTCTCTGGACTCACCGCACTGCATCCAGAGTGGTGCCAGTGCACTCTCCGGACTCACTGCAGTGCATCCCCAGTGGTGCCAGTGCACTCTCTGGACTAACTGAACTGAATCCCCAATTGATCCACTGCACTCTCTGGACTCACTGCACTGCATCCCCAGTGGTGCCAGTGCACTCTCTGGACTCGCTGTACTGGATCCCCAGTGGTGCCAGTGCACTCTCTGGACTCACAGCACTGCATCCCCAGTGGTGCCATTGCACTCTCTGGACTCACTGCAGTACATCCCCAATTGTGCCAGTGTACTCTCTGCACTCACTGCAGTGCATTCCCAGTGGTGCCAGTGCACTCTCTGGACTCACTGCAGTGCATCCCCAGTGGTGCCAGTTCACTCTCTGGAGTCACTGTACTGCATCCCCAGTGGTGCCAGTGCACTCTCTGGACTCACTGCACTGCATTCCCAGTGGTGCCAGTGCACTCTCTGGACTCACTGCACTGCATCCCCAGTGGTCCCAGTGCACTCTGTGAACTCACTGTACTGCATCCACAGTGGTGCCAGTGCACTCTCTGGACTCACCGCACTGCATACAGAGTGGTGCCAGTGCACTCTCTGGACTCACTGCAGTGCATCCCCAGTGGTGCCAGTGCACTCTCTGGACTCACTGCAGTGCATCCCCAGTGGTGCCAGTGCACTCTCTGTAGTCATTGCGCTGCATCCCCAGTGGTGCCAGGGCACTCTGTGGACTCACTGCACTGCATCCCCAGTGGTGTCAGTGCACTCTCTGGACTCACTGCACTCCATCCCCATTGGTGCCGGTGCACTCTCTAGAGTCACTGCAGTGCATCCCCAGTGGTGCCAGTGCACTCTCTGGAGTCTCTGCAGTGCATCTCCAGTGGTGCCAGTGCACTCTCGGGACTCACTGCACTGCATCCCCAGTGGTGCCAGTGCACTCTGTGGACTCACTGTACTGCATCCCCAGTGGGGCCACTGCACTCTCCGGACTCACTGCAGTGCATCCCCAGTGGTGCCAGTGCACTCTCTGGAGTCTCTGCAGTGCATCCCCAGTGGTGCCAGTGCACTCTCTGGACTCACTGCAGTGCATCCCCAGTGGTGCCAGTGCACTCTCTGGACTCACTGCAGTGCATCCCCAGTGGTGCCAGTTCACTCTCTGGAGTCACTGCAGTGCATCCCCAGTGGTGCCAGTGCACTCTCTGGACTCACTGCAGTGCATCCCCAGTGGTGCCAGTGCACTCTCTCGAGTCACTGCACTGCATCCCCAGTGGTGCCAGTGCACTCTACGGACTCACTGCACTGCATCCCCAGTGGTGCCAGTGCACTCTCTGGAGGCACTGCAGTGCATTCCCAGTGGTGCCAGTGCACTCTGTGGACTCACTGTACTACATCCCCAGGGTGCCAGTGCACTCTCTGGACTCACCGCACTGCATCCAGAGTGGTGCCAGTGCACTCTCTGGACTCACCGCACTGCATCTAGAGTGGTGCCAGTGCACTCTCCGGACTCACTGCAGTGCATCCCCAGTGGTGCCAGTGCACTCTCTGGACTAACTGAACTGAATCCCCAATTGATCCAGTGCACTCTCTGGACTCACTGCAGTGCATCCCCAGTGGTGCCAGTGCACTCTCTGGACTCACTGCACTGCATCCCCAGTGGTGCCAGTGCACTTTCTGGACTCACAGCACTGCATCCCCAGTGGTGCCAGTGCACTCTCTGTAGTCATTGCGCTGCATCCCCAGTGGTACCAGTGCACTCTCTGGACTCACTGCACTGCATCCCCAGTGGGGCCAGTGCACTCTCAGGAGTCATTTCAGTGCATCCCCAGTGGTGCTAGTGCACTCTATGGACTCACTGCACTGCATCCCCAGTGGTGCCAGTGCACTCTCTGGACTCACTGCAGTGCATGCCCAGTGGTGCCAATGCACTCTCTGGACTCACTACACTGCATCCCCAAGGTGCCAGTGCACTCTCTGCACTCACTACACTGCATCCCCAGTGGTGCCAGTGCACTCTCTGGACTCACTGCACTGCATCCCCAGTGGTGCCAGTGCACTCTCTGGACTCACTGCACTGCATCCCCAGTGGTGCCAGTGCACTCTCTGGACTCACTGCACTGCATCCCCAGTGGTGCCAATGCACTCTCTAGAGTCACTGCAGTGCATCCCCAGTGGTGCCAGTGCACTCTCTGAACTCACTGCACTGCATCACCAGTGGTGCCAGTGCACTCTCTGGACTCACTGCACTGCATCCCCAGTGGTGCCAGTGCACTCTCTGGACTCACTGCAGTGCATCCCCAGTGGTGCCAGTGCACTCTCTGGACTTACAGCACTGCATCCCCATTTGGTGCCAGTGCACTCTCTGGACTCACTGCGCTGCATCCCCAGTGGTGCCAGTGCACTCTCTGGACTCACTGCACTGCATCCCCAGTGGTGCCAGTGCACTATCTGGACTCACTGCAGTGCATCCCCAGTGGTGCCAATGCACTCTCTGGACTCACTGCACTGCATCCCCAAGGTGCCAGTGCACTCTCTGCACTCACTACACTGCATCCCCAGTGGTGCCAGTGCAATCTCTGGACTCACTGCACTGCATCCCCAGTGGTGCCAGTGCACTCTCTGCACTCACTGCAGTGCATCCCCAGTGGTGCCAGTGCACTCTCTGGACTCACTGCACTACATCCCCAGTGGTGCCAGTGCACTATCTGGACTCACTGCACTGCATCCCCAGTGCTGACAGTGCACTCTCTGGACTCACTGCACTGCATCCCCAGTGGTGCCAGTGCACTCTCTGGACTCACTGCACTGCATCCCCAGAGGTGCCAGTGCACTCTGTGGACTCACTGCACTACATCCCCAGTGGTGCCAGTGCACTCTCTGGAGTCTCTACAGTGCATCCCCAGTGGTGCCAGTGCACTCTGTGGACTCACTGTACTGCATCCCCAGTGGTGCCAGTGCACTCTCTGGACTCACTGCAGTACATCCCCAATGGTGCCAGTGTACTCTCTGCACTCACTGCAGTGCATCCCCAGTGGTGCCAGTGCACTCTCTGGACTCACTGCAGTGCATCCCCAGTAGTGCCAGTGCACTCTCTGGACTAACTGAACTGCATCCCCAATTGATCCGGTGCACTCTCTGGAGTCACTGCACTGCATCCCCAGTGGTGCCAGTGCACTCTCTGGAGTCACTGTACTGCATCCCCAGTGGTGCCAGTGCACTCTGTGGACTCACTGTACTGCATCCACAGTGGTGCCAGTGCACTCTCTGGACTCACCGCACTGCATCCCGAGTGGTGCCAGTGCACTCTCTGGACTCACTGCACTGCATTCCCAGTGGTGCCAGTGCACTCTCTGGACTCACTGCAGTGCATCCCCAGTGGTGCCAGTGCACTCTCTGGACTCACTGCAGCGCATCCCCAGTGGTGCCAGTGCACTCTCTGGACTCACTGCTCTGCATCCCCAGTGGTGCCAGTGCTCTCTCTGGACTCACTGCACTGCATCCCCAGTGGTGCCAGTGCACTCTCTGGACTCACTGCACTGCATCCCCAGTGGTGCCAGTGCACTCTCTGGACTCACTGCAGTGCATCCCGAGTGGTGCCAGTGCACTCTCTGGACTCACTGCACTGCATCCCCTGTGGTGCCAGTGCACTCTCTGGACTCACTGCACTGCATCCCCAGTGGGGCCAGTGCACTCTCAGGAGTCATTTCAGTGCATCCCCAGTGGTGCTAGTGCACTCTATGGACTCACTGCACTGCATCCCCAGATGTGCCAGTGCACTCTCTGGACTCACTGCAGTGCATCCCCAGTGGTGCCAATGCACTCTCTGGACTCACTGCACTGCATCCCCAAGGTGCCAGTGCACTCTCTGCACTCACTACACTGCATCCCCAGTGGTGCCAGTGCACTCTCTGGACTCACTGCACTGCATCCCCAGTGGTGCCAGTGCACTCTCTGGACTCACTGCAGTGCATTCCCAGTGGTGCCAGTGCACTCTCTGGACTCACTGCACTGCATCCCCAGTGGTGCCAGTGCACTATCTGGACTCAATGCACTGCATCCCCAGTGGTGCCAGTGCACTCTCTGGACTCACTGCACTGCATCCCCAGTGGTGCCAGTGCACTCTCTGGACTCACTGCAGTGCATCCCCAGTGGTGCCAGTGCACTCTCTGGACTCATTGCACTGCATCCCCAGTGGTGCCAGTGCACTCTCTGGAGTCTCTGCAGTGCATCCCCAGTGGTGCCAGTGCACTCTGTGGACTCACTGTACTGCATCCCCAGTGGTGCCAGTGCACTCTCTGGACTCACTGCAGTACATCCCCAATGGTGCCAGTGCACTCTCTGCACTCACTGCAGTGCATCCCCAGTGGTGCCAGTGCACTCTCTGGACTCACTGCAGTGCTTCCCCAGTGGTGCCAGTTCACTCTCTGGAGTCACTGTACTGCATCCCCAGTGGTGCCAGTGCACTCTCTGGACTCACTGCACTGCATCCCCAGTGGTGCCAGTGCACTCTCTGGACTCACTGCACTGCATCCCCAGTGGTGCCAGTGCACTCTGTGGACTCACTGTACTGCATCCCCAGTGGTGCCAGTGCACTCTCTGGACTCACCGCACTGCATCCAGAGTGGTGCCAGTGCACTCTCTAGAGTCACTGCAGTGCATCCCCAGTGGTGCCAGTGCACTCTCTGGACTCACTGCACTGCATCACCAGTGGTGCCAGTGCACTCTCTGGAGTCACTGCAGTGCATCCCCAGTGGTGCCAGTGCACTCTGTGGACTCACTGCACTGCATCCCCAGTGGTGCCAGTGCACTCTCTGGACTCACCGCACTGCATCCAGAGTGGTGGCAGTGCACTCTCTGGACTCACTGCAGTGCATCCCCCGTGGTGCCAGTGCACTCTCTGGAGTCACTGCACTGCATCCCCAGTGGTGCCAGTGCACTCTCTGGACTCACTGCACTGCATCCCCAGTGGGGCCAGTGCACTCTATGTAGTCATTGCGCTGCATACCCAGTGGTGCCAGTGCACTCTCTGGACTCACTGCACTGCATCCCCAGTGGTGCCAGTGCACTCTCTGGACTCACTGCAGTGCATCACCAGTGGTGCCAGTGCACTCTCTGCACTCACTGCACTGCATCCCCAGTGGTGCCAGTGCACTCTCTGGACTCACTGCAGTGCATCCCCCGTGGTGCCAGTGCACTCTCTGGACTCACTGCACTGCATCCCCAGTGGTGCCAGTGCACTCTCTGGACTCACAGCAGTGCATCCCCAGTGGTGCCAGTGCACTCTCTGGACTCACTGCAGTGCATCCCCAGTGGTGCTAGTGCACTCTCTGGACTCACTGCACTGCATCCCCAGTGGTGCCAGTGCACTCTCTGGAGTCTCTGCAGTGCATCTCCAGTGGTGACAGTGCACTCTGTGGACTCACTGTATTGCATCCCCAGTGGTGCCAGTGCACTCTCTGGACTCACAGCACTGCATCCCCAGTGGTGCCATTGCACTCTCTGGACTCACTGCAGTACATCCCCAATTGTGCCAGTGTACTCTCTGCACTCACTGCAGTGCATCCCCAGTGGTGCCAGTGCACTCTCTGGACTCACTGCAGTGCATCCCCAGTGGTGCCAGTGCACTCGCTGGAGTCTCTGCAGTGCATCCCCAGTGGTGCCAGTGCACTCTCTGGAGTCTCTGCAGTGCATCTCCAGTGGTGTCAGTGCACTCTCTGGACTCACTGCACTGCATCCCCAGTGGTGCCAGTGCACTCTCTGGACTAACTGAACTCCATCCCCAATTGATCCAGTGCACTCTCTGGACTCACTGCACTGCATCCCCAGTGGTGCCAGTGCACTCTCTGGAGTCACTGCAGTGCATCCCCAGTGGTCCCAGTGCACTCTGTGGACTCACTGTACTGCATCCACAGTGGTGCCAGTGCACTCTCTGGACTCACCGCACTGCATCCAGAGTGGTGCCAGTGCACTCTCTGGACTCACTGCACTGCATTCCCAGTGGTGCCAGTGCACTCTCTGGACTCACTGCAGTGCATCCCCAGTGGTGCCAGTGCACTCTCTGGACTCACTGCACTGCATCCCCAGTGGGGCCAGTACTCTCTCTGGACTCACAGCACTGCATCCCCAGTGGTGCCAGTGCACTCTCTGGACTCACTGCACTGCATCACCAGTGGTGCCAGTGCACTCTCTGGACTCACTGCAGTGCATCCCCAGAGGTGCCAGTGCACTCTCTGGACTCACTGCACTGCATCACCAGTGGTGCCAGTGCACTCTCTGGAGTCACTGCACTGCATCCCCAGTGGTGCCAGTGCACTCTCTGGACTCACTGCACTGCATCCCCAGTGGTGCCAGTGCACTCTCTGGACTTACAGCACTGCATCCCCATTGGTGCCAGTGCACTCTCTGGACTCACTGCGCTGCATCCACAGTGGTGCCAGTGCACTCTCTGGACTCACTGCACTGCATCCCCAGTGGTGCCAGTGCACTCTCTGTAGTCATTGGGCTGCATCCCCAGTGGTGTCAGGGCACTCTCTGGACTCACTGCACTGCATCCCCAGTGCTGACAGTGCACTCTCTGGACTCACTGCACTGCATCCCCAGTGGTGCCAGTGCACTCTCTGGACTCACTGCACTGCATCCCCCGAGGTGCCAGTGCACTCTGTGGACTCACTGCACTACATCCCCAGTGGTGCCAGTGCACTCTCTGGAGTCTCTACAGTGCATCCCCAGTGGTGCCAGTGCACTCTGTGGACTCACTGTACTGCATCCCCAGTGGTGCCACTGCACTCTCTGGACTCACTGCAGTACATCCCCAATGGTGCCAGTGTACTCTCTGTACTCACTGCAGTGCATCCCCAGTGGTGCCAGTGCACTCTCTGGACTCACTGCAGTGCATCCCCAGTAGTGCCAGTGCACTCTCTGGACTAACTGAACTGCATCCCCAATTGATCCGGTGCACTCTCTGGAGTCACTGCACTGCATCCCCAGTGGTGCCAGTGCACTCTCTGGAGTCACTGCAGTGCATCCCCAGTGGTGCCAGTGCACTCTGTGGACTCACTGTACTGCATCCACAGTGGTGCCAGTGCACTCTCTGGACTCACCGCACTGCATCCCGAGTGGTGCCAGTGCACTCTCTGGACTCACTGCACTGCATTCCCAGTGGTGCCAGTGCACTCTCTGGACTCACTGCAGTGCATCCCCAGTGGTGCCAGTGCACTCTCTGGACTCACTGCAGCGCATCCCCAGTGGTGCCAGTGCACTCTCTGGACTCACTGCTCTGCATCCCCAGTGGTGCCAGTGCTCTCTCTGGACTCACTGCACTGCATCCCCAGTGGTGCCAGTGCACTCTCTGGACTCACTGCACTGCATCCCCAGTGGTGCCAGTGCACTCTCTGGACTCACTGCAGTGCATCCCGAGTGGTGCCAGTGCACTCTCTGGACTCACTGCACTGCATCCCCTGTGGTGCCAGTGCACTCTCTGGACTCACTGCACTGCATCCCCAGTGGGGCCAGTGCACTCTCAGGAGTCATTTCAGTGCATCCCCAGTGGTGCTAGTGCACTCTATGGACTCACTGCACTGCATCCCCAGATGTGCCAGTGCACTCTCTGGACTCACTGCAGTGCATCCCCAGTGGTGCCAATGCACTCTCTGGACTCACTGCACTGCATCCCCAAGGTGCCAGTGCACTCTCTGGACTCACTGCAGTGCATCCCCAGTAGTGCCAGTGCACTCTCTGGACTAACTGAACTGCATCCCCAATTGATCCGGTGCACTCTCTGGACTCACTGCACTGCATCCCCAGTGGTGCCAGTGCACTCTCTGGAGTCACTGCAGTGCATCCCCAGTGGTGCCAGTGCACTCTGTGGACTCACTGTACTGCATCCACAGTGGTGCCAGTGCACTCTCTGGACTCACCGCACTGCATCCCGAGTGGTGCCAGTGCACTCTCTGGACTCACTGCACTGCATTCCCAGTGGTGCCAGTGCACTCTCTGGACTCACTGCAGTGCATCCCCAGTGGTGCCAGTGCACTCTCTGGACTCACTGCAGCGCATCCCCAGTGGTGCCAGTGCACTCTCTGGACTCACTGCTCTGCATCCCCAGTGGTGCCAGTGCTCTCTCTGGACTCACTGCACTGCATCCCCAGTGGTGCCAGTGCACTCTCTGGACTCACTGCACTGCATCCCCAGTGGTGCCAGTGCACTCTCTGGACTCACTGCAGTGCATCCCGAGTGGTGCCAGTGCACTCTCTGGACTCACTGCACTGCATCCCCTGTGGTGCCAGTGCACTCTCTGGACTCACTGCACTGCATCCCCAGTGGGGCCAGTGCACTCTCAGGAGTCATTTCAGTGCATCCCCAGTGGTGCTAGTGCACTCTATGGACTCACTGCACTGCATCCCCAAATGTGCCAGTGCACTCTCTGGAGTCTCTGCAGTGCATCCCCAGTGGTGCCAATGCACTCTCTGGACTCACTGCACTGCATCCCCAAGGTGCCAGTGCACTCTCTGCACTCATTACACTGCATCCCCAGTGGTGCCAGTGCACTCTCTGGACTCACTGCACTGCATCCCCAGTGGTGCCAGTGCACTCTCTGGACTCACTGCAGTGCATTCCCAGTGGTGCCAGTGCACTCTCTGGACTCACTGCACTGCATCCCCAGTGGTGCCAGTGCACTATCTGGACTCAATGCACTGCATCCCCAGTGGTGCCAGTGCACTCTCTGGACTCACTGCACTGCATCCCCAGTGGTGCCAGTGCACTCTCTGGACTCACTGCAGTGCATCCCCAGTGGTGCCAGTGCACTCTCTGGACTCATTGCACTGCATCCCCAGTGGTGCCAGTGCACTCTCTGGAGTCTCTGCAGTGCATCCCCAGTGGTGCCAGTGCACTCTGTGGACTCACTGTACTGCATCCCCAGTGGTGCCAGTGCACTCTCTGGACTCACTGCAGTACATCCCCAATGGTGCCAGTGCACTCTCTGCACTCACTGCAGTGCATCCCCAGTGGTGCCAGTGCACTCTCTGGACTCACTGCAGTGCTTCCCCAGTGGTGCCAGTTCACTCTCTGGAGTCACTGTACTGCATCCCCAGTGGTGCCAGTGCACTCTCTGGACTCACTGCACTGCATCCCCAGTGGTGCCAGTGCACTCTCTGGACTCACTGCACTGCATCCCCAGTGGTGCCAGTGCACTCTATGGACTCACTGCACTGCATCCCCTGTGGTGCCAGTGCACTCTCTGGACTCACCGCACTGCATCCAGAGTGGTGCCAGTGCACTCTCTAGAGTCACTGCAGTGCATCCCCAGTGGTGCCAGTGCACTCTCTGGACTCACTGCACTGCATCACCAGTGGTGCCAGTGCACTCTCTGGAGTCACTGCACTGCATCCCCAGTGGTGCCAGTGCACTCTGTGGACTCACTGCACTGCATCCCCAGTGGTGCCAGTGCACTCTCTGGACTCACCGCACTGCATCCAGAGTGGTGGCAGTGCACTCTCTGGACTCACTGCAGTGCATCCCCCGTGGTGCCAGTGCACTCTCTGGAGTCACTGCACTGCATCCCCAGTGGTGCCAGTGCACTCTCTGGACTCACTGCACTGCATCCCCAGTGGGGCCAGTGCACTCTATGTAGTCATTGCGCTGCATACCCAGTGGTGCCAGTGCACTCTCTGGACTCACTGCACTGCATCCCCAGTGGTGCCAGTGCACTCTCTGGACTCACTGCAGTGCATCACCAGTGGTGCCAGTGCACTCTCTGCACTCACTGCACTGCATCCCCAGTGGTGCCAGTGCACTCTCTGGACTCACTGCAGTGCATCCCCAGTGGTGCCAGTGCACTCTCTGGACTCACTGCACTGCATCCCCAGTGGTGCCAGTGCACTCTCTGGACTCACAGCAGTGCATCCCCAGTGGTGCCAGTGCACTCTCTGGACTCACTGCAGTGCATCCCCAGTGGTGCTAGTGCACTCTCTGGACTCACTGCACTGCATCCCCAGTGGTGCCAGTGCACTCTCTGGAGTCTCTGCAGTGCATCTCCAGTGGTGACAGTGCACTCTGTGGACTCACTGTACTGCATCCCCAGTGGTGCCAGTGCACTCTCTGGACTCACAGCACTGCATCCCCAGTGGTGCCAGTGCACTCTCTGGACTCACTGCAGTGCATTCCCAGTGGTGCCAGTGCACTCTCTGGAGTCTCTGCAGTGCATCCCCAGTGGTGCCAGTGCACTCTCTGGAGTCTCTGCAGTGCATCTCCAGTGGTGCCAGTGCACTCTCTGGACTCACTGCACTGCATCCCCAGTGGTGCCAGTGCACTCTCTGGACTAACTGAACTCCATCCCCAATTGATCCAGTGCACTCTCTGGACTCACTGCACTGCATCCCCAGTGGTGCCAGTGCACTCTCTGGAGTCACTGCAGTGCATCCCCAGTGGTCCCAGTGCACTCTGTGGACTCACTGTACTGCATCCACAGTGGTGCCAGTGCACTCTCTGGACTCACCGCACTGCATCCAGAGTGGTGCCAGTGCACTCTCTGGACTCACTGCACTGCATTCCCAGTGGTGCCAGTGCACTCTCTGGACTCACTGCAGTGCATCCCCAGTGGTGCCAGTGCACTCTCTGGACTCACTGCACTGCATCCCCAGTGGTGCCAGTACTCTCTCTGGACTCACAGCACTGCATCCCCAGTGGTGCCAGTGCACTCTCTGGACTCACTGCACTGCATCACCAGTGGTGCCAGTGCACTCTCTGGACTCACTGCAGTGCATCCCCAGTGGTGCCAGTGCACTCTCTGGAGTCACTGCACTGCATCCCCAGTGGTGCCAGTGCACTCTCTGGACTCACTGCACTGCATCCCCAGTGGTGCCAGTGCACTCTCTGGACTCACTGCACTGCATCCCCAGTGGTGCCAGTGCACTCTCTGGACTCACTGCACTGCATCCCCAGTGGTGCCAGTGCACTCTCTGGACTCACTGCACTGCATCCCCAGTGGTGCCAGTGCACTCTCTGTAGTCATTGGGCTGCATCCCCAGTGGTGCCAGGGCACTCTCTGGACTCACTGCACTGCATCACCAGTGGTGCCAGTGCGCTCTCTGGAGTCACTGCAGTGCTTCCCCAGTGGTGCCAGTGCACTCTCTGGACTCACTGCACTGCATCCCCAGTGGTGCCGGTGCACTCTCTAGAGTCACTGCAGTGCATCCCCAGTGGTGCCAGTGCACTCTCTGGAGTCTCTGCAGTGCATCTCCAGTGGTGCCAGTGCACTCTCTGGACTCACTGCACTGCATCCCCAGTGGTGCCAGTGCACTCTCTGGACTCACTGCAGTACATCCCCAATGGTGCCAGTGTACTCTCTGGACTCACTGCAGTGCATCCCCAGTGGTGCCAGTGCACTCTCTGGAGTCACTGCAGTGCATCCCCAGTGGTGCCAGTGCACTCTCTGGACTCACAGCACTGCATCCCCAGTGGTGCCAGTGCACTCTCTGTAGTCATTGCGCTGCATCACCAGTGGTACCAGTGCACTCTCCGGACTCACTGCAGTGCATCCCCAGTGGTGCCAGTGCACTCTCTGGACTCACTGCAGTGCTTCCCCAGTGGTGCCAGTTCACTCTCTGGAGTCACTGTACTGCATCCCCAGTGGTGCCAGTGCACTCTCTGGACTCACTGCAGTGCATCCCCAGTGGTGCCAGTGCACTCTCTGGACTCACTGCACTGCATCCCCAGTGGTGCCAGTGCACTCTGTGGACTCACTGTACTGCATCCACAGTGGTGCCAGTGCACTCTCTGGACTCACCGCACTGCATCCAGAGTGGTGCCAGTGCACTCTCTGGACTCACTGCACTGCATCCCCAGTGGTGCCAGTGCACTCTCTGGACTCACTGCACTGCATCACCAGTGGTGCCAGTGCACTCTCTGGAGTCACTGCAGTGCATCCCCAGTGGTGCCAGTGCACTCTGTGGACTCACTGCACTGCATCCCCAGTGGTGCCAGTGCACTCTCTGGACTCACCGCACTGCATCCAGAGTGGTGGCAGTGCACTCTCTGGACTCACTGCAGTGCATCCCCCGTGGTGCCAGTGCACTCTCTGGAGTCACTGCACTGCATCCCCAGTGGTGCCAGTGCACTCTCTGGACTCACTGCACTGCATCCCCAGTGGGGCCAGTGCACTCTCTGGACTCACCGCACTGCATCCAGAGTGGTGGCAGTGCACTCTCTGGACTCACTGCAGTGCATCCCCAGTGGTGCCGGTGCACTCTCTAGAGTCACTGCAGTGCATCCCCAGTGGTGCCAGTGCACTCTCTGGAGTCTCTGCAGTGCATCTCCAGTGGTGCCAGTGCACTCTCTGGAGTCTCTGCAGTGCATTCCCAGTGGTGCAAGTGCACTCTCTGGACTCACTGTACTGCATCCCCAGTGGTGCCAGTGCACTCTCTGGACTCACTGCACTGCATCCCCAGTGGTGCCAGTGCACTCTCTGGACTCACTGCAGTACATCCCCAATGGTGCCAGTGTACTCTCTGGACTCACTGCAGTGCATCCCCAGTGGTGCCAGTGCACTCTCTGGAGTCACTGCAGTGCATCCCCAGTGGTGCCAGTGCACTCTCTGGACTCACAGCACTGCATCCCCAGTGGTGCCAGTGCACTCTCTGTAGTCATTGCGCTGCATCACCAGTGGTACCAGTGCACTCTCTGGACTCACTGCACTGCATCCCCAGTGGGGCCAGTGCACTCTCAGGAGTCATTTCAGTGCATCCCCAGTGGTGCTATTGCACTCTATGGACTCACTGCACTGCATCCCCAGTGGTGCCAGTGCACTCTCTGGACTCACTGCAGTGCATCCCCAGTGGTGCCAATGTACTCTCTGGACTCACTGCACTGCATCCCCGAGGTGCCTGTGCACTCTCTGCACTCACTACACTGCATCCCCAGTGGTGCCAGTGCACTCTCTGGACTCACTGCACTGCATCCCCAGTGGTGCCAGGACACTCTCTGGACTCACAGCAGTGCATTCCCAGTGGTGCAAGTGCACTCTCTGGACTCACTGCACTGCATCCCCAGTGGTGCCAGTGCACTATCTGGACTCAATGCACTGCATCCCCAGTGGTGCCAGTGCACTATCTGGACTCACTGCACTGCATCCCCAGTGGTGCCAGTGCACTCTCTGGACTCACTGCAGTGCATCCCCAGTGGTGCCAGTGCACTCTCTGGACTCACTGCACTGCATCCCCAGTGGTGCCAGTGCACTCTCTGGAGTCTCTGCAGTGCATCCCCAGTGGTGCCAGTGCACTCTGTGGACTCACTGTACTGCATCCCCAGTGGTGCCAGTGCACTCTCTGGACTCACTGCAGTACATCCCCAATGGTGCCAGTGTACTCTCTGCACTCACTGCAGTGCATCCCCAGTGGTGCCAGTGCACTCTCTGGACTCACTGCAGTGCATCCCCAGTGGTGCCAGTTCACTCTCTGGAGTCACTGTACTGCATCCCCAGTGGTGCCAGTGCACTCTCTGGACTCACTGCACTGCATCCCCAGTGGTGCCAGTGCACTCTCTGGACTCACTGCACTGCATCCCCAGTGGTGCCAGTGCACTCTGTGGACTCACTGTACTGCATCCCCAGTGGTGCCAGTGCACTCTCTGGACTCACCACACTGCATCCAGAGTGGTACCAGTGCACTCTCTGGAGTCACTGCAGTGCATCCCCAGTGGTGCCAGTGCACTCTCTGGACTCACTGCAGTGCATCCCCAGTGGTGCCAGTGCACTCTCTGGAGTCACTGCACTGCATCCCCAGTGGTGCCAGTGCACTCTCTGGACTCACTGCACTGCATCCCCAGTGGGGCCAGTGCACTCTATGTAGTCATTGCGCTGCATACCCAGTGGTGCCAGTGCACTCTCTGGACTCACTGCACTGCATCCCCACTGGTGCCAGTGCACTCTCTGGACTCACTGCAGTGCATCCCCAGTGGTGCCAGTGCACTCTGTGGACTCACTGTACTGCATCCCCAGTGGTGCCAGTGCACTCTCTGGACTCACTGCACTGCATCCCCAGTGGTGCCAGTGCACTCTCTGGACTCACAGCAGTGCATTCCCAGTGGTGCCAGTGCACTCTCTGGACTCACTGCACTGCATCCCCAGTGGTGCCAGTGCACTCTCTGGACTCACTGCACTGCATCCCCAGTGGTGCCAGTGCACTCTCTGGAGTCTCTGCAGTGCATCCCCAGTGGTGCCAGTGCACTCTGTGGACTCACTGTACTGCATCCCCAGTGGTGCCAGTGCACTCTCTGGACTCACAGCACTGCATCCCCAGTGGTGCCATTGCACTCTCTGGACTCACTGCAGTACATCCCCAATTGTACCAGTGTACTCTATGCACTCACTGCAGTGCATCCCCAGTGGTGCCAGTGCACTCTCTGGACTCACTGCAGTGCATCCCCAGTGGTGCCAGTGCACTCTCTGGAGTCTCTGCAGTGCATCTCCAGTGGTGCCAGTGCACTCTCTGGAGTCACTGCACTGCATCCCCAGTGGTGCCAGTGCACTCTCTGGACTAACTGAACTGCATCCCCAATTGATCCAGTGCACTCTCTGGACTCACTGCACTGCATCCCCAGTGGTGCCAGTGCACTCTCTGGAGTCACTGCAGTGCATCCCCAGTGGTCCCAGTGCACTCTGTGGACTCACTGTACTGCATCCACAGTGGTGCCAGTGCACTCTCTGGACTCACCGCACTGTATCCAGAGTGGTGCCAGTGCACTCTCTGGACTCACTGCACTGCATTCCCAGTGGTGCCAGTGCGCTCTCTGGACTCACTGCAGTGCATCCCCAGTGGTGCCAGTGCACTCTCTGGACTCACTGCACTGCATCCCCAGTGGTGCCAGTACTCTCTCTGGACTCACAGCACTGCATCCCCAGTGGTGCCAGTGCACTCTCTGGACTCACTGCAGTGCGTCCCCAGTGGTGCCAGTGCACTCTCTGGACTCACTGCACTGCATCCCCAGTGGTGCCAGTGCACTCTCTGGACTCACTGCACTGCATCCCCAGTGGTGCCAGTGCACTCTCTGGACTCACTGCACTGCATCCCCAGTGGTGCCAGTGCACTCTCTGGACTCACAGCAGTGCATTCCCAGTGGTGCCAGTGCACTCTCTGGACTCACTGCACTGCATCCCCAGTGGTGCCAGTGCACTCTCTGGACTCACTGCACTGCATCCCCAGTGGTGCCAGTGCACTCTCTGGAGTCTCTGCAGTGCATCCCCAGTGGTGCCAGTGCACTCTGTGGACTCACTGTACTGCATCCCCAGTGGTGCCAGTGCACTCTCTGGACTCACAGCACTGCATCCCCAGTGGTGCCATTGCACTCTCTGGACTCACTGCAGTACATCCCCAATTGTACCAGTGTACTCTATGCACTCACTGCAGTGCATCCCCAGTGGTGCCAGTGCACTCTCTGGACTCACTGCAGTGCATCCCCAGTGGTGCCAGTGCACTCTCTGGAGTCTCTGCAGTGCATCTCCAGTGGTGCCAGTGCACTCTCTGGAGTCACTGCACTGCATCCCCAGTGGTGCCAGTGCACTCTCTGGACTAACTGAACTGCATCCCCAATTGATCCAGTGCACTCTCTGGACTCACTGCACTGCATCCCCAGTGGTGCCAGTGCACTCTCTGGAGTCACTGCAGTGCATCCCCAGTGGTCCCAGTGCACTCTGTGGACTCACTGTACTGCATCCACAGTGGTGCCAGTGCACTCTCTGGACTCACCGCACTGTATCCAGAGTGGTGCCAGTGCACTCTCTGGACTCACTGCACTGCATTCCCAGTGGTGCCAGTGCGCTCTCTGGACTCACTGCAGTGCATCCCCAGTGGTGCCAGTGCACTCTCTGGACTCACTGCACTGCATCCCCAGTGGTGCCAGTACTCTCTCTGGACTCACAGCACTGCATCCCCAGTGGTGCCAGTGCACTCTCTGGACTCACTGCAGTGCGTCCCCAGTGGTGCCAGTGCACTCTCTGGACTCACTGCACTGCATCCCCAGTGGTGCCAGTGCACTCTCTGGACTCACTGCACTGCATCACCAGTGGTGCCAGTGCACTCTCTGGAGTCACTGCACTGCATCCCCAGTGGTGCCAGTGCACTCTCTGGACTCACTGCACTGCATCCCCAGTGGTGCCAGTGCACTCTCTGGACTTACAGCACTGCATCCCCATTGGTGCCAGTGCACTCTCTGGACTCACTGCGCTGCATCCCCAGTGGTGCCAGTGCACTCTCTGGACTCACTGCAGTGCATCCCCAGTGGTGCTAGTGCACTCTCTGTAGTCATTGCGCTGCATCCCCAGTGGTGCCAGGGCACTCTCTGGACTCACTGCACTGCATCACCAGTGGTGCCAGTGCGCTCTCTGGAGTCACTACAGTGCTTCCCCAGTGGTGCCAGTGCACTCTCTGGACTCACTGCACTGCATCCCCAGTGGTGCCAGTGCACTCTGTGGACTCACTGTACTGCATCCCCAGTGGTGCCAGTGCACTCTCTGGACTCACTGCACTGCATCCCCAGTGGTGCCAGTGCACTCTGTGGACTCACTGTACTGCATCCCCAGTGGTGCCAGTGCACTCTCTGGACTCACCGCACTGCATCCAGAGTGGTGCCAGTGCACTCTCTAGAGTCACTGCAGTGCATCCCCAGTGGTGCCAGTGCACTCTCTGGACTCACTGCACTGCATCACCAGTGGTGCCAGTGCACTCTCTGGAGTCACTGCACTGCATCCCCAGTGGTGCCAGTGCACTCTGTGGACTCACTGCACTGCATCCCCAGTGGTGCCAGTGCACTCTCTGGACTCACCGCACTGCATATAGAGTGGTGGCAGTGCACTCTCTGGACTCACTGCAGTGCATCCCCCGTGGTGCCAGTGCACTCTCTGGAGTCACTGCACTGCATCCCCAGTGGTGCCAGTGCACTCTCTGGACTCACTGCACTGCATCCCCAGGGGGCCAGTGCACTCTATGTAGTCATTGCGCTGCATACCCAGTGGTGCCAGTGCACTCTCTGGACTCACTGCACTGCATCCCCAGTGGTGCCAGTGCACTCTCTGGACTCACTGCAGTGCATCACCAGTGGTGCCAGTGCACTCTCTGCACTCACTGCACTGCATCCCCAGTGGTGCCAGTGCACTCTCTGGACTCACTGCAGTGCATCCCCAGTGGTGCCAGTGCACTCTCTGGACTCACTGCACTGCATCCCCAGTGGTGCCAGTGCACTCTCTGGACTCACAGCAGTGCATCCCCAGTGGTGCCAGTGCACTCTCTGGACTCACTGCAGTGCATCCCCAGTGGTGCCAGTGCACTCTCTGGAGTCTCTGCAGTGCATCCCCAGTGGTGCCAGTGCACTCTCTGGACTCACTGTACTGCATCCCCAGTGGTGCCAGTGCACTCTCTGGACTCACAGCACTGCATCCCCAGTGGTGCCATTGCACTCTCTGGACTCACTGAAGTACATCCCCAATTGTGCCAGTGTACTCTCTGGACTCACTGCAGTGCATCCCCAGTGGTGCCAGTGCACTCTCTGGAGTCTCTGCAGTGCATCCCCAGTGGTGCCAGTGCACTCTCTGGAGTCTCTGCAGTGCATCTCCAGTGGTGCCAGTGCACTCTCTGGACTCACTGCACTGCATCCCCAGTGGTGCCAGTGCACTCTCTGGACTAACTGAACTCCATCCCCAATTGATACAGTGCACTCTCTGGACTCACTGCACTGCATCCCCAGTGGTGCCAGTGCACTCTCTGGAGTCACTGCAGTGCATCCCCAGTGGTCCCAGTGCACTCTGTGGACTCACTGTACTGCATCCACAGTGGTGCCAGTGCACTCTCTGGACTCACCGCACTGCATCCAGAGTGGTGCCAGTGCACTCTCTGGACTCACTGCACTGCATTCCCAGCGGTGCCAGTGCACTCTCTGGACTCACTGCAGTGCATCCCCAGTGGTGCCAGTGCACTCTCTGGACTCACTGCAGTGCATCCCCAGTGGTGCCAGTACTCTCTCTGGACTCACAGCACTGCATCCCCAGTGGTGCCAGTGCACTCTCTGGACTCACTGCACTGCATCACCAGTGGTGCCAGTGCACTCTCTGGACTCACTGCAGTGCATCCCCAGTGGTGCCAGTGCACTCTCTGGACTCACTGCACTGCATCACCAGTGGTGCCAGTGCACTCTCTGCAGTCACTGCACTGCATCCCCAGTGGTGCCAGTGCACTCTCTGGACTCACTGCACTGCATCCCCAGTGGTGCCAGTGCACTCTCTGGACTTACAGCACTGCATCCCCATTGGTGCCAGTGCACTCTCTGGACTCACTGCGCTGCATCCCCAGTGGTGCCAGTGCACTCTCTGGACTCACTGCACTGCATCCCCAGTGGTGCCAGTGCACTCTCTGTAGTCATTGGGCTGCATCCCCAGTGGTGCCAGGGCACTCTCTGGACTCACTGCACTGCATCACCAGTGGTGCCAGTGCGCTCTCTGGAGTCACTGCAGTGCTTCCCCAGTGGTGCCAGTGCACTCTCTGGACTCACTGCACTGCATCACCAGTGGTGCCGGTGCACTCTCTAGAGTCACTGCAGTGCATCCCCAGTGGTGCCAGTGCACTCTCTGGAGTCTCTGCAGTGCATCTCCAGTGGTGCCAGGGCACTCTCTGGACTCACTGCACTGCATCCCCAGTGGTGCCAGTGCACTCTGTGGACTCACTGTACTGCATCCCCAGTGGTGCCAGTGCACTCTCTGGACTCACTGCACTGCATCCCCAGTGGTGCCAGTGCACTCTCTGGACTCACTGCAGTACATCCCCAATGGTGCCAGTGTACTCTCTGGACTCACTGCAGTGCATCCCCAGTGGTGCCAGTACACTCTCTGGAGTCACTGCAGTGCATCCCCAGTGGTGCCAGTGCACTCTCTGGACTCACAGCACTGCATCCCCAGTGGTGCCAGTGCACTCTCTGTAGTCATTGCGCTGCATCCCCAGTGGTACCAGTGCACTCTCTGGACTCACTGCACTGCATCCCCAGTGGGGCCAGTGCACTCTCAGGAGTCATTTCAGTGCATCCCCAGTGGTGCTAGTGCACTCTATGGACTCACTGCACTGCATCCCCAGTGGTGCCAGTGCACTCTCTGGACTCACTGCAGTGCATCCCCAGTGGTGCCAATGTACTCTCTGGACTCACTGCACTGCATCCCCGAGGTGCCAGTGCACTCTCTGCACTCACTACACTGCATCCCCAGTGGTGACAGTGCACTCTCTGGACTCACTGTACTGCATCCCCAGTGGTGCCAGGACACTCTCTGGACTCACAGCAGTGCATTCCCAGTGGTGCCAGTGCACTCTCTGGACTCACTGCAGTGCATCCCCAGTGGTGCCAGTGCACTATCTGGACTCAATGCACTGCATCCCCAGTGGTGCCAGTGCACTATCTGGACTCACTGCACTGCATCCCCAGTGGTGCCAGTGCACTCTCTGGACTCACGGCAGTGCATCCCCCGTGGTGCCAGTGCACTCTCTGGACTCATTGCACTGCATCCCCAGTGGTGCCAGTGCACTCTCTGGAGTCTCTGCAGTTCATCCCCAGTGGTGCCAGTGCACTCTGTGGACTCACTGTACTGCATCCCCAGTGGTGCCAGTGCACTCTCTGGACTCACTGCACTGCATCCCCAGTGGTGCCAGTACTCTCTCTGGACTCACAGCACTGCATCCCCAGTGGTGCCAGTGCACTCTCTGGACTCACTGCAGTGCGTCCCCAGTGGTGCCAGTGCACTCTCTGGAGTCACTGTACTGCATCCCCAGTGGTGCCAGTGCACTCTCTGGACTCACTGCACTGCATCCCCAGTGGTGCCAGTGCACTCTCTGGAGGCACTGCAGTGCATCCCCAGTGGTGCCAGTGCACTCTGTGGACTCACTGTACTGCATCCCCAGTGGTGCCAGTGCACTCTCTGGACTCACCACACTGCATCCAGAGTGGTGCCAGTGCACTCTCTGGACTCACTGCAGTGCATCCCCAGTGGTGCCAGTGCACTCTCTGGACTCACTGCAGTGCATCCCCAGTGGTGCCAGTGCACTCTCTGGAGTCACTGCACTGCATCCCCAGTGGTGCCAGTGCACTCTCTGGACTCACTGCACTGCATCCCCAGTGGGGCCAGTGCACTCTATGTAGTCATTGCGCTGCATACCCAGTGGTGCCAGTGCACTCTCTGGACTCACTGCACTGCATCCCCACTGGTGCCAGTGCACTCTCTGGACTCACTGCAGTGCATCCCCAGTGGTGCCAGTGCACTCTGTGGACTCACTGTACTGCATCCCCAGTGGTGCCAGTGCACTCTCTGGACTCACTGCACTGCATCCCCAGTGGTGCCAGTGCACTCTCTGGACTCACTGCACTGCATACCCAGTGGTGCCAGTGCACTCTCTGGACTCACAACAGTGCATCCCCAGTGGTGCCAGTGCACTCTCTGGACTCACTGCACTGCATCCCCAGTGGTGCCAGTGCACTCTCTGGACTCACTGCACTGCATCCCCAGTGGTGCCAGTGCACTCTCTGGAGTCTCTGCAGTGCATCCCCAGTGGTGCCAGTGCACTCTGTGGACTCACTGTACTGCATCCCCAGTGGTGCCAGTGCACTCTCTGGACTCACAGCACTGCATCCCCAGTGGTGCCATTGCACTCTCTGGACTCACTGCAGTACATCCCGAATTGTGCCAGTGTACTCTATGCACTCACTGCAGTGCATCCCCAGTGGTGCCAGTGCACTCTCTGGACTCACTGCAGTGCATCCCCAGTGGTGCCAGTGCACTCTCTGGAGTCTCTGCAGTGCATCTCCAGTGGTGCCAGTGCACTCTCTGGAGTCACTGCACTGCATCCCCAGTGGTGCCAGTGCACTCTCTGGACTAACTGAACTGCATCCCCAATTGATCCAGTGCACTCTCTGGACTCACTGCACTGCATCCCCAGTGGTGCCAGTGCACTCTCTGGAGTCACTGCAGTGCATCCCCAGTGGTCCCAGTGCACTCTGTGGACTCACTGTACTGCATCCACAGTGGTGCCAGTGCACTCTCTGGACTCACCGCACTGCATCCAGAGTGGTGCCAGTGCACTCTCTGGACTCACTGCACTGCATTCCCAGTGGTGCCAGTGCGCTCTCTGGACTCACTGCAGTGCATCCCCAGTGGTGCCAGTGCACTCTCTGGACTCACTGCACTGCATCCCCAGTGGTGCCAGTACTCTCTCTGGACTCACAGCACTGCATCCCCAGTGGTGCCAGTGCACTCTCTGGACTCACTGCACTGCATCACCAGTGGTGCCAGTGCACTCTCTGGACTCACTGCACTGCATCCCCAGTGGTGCCAGTGCACTCTCTGGACTCACTGCACTGCATCACCAGTGGTGCCAGTGCACTCTCTGGAGTCACTGCACTGCATCCCCAGTGGTGCCAGTGCACTCTCTGGACTCACTGCACTGCATCCCCAGTGGTGCCAGTGCACTCTCTGGACTTACAGCACTGCATCCCCATTGGTGCCAGTGCACTCTCTGGACTCACTGCGCTGCATCCCCAGTGGTGCCAGTGCACTCTCTGGACTCACTGCACTGCATCCCCAGTGGTGCTAGTGCACTCTCTGTAGTCATTGCGCTGCATCCCCAGTGGTGCCAGGGCACTCTCTGGACTCACTGCACTGCATCACCAGTGGTGCCAGTGCACTCTCTGGAGTCACTACAGTGCTTCCCCAGTGGTGCCAGTGCACTCTCTGGACTCACTGCACTGCATCCCCAGTGGTGCCAGTGCACTCTGAGGACTCACTGTACTGCATCCCCAGTGGTGCCAGTGCACTCTCTGGACTCACTGCACTGCATCCCCAGTGGTGTCAGTGCACTCTGTGGACTCACTGTACTGCATCCCCAGTGGTGCCAGTGCACTCTCTGGACTCACTGCACTGCATCCCCAGTGGTGCCAGTGCACTCTGTGGACTCACTGCAGTACATCCCCAATGGTGCCAGTGTACTCTCTGGACTCACTGCAGTGCATCCCCAGTGGTGCCAGTGCACTCTCTGGAGTCACTGCAGTGCATCCCCAGTGGTGCCAGTTCACTCTCTGGAGTCACTGCAGTGCATCCCCAGTGGTGCCAGTGCACTCTCTGGACTCACTGCAGTGCATCCCCAGTGGTGCCAGTGCACTCTCTGGAGGCACTGCAGTGCATCCCCAGTGGTGCCAGTGCACTCTGTGGACTCACTGTACTGCATCCCCAGGGTGCCAGTGCACTCTCTGGACTCACCGCACTGCATCCAGAGTGGTACCAGTGCGCTCTCTGGAGTCACTGCAGTGCTTCCCCAGTGGTGCCAGTGCACTCTCTGGACTCACTGCAGTGCATCCCCAGTGGTGCCGGTACACTCTCTAGAGTCACTGCAGTGCATCCCCAATGGTGCCAGTGCACTCTCTGGAGTCTCTGCAGTGCATCCCCAGTGGTGCCAGGGCACTCTCTGGACTCACTGCACTGCATCCCCAGTGGTGCCAGTGCACTCTCTGGACTCACTGCACTGCATCCCCAGTGGTGCCAGTGCACTCTCTGGACTCACTGCACTGCATCCCCAGTGGTGCCAGTGCACTCTCTGGACTCATTGCACTGCATCCCCAGTGGTGCCAGTGCACTCTCTGGACTCACTGCAGTGCATCCCCAGTGGTGCCAGTGCACTCTCTGGAGTCACTGCACTGCATCCCCAGTGGTGCCAGTGCACTCTCTGGAGGCACTGCAGTGCATCCCCAGTGGTGCCAGTGCACTCTCTGGACTCACTGTACTGCATCCCCAGGGTGCCAGTGCACTCTCTGGACTCACCGCACTGCATCCCCACTGGTACCAGTGCGCTCTCTGGAGTCACTGCAGTGCTTCCCCAGTGGTGCCAGTGCACTCTCTGGACTCACTGCACTGCATCCCCAGTGGTGCCGGTACACTCTCTAGAGTCACTGCAGTGCATCCCCAATGGTGCCAGTGCACTCTCTGGAGTCTCTGCAGTGCATCCCCAGTGGTGCCAGTGCACTCTATGGACTCACTGCACTGCATCCCCAGTGGTGCCAGTGCACTCTCTGGACTCACTGCACTGCATCCCCAGTGGTGCCAGTGCACTCTCTGGACTCACTGCAGTGCATCCCCAGTGGTGCCAGTGCACTCTCTGGACTCATTGCACTGCATCCCCAGTGGTGCCAGTGCACTCTCTGGACTCACAGCAGTGCATCCCCAGTGGTGCCAGTGCACTCTCTGGAGTCACTGCACTGCATCCCCAGTGGTGTCAGTGCACTCTCTGGACTCACTGCACTGCATCCCCAGTGGTGCCAGTGCACTCTCTGGAGGCACTGCAGTGCATCCCCAGTGGTGCCAGTGCACTCTGTGGACTCACTGTACTGCATCCCCAGGGTGCCAGTGCAATCTCTGGACTCACTGCACTGCATCCCCAGTGGTGCCAGTGCACTCTCTGGACTCACTGCACTGCATTCTCAGTGGTGCCAGTGCACTCTCTGGACTCACTGCAGTGCATCCCCAGTGGTGCCAGTGCACTCTCTGGACTCACTGCACTGCATCCCAAGTGGTGCCAGTGCACTCTCTGGACTCACAGCACTGCATCCCCAGTGGTGCCAGTGCACTCTCTGTAGTCATTGCGCTGCATCCCCAGTGGTGCCAGTGCAATCTCTGGACTCACTGCACTGCATCCCCAGTGGGGCCAGTGCGCTCTCTGGACTCACTGCAGTGCATCCCCAGTGGTGCCAGTGCACTCTGTGGACTCACTGTACTGCATCCCCAGTGGTGCCAGTGCACTCTCTGGACTCACTGCACTGCATCCCCAGTGGTGCCAGTGCACTCTCTGGACTCACTGCACTGCATCCCCAGTGGTGCCAGTGCACTCTCTGGACTCACTGCAGTGCATCCCCAGTGGTGCCAGTGCACTCTCTGGACTCACTGCAGTGCATCCCCAGTGGTGCCAGTGCACTCTCTGGACTCACTGCACTGCATCCCCAGTGGTGCCAGTGCACTCTCTGGAGTCTCTGCAGTGCATCCCCAGTGGTGCCAGTGCACTCTGTGGACTCACTGTACTGCATCCCCAGTGGTGCCAGTGCACTCTCTGGACTCACAGCACTGCATCCCCAGTGGTGCCATTGCACTCTCTGGACTCACTGCAGTACATCCCCAATTGTGCCAGTGTACTCTATGCACTCACTGCAGTGCATCCCCAGTGGTGCCAGTGCACTCTCTGGACTCACTGCAGTGCATCCCCAGTGGTGCCAGTGCACTCTCTGGAGTCTCTGCAGTGCATCTCCAGTGGTGCCAGTGCACTCTCTGGAGTCACTGCACTGCATCCCCAGTGGTGCCAGTGCACTCTCTGGACTAACTGAACTCCATCCCCAATTGATCCAGTGCACTCTCTGGACTCACTGCACTGCATCCCCAGTGGTGCCAGTGCACTCTCTGGAGTCACTGCAGTGCATCCCCAGTGGTCCCAGTGCACTCTGTGGACTCACTGTACTGCATCCACAGTGGTGCCAGTGCACTCTCTGGACTCACCGCACTGCATCGAGAGTGGTGCCAGTGCACTCTCTGGACTCACTGCACTGCATTCCCAGTGGTGCCAGTGCGCTCTCTGGACTCACTGCAGTGCATCCCCAGTGGTGCCAGTGCACTCTCTGGACTCACTGCACTGCATCCCCAGTGGTGCCAGTACTCTCTCTGGACTCACAGCACTGCATCCCCAGTGGTACCAGTGCACTCTCTGGACTCACTGCACTGCATCACCAGTGGTGCCAGTGCACTCTCTGGACTCACTGCACTGCATCCCCAGTGGTGCCAGTGCACTCTCTGGACTCACTGCACTGCATCACCAGTGGTGCCAGTGCACTCTCTGGAGTCACTGCACTGCATCCCCAGTGGTGCCAGTGCACTCTCTGGACTCACTGCACTGCATCCCCAGTGGTGCCAGTGCACTCTCTGGACTTACAGCACTGCATCCCCATTGGTGCCAGTACACTCTCTGGACTCACTGCGCTGCATCCCCAGTGGTGCCAGTGCCCTCTCTGGAGTCTCTGCAGTGCATCCCCAGTGGTGCCAGTGCACTCTCTGTAGTCATTGCGCTGCATCCCCAGTGGTGCCAGGGCACTCTCTGGACTCACTGCACTGCATCACCAGTGGTGCCAGTGCGCTCTCTGGAGTCACTACAGTGCTTCCCCAGTGGTGCCAGTGCACTCTCTGGACTCACTGCACTGCATCCCCAGTGGTGCCAGTGCACTCTCTGGACTCACTGTACTGCATCCCCAGTGGTGCCAGTGCACTCTCTGGACTCACTGCACTGCATCCCCAGTGGTGCCAGTGCACTCTGTGGACTCACTGTACTGCATCCCCAGTGGTGCCAGTGCACTCTCTGGACTCACTGCACTGCATCCCCAGTGGTGCCAGTGCACTCTCTGGACTCACTGCAGTACATCCCCAATGGTGCCAGTGTACTCTCTGGACTCACTGCAGTGCATCCCCAGTGGTGCCAGTGCACTCTCTGGACTCACTGCAGTGCATCCCCAGTGGTGCCAGTTCACTCTCTGGAGTCACTGCAGTGCATCCCCAGTGGTGCCAGTGCACTCTCTGGACTCACTGCAGTGCATCCCCAGTGGTGCCAGTGCACTCTCTGGAGGCACTGCAGTGCATCCCCAGTGGTGCCAGTGCACTCTGTGGACTCACTGTACTGCATCCCCAGGGTGCCAGTGCACTCTCTGGACTCACCGCACTGCATCCAGAGTGGTACCAGTGCGCTCTCTGGAGTCACTGCAGTGCTTCCCCAGTGGTGCCAGTGCACTCTCTGGACTCACTGCACTGCATCCCCAGTGGTGCCGGTACACTCTCTAGAGTCACTGCAGTGCATCCCCAATGGTGCCAGTGCACTCTCTGGAGTCTCTGCAGTGCATCCCCAGTGGTGCCAGGGCACTCTCTGGACTCACTGCACTGCATCCCCAGTGGTGCCAGTGCACTCTCTGGACTCACTGCACTGCATCCCCAGTGGTGCCAGTGCACTCTCTGGACTCACTGCACTGCATCCCCAGTGGTGCCAGTGCACTCTCTGGACTCATTGCACTGCATCCCCAGTGGTGCCAGTGCACTCTCTGGACTTACTGCAGTGCATCCCCAGTGGTGCCAGTGCACTCTCTGGAGTCACTGCACTGCATCCCCAGTGGTGCCAGTGCACTCTCTGGAGGCACTGCAGTGCATCCCCAGTGGTGCCAGTGCACTCTGTGGACTCACTGTACTGCATCCCCAGGGTGCCAGTGCACTCTCTGGACTCACCGCACTGCATCCAGAGTGGTACCAGTGCGCTCTCTGGAGTCACTGCAGTGCTTCCCCAGTGGTGCCAGTGCACTCTCTGGACTCACTGCACTGCATCCCCAGTGGTGCCGGTACACTCTCTAGAGTCACTGCAGTGCATCCCCAATGGTGCCAGTGCACTCTCTGGAGTCTCTGCAGTGCATCCCCAGTGGTGCCAGGGCACTCTCTGGACTCACTGCACTGCATCCCCAGTGGTGCCAGTGCACTCTCTGGACTCACTGCACTGCATCCCCAGTGGTGCCAGTGCACTCTCTGGACTCACTGCAGTGCATCCCCAGTGGTGCCAGTGCACTCTCTGGACTCATTGCACTGCATCCCCAGTGGTGCCAGTGCACTCTCTAGACTCACTGCAGTGCATCCCCAGTGGTGCCAGTGCACTCTCTGGAGTCACTGCACTGCATCCCCAGTGGTGTCAGTGCACTCTCTGGACTCACTGCACTGCATCCCCAGTGGTGCCAGTGCACTCTCTGGAGGCACTGCAGTGCATCCCCAGTGGTGCCAGTGCACTCTGTGGACTCACTGTACTGCATCCCCAGGGTGCCAGTGCAATCTCTGGACTCACTGCACTGCATCCCCAGTGGTGCCAGTGCACTCTCTGGACTCACTGCACTGCATTCTCAGTGGTGCCAGTGCACTCTCTGGACTCACTGCAGTGCATCCCCAGTGGTGCCAGTGCACTCTCTGGACTCACTGCAGTGCATCCCCAGTGGTGCCAGTGCACTCTCTGGACTCACTGCACTGCATCCCAAGTGGTGCCAGTGCACTCTCTGGACTCACAGCACTGCATCCCCAGTGGTGCCAGTGCACTCTCTGTAGTCATTGCGCTGCATCCCCAGTGGTGCCAGTGCAATCTCTGGACTCACTGCACTGCATCCCCAGTGGGGCCAGTGCGCTCTCTGGACTCACTGCAGTGCATCCCCAGTGGTGCCAGTGCACTCTATGGACTCACTGCACTGCATCCCCAGTGGTGCCAGTGCACTCTCTGGACTCACTGCAGTGCATCCCCAGTGGTGCCAATTCACTCTATGGACTCACTGCACTACATCCCCAGTGGTGCCAGTGCACTATCTGGACTCACTGCACTGCATCCCCAGTGCTGACAGTGCATTCTCTAGACTCACTGCACTGCATCCCCAGTGGTGCCAGTGCACTCTCTGGAGTCTCTGCAGTGCATCCCCAGTGGTGCCAGTGCACTCTGTGGACTCACTGTACTGCATCCCCAGTGGTGCCAGTGCACTCTCTGGACTCACTGCAGTACATCCCCAATGGTGCCAGTGCACTCTCTGGACTAACTGAACTGCATCCCCAATTGATCCAGTGCACTCTCTGGAGTCACTGCACTGCATCCCCAGTGGTGCCAGTGCACTCTCTGGAGTCACTGCAGTGCATCACCAGTGGTGCCAGTGCACTCTGTGGACTCACTGTACTGCATCCACAGTGGTGCCAGTGCACTCTCTGGACTCACCGCACTGCATCCCCAGTGGTGCCAGTGCACTCTCTGGACTCACTGCACTGCATCCCCAGTGGTGCCAGTGCACTCTCTAGAGTCACTGCAGTGAATCCCCAGTGGTGCCAGTGCACTCTCTGGACTCACTGCACTGCATTCCCAGTGGTGCCAGTGCACTCTCTGGACTCACTGCACTGCATCCCCACTGGTGCCTTTGCACTCTCTGGTCTCACTGCACTGCATCCCCATAAGTTCAAACGCTGCTTTATTTATTTATTTAAATGCCATTTTTCTTATTTAGAAGGATTTCCATAGGGTGACAGGCCTTTAATGACACTCACGACTCAGAAACATTTGCCGATGCAGTCAAACGGTGTCTATTAACGCGAGGCACTGAAGTTAATTGGTATTAAAAATGAGCCAAAACGAAAGGCAAGTATCTGCGTGTCCAGCAGAATGACAGCGATCATCACCATTTGATCAACCTTCCCTGTGAGGTCTATCTGCAAGTTACTTTGAGGTAGTGCTAGAAAGAAGCGGTTAGTCCAGAGCATCCCTGCAAAAAGAAACATCCACGGCTTAAGTACCATTTACTCTTTTGGTATCCTTTTAAGTACTTTTTACCCGTTTCGGACTCCTGCCTTTTCCCGGCTCACTGATGACAGCATTAGTAGCCCCTCAAGCTACTGTCCTACAGCCTTTCCCATCAGTGAAGAGATAGGAAAAAACCCACTACTTCTTGGAAGAGAAAACCAGCAGGTTTTTGAATAAAAGCACTCTCTGTTGCAGCTAGGTACAACGAAAAGAGTTTATGAAATCATTACGGGACATTCTTGTAGAAAACTTCCTCAAGCTTGGAAGAAAAAAAAACATTTCAGCTAAGTAAAACAGAAAATAACTGGAAGAAGTGAAGTCTGGTGGTGTTGGAAAAGTTGCTTCAAAGACTTGTTTAATTAAAAAGAAGGAAAAAAGCAAGTTCCTACTGCAATCCCATCTTTGTCAAACTGATGGCGGGCACCAGTACGATGTGTTCAGCTAACACA
This sequence comes from Anser anser, assembly GCF_964211835.1. Taxonomy (NCBI): domain Eukaryota; kingdom Metazoa; phylum Chordata; class Aves; order Anseriformes; family Anatidae; genus Anser; species Anser anser. The sequence goes on along the minus strand of NC_139732.1, from coordinate 956,094 downwards.
GGCTGGAAGTTGTAACTGCAGCTGTGAAGTTTACCCAGTAAAAAGACTCCGCAAAGCATTCTAGCAGTTCCGATGCAATCACTGCTTCCTGAATTTGTGACTCACGGTTAACACGGCAGTACAGGAAGAAGTCTGGCATTCACTGTGCTCTTACGGTAAAGAATCTGCACTGCGCACACCATCCCAAGCCAGGTATGCGCTCCTAACAGGAAAGGACGATAGGCTGATAAGTCTCAGCAGAGGGAAAAAGACATCAGAGAACTACTTTATAACAGCAGCACGCGGGCTGCAACCAACGTTCTCTTCCTCTCATCATTTTCATTTCTGTGGACTCCAAGAGAATACACTCCCAACATTTTTCAGCTCTGGAGAACAAACAGCCCAACCAATCTCATTCACTGAACTACAAAACTGGTATTTTCGCTATCTAGTCCGGAAAAGGAGGCGCACGTCTCTAACGTACAGTGTAGAGACCTTGTTAATAGGCAAAGTCTGCATAAAATAGGTGGCCACAGCCTGATTTTCTGACGTTCAGGGCCTTGGGTCACACACCACCACAGCATCAGACTTAATGAAGTCACCAATCTATGTGGGCCTCTCGTTACACAGGTCACATGTTATGGACCAACCTCTCAAAGGCCAAAAACCAGCACTGATACTGCCGGGCCAACACATATCTGTAGCATCCCATTTCTGGGTGACAACACAATGAATGTTTCCACAAAGTACTCGATGCAACCTAACTACTGTGTTTGGTGATGCAAAGCAAGCCGTGTCAAAGCAGGGTAGCACCCAGGCACATTCCTGGAAGATGTTTTGCTGCTCACGTTGAAGAAAATAGATAAAAAAATCCTGTGCAGTTTGCACTTCTGAGCTCAAGTACCACAGCTATGCACTACAATTGAAGTGGCATCAAAGCTTGTAAGGTTTTGAAGCTTCAGCACTGCCATCCAAAGTCAAGGAGGCTGCATCTATTATCTTGAATTTGCCCCAGCTCAGTCCCCTGAAACAATTCCATAGACACGTACAAGCAACCCTTTTCCCACCCAGATTCTTTGCTTCATCTATTGCACCTCTACCTTGTGTCATATTCTTATTAATCTGCCCCTCAAAAGACTCCCTGGCTCACACAAAGAAGCAACCCAACAAATCCCTGTTCCCAGCCACGTTGCTTTCATGCTTTGGGAAGAGTTAACTGCAACAGCTCTAACTGTGATGCCACCTCACCCCCTCCACCTATGTGAGGTTCTTTGCCTTCTGTCTCCTCCTACGTCTACACCTGCACTAGAACCAGGAAGAATGTGCTTCCTACAATACTCCAAGAGCCTCTTCTGTTTCAGGATGTCATCATTTCAATTCAGGACTGAAAGTATTCCTAGCAAAAACCCAACAGCTAATAGCTAACAGAAGCAGTTGCTGGTGATCAGCTACAAGTAACCTGGAAGTACTGAGGAGTCACAAAAGAGAATTTGCATTACATTTAAGAACAGCATGCAGCTTAGGACCACTGCTTTCACTGACTACACTAAGCCATAAAAAAGAATTGGATTCTTACCTGCCATCACAGCAATTATGGTTTATGTTGCCCCCAAAACACACATGGCAGTACCAGAACTGTGTCAACTAGCTTTAACAGCTTCCCCAGCTATTAAGTACAGTAATTTCTGCTTCCTTTTTTTTCTTGGAGGAATATTCTTTTGTTTCCAGCCTCACTTACTTATTATACACACTGTTAATTAGCAACTATTTCTCCATACTCATAGGGTTATGGAGTCCCTATGACTGGAAAAGACTCTGTACCCTTCAAGATAAAGAACAGCATAAAGGCAGCAACTCGCAAGACTGCTCTAGCTTAAAGCAAAGCTTTCCTCATTGCTCTCATCTCCTTTGACTTGAGTACTGTCATCCTTCTACCAGAGCTTTAAAAACTTCATTACCACGAATGAAGGAAGACCAGAGCAATCAGAGAGGGTAGCAGAGGGTATAACTTAAGGAGCTGTTACTAGGATTTTTTTGTTGTTCCTGGTGGACTATTTTTCTCCTTGCCAGCAAGGAGGGAAAACCAGCAAGTTGTTTTCTCCAAGATTTTTTTTTTTTTAGGTTTAAGAACACGGATTATGTTGTAGCAATTTCTTCGCTGTAAAACGTCAGCTGAGAAGTCTAACAGTAAGAAGGGCAAGGGAAAACTGAATGCTGATGCAGAGAGTGCCAGCAGACATCATCCTCATTCCATGGGATGTTTGTAGCTATGGCAGTTGAAGTCTACACTTCCATATGCTTAACATACCCTATTTATAAGCCAATTTTAGCTGACCTAGCATGTATCAGTAGTACAGTTAGAGCCAGCAGCCTGCAGGAAAAAGTGGGCACAGGTGTTTCCATAGCAAGGCCTGTGAGTGTCTCCCATACATACTTCCAGTCTAAGCAAGCACATGAAAGGCTTGGCTTGTCGCTTACCTAAGGAACCAGGAAAACAAGGGGAAGCTAGATTTTGCTTGTGTCCTAATGCCCATATAAAAATAAAGACAGATGAAATACCCTTACTACCTTGTTAAATTCCATAAGCCGGAAGAGAACGTGCTGCACACAGGTACAAGTAAAATCTCTTGCTGGCAGGTTTGCAGATACAAATTTTTTATTTACACAGGCAAGTCTATCTTTAGACCCCATTTACCTCTTTACATTTCTCGAATATTTACATGACTTCATGATGCTCCAAGAAGGGAGTGATGAACAAAAAGATTACAGAAACTGTCAAAAGCATAGCAAAAAAAACCCAACCTATCATTGTGCTTTAAAACTTATGAGCTAGAATAATGTAGAAGAAATGTAGTTTTAGCACTTTGGTCCTAACGGTCATGCTCTAGAAGACACTTAAATAGCAGAGGGGATTTCAGAAGTGACCGTATCCAGAGGTTGCCAGTGACAATTCATGAGTGAATCGTAGAGTTCTTCGCTTGTCTCCGTGAATTGTCTGTTCATTTCATCAACATCCAAGTAGAGCTGTGGATCTGAAAATAAAAGCCTGGTAAGTCCAAGTATCAAATCTGAGGCATGCACACAAAAAAACTTCATGTGAAATGGCTAATAAAATGTATTTTAAGCTAAGTGTAATAAGCTATTAGATCTACTAATTTTAGTGAGGTATTTAGTCCTCTAAAATTTTGAGCCTCACAACTCCAACTTTTGGGAATTTGTATATTAGAAGGCTGGGACTAGAACTGTCTTTCAAGATAAAGACAAAGACAATGTTTAAGATAGTAAAGATAACGTTTAAGGATAATCAGCCATGAAACCCTCCCAAGAGTCATTTAATTCACTTCTACGGCAATACACGTTACATAGGATAGTTTCTAAACACTAACACAAAATGCCTCCACGTGAGGTACTTTGCAAACCTTCCAGGACACAAATATGTTTTGTACCGTATTTGTAAGTGCAAGCTGAATCCTCCTTTTGGAATCTGCAACATAAGCTTTTACCTCAGGGTGGAGAACAAAGCTTTTGCATATTACTGAGTTTCTAATATAAAATCTGTTTAGCGGAACCAATACAAAGAACAAAATTCTGTCTTAGACCATTTTCAAATGGGAATGAAGGCACAGGTACAAGAAACCTGCTGCGAAGCATTGACAGTGTCCCGTTTTACTTGATGCGGTCAGTGTACGCTGTATCAGCTTTAAAACCCCAGCTGATTGCAGATCAACCCCACAGAGGTTTGACCTCAGCTGAACTTTCAAGATGTTCTTCATCCAGTAGAGGTTGGCTTGTATTGTTAAAAGGCACAAGGATGGCTAAACTCAAGTGACAATGATAGAACCCTTATTACCGTCAGTAATTAGGTCATCACCGATTGCAGTCATAACTGAAGATTCCTGAAAGACAGAAAAGGCTAAGTTTAATCATAACTCATTTCAGAAAGCATCACAGATTCAAAGTGCTGCAGTCTCAACCCATTCCTTCTTCCTACAACTACAAGGATAGATGGCATTTTATCTATTTATTTTAAGAAGAAAGCCAATATTACAGTACAGGTTGGAAGGGACCTCCGGAGGTCACAACTAATACATTGACCACGATAAGACCACTTACAACAACTGTTTAATTTGCTTTAAGCAAAGCAAATCAGAAGAACAGGAACAGAAGAAGCGTACGCAATTATGCTGTCAAAACCATTCTTTGGTATGCGTGAACAAATAATGGTGTATAAATCACTAATTCTATGGATTTACTATTTAAGCACTTAAATACAAACACCTCTGAATGGAATCTGCTCTTTTAACTTCACACTAAGCAGAAAGCATGTTTTCAACTTCGGATTCTTTTTGCTGATTCACACAAATCTGTACAACGTATTATCTGTGAAATATTTTCTTTACAGCAAGCGTGCACTATCTTTACCTCAAAAACAGCTGGAGCCATTAAAGAATCTCCTAAAGAGCAGTCTCCAACAGCTTGCATGCTGTCATAGGGAGCATAGGAGCTGTAGTTGTAGTCAGCGTAAGCATCGTAACTCTTCTGCGAGTGGTAGTTCTGGTAATCTTGGCAATAAGCATTATAGTTGTATGACTGGTACCGCTGCAATTCTGCTTTCAGTCTGAAACATGAGAAGTTGCATACAGTCAGAGAACAAGAGACTGTAAACCCAGTTCTGAACTTAAACAATTTGTCAGCTTACATACTTCAAAGCTTAAAAGGAAGCTTTCCTAAACAGTCACCTAAGTGACAGCTTAAGTCACAGCTCAAAACCTCATTTCTATAGAAGCAAGCATCCTCACCTTTGCCAATACCAGAAGGAATTGTTCTCATGGATTAACTCCAGAGCCTTGACATGGTTACCTGTACACATCAAGTATTTTTAGCGTTGGCATAAGCAAGCTGCTGCTATGTCTCTGTGCTTTGCTAAAGATTGATTTAAGACCAGAGACATTTATCAAGCACAGCTGCTTTAAAGATGCAGTCTTAACCCTTCTATCTTTTGTTTGGTTAATTACTAGATCTTATTTCCAGAAAGAAGTGAATGGAGTCAGATTATCCATTTCAAAGAAGCATCTGACGCTGCCTGTTAGTTTGCCATGTCTACCTCCACCTGCTCAGTTTTTTTGTTTGTTTAAAGTCCATTAAACATTCAACAGCTGCCAACTATACCGCTCAGGTGAAGTCAGTCTTGCTTAACAACACAATCGCGATTCTCCAGCGTGACGCCTTATTATTAGTGGGAGAATTACAAAATACGCTGGTTCTTAAGAAGAAAGGGCCAGCTGATTAGCTTTCACTACTTTCCCTTTCAAGATTTTCTCAGGGGCAGCTTCAGACTAATGACAAGAACCAAGACAAGTGCTATCTGTACTAAAACTGAGGTACACTGCATAAAGAACATTCAGATAACCCAGCTGCATATTCAAAAAAATCCGCTGTTTAGACTTGTCTTCACTGATTCTGTACAGGCAGACCTCCTGTGTCTGCAGTGCCCAGTTTCTCTGACTTGAATTGGGGATGCAGAGAAGTGAGTTCTATGCTTTTGGGGAAGAATACAAGCTGAAGGCATTCTGAAATAGCTTCCAAACTAAGCAAACATGAGGGACAAACTAATCCAATGGCTGGGTATTTCAATGCTAAGAGAGCACGGTACTCAGCCATTCAGAAATGTATTACTGATGTGTATTTTAATACCTACATTTGTTTCAATACTGCAAAGCTACACAAGTTCTAATAAAGAGGTAATCCATTGTCTTGTTACTGTAGTAAACAAACAGAAGATACATCATCTTAGGTCTTCTGCTTCCAACTGCACTCTTCCTACATACAGTTGTGTAGGGAAGGAAAATCTGAAAATACTGTTGACGTTCTTCTGGATAGCCGAAGCAAGAAAACATGTTTGTGGCTTATTCTTGTTTTCAAAATAAAACAATATTAATTTAATCAAAAAATTTTGGCAAAGAAGTTTGGACAGTGCTCTCTTGGAGAAGAGCATTTCCATTCTAAAGCAGAAGGAGGCAACATTTGCAGAATTATGCTAGGTAAACAGAAACAGAAGTGTCATTTTTTACTATTTAACAGAACACACAAGCTAACCTCATGAACATACTGAAATTGTTTATATGAAGTCCTGTTTTGTCAGTATCCTGGATCAAAGTTCATCAAATTTGGTATCAATTCTTTAACCGTTCAGAGACCTGAATTGCCTTAAATAAGTGATAGAACTGAGCCGGTAGAGTAAGAAACCCTCTCAGGAAGTGCTAAGCTTTAAACTCCCCATTGCCCTAAGCTCATGAAAAGCAAAGAATAGCATTCTAAACCTGTTCTAGTAATAACGCCTTTGGCTTTCTCCCTGCGTTCCCATTTTTCCCCCCCACTTCTTTCCTGTCAACCCACTGTAAAACTAGTTATGTGCTTCTCTCAAACTAGAGGGAAAGCTCTAAGAACAAGAACTCCCTAGCATATAAAACCACTTCTTGTCCCTTCTACCTTATGCAGGCCCAAACCTGAAAATATTTTCCAATGCATTCAGCTTTGCTACTGTTGAGAAACAAGGCTGGTTACAATGGCAGCTAAGCCCAAGTTGCGCTGTCTGGCTAGACTTAACAGTTGGATTCCCCCAGCCATCCTGAAGCAGGTTGATGAATCCAGGGAGTCAAAACATAGGACTTCTGCATTTCTGGTTTTGTAGACTGCATCCTGTGTACAGCCACTACAGCAAGGGCCACAGACTTTCCAAAGGCAGAGCTACAAGAATCCGATTATTTAGAATAACTGTATCAATGCACAACTCCTTGGTTACCTTTTAGAAATTCCTATGCTCAGCCGGATTCCTTTTCCCCCCAGACCTGGTGCGTTCTGGCAGTCTTGCAGTGCCCTCATCTGATCACCTTGCTCACCAAATCTGACATAGGCATACCCTCTACTATTTTCAAAAGGGAGAAAACCAATTCTGGTATGCATAACAGTTACAAAGCTAACGAATTCAGTTTCTGTCTTCTACAAAAAACAGAAGATAGCAGCTACTATAGCTTCTATTACTTAAGCAACCTCTCTGGCATGTGCACGTGCACAGAAAAGGCTTTCACCAAATTAAAAAACTTGGGCCAGGAGCAAAAAGCTTATTCCTTGGTAGCATTAAGATGCAACTCACTGAGAGCCAGCAAAACAATACATTTTAAGTGTTCTCTGCGTAAGTAATCAGATTCCATATTTCTGCATATACAGCAGTTAATCAGTTAGCACTAACCCACTCCTTTTGGAGCCACAAACTTTATTGGTCACAAACACCAAGAGCTGGCTGTAATTATCTGAACCAGTATTAACCGGTACCTCCGAACTCTTCAAACAAAAATATCTTTCAGGTGCTCTTAGAAGAACAACATCAATTGCCTGCAACAATTTGATGGCTTTGCTAAACGGAGCACTGAAAAGCACAGTGGTACAGTTTCTTTTGTAGCCTGTTCAGAAATTATAGCCCCGTGCCTACAGCTTCAAATCAGGCCAAGCTTACCAGCCCAACTCTTACAGCTTAAGTTCACTGCACTCGAATGCCTTCAAGACGTGCTTTTAGGAGCCATGGAGAAGAACCCTCTGGTAAGACCACCATTATAAAGTACTGAGTGTTGTTTTACACTTAAAATAGAACTATCTGTTACAGTCATTCATCAGCTTTCCCTAGGCTGCTGCTCTCTCACTACTGAATGTGATCCTGCTCTCAGTTTCCCACTAACTTTTTCCCCCAGCGTTTATAGCCTCTTTTCATCTATGACACTTTTAAGGGACTACACCGTGTTGAAAAATGCTGGTTAACATTTCCTTTTACACAAGGTGCCTCATCGAATTTTCCTGACTAAACCAAACCCCAGAACCTTAACTAGAAGAGGAAGCACACAAACACACACGCCTCCCTGGCCACCATATCTCCCCAAAACATATCTGTTCAGTAACAGACCAACTGTAAGAATACTGCGATTAAAATCAGTATAGCTCTATACACTGCTTTTGTTCGGGATTACTAGCTAATGTCCTTTCCCTTACCCCTTCTGGAATTAATACTGAATTCTGTACTCCAAAACGTGGTTCTTAAGTCATACAAATGACATTTAACAATCAGAATTTTTCCACACAGTGATCCTCAATAAAAACTTCAATCCTCTACTGCAGTCTTTCAACAAATTAAAGGAATACAAAACTGGCTAATAACTGTTCAGTGATTTTTGGACCTTTGTAGCACTAGAGTAACAGCAGTACACTCTGCAGCATAGTTGCAAGTACGTGGGAATAAGATACTCTCTCTCATCTCTTTTTTTCTCTGAAAAGTGTGAGGCCTCTATTTCACCCTACTAAAGATTTTACCACCAACTGTACTGCTAGCATTGAGACACTGCAACTTCTGTGCTTGTATGAGATGCAGGACAGGTTCCTTAAGGTGTCGCAATTTTTTGTCTAAACCTAGTGTTGAGATCAAAAAAGGGATTGCTACTAATTGCGTACGTATCAATAACCAGGACAGAAGACATGCTGCATATAGGAATTAAACTTTTTCTAAAGCTCTAGTACATGAACATATCAAATCCCGCAGATTTTTTCTAGTATGGTTTCAGAGGTCTTACTTGATGGACATAAGCGCACAAGTGAAGACAAAAGATATTCTGTTTACCTGAAGTACATGAAGGTTTGAACTACATTCTAGTCCTGATCTTTCCAGTCAAAACTGTTTAAAAAACAACCCACCAAACAGTAAAACAAACAAGAAAACCCCATGCTTCCTCTCTACATAAAACTTTTCACAATTGTGTTTTCTGCCCACCACCTGGCTTTAAAAAGTATACGAACTTCTTTGAAAGATCATGTTTTTAGTCTGAACTCCAAATGAACAACGTGTAGGGCATGTAAAGAACAAGCACGTCATTAATGAAAGCTTTTCTCTAAAAAGGATAAACTTATTCTTGGGGAAAAGTGTGGAAACAGATGTTATCTAGGCAATATTCCTACAGGAAAAACGAATAATTTTGCCACACCTCAAAGGAAAAAATAATTGTGCTTAACAGGTAAGAAAATAAAAAAAATCAGAGCAAACCAAAAAATAAATCACAGAATATGCATCCTCGTTTTAATCATTAAGGATTACCTTTGAGCTCTGCTTTGGTGCTTGGCTTTGCACTTTCACAGGCTACACACTTCGTGGCCTCTGCTTTGTTTTGAACCAAGCAGGTCTCCCAATCCCAGCTTCCTTCAGGCTTCTTGAATTTGTCTAAATCCAGAAATTCTCCAGAAGGAGCAGAAAATGCAGATGCACTGCTACTGGTCACAGGTGTTGGACCCTCTGTGAGACAAACAAGACAGTTAACCATCCTGTTTGAACATGAACTATAAAATGAACATTAACTTTTAAATTTGATTTGTCAAATCCCACAGAAATGTTCAAAACTACTCCGCAACTCCCCCCCCCCCCGCCCCTGAAAAAAATAAAAGCCACCAAAAACCCACAAAGAAACAAAGAAACAAACAAAAAAACCAGAGTGGAACTCAAAGCTTCCAAACAACACACAACTCTGTTCAGCACACAAGCTTCTGCTGCTGTTGACCACAGTGTAACCTCCATAAAGAGGCCTGACAGGTGCCTTTTAAAAAAAAGGTGCCTTTTAAGAGAGAAGCAGAAGATAACGCTTCAAATTCAAAACCGGAAAGACAAGAATGGCTCTTCCCTTCCACAGCACACGCAGAAAACTTTTATCCTAGTATTACTTGCATCGCTCTTCCTCCTGACAAGTGCAACGTAACCGTGCAATTCACTGCACCATGGTCACAGTAAACCCCTCATTTCCAAAATTCCTCCTTGCAATGGCAAGAGCCTCAGACAAAGATGCCGACTGACCGCTCAGAGGTTGGAAGTCCAAGAGAATCAACTCTGTCTGAAATCCATTATCTTACCTCATGAAATTTCAGTCTTACCGCACAGGATGATTACAAAAGCCCGGTCTAGTCCATCTTAATTTGTTTCTTCCACGATATATTTGCACAGGTGTTTTTCGATGTAATGGCATGTTAAATGACATTTAGAGTCAAAGTTAGAATTAGAATCGTATTTTAAAAACAATACAACCACGCTCAAAATCAATTACGGTCACACACAATGGGAAACAACCCAGTACTGCCCTGAAGAAGTTACCCAGCGGGTCACTCGCTTTCTTGAAGCCTACCACTGACCTTCATAGGCATCTCTCTGCTTTAGCTTAAGACTAGTTAAGACTACACTGTCTTGAAATCTGGCTTCACATCTCCCCTCAATTACATACAAACGGTGAGTAGAGGCATTTTGGACACATTCTGTAATTTTTTTTACTTATTTTTTGAAAGAGAAAAACGCAGTCATTTTTAACTCTTTCTATGGAGTTCTCATTTTCGCCAGTGAAAAATCACTATGTTGTTTTTAAATTAAGTCACTCACTTCAGCCACCTTCCCTCACCAGCTGCAAAGCCGGGGGTATCTGCATTGATCCAGCTCCGTACTAATACATTTCACAATCAGTTCAATTTATGCGACAGGCTGGAACCTGGGCTGAGACCTCTGAAGTGCCTGTAAACCAATCCTGCAGACAGCCGCTAACCCATCAACCGTACCTGGGAATCGTGTTGCTTAAAATATTCCATATATGCAACGTACTTTTATTCTGTACAAGATTCACAGAGGCTAGGATGGAAACAACAGGAAAAAAAGGACCATACCTGGTTTCTCAGACTGACAGGCTACACATTTGTTATCTTCCGTCTTATTTGGTACAAGGCATATTCCACAGTCCCAAGAGCCTTTCGCCTTCTTAAATTTGTCTCCAAAGCCCAGAGTGGCTGTTGTGTCAGTGCTGCTCGAGGAGGATGTCACTGTCACCGAGCTGTCTGTGACCACTGGTCATGTCAGAGCAGGCATTACTCCCGTTCCAGGTTTTGGTGTCTCACATGCTATACATTTTGTAGCTTCCGGTTTGTTTTGGACAAGACATGTATCACAATCCCACGTTCCAGGTACTGTTTTGAATTTGTCTCCAAAGCCCAGCATCCCTGCTGGGGGCGCTGCTGGCTTTGAGGTGTCGCATTGACTTGAACTTACTGTCTGTTTCATACTCTCAACTGTTGAGGCTTTAGTAGCTTGACAAGTTACACATTTGTCCTTTATGTCTTTGTTTTGCAGAAAAGGGTCACATGTATCAGATTGCCAGTACGATGCTTGTTTAGAAGTCTCTTTACCTGCAGAAAAAGTTGTTATTGCAGGCCTAGTATAAACCACTGTGCTTGTTGTAGGTTGTGCAGACGTAGAAGAGCGTGTTTTCAACAATCCAAAGTCTAGGAAGCAAGAAAAAAAAGTCTTCCTGTTAGCGCAGCACCTCACTACATGTAACTAAGTGACTTTACTAGAGGGCAAAAATTTCAACTCAGGTGCCAATGGTTACAACTAGACATTCAGACCGAGCGCAACAGGAAGTCCCCAGAAATCTTATCTAAACGGATGAAATTTCATCTGCTGCACTGGGTCACAACAGAACATTTCGTTAAAGCTTCATTTAACTCTTTGTTTCCAAGCAAGCTTTAAATCAACATTTTCACTGGTCGATACAAGTACAAACAGACAGTAGCTGACTGAAATCTGACAGTCCAACGTGGAATGGAAATAATACAATTTGATTAAGACGCGATGCCCAATCGAATCAGATTTCTAAAGCTCCTCGTTCCGTAGCAGATGACTCAAATCTACTCCAGTAACTGTACAGAAGTTTGTACTCGGAGCAGCAATCCATACGGTATTTTCCCACAGATGCTGAATATTAATTAAATAATAAAAACTCAAGACAATTGAACAACTGTCTAATTTTCTATAATTAGGACAACTCCTTATTTAAAAGGTGGCAATTTTAACAGAAAAGACAAGCTACTAATACAGAAAGACTAAAGGAAATGCATCTTAAACAGCAGCTCAAGTTGCTTGTAAATCTACCTTGAACATAGTTGTTTTGTGGTTTGTTTGTTGGTTTTTTTTAATCAAAAATGAAGTCTTCGAACAATGTGGATTTAGATTCTGCTTCTTTTAAACCGATAAAGAAAGTGAATGTCACTTCACTCAGAGGTCTTTCCTTAAACAAAATGCACAATGTATTTTCTCTCACTTAGCTCTTTCCAACAGAGAAATGTGCTGCCTTCTTAACAAGTATGTAAGTTAGAAGAAGACTTTTGGGAAAAGATCAAATTCAATAAAGCCCTTTTTCTTAAAAGATATCTTTTCCACAGACACACTTTATGAAACTGTTGAAAACAATTGCAATTGCTTAAAAACAAAATTCAGAAAAGGGTTTTTAACGTAAAACACTCCACTTCTGTTTGCAGTTTAAATTTTAATCCACAGGAGCCATTGTAAGCTAAGGCCCAAAGATTCGCAGCTTTCGCCATGTATTTGGAACTGAAGCTCTTTCCTATTCTTTCTTCACCTGGGCTGAAGGTGGGACAGGAGTGTTGAGTTTTACAAACATTTCCTTTTCAATTCCACAAATTGTATTTACTTAAAATGAAACACCGATTATCTGGCTAATTCTCTTAGTACCTCATTTACAATTACATCCTAACACGTAAAGGAGATGCAACCCATCTGCTTTTCATCTTGCAGTTTTACTTCCAGCAACAAACACCACTTAGAATAGAAGGGGGCAGATGCACCCTAACAAACGCAGCGCTTAATGTAATGCTCTCCTACATTCATATTTATAGCAGATACTCTATTAACCATAAGTCGTGTGTTGGTTTTTTTTTAATAAAAAATGCTAGCGTATTTTTTGCAGCATCTTTTTAAAAGGAGTTCATTATCTCACCAGGATTTTTTAGAACGTCTAAGACGCTTCCTTCCTTTAATACGTGGGCAGTGGTGAAGGGACCACCAGCAAAATCTTTGACCTCCTCTTTCTGTGTGTTGATGTTGGTTGAGGTGGTGGTGTCTTTTGAAACAAAAGAAAACAAAAACAGCTTTCACAATGTGACCTAGTTAGAGCAGATTATACTCACTTTTGTTAGAAACAAGAATTTCCAGCTTTCATGCTTCTCACATAAGAATCTTCACAAATTCTACTTACTTTGCAATGCTTTATGATTACAAGCAAAACAAAAAGCAACAAAACAAAACAAAAATTATAAAAGCAGATCTGTCACTGGAAAAATACTGCAGAAGTCCAACACTGCCTGGAATTGCTAGCATGCGCAGACAGGACAGATTGAAGATTTAATAAAGAAAAAAAGGAAAATCAGCACTTCAGATCTGAAGTGCTAAAGTTTCAGTTACCTAGGGTAAGAAAGGGCGTCACTGGAGTACCACTGGGTCCAGAAAGTTCTGCCGATTTTACAACGGGAACACTAAATGTAAACCCAATCTGCTATGAACAAGAGAGGTTTTTCAGATTCTCAAGCCACAGGAACTCCAATCGAATGCACACATAAAACCAAATCTGAAAGCTGCTCTTCACATTTGTAGCACGCATGCTGAATGACAAATTATAAGCCAGAAGCCTACATACTTTTCTCCATCAAGGCAGATTCTGCTTTAGTGTTCTGCAACAGCCTACTAAATGCCTAAGAAAAAAAGTCAAGCTCCTTTATTATTTTACTTACAGAAGACGTAGGTAGCACTTCTGCCTCAGTAGATTTCACAACTGGAGATGAAAACGCAAACTCAGGACTGCTAACAGTACTTGTTGGTTGTATCTGTATTTTCAAAAGAATTAAAGGTTTATATTTAAGAGCAACAACTACCTGAATTCACTACCCAACAGAAGTCCCGCAGTGACGTCGAAAAACCTGATGTTTGAGTTATTTTGCAGATAAAAGTAATAATAAAACACAGGGAAGTTTCCAAGTGGGTATAGGACAATATCTTCAAAACCAAATTCCAGAAACTGAGAGGAAAAGCTGGAGATGCTACTTAGGTCTAAATGCACGGAAAAGCAAGCCAGGAAGCTGAAGAACGGCAAACTCAGCCCAATGATACTCCAAGAACTTCAGCAAACACCTCAACATGTTAAAGCAGCTGTCTACTTCAAACCGTACAAAAAATATTTCAAGTACTCTGGAACAGATTAATGTTTATTTTATTGCAATAATATGCCAATTATTGCACCCTAGGCTCATTCTATGTGAGGCTCATATGACCACGTTACCTCTAATTTAATAACTTAAATAAAGTTGTGGTTTAACCATTGCAGGCAACTAAGCACCACACAGCCACTCGCTCACTCCCTCCAAGTGGAACAGGGAAAAGAACTGGAAATAAAGAAGTAAAGTTGTTAAATTTGAGGTAGCATTAATGACTCATCGCATGTAATGGCTACCTGGAAAGACAAATGCCATAACCCTGTACATACTCCCCACTCCTTCCCCTTCTTTCCCCCAGCATTTATTGCTGAGCACGATGCTAAATGGTGTGGAATATCCCTTCAGTCCTCTGGGCTCCGCTGTCCCGGCTGAGTGCCCTCCCAGCCTCTTGTGCATCCCCGACCTCCTCGCTGGCAGGGCAGCGTGAGAAACAGAAAAGGACTTGTCACTGTGTGAGCACTGCTCAGCAACAGCTAAAACACCAGTGCCTTACCAACACTGTTTTGCTCACAAATCTGCAACACAGCATCATCTACTACGAAGAAAATTAACTCTACCCCTGCCCAAACCACTATAAATAACTTGGCATAAAGTCCACACCCCCCTTCCCCCGCAGACTTCCACAGCATTTGAAGCAGTTATACAATCACGTTAAATGGGAGTTGGCAGGCTCTAAGACTGAGAGAAGCAGAATCAAAACATTTATGCCTTTTTCCCCAAACTGGCATACAACCCCAATTCATTCAGCTGCGTAGAAACTAATATTTGTTAGTTTCATGAGCACCACAGAAAAAGTCAACTCGCAATAAAGCAGTATACTCATTGTAAACATTATTTATAGCATAAAGATTTACCTTGCCCGCCGCCGTCGCTGCTGCATCTGCCATGCCTGCCGCCTCCGTTGAATTTGCCACGCTTGTCGTTGCCGCTGTTGACTTTGCCTTGTCCTTTGTCATCAGCAGATATGGCATGCCCGCCGCCATTATTGGATATGTCAAGCCTGAGGGCACTGTTGAACACGTTATGCCCGACGTCGCCGTTGTATAAATCATGTCCTCCACCTCCTCCTCTGATAGATCTGTCAAGTCCTCCACCTCCGATGGATCTGTCATGCCCTCCACCTCTGATGGATCTGTCATGCCCTCCACCTCTGATGGATTTGCCATGCCCGTCGCAGCTGCTGGAGTTGCCGTGCTCATTGCTGCTGTTGAAACAGCGCTCGGTGACGCTGAGACAGCGCTACTACCAACGAAACTAGAATTGAACTGAGGCAGCGATGCAGCACTGATGGGTAGGGGTATGTTCGGTAGCACTGGTTCCTCCATTTCCTAAAGTTGCAAATTTTAATTTTTCTTATACAAGACATACTACTTTCTCACCCCATCCCACCCAATTTATTAACAAAATTAAATAGAACAAAAATCCATACAAATTAAGAGAAAGCAAGTTTCCAGAAGAAATCCCGATCTCCCCACCTCTGTCTACCACGTCATTTTAATTTATGGCAGGCCTGCTTCCACATTATACTCTATTCAACAACTGTACAGCAAGAACACTGAAAGTTAACTCAAAACCTGTGCGGAACAGAGATGCACAGATCACATTTTTTTTCTTTCTTCTCTGTACTTTAGTCATCAAAGCTCTAGAGAAGCATCATCCTTTCTAACTACCCTCGCATGGCTTCAATTAAGAGTACACTCTCAAGACAAGTGAGAAAGTGTTCCTCTTGCAAAATTAGGCAGGATAGCTGCCAAAGTTTCTAAAGTCATTACAGCAGTGAACGTGGAAAAAGGTAATGTTTAAAGAAGCAGGTAGGTTCAACAACCAAACTAAACACAAAAAGCACCAAAGAAAGTCAGACTAGCAGCACTGAAGATTGTGTTCTGGTAAATACAGTCTATACCATGTATCAGGATGCAAATATAAAAATCAGAAAACAGCCTCTTAACAACTTCAATTTTCATCCCTGCCACTTACTTTATTTGATTACTAAGATTGGATGAGTTATGTTTTAAATGGCATAGAAAATCTGACCAAAATTTGTACAGTACTATCATGATCTACTTAGAAATGACTAGGCAGGGATGTAAGTTGGTACTACTGATATTCAGTGCATCCTGTAGCTTACATCTGTTTCACAGTTTTGATTTGAAAAGTTTATGGAACTTTTGATATTTGGACCATTATTTTATTTGCGTTACAGGAATAAACAACAGTGTTTACGATTTCTTTATATTGCATCATCCAGAAGTCCCATTTAATGATTTGAAACTTAAATTAACTTAAATACTTAATATTAACTTAATATTAATTAAATACTTAATGTTAACGTAAATACTTAAATTAACTTACAGGCAGCTTATATAACATCCAATAAAAGAAAAAATAATCTGAATATTCATGGTCATAGTTTTATGGAATAGATTTTTCCTATTAAAATGAGAAAAAAACTCTCTCACAATGAGTTTGGTGAGTATCAAAAACTGAGTCATCGTTAGCAGACATGCAGAATGCTCTCTTCTACTACTCTTTTTCACACTCTTGGCCTGTATCTTTCTGTATGACTTAAATATGAAACCAAAAATTAAGCTTTTTTTTTTCTTTTTATACTTGGCACTCGTTTCAAGTATCATTCCTGTAGAAAAACTATACAAACCTTCACCAAAACATTACTTCTCCTCTTAGGACTCATTCATTCAATTGCTAACGAGAAATGTTATAGTTTGAAGAATCTCCAAGGTAAGAGAATTAAAAATTTCAAAATTACATAAGCAAAGTTCAGGTATTCAAAGACAGGAAATCAATTGGAGCCTGCTCTGAAACCCACAAGAAAACAAAAACAATGCAAAAATAAAGCGGTATTGTTATAATTTACTATGATGCAATAAAACTGACACACTTAGCTAGTTACTTCAGTAAGCTCAGTGACAGCAATTAATTTAAGAGTCACTTACCTGTTCTTGTACAGCTCTTGATAAATAGTGTATTCCTCTTTCCCTTCTCATTTTGCCGCCTCCGCTACTCACTCCTGAAGACAGACCACTGGACGCAGCAGTACTGAATTTGTAGCTGGTCACATTGCTAGCACACGACAGTACAGAAGTTGGGGGAAAAAAGAGAAAAAAAACTTACCAGCCAAATTTTTTTTTCAAGATATTAGAGCTGTTATTAGTCCTAGAATTGAAACCTGCTGATCAGAAAAAAACTAAAGCTGTCTCACAAGTTGCTAAACGCTGGTAAATACTTGATGTTCTAAATAGGAAAAACTTTATTAACAGCAGCAATGAAAAGGACATACATAAGTGCACCGTTCACATGGGAACAATGACTAAGCCAGAAGACCTGAAATAGAAGAGCTGATTTAGATTGTTATTTTCCAGTGCTTCCTTTAAATAGGACTGGTTCTCTGATTCTGCGATGCACGTGTATCTTTTGCAGGGATATAAAAGAACAGCTCACAAAAATACAGAAAGAGTGCACATATGCACACATACACATGGGAAACACTGCCAACAGCTCTGATAGAATAGGGACGCCTTAGACTTGTGTGGCAAGGTAATATGGCCTAAGCTTCAGAAGCAGCTCTGGCTTTCATGTGGCCATCAGCAGGAACAGCAGAGGTGTTTGGGTATGCCAACATTCCAGAAGTCTTTTCAGACATGAATACAGATCCCTTTTGTAAGGCATACAAAGGCGTTTTTCTGGTACTTAAAAAAGCCTAGCTCAAAACCAGAAAGATATCCTAATCCAAGAGGAAATGGGGAAAAAATAACCCAAACCAGAAGTGGAATAGGGAATAACTCTAACAAAAGTACTATGGCAAGAAAATGAAGTATGCCTGGAAAAACTGTGACCTCAAAGCTTATCTTGCAGCCAATCAGTCAGTCAGTACAAAAGTGCATTAGATCGCACTGGAAGACACCAGGTCAAACTCCCACAATACTGAGGAGGAGAACTGGTCTAAACTTGTCAAATACTTGACAACAGCCTGCTTAGCACTGTAACTGCATAGAGGAAGACAGATCCCTAAGGCAGATGCTCAGACTTTTCTCTAATCCAAACTGTCAATCCATTAGAATTCTGAAAAAAGTCTTACATCAAAATAGATCTTCATTCAGACAACTATCGCTTGCCCATAACAGCCCATATTCCTCTTTCTGTTAACACCTGTGAGCTTCAAGGGGGCA
Organism: Anser anser; assembly: GCF_964211835.1. Taxonomy (NCBI): domain Eukaryota; kingdom Metazoa; phylum Chordata; class Aves; order Anseriformes; family Anatidae; genus Anser; species Anser anser. Next base: position 937,801 of record NC_139732.1, on the reverse strand, counting down.
AAGACAGTTGTCAGCCTTCAAGCAAGTCTAATCTACAATTGGACTCAGGATATAAAATATATATATATACACACACACGCATAGATATATAGCATTGATGGGCCAGAGATTTACTGAGTATTCCAACTCAACTGTCCAAAGGGACTCTTGCCAGCAGATCAGTGTGGTGCTCCTGCTCCAGAACATGGCACCCAACAGAGACCAGCATCACAAAAAACACTACCACCACTACCTACTCTACAAACAAAAGGTAGGGCACTGCAATAAACTTTGTGAACGAAATCAAAAGCAGTATGAGTTTGCTCTATCTCCTTCCTAAATGGAGAAGTAGAAAGGAGTTCTAACAGAGACAATTTAGAACAGTTTGAAAAAAACATAATTACAACCCAGCACCTGATTGCACCTGTACCAGAACCTTAAAGCCAGTCGCTTCCACCCCTAAAAAGGTGGTTGTTGTGAAGTCCAACTTTTAGATGCCAAAACAAAGTGTTGAGTTCTTTCTGCAAGCCAAAGAATGCCCATGGTCACATAAGAATTGCTTGGCAGATGAGCATAGAGTCAACAAAATTCCCTGCTACTGTTCTTTGAAAAGAGCGACCCCCTAAAAACCGAGTGCAAAGTCTCTTAACTCAAGCATTATTACCCAAAACACCATTTGCCCAGAAGGAAGAGCCATCAATATTATCTGGAGGATAACTCATTTGACCTAAACCAAGAAAGCAGTATAACACAAAGCAGTCTCCTCAAGAAGAAATTCAATTAATTCTGCTGGATTTTTTTTATTTTAGAGATGAGTTAGCATTTGGCCTCAAATGATTCTAAAGAACACATGGTCTTCATGTGAACTCAAAGCAGACAATTAACTTCATCATGAAAGGAGTATTAAAAAAAAGAATAATAAATCATAAATCTTCCTCCATGTTTTTGCTTAAAAAATAAAGAAAAAAACACATCAATAAACATCCTCCTGAACTGTAACTCACTTCCCCTACTTCACCTTCTAAAGAATACTTCAGAAAGAATCATCCCATTAGGACAGAGCTTTCAAACTGCAAGCAATTAAATAGCTAAAACTAATAGCTTTTCCCCTAGGGAACATTAGGAGGGACAAATTATTTTGTTATAAGTAAACTGAGTTATAAACCATGAAATATCTGTCAAAGCAAAATTTGTAACGCTACAGATTTAGTTAAACTACAAAATGAGCCATATTTCCTGTAGAAGGAAAAAATTAGGCCTCCAATAGCAAAGATCCTTTCTGTGGATACAGAAAACGTGCCTCATTTCCCATCTTCGTATCCTACTCAGAAGATAAACTTGGGATAAAAAGTGGTGTATCAGTACTTTTATTCTTGCTCATCTTCCTTCCGTTCATAAAAACAACAATTTTCTCAAAGTTATATTGATCTTCAAACACAATCCAGACTTTGCAGCTCCCTCAAAATACAAAATTTTCATTGGATTTCCCATTCCTTTTACTGAGAACTGTCACCACCTTTCAGGTGCAGACTGTACTGAAAAAGGAGATGTCTTTCTTCCTTCAAGTAAGTTTTAAATTAATAGATGTCATACCTTTCAGATGGTTCTGCTCGCTGTTCTGCAGGCAAAGTCTTCTCTCTCATCCCCTGCAAGTTAAGTTTAGTTCAAGACTTAGCTGAATATGTACAGAATACACAAAGTACCAACAACCACTTCATGTGGTTTTTTGTGGTTTTTATTTTATTTATTTATTTTTAATTTTATAGCACTGAATACACCTCACCTACTTAACGTTGTTCCCTAATTCAGCATTGTGGGTACAGTTCAGTTAAATTTTGGGGCTAAAGTAAGCACACTGCTTCACTCAGCATTGAGGACAAACTGATAGAACACTAAATCAAATTTGTCAAATCCTCTAACAAAGAAAGTAATTATTTTAAACAAAATGACAAAAATTGTGTGTGGGGGGGGGAGAGTTTTCATCAAAACTTGTGTTTACCAACCCCGTAAAAGGGACATACTTTTCTGTTTTCTGTCATTTATGAACAAACAAGGAAAAAAAAAACCTCTACCCCCCTAAAAACTAAGCAGTTGCTGCTACATTCATTTTAGAACTTTACCAAATGGAGATTGTGCTGGCTAAACAATACAGAGATTGAAAGAGTTAAAAGCAATAAGCAACCAGTATTACTGTCCACTTTGATTTCCAGCCTAAGAAGCCCATACACTTAACACGTGGTCATTTGTACACTCAGACTGATACTGGAAACACAGATGTTTTCGCAGAAAGAGATGCCCATTTAATTTTATGGAAAATTTATTAGACTCCATCTACTCCAAAGCAATCAAAACCGATAACTCAGCACATTGTCAGAACTCTCACTTGGAGCACATAGCTCACCTGGAATAGTTTACACAGAACACGAGCATGTTTCATCAGTGACAGCTTTGTGTACATGAGAATATAAAAGGAAAACATTTCTGTCTTTTAATATTCTTTCACTGACAACAGGATGACTCAATAGCACATCATGACATCGTGAAAACAACCACAAGACACTGAGTGTTCCAAAAACAGAATTAAATCCATAAAAGCTCAATCTATTTCACAATGGTTCCCACTGCCTTAAAGCTCGCCTCAAACATACTATCAGTACTTTTTGCAAAGATAGGATAACAATTGGTTTGAGAAACATTCCAAGACTGGAAAAAAAAAACAGGCACATAAGGACTCAAAAATGTACTCACTTGGAACTTTGTGTCTACTCTCTGGCAAATTTTGCTGGACTGAGTAGTTGAAGTCGGTGATGGTTCAGAATACCGCGTATAACGCATCGGTTGACGGTTTACCGTTGGTGTCACAAGTCTCTTAACAGGTGGAGGCTGGAATGCATTCTGGGATTCCAGCTTTGAAAGGGAAACAGCAATCAATTTATCCTTACGTCCACCCAAATTAATTCCAATATTTATTGATGAAAACAAATTACAGAACTATAAACCTCCCCCCATCGGTCTTGGCACTCAGTGAATACGATTTGAAAATTCTGAAGACCGTTCAACTTGTAGAGGGAAATCACCAGAAAACCAGTAACGAAATCCATAAAGCTATATATAAGTAGCCAAAGTCTGACTGAATTCCATTTCAAAATTTGGCAGTTAGCTTCATAGACAAAATAATTCATGCTACCATAATTAAAATAACCCATGTTCCTAGAATATGCTCCTATCTTTTCCTCTGCCCACACTGTGATTTTTTTTTTTCAGTAGCTTAATTCATTAATTTAACATTCGAAGTGTTAAGCAACTAATTATACAGGCTTCTGGGCTTCACATCCCCTACATTTTCCCTCTTCAAAGTTACACAAACAATAGAACACACTCAAAAAAACCAACTTGTCAGTCTTACAATAATCTCATTCATTAAAATATGATCCAATGCTTTACATGTGCATTAGATGCACTTCACGTAGTGGGTTTGACTTCCCTTTTCAAAGCATTTTCACAGACCAGAGTTAATTTTTAACACAGACCACTGCGTGTTCTGCAAAACTGACTTAACTGAACTGTCAGACAGAAAACAAACCCTAAAGGCTACAAGATTTACCGATGGCTCCGCCTGCGGTCTTAAGGATCAGAAAATACAGTCTTAGGAAGCATGCTATTGTTCAAATCAATACCAACAGGAAATTTTTGTTTACGCTGCAGCTTTAATTTCACAGTATCTCCCAGCTCTTAGTAATAGAATTCACACTCTCTCTAAAGTATATAAAAATACATCTTTCTAAAAAATATTACATTCAGTTTGAAACCTTGAATAAGACATGTTTTATGTAAGTTCACAAATCTACTTCGAGTGAACGATGGTTCATTGCTGGTTTTAAAGGTAAAAAAGAAAAATATTAATTCCCCCAGTTAGGCATTCAATACACCAAGAGCTATTCTGCCTGGTACAGCTCCTTGAAATAAGAAAAATACCACATCACTGCTACCCACTGCAGAAGTTTAGCCTGAGTGCACAAGTGTTCCGTCAACCGCATGTTCACTTTAGCAGGAAAACACACGATCGTCTCCTCAGCAAATAATTGCTTCTCATCACGGGCTACCCTTCTCCCGCCACCATTATGAATTCTAGTATTATGAATAGACAATCTATCTCCTTTCACCCACTGACAGCTGCGTGCAACATTCATTTAGTGGCTGACAATTTCAGGCTCTCTGTTGCAAATCTGGCAGATCTTTCTTAATGCCTTATCACAGGTGTATTGCTATAATATAACTGAGAATTCACACCAGATTTGGTTTTAGTTATTTGGATAATATTTATGATATACTTCACTTCTCCATGCCCTTGTAATTTGGCAGATGGTGAAAAGATGGTCCAGGAAATCTGAGATGTTTGTAAACTCTGAAGTGATTGTAAACTTAATTATACATCCATCCAATCAAGGAATTAGCACAGAAACTTCTTGAGACACTGTCCCTTTGCTCATTAGAACAGAAGATGAAAAGTTTGCACATCTTGTTATTTCCTTCAGTCACCTGATCTTCAAGTGGTCATCTAAGGGTTTTGTAATTTAATAAGCCCAAGGATACCCCTAACTAAAGTCATCAAAAAAAGATGACTAGTTTTCATTTTTTAAAGAAAATGAAAGGAAATCATGCTTTACCACAGCATTATCACCAGTTCTGTGCTACCTCCAAATAGGAATTTAGGAGCGTAAGATTTATAGCGTTGGAAAAGAAAAAGAAAAAAAAAAACCTCTACCCCCCTAAAAACTAAGCAGTTGCTGCTACATTCATTTTAGAACTTTACCAAATGGAGATTGTGCTGGCTAAACAATACAGAGATTGAAAGAGTTAAAAGCAATAAGCAACCAGTATTACTGTCCACTTTGATTTCCAGCCTAAGAAGCCCATACACTTAACAAGTGGTCATTTGTACACTCAGACTGATACTGGAAACACAGATGTTTTCGCAGAAAGAGATGCCCATTTAATTTTATGGAAAATTTATCAGACTCCAACGATGGTTCATCGCTGGTTTTAAAGCTAAAAATGAAAAATATTAATTCCCCCAGTTAGGCATTTAATACACCAAGAGCTATTGTGCCTGGTACAGTTTTGCAATTTAATGATACCCCTAACTAAAGTCATCAAAAAAAGATGACTAGTTTTCATTTTTTAAACAAAATGAAAGGAAATCATGCTTTACCACAGCATTATCACCAGTTCTGTGCTACCTCCAAATAGGAATTTAGGAGCGTAAGATTTATAGCGTCGGAAATTAACAATTTTCCTCCTCTTTACTTTGAATGGTGATAAAAAGCACAAAAACTAGTTTTCTGTGCCCGAATGAACACGGAAGTCTGTACAAAGTCTATATGACCACTCAATCAGTATTTTTCTATTTGTGATCATTTCTTTAAGAGCAAACTTGCCTCAACAGGAATTTTAATATGCAGCTTCACCCCAAGTTGGGGGACAAGATAAAACGACTTGGTGTGTTCTAGAGTTGTTGCTCTCAACTTACAAAGATAACATAATTCTTAACCTGAGTAATCTTCACAGCCCATCATCTACTGTGGATACATGCCAATATTAACTTGATTTGATGTCTATGTTGTCACTGAGGTTTGAGAAAATTTTTCTAATAGTGATAAAGCATTGAAAAAGTTATCTACCTCAGCTTAAGACATTATTGGTTCTTACCTTTCTTCGTTTGGACTGGAAGTCAGTAATATCCAGTTTATCTATGTCCGGAGGCTGAGGAAAAAACAAAGCATAACTATTAGAGGGCAATTTTTTTCTCCTGAGAGAGAGGGTTCCCTGCAACAAAAATGTGGGGGTTCATGGTCAACTTACACAACACAGCAGCAAAACAGATGCCATTCTTTTAGCATCCTGTTGAAGAAACAGCGCAATAAATTAAACCGGCCACAACGTAAGGAAGAATAATTTTATCTTTATGCTTTGATGGCACATTTACTAAGTTTTATAAACACATGAAGCAAAAACAGATTAAAAGAAGTGCTATTTACCAACAAAGGGCTTGACAGCTTCTCCATTGCCTCCAAGATGCGCCGTGCTGAGGTACTTAACGTAGCGCGGGACCACACAGTTTCTTGTCCAGCTTTCGCTCTCTTTTGTGCCTGAAAAATTAGCATTTTAAGTGTTACAATGGTCAATTCTGAGCTAAAGAGGCATGTATTTTACGTCCCAAGGCTACACTGATGATACAATCAATATATTCTGATGACAGAGAAAAATGCAGTCACTGGGATTTTAAGCCATAAAGAAGAGAATACATTCGGAGTTTAATGAAGTTTACCTTGGGCCTCAGTGCATCTTGCACGTGCTTGTTGCACGAGCAATAAAAGAACTCCGTACTTGTAAAAGGTCAAGACGGATGATGCTAGGACTGCTAAGGCCTCCGAAGCAGTAATCAGGGAAACAGAACTCAAGAAAAGGCTTGTGGTACAGAAAGCATTTTCAGTAGCAACACAGACCTCAGAGTTTCACGATGGTCTAAGTGTACCATCTTAAAATCAGTGTATACAATCATAACCAGGAACTAGTTTTACTTCTCTCTTGCTTCCTCCCTTCCCCCAAGATTAAAGTTGGCTGCAAATCTTTGTCTTAAAAGATAAAGATCTGATTTAAACTGTAACAGATCTAAACATTACACTGAAAAAGTAAACTGTTTATTTGCACCACCCAACTTCAAATATCAGTCGAAAACTTCCTTTGGTGTGACTTTTTTTCTTCCCAGGTTAAACCCCTCATATAACCACACTGTGCTTATCACACGATGTGAAGACAGGAAGCAGACCACGCAGCATGTAAAAACACAAGTGAGACTCACAGAACCACAGAATGGTTAAGGTTGGAAGTGACCTCTAGAGATCGCCTGGTCTACCCCCCCGCTCAAGCAGGGCCACCCCGAGCAGGTTGCCCAGGACCATGTCAAGTCAGCTCTTGAAGACCTCCAAAGAGGGAGACTCCACAGCCTCTCCGGGCAACCCGTGCCAGGGCTCCATCAGCCGCACAGTGCAAAAGCATTTCCTGATGCTCAGACAGAGCCTCACGTTTCAGTTTGTGCCTGTTGCCTCTTGACCTGGCACTGGGCACCGCTGAAAACACAATGGCTCTCTATGCTCTTTGCACCATCCATTCAGGTATTTATATACACCAATAAGATCCCCCCTGAACCTCATCTCCTCCATACTAAACAGGCCCAGCAGTCCCTGCCTCTCCTCAGAGGAGAGGTGCTCCCAGTCCCTTGATCTTCTTGGTGGCCCTTCGCTGGACTCTCTAGTACCTTGCTGTCATTCACAGCAAGCAGCAAGAAGCAAGCTACTCTCTCCTTTAAAAGCCTAGTATTTTGGTTCCTCTTTTTACCATAATGCAGTAATATTGTAAAAAACAAAAATAGCCGACCAAAGAGGGTTCCCAGCTTTGCACCACAAGGTTTCAAGGTTTCCCGTAAGTGAGGTACTTGTACTGCCCTTTTTCCGTTGCACAAATGGACTGTCAGAACAGAGCCAGCAAACCCGCGTTTTCATTTTCTTAAAATTCCTTTTGATTTATCGATAAAAGTCACTTTCATTTAAATACATTCCTACCAAACCTGATTTGACTTTCCTTTTCGATTCAGCTCTAGCTAATCAGAGTTGTCAGCAGTTTTTATTTGCTATTTCCAAGAACTCTTGGGGGCAAATAACTCTCTCCAAGAACTATATGAATCGTTCAAAACAGAAAGCATGTTACTGCTTATCTTGGGACTGCATTTAGTCCTGCATGCCTCTGTGTAACAGAAGAACAAAGGATCAGCAAAGTTGATTTTAGATATTTTCAAAGACTGCAGGTTTATACAACATATCCATAGCATGAATGTAGGCATGCTTGGAAAAGAAGATCCACAGATAAATATTAGCCAGGTTTGACTACTGTAGCTTTTGCTACCATAAACACAAGTTTTCAAAGTTATGCTGTCATTGGTTTTTTTGCATCAAGTTATTTTAACGTAATGTAGTCAGAGGCAGACAATGGCACTTGAATGGAATTTTTTGAAAGACCTAACAACAGAGGAAACCCCAACTACCAACAACTAGCCCAAACTGTCATTCTTGTTCTTTCTGACAAGTATTACCTGTGGTAAAAACTGTCATTAAAGAATTTAAACAGAAATCAATCTCGTCTATTTTTGTAGACCAAGAGGGCAGAAGAGCAACTGTTACCACATATTCAGCTCCCTGCTCAAAGCTCCTTTGGCAGTGCTGCTTTTTTTATTTCCATCACTATTTCCCACTACACTACTTTTCTCATACCTGATAAGGTTCCGTCTTTGGCTGCCTTGATCTTACAGCTGCACCACCGGCATAGGCCGTCTTTCCGGGGTAAAATGGAGAAAACCCAAGCTGGTTTTGCTTAAAAACAGACGTGCTTCCACGTACCTACGGAAACACAGTATGAGAAGTGGATAGAAAAACAGGTACACATTCAAACTGATTAAAAGAAATACTGTGCAGTACTTACAGGACACAGTCCTCCAAAAACAAATAAACTGAATGCAGGTTTCTTAGAGCTAGCTGCAGAATGCTGCGAGAGGGAATGAGTTCTTTCAGCTTCTGTGGGCCAGAGCAGTGACGATGAAGTATTTTTTAAAACTGCAACATCTGCCAAAATGACGTATGCTAGATGTAAATGCCTCTCGTACGTACAGAACTTTAACAATAAAGATCACACTAATTCAAGTTCTTCAATACAGAAAAATAAGCATGACTTCAGCTTCTTTAAATAGATCAACTTCACGTACAGACTGAAAACCAAGTATCACCTACAAACTTGAAAACTGTTCACAGAGCTGCAAGTAGTTTTCACCAATCTTACCAAGTTAATACTGTGCTTCCAATGCAGATATTTTTTTCCTTCAGGCTAAGATAAAAGAGGACCGCATAAACATCAGTGCATTTGTACGGACAAAGCTTTTTTCTGTGTTGGTAAAAGGCTGGAGGCCAGCACAGATCATAATCGCACAGGTTTTAAACCTGGAAGATTCCCCAAAGGCTGCTCTAAGAGTTAACGATCTTCTGCCCATGTATGTTTTACGAAGACACACCAGAAAGTTCTAGTGCACTCAGGTTATATTGCTAAAGCCCAGCAACTCTACTACTCAGCTGTACAAAAGTTCTCTGCAAAACCTGCTGAGCACACGTCAGTCCCTGTCTATATGGGGGACTAGAAAAAGCTGCAAACCTGCTGTTCGCCCTTTCAGCGAGAAGACCTACGTACCAACCTACATCGACACGATGCTTATTTTTTATTTTAAAATGGTGTGCTTTCCTCAATGAATTTGGCAAAAGACATGAAAGTATTGACAGCTGAAGCCTTCTACCAAGAAAGGTCAAAAAACAGCCTATAGCTTATGACAGAGTAGTTTCTTTATCTTCTCTTGCTGAAACACAGGAAAACATCTCGTGTTCCTATTTGTCACCTGCACTTATTCACATTTAACCAGCTGTCTGTTAGATATTCTGAGTCACTCTTCCTTCTAGACAATCAGCCTAGTTGTCAAGCTACGGCAAGTCAGCCTGATTTCCTACCGTCCCAGTTCAAAATTTACATATAACCTAGCTGAATGTGTATATTTCAGCATTGACTCTTTCTAACATCAGGGTATCATAAACGTATTCCAAAGCACGCTTCTATTAAAAAGGTGATAGGATTATATACTTCTAAAACACTAAAAATTCAATTTAATTCTCGCATCCAAAGTTGACATTCACCTATTTTATTTACTAAGGTGATGTGGAATATTAAAGAACGCAAGGTACTTCACATTAAAAAAAAAGTCAATTAAACAGAGAACACAAAAATCACCTTCATCAGATGCTCTAGAGGAGGAATCACTGGTTGTTGAGATGTTATCATCGTCTTGTTGAGAGGTAGAATCTTCTATTTCTTTTATCAAGGACAGCCTAGGACTGCCAATGCCAAATACAGAAGATGTCGAGGGCTGACAAGGTGGGACAGGAGAATCCAGCATGGTATAATTCAGACGGCTCCGATGAAGAGAGGGCCTTGTTAACACAACTGGGAAGTTCAGTGCTGATCTACTTGTGGATGGTTCTAGACAAGAACAGGGAGATAATTAGCTTTGCTATAGACAAGCTCACAGAAGCCAAAACCTGTTTCCTATCGACAGCCATGCTATTGCCAAGTTCTAAGCGCAAAAAGAGAGAAGCCAAATTTAACTTCTTCCTCACCCAGATACGGTTGCATCTAACTGTCTGGCTACAACAACAACACTGCTTGCGATACACAGTATTAATGTTGCATCCAGAAGTAGTTAACTATGAGGTTTTACAACACCACATTCTGACCCCGTGCTCAAATGCTCTAACGCTGACTTGGCCGTTCACTAAATCAAACATATATACTCCTTCTCCCATGTACAGCTTGCAATAAGCTTTACAAAATTTGAGATTACACGGTAAATTACAGATAACACTGCAGCTTCCATAATATTGGAACAAAGGTTACATTAATCTGAATACACAACATGAAAATGAACGTTTGCAGTACTTTTTTCCCAAGTTCTTCCATATCAGCTCACGTTAGAGGCAAAACATCATCTCCTACCCATTAACTATTGGGATTTTGACCCAAGGGACAAGGATGTTGACCCAAGTAACCAGATGAGCATTTTTCCCTCTTGAAGCAAAGGGTCTGCAAACAATGCTAGTGGCCTGGAATAGGTGGCCTTGAAGTCTATCTTGCTAAATGAATGGAACTATTCATGGGTATTTTGCCTGATGAAAGCCTACTGTCTCTCCCAGGAATCTGGGCAATTCAAATGACTTTGAGCCACTATCCTCTTGATACTTGAACTGAAGCTTAAACTAGTTAGTTCAATCTTCATAACCACTGCAGTACCACTAATTAGCTCTCCAAACCATGAGCAGATTTTTAGGACAGCACCGTTTGAGATACAGAAAGGTATTCAGGCGGAAGGCCACCCAATATAGGCTCCAGCACACTGATACCTCAGAACTGAAGAAACACATTGGTTTCAAAATGTAGTAATAATTAAAAAAAAAAATCTTATTCTTAAGCATAGTAAGCGACACCCACGGACAGCAACATAAGCTGCAAAAGGTTCCAGGGTGTCCACCTGCTCCTGATCTCCTGGAGTTAGCAAGCTTGCAGTGCAGCTGTTCTTACTGAAAGCTCCTTTCACGCAGTTACATAGGAAAGCCAACATGTGTTCCTCAGTCACGAAGACCTTCTCTATTCTTTTCTCCAAACTCATTCCCAAGCTACAGCTACACAGAAAGCCATCAATCTCCTTGTTTACAATTAGATGAGATTGGAGGCAAAGATATTTCCTCCTTATTTTTTGATTCTGCCAACAACAGAAGCAACTGACTTTCCACATTATCTATGGTTACCTACGCACGCTCAGACAAAACTTCTTTACTTATTAAAAGCTGACTTCCCCAAAACAGCTAATTTAAGAGAAACTCAAATAAGAATAGATGCAAATTTATACAACAGGACTACAGGAACAGTGAGAGGCACTGGATATAAGACAAATTAATCTTTCATGAGGTAAAGGAGTTGCAAACCTCGTTGCCAACGGTCCAAATACCTTTTCAAAGACACCCCCTCCCCCCGCGTAGACCTTAAAGTTATTGAATATTTTAAGGATAATAATCTCATAAACCACATCCGTGCACAAGTTCCCCAGTTCACCATCAAGTTAACGAGGAACTTTACTAAATTGATCAAAGCCCAAAACAAAAAAAAAACAAAACAAAACAAACAAAGTCGGGACACGAGACGGAATTTTCCTCTGCCATTCTAGCATCTAGTCTTTTGTTTCGAAGACTGCAAAACAAATTAATTTTTTTAATTGCCTTAGGCAATTAGACAGATTTTCATTCCATATCTTTTAAAAGATGGAAAATGCAACCCAGCACACTTGCAAATGACTTATTTTCAGCATTTAGCACCTGGCTAATAGAGTACCTAAAGTTAACTGATGCCTTCCAAGAGCATAAGATGTATGCTTCGTAACTGTGTATACAGTTTAAAGCTAAGACGGTTTCACAAACAGTTGTTTTGACTTTTTTTGTTTTTTTTTCATTCTGTCAAAACCCTCATTCCAATTTCCTTTTGAAATTCAGATTCAAAACTAGAAATCTGTGAATAAATACAGATGGCCAGAATTCCAAATGATTTTTCACATACCTCGTCTACTAATTCCTGCTGGTTCAGGCGTGAATCTCTCATCGATTATGGTATCTTCATCTGAATAATCGTGGTGATAGTTTACCGGAGTCTCCTCCTGGTTTGCAGATTCATTTCTGTCTACACACTCCTCCTCACGCTTATTGAAATACTTCTGCAGCCAGGCCGGTACAATATTTTTCACCGTTTCTGTCATTCTGCTAATTATTCCCTGCTTGAAAGAAAAAACACTTGTTTAATTACAGAAACGCAGTCAACAGCATATGCTGCGATACCACCTTCCACGGACCTTGAAGACAGATATTATACAGCAAATATTCAGAAGACGACGACGAGGTTGATCCCTGGCATAGGATCGCTACACTTCTGGTAAACCTAAAATTCACCTAAGATTGATTTACAACTACCTATCACTTTCTGCACTTCCAAGTGACCTTGGCAAGGTTCAAAGTTTTGAAACCTCTGCCAAAATTCACCAGCAGGTCGTCAATCTGCAAGGCTATCAGGAAACTCTACGCCTGAACAGCTCCTGACCTACAGACTTGTTCCAGGACTCTTCCTCTTCGCACCCTCCCGTGAAAACCAACTAAACCAGAAGTTCAGCAATTATCTACTGCGACAGTCAGGACCATACTACCCATTAAAATCAGTGAATCTAAATATTTTCAATTTTAGTAATGCTGAATTGCAGTGACTATACGCACAAAAAACAGTTCTGCTCTCAACAGTCAGGCTAACCCAGAAGATGTCCTGCAAGAAACACAGCTATAGCTATAGCACCAGCATCTCCTCTTGCAAGAGCCTTCTAAAGCTGTTGCTGTATTTTGTAGAAGACTGACTCTGCGGCATACATCGGGTACGATCGGAGAATTCCCACCTGACCGAAAGCCCCAGGAACTACGGTTAAATAAAAGATAAATTAATATAAATGAATATAATTAATAATAAAAATTAATAATAAAAATTAATATCCAGAAAGCTGACAATCATGAGCTAGGCATCCTGCTAATCATCCCTCCTGCAGGCAGGGGGAAAAAAAAAAGGTAAATTAGATCCAGGACTAGTTCCCAGGAACTTTGAAGCTGCTAACTATACTGTCTACAGTGCCCAGGCACCTTCAGAGCTTAATGGTAAGAGACAGAGGGTTTGGTGGGCTGTAATTACGATCACAAGCACACAAAACACATCTATTTAAGTATTTCTAAGAATCGACTTATCGACTAAAGTTGTAGGGGGAAGGATGAGAAAAACAGCGGGGTAGGGATCAGAACCAGAGGTATAACCTCACAAAATCGCATCGGTCGCTTTCGTGCCTCCCCAACTGCATCACTGAGAGACAATTAACATTAAGCCACAGAACCTTCTGCAGAGTGGACATGATATTGAAAATAAACTGAAATTAATTGACAAATGCTCTAAGCAAGCTATCTGCTCAAAGCTCGTCCTTTTACGTTATGAACATTTGCACGATTCGTCTGGTTACAAAGCTAACTGCTATAATAAATGCACACATGTAACACCTATCAGTTTGTCTATTTATCAAATCATTAAAATTCTTCCCCGATAAGTTACTGTTAATTTGATCTGCGCTGGATGTGCAGCAGCCATTCTCTGTGCAGAATCCCCCAGATATCCCCACGCACGTGTTTGCTCTGGCACACTCTTTAAATAAACCTACTGGAAAACACGCAGAGATAACAGACAATGGAAAAGTTAGAAAACCATCTCCACTGATTATTTTTAATCCACGTGTAAGGTTTATCAGTTAGCTACACAGTGTCGGCACACGCAAGCTATGGCACTTTCAACATTAATGCACTGTTCAAGCCAGAGGTTTCAACGGTTGCTCTGTAAGCGTGGGGAATGTTTGCATTGCCCTTCCAGGCCAGCTTTAGATGGACAAGATTGATTGTCAATATGTGGTATAAGGGACTTGGCATTTCTGCAAGTGATAAAAACCTAATTGAGCAGCTATCCATGCGTAGCGCTCCCTTGGTTTTGCATATGATAATCAATCCCCTCAGCTACGTTGCTCATTTAATAGCGGAGAGGTTTTGGCTGAACAAACATGTGCAGAGGGCATCTCCAGAGCATCTCTCTGGGCGTCCTGACATTTCTTAGCAAAGAGCTGCTGGGAGGGATCTCGGCGCGTCCCCCCTCCAGCACGGGGATTTTCACACCCCGAATTGACGGACCGCTTTCACCGTCAACCTGCTGTACCCTACAGCACAAACGAGAAGCAAAGCCTGGCAGGTAACGTTCAGAGAATTGATGATGGGCTGAGGAGGGGTGCAGGGAGCGGGGAAAGCCCTGGGGGTGGCACTGGGGGTCCTGAGGGCAGCGGGCTGGGGGTGAAGGGGAGGGGGAGGAGGGGGGTAATGGGCTGGGTAGAGGGGTAAGGGGGTAAGTAAGGGGCTGAGGGGGTAACTGAGGGGGTTAGGAAGGGGCTGAGGGGGTAACTGAGGGGGTTAGGAAGGGGCTGAGGGGGTAACTAAGGGGGTAACTAAGCCGTTGAGGGGGTAACTAAGGGGGTAACTAAGCGGTCGAGGGGGTAACTAAGGGGGTAAGGAGGTGGGTAGGGGGTAACTAAGGGGATAAAGGGGCGGGTAAGGTAAGGGGGTAAGTAAGGGGGTAACTGGTGGGCTGAGGGGGAAGGGCCCGCTGTGGGGGGGCCGCTCCTCACCCGCTTGCTCCTGGCACAGGGGGGCTTCGCGGCGCCCAAACGGTGGCGCCGCCTCTTCACCTTGCCGCCGGCCGCTCCTCCTCCTCCTCCTCCTCCTCCTCCTCCTCCTCCTGCTCCTCCTCCTCCTGATCGGGCTCCTGGGCTGCCGCCCGGCGCCCCGCCGCCACCGGCCCTGCCACCGCCGGCCATGCCGCTGCCGGTCGCGCCGCTACCGGTCGCGCCGCCCGAGGCCATACCGCCCCCCCCCCGCGTTCGGTGCCGTCACGGGGCCCCCCCGCCCCCCGCCGCCACGCGCCGCGGGGCCTGCCCTGCCCCTCGTGGGAATAAAAATGTTGTTTTTGCAGAGTTACGTTGTTTAAAGGTAAGGAATGGGGTATCGAGGTGTGCTTGCAGCGATAAGAACGCTTAGCAGGCGACCTTGTAAAATGCAGACAACCAGACTCCGTAGAACAATTCGGGGAAAATCACGGTGTTGAGTCAAGTCAGGTAAGTGAAGAACCATTACCGCTTCAACCAGTAAAAAAGTCGAAAGAAATTCGAAATTTAACAGGCCGGCAACTGAAGGCCATGCATTGTCTGGGAAGCATCAGACAGATTGTGAGCCTGGATCACCCCCTCAGTGGGGAAACAGGGGAGGGTCCCGTCATCAAAAAGTATATAAACTGGGTTTTGGAACCAGCAGGGGCGCTCCTGCTCGTGGGACGCCCGCCACTGCGATCGCGAATAAATTCCTGCTTCGCTGAGCTCCTCGCCTGAGCCCAAGTTATTGGCTACGGAGTGTTTCTCACAATTTGGGGGCTCGTCCGGGAGCCAGTCGCCTACTGGGGAGCCCCACCGCCGCAGCAGCAGGAAGGCATGCCCCGCTGATTTCAGCGGTCCTGTGCATCGACGGCGGCGGTTCTGCGGAGAGCTGACAGAGGGCCCGAGACTGATGAAAGAGGCAGGATCCGTGAAGGAGTGGGGAAGGGAAGAAGGCAGGCACTCCGGCTTTGAGAATTGATCCGGTAACTCTGTGCACAGACCAAGGTAAGAAATAGGAAGTATTGCCTTGGGGGTCGGGTGAGACTCTGTGTGCCGTGTGATTGAGACGTACTTTTGTACGGAGCGAGTGTGGAGTCCTGATCCGCGGTTCCGCAGCTCCGCGAGGGGCGCGGCCGGAGACGGACGAAGCGTGAGATAAGGGAGAGAAAGGAAGAGTCTCGGGAAATGTGGTGTATGGTAAGCCCTTGCACGGGGAAGTGCTTGGCAATACACCAGGGAAATTTGGTGTGCGGTAGTCCTCGCACGGACGGGACGCCCGCCACTGCGATCGCGAATAAATTCCTGCTTCGCCGAGCTCCTCGCCTGAGCCCAAGTTATTGGCTACGGAGTGTTTCTCACACCCTCCCCCTCCCTCCCTCGCGCGCCCCCTCCCCTCACGGGAACGCGCGCCCCCCCCTCCCGCTGCCGCTCCCGTTCCTCGCCCCGCCCCGGTCCCGTCCCGGTCCCGCCGCCCTCCCGCTCCCGCCCTCAGGACCCGGCCGCCATAATGAACCCCGGCCCGGCCACCGTAAGCACGGGGCTAGGAGTCACCTCCAGAGCCTCCCCGCGCCGTGGCGCCGACCGCTGGTGTGCCGCAGCACCGCGCCGGGCGTGGGACGGCGCCCCGAGCCCACAGTGCTCGTCAGAAAAGCCCCGCACCGACAACCGATACCCCCGCACCGACAACCAACAGCCCCCACGCCGACAACCAACGCACAAGCAGTGTTTTAGGCCGGATTCGTGGCCCCGTTGGTCCGGGAAGCAGTCGTCACGCTAAATTCTACCCCACGGCAGGGGAACGATGGGCATCGTGACAGATCGCCGCCCCAGAAAATAAACACATAAATAAAGAATAAAAACGATAACGGGACATGAATCGTGCCCTTAATAACAGACATTGGGCAGTGAAATCACCGACTTCTGCAACAATACGTGCTCAGGGAACTGACTAAAACCCCTCCTGCATCGGCCATGTAATAGCTAGGCAAACATCACATAATACTTCCCTCCCTCATGTACACCAAACCTATTAAGGCAACCATAGTAGTGTGATAACGTGATTTTTCTCCTCCAGATCAGCGTCAAAGGCAGCTACGCTAGGTTTGCTCATAAGTTCAAACGCTGCTTTATTTATTTATTTGAATTCCATTTTTCTTATTTAGAAGGATTTCCATAGGGTGACAGGCCTTTAATGACACTCACGACTCAGAAACATTTGCCGATGCAGTCAAACGGTGTCTATTAACGCGAGGCACTGAAGTTAATTGGTATTAAAAATGAGCCAAAACGAAAGGCAAGTATCTGCGTGTCCAGCAGAATGACAGCGATCATCACCATTTGATCAATCTTCCCCCCACTCTCTGTTGCAGCTAGGTACAACGAAAAGAGTTTATGAAATCATTACGGGACATTCTTGTAGAAAACTTCCTCAAGCTTGGAAGAAAAAAAAACATTTCAGCTAAGTAAAACAGAAAATAACTGGAAGAAGTGAAGTATGGCGGTGTTGGAAAAGTTGCTTCAAAGACTTGTTTAATTAAAAAGAAGGAAAAAAGCAAGTTCCTACTGCAATCCCATCTTTGTCAAACTGATGGCGGGCACCAGTACGATGTGTTCAGCTAACACAGGCTGGAAGTTGTAACTGCAGCTGTGAAGTTTACCCAGTAAAAAGACTCCGCAAAGCATTCTAGCAGTTCCGATGCAATCACTGCTTCCTGAATTTGTGACTCACGGTTAACACGGCAGTACAGGAAGAAGTCTGGCATTCACTGTGCTCTTACGGTAAAGAATCTGCACTGCGCACACCATCCCAAGCCAGGTATGCGCTCCTAACAGGAAAGGACGATAGGCTGATAAGTCTCAGCAGAGGGAAAAAGACATCAGAGAACTACTTTATAACAGCAGCACGCGGGCTGCAACCAACGTTCTCTTCCTCTCATCATTTTCATTTCTGTGGACTCCAAGAGAATACACTCCCAACATTTTTCAGCTCTGGAGAACAAACAGCCCAACCAATCTCATTCACTGAACTACAAAACTGGTATTTTCGCTATCTAGTCCGGAAAAGGAGGCGCACGTCTCTAACGTACAGTGTAGAGACCTTGTTAATAGGCAAAGTCTGCATAAAATAGGTGGCCACAGCCTGATTTTCTGACGTTCAGGGCCTTGGGTCACACACCACCACAGCATCAGACTTAATGAAGTCACCAATCTATGTGGGCCTCTCGTTACACAGGTCACATGTTATGGACCAACCTCTCAAAGGCCAAAAACCAGCACTGATACTGCCGGGCCAACACATATCTGTAGCATCCCATTTCTGGGTGACAACACAATGAATGTTTCCACAAAGTACTCGATGCAACCTAACTACTGTGTTTGGTGATGCAAAGCAAGCCGTGTCAAAGCAGCGTAGCACCCAGGCACATTCCTGGAAGATGTTTTGCTGCTCACGTTGAAGAAAATAGATAAAAAAATCCTGTGCAGTTTGCACTTCTGAGCTCAAGTACCACAGCTATGCACTACAATTGAAGTGGCATCAAAGCTTGTAAGGTTTTGAAGCTTCAGCACTGCCATCCAAAGTCAAGGAGGCTGCATCTATTATCTTGAATTTGCCCCAGCTCAGTCCCCTGAAACAATTCCATAGACACGTACAAGCAACCCTTTTCCCACCCAGATTCTTTGCTTCATCTATTGCACCTCTACCTTGTGTCATATTCTTATTAATCTGCCCCTCAAAAGACTCCCTGGCTCACACAAAGAAGCAACCCAACAAATCCCTGTTCCCAGCCATGTTGCTTTCATGCTTTGGGAAGAGTTAACTGCAACAGCTCTAACTGTGATGCCACCTCACCCCCTCCACCTATGTGAGGTTCTTTGCCTTCTGTCTCCTCCTACGTCTACACCTGCACTAGAACCAGGAAGAATGTGCTTCCTACAATACTCCAAGAGCCTCTTCTGTTTCAGGATGTCATCATTTCAATTCAGGACTGAAAGTATTCCTAGCAAAAACCCAACAGCTAATAGCTAACAGAAGCAGTTGCTGGTGATCAGCTACAAGTAACCTGGAAGTACTGAGGAGTCACAAAAGAGAATTTGCATTACATTTAAGAACAGCATGCAGCTTAGGACCACTGCTTTCACTGACTACACTAAGCCATAAAAAAGAATTGGATTCTTACCTGCCATCACAGCAATTATGGTTTATGTTGCCCCCAAAACACACACGGCAGTACCAGAACTGTGTCAACTAGCTTTAACAGCTTCCCCAGCTATTAAGTACAGTAATTTCTGCTTCCTTTTTTTTCTTGGAGGAATATTCTTTTGTTTCCAGCCTCACTTACTTACTATACACACTGTTAATTAGCAACTATTTCTCCATACTCATAGGGTTATGGAGTCCCTATGACTGGAAAAGACTCTGTACCCTTCAAGATAAGAACAGCATAAAGGCAGCAACTCGCAAGACTGCTCTAGCTTAAAGCAAAGCTTTCCTCATGGCTCTCATCTCCTTTGACTTGAGTACTGTCATCCTTCTACCAGAGCTTTAAAAACTTCATTACCACGAATGAAGGAAGACCAGAGCAATCAGAGAGGGTAGCAGAGGGTATAACTTAAGGAGCTGTTACTAGGATTTTTTTGTTGTTCCTGGTGGACTATTTTTCTCCTTGCCAGCAAGGAGGGAAAACCAGCAAGTTGTTTTCTCCAAGATTTTTTTTTTTTAGGTTTAAGAACACGGATTATGTTGTAGCAATTTCTTCGCTGTAAAGCGTCAGCTGAGAAGTCTAACAGTAAGAAGGGCAAGGGAAAACTGAATGCTGATGCAGAGAGTGCCAGCAGACATCATCCTCATTCCACGGGATGTTTGTAGCTATGGCAGTTGAAGTCTACACTTCCATATGCTTAACATACCCTATTTATAAGCCAATTTTAGCTGACCTAGCATGTATCAGTAGTACAGTTAGAGCCAGCAGCCTGCAGGAAAAAGTGGGCACAGGTGTTTCCATAGCAAGGCCTGTGAGTGTCTCCCATACATACTTCCAGTCTAAGCAAGCACATGAAAGGCTTGGCTTGTCGCTTACCTAAGGAACCAGGAAAACAAGGGAAAGCTAGATTTCGCTTGTGTCCTAATGCCCATATAAAAATAAAGACAGATGAAATACCCTTACTACCTTGTTAAATTCCATAAGCCGGAAGAGAACGTGCTGCACACAGGTACAAGTAAAATCCCTTGCTGGCAGGTTTGCAGATACAAATTTTTTATTTACACAGGCAAGTCTTATCTTTAAGATAAGACCCCATTTACCTCTTTACATTTCTCGAATATTTACATGACTTCATGATGCTCCAAGAAGGGAGTGATGAACAAAAAGATTACAGAAACTGTCAAAAGCATAGCAAAAAAAACCCAACCTATCATTGTGCTTTAAAACTTATGAGCTAGAATAATGTAGAAGAAATGTAGTTTTAGCACTTTGGTCCTAACGGTCATGCTCTAGAAGACGCTTAAATAGCAGAGGGGATTTCAGAAGTGACCGTATCCAGAGGTTGCCAGTGACAATTCATGAGTGAATCGTAGAGTTCTTCGCTTGTCTCCGTGAATTGTCTGTTCATTTCATCAACATCCAAGTAGAGCTGTGGATCTGAAAATAAAAGCCTGGTAAGTCCAAGTATCAAATCTGAGGCATGCGCACAAAAAAACTTCATGTGAAATGGCTAACAAAATGTATTTTAAGCTAAGTGTAATAAGCTATTAGATCTACTAATTTTAGTGAGGTATTTAGTCCTCTAAAATTTTGAGCCTCACAACTCCAACTTTTGGGAATTTTTATATTAGAAGGCTGGGACTAGAATTGTCTTTCAAGATAAAGACAAAGACAAGGTTTAAGATAGTAAAGATAACGGTTAAGGATAATCAGCCATGAAACCCTCCCAAGAGTCATTTAATTCACTTCTACGGCAATACACGTTACATAGGATAGTTTCTAAACACTAACACAAAATGCCTCCACGTGAGGAACTTTGCAAACCTTCCAGGACACAAATATGTTTTGTACCGTATTTGTAAGTGCAAGCTGAATCCTCCTTTTGGAATCTGCAACATAAGCTTTTACCTCAGGGTGGAGAACAAAGCTTTTGCATATTACTGAGTTTCTAATATAAAATCTGTTTAGCGGAACCAATACAAAGAACAAAATTCTGTATTAGACCATTTTCAAATGGGAATGAAGGCACAGGTACAAGAAACCTGCTGCGAAGCATTGACAGTGTCCCGTTTTACTTGATGCGGTCAGTGTATGCTGTATCAGCTTTAAAACCCCAGCTGATTGCAGATCAACCCCACAGAGGTTTGACCTCAGCTGAATTTTCAAGATGTTCTTCATCCAGTAGAGGTTGGCTTGTATTGTTAAAAGGCACAAGGATGGCTAAACTCAAGTGACAATGATAGAACCCTTATTACCGTCAGTAATTAGGTCATCACCGATATTAGTCATAACTGAAGATTCCTGAAAGACAGAAAAGGCTAAGTTTAGTCATAACTCATTTCAGAAAGCATCACAGATTCAAAGTGCTGCAGTCTCAACCCATTCCTTCTTCCTACAACTACAAGGATAGATGGCATTTTATCTACTTATTTTTAGAAGAAAGCCAATATTACAGTACAGGTTGGAAGGGACCTCCGGAGGTCACAACTAATACATTGACCACGATAAGACCACTTACAACAACTGTTTAATTTGCTTTAAGCAAAGCAAATCAGAAGAACAGGAACAGAAGAAGCGTACGCAATTATGCTGTCAAAACCATTCTTTGGTATGCGTGAACAAATAATGGTGTATAAATCACTAATTCTATGGATTTACTATTTAAGCACTTAAATACAAACACCTCTGAATGGAATCTGCTCTTTTAACTTCACACTAAGCAGAAAGCATGTTTTCAACTTCGGATTCTTTTTGCTGATTCACACAAATCTGTACAACATATTATCTGTGAAATATTTTCTTTACAGCAAGCGTGCAGTATCTTTACCTCAAAAACAGCTGGAGCCATTAAAGAATCTCCTAAAGAGCAGTCTCCAACAGCTTGCATGCTGTCATAGGGAGCATAGGAGCTGTAGTTGTAGTCAGCGTAAGCATCGTAACTCCTCTGCGAGTAGTAGTTCTGGTAATCTTGGTAATAATCATTATAGTTGTATGACTGGTACCGCTGCAATTCTGCTTTCAGTCTGAAACATGAGGAGTTGCATACAGTCAGAGAACAAGAAACTGTAAACCCAGTTCTGAACTTAAACAATTTGTTAGCTTACATACTTCAAAGCTTAAAAGGAAGCTTTCCTAAACAGTCACCTAAGTGACAGCTTAAGTCACAGCTCAAAACCTCATTTCTATAGAAGCAAGCATCCTCACCTTTGCCAATACCAGAAGGAATTGTTCTCATGGATTAACTCCAGAGCCTTGACATGGTTACCTGTACACATCAAGTATTTTTAGCGTTGGCATAAGCAAGCTGCTGCTAAGTCTCTGTGCTTTGCTAAAGATTGATTTAAGACCAGAGACATTTATCAAGCACAGCTGCTTTAAAGATGCAGTCTTAACCCTTCTATCTTTTATTTGTTTAATTACTAGATCTTATTTCCAGAAAGAAGTGAATGGAGTCAGATTATCCATTTCAAAGAAGCATCTGACACTGCCTGTCAGTTTGCCATGTCTACCTCCACCTGCTCTGTTTTTTTGTTTGTTTAAAGTCCATTAAACATTCAACAGCTGCCAACTATACCACTCAGGTGAAGTCAGTCTTGCTTAACAACACAATCGCGATTCTCCAGCATGACGCCTTATTATTAGTGGGAGAATTACAAAATACGCTGGTTCTTAAGAAGAAAGGGCCAGCTGATTAGCTTTCACTACTTTCCCTTTCAAGATTTTCTCAGGGGCAGCTTCAGACTAATGACAAGAACCAAGACAAGTGCTATCTGTACTAAAACTGAGGTACACTGCATAAAGAACATTCAGATAACCCAGCTGCATATTCAAAAAAATCCGCTGTTTAGACTTGTCTTCACTGATTCTGTACAGGCAGACCTCCTGTGTTTGCAGTGTCCAGTTTCTCTGACTTGAATTGGGGATGCAGAGAAGTGAGTTCTATGCTTTTGGGGAAGAATACAAGCTGAAGGCATTCTGAAATAGCTTCCAAACTAAGCAAACATGAGGGACAAACTAATCCAATGGCTGGGTATTTCAATGCTAAGAGAGCACGGTACTCAGCCATTCAGAAACGTATTACTGATGTGTATTTTAATACCTACATTTGTTTCAATACTGCAAAGCTACACAAGTTCTAATAAAGAGGTAATCCATTGTCTTGTTACTGTAGTAAACAAACAGAAGATACATCACCTTAGGTCTTCTGCTTCCAACTGCACTCTTCCTACATACAGTTGTGTAGGGAAGGAAAATCTGAAAATACTGTTGACGTTCTTCTGGATAGCCGAAGCAAGAAAACATGTTTGTGGCTTATTCTTGTTTTCAAAATAAAACAATATTAATTTAATCAAAAAATTTTGGCAAAGAAGTTTGGACAGTGCTCTCTTGGAGAAGAGCATTTCCATTCTAAAGCAGAAGGAGGCAACATTTGCAGAATTATGCTAGGTAAACAGAAACACGTGTCATTTTTTACTATTTAACAGAACGCACAAGCTAACCTCATGAACATACTGAAATTGTTTATATGAAGTCCTGTTTTGTCAGTATCCTGGATCAAAGTTCATCAAATTTGGTATCAATTCTTTAACCGTTCAGAGACCTGAATTGCCTTAAATAAGTGATAGAACTGAGCCGGTAGAGTAAGAAACCCTCTCAGGAAGTGCTAAGCTTTAAACTCCCCATTGCCCTAAGCTCATGAAAAGCAAAGAATAGCATTCTAAACCTGTTCTAGTAATAACGCCTTTGGCTTTCTCCCTGCGTTCCCATTTTTCCCCCCCACTTCTTTCCTGTCAACCCACTGTAAAACTAGTTATGTGCTTCTCTCAAACTAGAGGGAAAGCTCTAAGAACAAGAACTCCCTAGCATATAAAACCACTTCTTGTCCCTTCTACCTTATGCAGGCCCAAACCTGAAAATATTTTCCAATGCATTCAGCTTTGCTACTGTTGAGAAACAAGGCTGGTTACAATGGCAGCTAAGCCCAAGTTGCGCTGTCTGGCTAGACTTAACAGTTGGATTCCCCCAGCCATCCTGAAGCAGGTTGATGAATCCAGGGAGTCAAAACATAGGACTTCTGCATTTCTGGTTTTGTAGACTGCATCCTGTGTACAGCCACTACAGCAAGGGCCACAGACTTTCCAAAGGCAGAGCTACAAGAATCTGATTATTTAGAATAACTGTATCAATGCACAACTCCTTGGTTACCTTTTAGAAATTCCTATGCTCAGCCGGATTCCTTTTCCCCCCAGACCTGGTGCGTTCTGGCAGTCTTGCAGTGCCCTCATCTGATCACCTTGCTCACCAAATCTGACATAGGCATACCCTCTACTATTTTCAAAAGGGAGAAAACCAATTCTGGTATGCATAACAGTTACAAAGCTAACGAATTCAGTTTCTGTCTTCTACAAAAAACAGAAGATAGCAGCTACTATAGCTTCTATTACTTAAGCAACCTCTCTGGCATGTGCACGTGCACAGAAAAGGCTTTCACCAAATTAAAAAACTTGGGCCAGAAGCAAAAAGCTTATTCCTTGGTAGCATTAAGATGCAACTCACTGAGAGCCAGCAAAACAATACATTTTAAGTGCTCTCTGCGTAAGTAATCAGATTCCATATTTCTGCATATACAGCAGTTAATCAGTTAGCACTAACCCACTCCTTTTGGAGCCACAAACTTTATTGGTCACAAACACCAAGAGCTGGCTGTAATTATCTGAACCAGTATTAACCGGTACCTCTGAACTCTTCAAACAAAAATATCTTTCAGGTGCTCTTAGAAGAACAACATCAATTGCCTGCAACAATTTGATGGCTTTGCTAAACGGAGCACTGAAAAGCACAGTGGTACAGTTTCTTTTGTAGCCTGTTCAGAAATTATAGCCCCGTGCCTACAGCTTCAAATCAGGCCAAGCTTACCAGCCCAACTCTTACAGCTTAAGTTCACTGCACTCGAATGCCTTCAAGACGTGCTTTTAGGAGCCATGGAGAAGAACCCTCTGGTAAGACCACCATTATAAAGTACTGAGTGTTGTTTTACACTTAAAATAGAACTATCTGTTACAGTCATCCATCAGCTTTCCCTAGGCTGCTGCTCTCTCACTACTGAATGTGATCCTGCTCTCAGTTTCCCACTAACTTTTTCCCCCAGCGTTTATGGCCTCTTTTCATCTATGACACTTTTAAGGGACTACACCGTGTTGAAAAATGCTGGTTAACATTTCCTTTTACACAAGGTGCCTCATCGAATTTTCCTGACAAAACCAAACCCCAGAACCTTAACTAGAAGAGGAAGCACACAAACACACACGCCTCCCTGGCCACCATATCTCCCCAAAACATATCTGTTCAGTAACAGACCAACTGTAAGAATACTGCGATTAAAATCAGTATAGCTCTATACACTGCTTTTGTTCGGGATTACTAGCTAATGTCCTTCCCCTTACCCCTTCTGGAATTAATACTGAATTCTGTACTCCAAAACGCGGTTCTTAAGTCATACAAATGACATTTAACAATCAGAATTTTTCCACACAGTGATCCTCAATAAAAACTTCAATCCTCTACTGCAGTCTTTCAACAAATTAAAGGAATACAAAACTGGCTAATAACTGTTCAGTGATTTTTGGACCTTTGTAGCACTAGAGTAACAGCAGTACACTCTGCAGCATAGTTGCAAGTACGTGGGAATAAGATACTCTCTCTCATCTCTTTTTTTCTCTGAAAAGTGTGAGGCCTCTATTTCACCCTACTAAAGATTTTACCACCAACTGTACTGCTAGCATTGAGACACTGCAACTTCTGTGCTTGTATGAGATGCAGGACAGGTTCCTTAAGGTGTCGCAATTTTTTGTCTAAACCTAGTGTTGAGATCAAAAAAGGGATTGCTACTAATTGCGTACGTATCAATAACCAGGACAGAAGACATGCTGCATATAGGAATTAAACTTTTTCTAAAGCTCTAGTACATGAACATATCAAATCCCGCAGATTTTTTCTAGTATGGTTTCAGAGGTCTTACTTGATGGACATAAGCGCACAAGTGAAGACAAAAGATATTCTGTTTACCTGAAGTACATGAAGGTTTGAACTACATTCTAGTCCTGATCTTTCCAGTCAAAACTGTTTAAAAAACAACCCACCAAACAGTAAAACAAACAAGAAAACCCCATGCTTCCTCTCTACATAAAACTTTTCACAATTGTGTTTTCTGCCCACCACCTGGCTTTAAAAAGTATACGAACTTCTTTGAAAGATCATGTTTTTAGTCTGAACTCCAAATGAACAACGTGTAGGGCATGTAAAGAACAAGCACGTCATTAATGAAAGCTTTTCTCTAAAAAGGATAAACTTATTCTTGGGGAAAAGTGTGGAAACAGATGTTATCTAGGCAATATTCCTACAGGAAAAACGAATAATTTTGCCACACCTCAAAGGAAAAAATAATTGTGCTTAACAGGTAAGAAAATAAAAAAAATCAGAGCAAACCAAAAAATAAATCACAGAATATGCATCCTCGTTTTAATCATTAAGGATTACCTTTGAGCTCTGCTTTGGTGCTTGGCTTTGCACTTTCACAGGCTACACACTTCGTGGCCTCTGCTTTGTTTTGAACCAAGCAGGTCTCCCAATCCCAGCTTCCTTCAGGCTTCTTGAATTTGTCTAAATCCAGAAATTCTCCAGAAGGAGCAGAAAATGCAGATGCACTGCTACTGGTCACAGGTGTTGGACCCTCTGTGAGACAAACAAGACAGTTAACCATCCTGTTTGAACATGAACTATAAAATGAGCATTAACTTTTAAATCTGATTTGTCAAATCCCACAGAAATGTTCAAAACTACTCCACAACTCCCCCCCCCGCCCCTGAAAAAAATAAAAGCCACCAAAAACCCACAAAGAAACAAACAAACAAACAAAAAAACCAGAGTGGAACTCAAAGCTTCCAAACAACACACAACTCTGTTCAGCACACAAGCTTCTGCTGCTGTTGACCACAGTGTAACCTCCATAAAGAGGCCTGACAGGTGCCTTTTAAAAAAAAGGTGCCTTTTAAGAGAGAAGCAGAAGATAACGCTTCAAATTCAAAACCGGAAAGACAAGAATGGCTCTTCCCTTCCACAGCACACGCAGAAAACTTTTATCCTAGTATTACTTGCATCGCTCTTCCTCTTGACAAGTGCAACGTAACCGTGCAATTCACTGCACCATGGTCACAGTAAACCCCTCATTTCCAAAATTCCTCCTTGCAATGGCAAGAGCCTCAGACAAAGATGCCGACTGACCGCTCAGAGGTTGGAAGTCCAAGAGAATCAACTCTGTCTGAAATCCATTATCTTACCTCAGGAAATTTCAGTCTTACCGCACAGGATGATTACAAAAGCCCGGTCTAGTCCATCTTAATTTGTTTCTTCCACGATATATTTGCACAGGTGTTTTTCGATGTAATGGCATGTTAAATGACATTTAGAGTCAAAGTTAGAATTAGAATCGTATTTTAAAAACAATACAACCACTCTCAAAATCAATTACGGTCACACACAATGGGAAACAACCCAGTACTGCCCTGAAGAAGTTACCCAGCGGGTCACTCGCTTTCTTGAAGCCTACCACTGACCTTCATAGGCATCTCTCTGCTTTAGCTTAAGACTAGTTAAGACTACACTGTCTTGAAATCTGGCTTCACATCTCCCCTCAATTACATACAAACGGTGAGTAGAGGCATTTTGGACACATTCTGTAATTTTTTTTACTTATTTTTTGAAAGAGAAAAACGCAGTCATTTTTAACTCTTTCTATGGAGTTCTCATTTTCGCCAGTGAAAAATCACTATGTTGTTTTTAAATTAAGTCACCCACTTCAGCCATCTTCCCTCACCAGCTGCAAAGCCGGGGGTATCTGCATTGATCCAGCTCCGTACTAATACATTTCACAATCAGTTCAATTTATGCGACAGGCTGGAACCTGGGCTGAGACCTCTGAAGTGCCTGTAAACCAATCCTGCAGACAGCCGCTAACCCATCAACCGTACCTGGGAATCGTGTTGCTTAAAATATTCCATATATGCAACGTACTTTTATTCTGTACAAGATTCACAGAGGCTAGGATGGAAACAACAGGAAAAAAAGGACCATACCTGGTTTCTCAGACTGACAGGCTACACATTTGTTATCTTCCGTCTTATTTGGTACAAGGCATATTCCACAGTCCCAAGAGCCTTTCGCCTTCTTAAATTTGTCTCCAAAGCCCAGAGTGGCTGTTGTGTCAGTGCTGCTCGAGGAGGATGTCACTGTCACCGAGCTGTCTGTGACCACTGGTCATGTCAGAGCAGGCATTACTCCCGTTCCAGGTTTTGGTGTCTCACATGCTACACATTTTGTAGCTTCCGGTTTGTTTTGGACAAGACATGTATCACAATCCCACGTTCCAGGTACTGTTTTGAATTTGTCTCCAAAGCCCAGCATCCCTGCTGGGGGCGCTGCTGGCTTTGAGGTGTCGCATTGACTTGAACTTACTGTCTGTTTCATACTCTCAACTGTTGACGCTTTAGTAGCTTGACAAGTTACACATTTGTCCTTTATGTCTTTGTTTTGCAGAAAAGGGTCACATGTATCAGATTGCCAGTACGATGCTTGTTTAGAAGTCTCTTTACCTGCAGAAAAAGTTGTTATTGCAGGCCTAGTATAAACCACTGTGCTTGTTGTAGGTTGTGCAGACGTAGAAGAGCGTGTTTTCAACAATCCAAAGTCTAGGAAGCAAGAAAAAAAAGTCTTCCTGTTAGCCCAGCACCTCACTACATGTAACTAAGTGACTTTACTAGAGGGCAAAAATTTCAACCCAGGTGCCAATGGTTACAACTAGACATTCAGACCGAGCGCAACAGGAAGTCCCCAGAAATCTTATCTAAACGGATGAAATTTCATCTGCTGCACTGGGTCACAACAGAACATTTCGTTAAAGCTTCATTTAACTCTTTGTTTCCAAGCAAGCTTTAAATCAACATTTTCACTGGTCGATACAAGTACAAACAGACAGTAGCTGACTGAAATCTGACAGTCCAACGTGGAATGGAAATAATACAATTTGATTAAGACGCGATGCCCAATCGAATCAAATTTCTAAAGCTCCTCCTTCCGTAGCAGATGACTCAAATCTACTCCAGTAACTGTACAGAAGTTTGTACTCGGAGCAGCAATCCATGCGGTATTTTCCCACAGATGCTGAATATTAATTAAATAATAAAAACTCAAGACAATTGAACAACTGTCTAATTTTCTATAATCTTTTTCAAAATGCATCGGACACAGGACAACTCCTTATTTAAAAGGTGGCAATTTTAACAGAAAAGACAAGCTACTAATACAGAAAGACTAAAGGAAATGCATCTTAAACAGCAGCTCAAGTTGCTTGTAAATCTACATTGAACATAGTTGTTTTGTGGTTTGTTTGTTGGTTTTTTTTTAGTCAAAAATGAAGTCTTTGAACAATGTGAAAAACACACTTTATGAAACTGTTGAAAACAATTGCAATTGCTTAAAAACAAAATTCAGAAAAGGGTTTTTAACGTAAAACACTCCACTTCTGTTTGCAGTTTAAATTTTAATCCACAGGAGCCATTGTAAGCTAAGGCCCAAAGATTCGCAGCTTTCGCCATGTATTTGGAACTGAAGCTCTTTCCTATTCTTTCTTCACCTGGGCTGAAGGTGGGACAGGAGTGTTGAGCTTTACAAACATTTCCTTTTCAATTCCACAAATTGTATTTACTTAAAATGAAACACCGATTATCTGGCTAATTCTCTTAGTACCTCATTTACAATTACATCCTAACACGTAAAGGAGATGCAACCCATCTGCTTTTCATCTTGCAGTTTTACTTCCAGCAACAAACACCACTTAGAATAGAAGGGGGCAGATGCACCCTAACAAACGCAGCGCTTAATGTAATGCTCTCCTACATTCATATTTATAGCAGATACTCTATTAACCATAAGTCGTGTGTTGGTTTTTTTTTAATAAAAAATGCTAGCGTATTTTTTGCAGCATCTTTTTAAAAGGAGTTCATTATCTCTCCAGGATTTTTTAGAACGTCTAAGACGCTTCCTTCCTTTAAGACGTGGGCAGTGGTGAAGGGACCACCAGCAAAATCTTTGACCTCCTCTTTCTGTGTGTTGATGTTGGTTGAGGTGGTGGTGTCTTTTGAAACAAAAGAAAACAAAAACAGCTTTCACAATGTGACCTAGTTAGAGCAGATTATACTCACTTTTGTTAGAAACAAGAATTTCCAGCTTTCATGCTTCTCACATAAGACTCTTCACAAATTCTACTTACTTTGCAATGCTTTATGATTACAAGCAAAACAAAAAGCAACAAAACAAAAAAAAAATATAAAAGCAGATCTGTCACTGGAAAAATACTGCAGAAGTCCAACACTGCCTGGAATTGCTAGCATGCGCAGACAAGACAGATTGAAGATTTAATAAAGAAAAAAAGGAAAATCAGCACTTCAGATCTGAAGTGCTAAAGTTTCAGTTACCTAGGGTAAGAAAGGGCGTCACTGGAGTACCACTGGGTCCAGAAAGTTCTGCCGATTTTACAACGGGAACACTAAATGTAAACCCAATCTGCTATGAACAAGAGAGGTTTTTCAGATTCTCAAGCCACAGGAACTTCAATCGAATGCACACACAAAACCAAATCTGAAAGCTGCTCTTCACATTTGTAGCACGCATGCTGAATGACAAATTATAAGCCAGAAGCCTACATACTTTTCTCCATTAAGGCAGATTCTGCTTTAGTGTTCTGCAACAGCCTACTAAATGCCTAAGAAAAAAAGTCAAGCTCCTTTATTATTTTACTTACAGAAGACGTAGGTAGCACTTCTGCCTCAGTAGATTTCACAACTGGAGATGAAAACGCGAACTCAGGACTGCTAACAGTACCTGCTGGTTGTATCTGTATTTTCAAAAGAATTAAAGGTTTATATTTAAGAGCAACAACTACCTGAATTCACTACCCAACAGAAGTCCCGCAGTGACGTCGAAAAACCTGATGTTTGAGTTATTTTGCAGATAAAAGTAATAATAAAACACAGGGAAGTTTCCAAGTGGGTATAGGACAATATCTTCAAAACCAAATTCCAGAAACTGAGAGGAAAAGCTGGAGATGCTACTTAGGTCTAAATGCACGGAAAAGCAAGCCAGGAAGCTGAAGAACGGCAAACTCAGCCCAATGATACTCCAAGAACTTCAGCAAACACCTCAACATGTTAAAGCAGCTGTCTACTTCAAACCATACAAAAAATATTTCAAGTACTCTGGAACAGATTAATGTTTATTTTATTGCAATAATATGCCAATTATTGCACCCTAGGCTCATTCTATGTGAGGCTTATATGACCACGTTACCTCTAATTTAATAACTTAAATAAAGTTGTGGTTTAACCATTGCAGGCAACTAAGCACCACACAGCCACTCGCTCACTCCCTCCAAGTGTAACAGGGAAAAGAACCGGAAATAAAGAAGTAAAGTTGTTAAATTTGAGGTAGCATTAATGACTCATCGCATGTAATGGCTACCTGGAAAGACAAATGCCATAACCCTGTACATACTCCCCACTCCTTCCCCTTCTTTCCCCCAGCATTTATTGCTGAGCACGATGCTAAATGGTGTGGAATATCCCTTCGGTCCTCTGGGCTCCGCTGTCCTGGCTGAGTGCCCTCCCAGCCTCTTGTGCATCCCCGACCTCCTCGCTGGCAGGGCAGCGTGAGAAACAGAAAAGGACTTGTCACTGTGTGAGCACTGCTCAGCAACAGCTAAAACACCAGTGCCTTACCAACACTGTTTTGCTCACAAATCTGCAACACAGCATCATCTACTACGAAGAAAATTAACTCTACCCCTGCCCAAACCACTATAAATAACTTGGCATAAAGTCCACACCCCCCTTCCCCCGCAGACTTCCACAGCATTTGAAGCAGTTATACAATCACGTTAAATGGGAGTTGGCAGGCTCTAAGACTGAGAGAAGCAGAATCAAAACATTTATGCCTTTTTCCCCAAACTGGCATACAACCCCAATTCATTCAGCTGCGTAGAAACTAATATTTGTTAGTTTCATGAGCACCACAGAAAAAGTCAACTCGCAATAAAGCAGTATACTCATTGTAAACATTATTTATAGCATAAAGATTTACCTTGCCCGCCGCCGTCGCTGCTGCATCTGCCATGCCTGCCGCCTCCGTTGAATTTGCCACGCTTGTCGTTGCCGCTGTTGACCTTGATATGTCCTTTGTCATCAGTAGATATGGCATGCCCGCCGCCATTATTGGATATGTCAAGCCTGAGGGCACTGTTGAACACGTTATGCCCGACGTCGCTGTTGTATATATCATGTCCTCCACCTCCTCCTCTGATAGATCTGTCAAGTCCTCCACCTCCGATGGATCTGTCATGCCCTCCACCTCTGATGGATCTGTCATGCCCTCCACCTCTGATGGATTTGCCATGCCCGTCGCAGCTGCTGGAGTTGCCGTGCTCATTGCTGCTGTTGAAACAGCGCTCGGTGACGCTGAGACAGCGCTACTACCAACGAAACTAGAATTGAACTGAGGCAGCGATGCAGCACTGATGGGTAGGGGTATGTTCGGTAGCACTGGTTCCTCCACTTCCTAAAGTTGCAAATTTTAATTTTTCTTATACAAGACATACTACTTTCTCACCCCATCCCACCCAATTTATTAACAAAATTAAATAGAACAAAAATCCATACAAATTAAGAGAAAGCAAGTTTCCAGAAGAAATCCCGATCTCCCCACCTCTGTCTACCACGTCATTTTAATTTATGGCAGGCCTGCTTCCACATTATACTCTATTCAACAACTGCACAGCAAGAACACTGAAAGTTAACTCAAAACCTGTGCAGAACAGAGACGCACAGATCACATTTTTTTTCTTTCTTTTCTATACTTTAGTCATCAAAGCTCTAGAGAAGCATCATCCTTTCTAACTACCCTCGCATGGCTTCAATTAAGAGTACACTCTCAAGACAAGTGAGAAAGTGTTCCTCTTGCAAAATTAGGCAGGATAGCTGCCAAAGTTTCTAAAGTCATTACAGCAGTGAACGTGGAAAAAGGTAATGTTTAAAGAAGCAGGTAGGTTCAACAACCAAACTAAACACAAAAAGCACCAAAGAAAGTCAGACTAGCAGCACTGAAGATTGTGTTCTGGTAAATACAGTCTATACCATGTATCAGGATGCAAATATAAAAATCAGAAAACAGCCTCTTAACAACTTCAATTTTCATCCCTGCCACTTACTTTATTCGATTACTAAGATTGGATGAGTTATGTTTTAAATGGCATAGGAAATCTGACCAAAATTTGTACAGTACTATCATGATCTACTTAGAAATGACTAGGCAGGGATGTAAGTTGGTACTACTGATATTCAGTGCATCCTGTAGCTTACATCTGTTTCACAGTTTTGATTTGAAAAGTTTATGGAACTTTTGATATTTGGACCATTATTTTATTTGCGTTACAGGAATAAACAACAGTGTTTACGATTTCTTTATATTGCATCATCCGGAAGTCCCATTTAATGATTTGAAACTTAAATTAACTTAAATACTTAATATTAACTTAATATTAATTAAATACTTAATGTTAACGTAAATACTTAAATTAACTTACAGGCAGCTTATATAACATCCAATAAAAGAAAAAATAATCTGAATATTCATGGTCATAGTTTTATGGAATAGATTTTTCCTATTAAAATGAGAAAAAAACTCTCTCACAATGAGTTTGGTGAGTATCAAAAACTGAGTCATCGTTAGCAGACATGCAGAATGCTCTCTTCTACTACTCTTTTTCACACTCTTGGCCTGTATCTTTCTGTGTGACTTAAATATGAAACCAAAAATTAAGCTTTTTTTTTCTTTTTATACTTGGCACTCGTTTCAAGTATCATTCCTGTAGAAAAACTATACAAACCTTCACCAAAACTTCTCTTCTTAGGACTCATTCATTCAATTGCTAACGAGAAATGTTATAGTTTGCTATATAGCCTGCTTAGCACTGTAACTGCATAGAGGAAGAAAGATCCCTAAGGCATATGCTCAGATTTTTCTCTAATCCAAACTGTCAATCCATTAGAATTCTGAAAAAAGTCTTACATCAAAACAGATCTTCATTCAGACAACTATCGCTTGCCCATAACAGCCCATATTCCTCTTTCTGTTAACACCTGTGAGCTTCAAGGGGGCAAAGACAGTTGTCAGCCTTCAAGCAAGTCTAATCTACAATTGGACTCAGGATATAAAATATATATATACCCACACACACACGCATAGATATATAGCATTGGTGGGCCAGAGATTTACTGAGTATTCCAACTCAACTGTCCAAAGGGACTCTTGCCAGCAGATCAGTGTGGTGCTCCTGCTCCAGAACATGGCACCCAACAGAGACCAGCATCACAAAAAACACTACCACCACTACCTACTCTACAAACAAAAGGTAGGGCACTGCAATAAACTTTGTGAACGAAATCAAAAGCAGTGTGAGTTTTCTGTATCTCCTTCCTAAATGGAGAAGTAGAAAGGAGTTCTAACAGAGACAATTTAGAACAGTTTGAAAAAAACATAATTAAAACCCAGCACCTGATTGCACCTGTACCAGAACCTTAAAGCCAGTCGCTTCCACCCCTAAAAAGGTGGTTGTTGTGAAGTCCAACTTTTAGATGCCAAAACAAAGTGTTGAGTTCTTTCTGCAAGCCAAAGAATGCCCATGGTCACCTAAGAATTGCTTGGCAGATGAGCACAGAGTCAACAAAATTCCCTGCTACTGTTCTTTGAAAAGAGCGACTCCCTAAAAACCGAGTGCAAAGTCCCTTAACTCAAGCATTATTACCCAAAACACCATTTGCCCAGAAGGAAAAGCCATCAATATTATCTGGAGGATAACTCATTTGACCTAAACCAAGAAAGCAGTATAACACAAAGCAGTCTCCTCAAGAAGAAATTCAATTAATTCTGCTGGATTTTTTTTATTTTAGAGATGAGTTAGCATTTGGCCTCAAATGATTCTAAAGAACACATGGTCTTCATGTGAACTCAAAGCAGACAATTAACTTCATCATGAAAGGAGTATTAAAAAGAAGAATAATAAATCATAAATCTTCCTCCATGTTTTTGCTTAAAAAATAAAGAAAAAAACACATCAATAAACATCCTCCTGAACTGTAACTCACTTCCCCTACTTCACCTTCTAAAGAATACTTCAGAAAGAATCATCCCATTAGGACAGAGCTTTCAAACTGCAAGCAATTAAATAGCTAAAACTAATAGCTTTTCCCCTAGGGAACATTAGGAGGGACAAATTATTTTGTTATAAGTAAACTGAGTTATAAACCATGAAATATCTGTCAAAGCAAAATTTGTAACACTACAGATTTAGTTAAACTACAAAATGAGCCATATTTCCTGTAGAAGGAAAAAATTAGGCCTCCAATAGCAAAGATCCTTTCTGTGGATACAGCATTATAACGTGCCTCGTTTCCCATCTTCGTATCCTACTCAGAAGATAAACTTGGGATAAAAAGTGGTGTATCAGTACTTTTATTCTTGCTCATCTTCCTTCCTTTCATAAAAACAACAATTTTCTCAAAGTTCTATTGATCTTCAAACACAATCCAGACTTTGCAGCTCCCTCAAAATACAAAATTTTCATTGGATTTCACATTCCTTTTACTGAGAACTGTCACCACCTTTCCAAAAAGACAGGCATGCAGACCGTACTGAAAAAGGAGATTTCTTTCTTCCTTCAAGTAAGTTTTAAATTAATAGATGTCATACCTTTCAGATGGTTCTGCTCGCTGTTCTGCAGGCAAAGTCTTCTCTCTCATCCCCTGCAAGTTAAGTTTAGTTCAAGACTTAGCTGAATATGTACAGAATACACAAAGTACCAACAACCACTTAATGTGGTTTTTTGTGGTTTTTATTTTATTTATTTATTTTTAATTTTATAGCACTGAATACACCTCACCTACTTAACGTTGTTCCCTAATTCAGCATTGTGGGTACAGTTCAGTTAAATTTTGAGGCTAAAGTAAGCATCACTGCTTCACTCAGCATTGAGGACAAACTGATAGAACACTAAATCAAATTTGTCAAATCCTCTAACAAAGAAAGTAATTACTTTAAACAAAATGACAAAAATTGTGTGTGTGGGGGGGAGAGTTTTCATCAAAACTTGTGTTTACCAACCCCGTAAAAGGGACGTACTTTTCGGTTTTCTATCATTTATCAACAAACAAGAAAAAAAAAAACCTCTACCCCCACAAAAAACTAAGCAGTTGCTGCTACAAAGTTGCTGTAAAGCTTTTTGCTTCTGGCCCAAGTTTTTTAATTTGGTGAAAGCCTTCTCTGTGCACGTGCACATGCCAGAGAGGTTGCTTAAGCAATAGAAGCTATAGTAGCTGCTTTCTTCTGTTTTTCGTAGAAGACAGAAATTGAATTCGTTAGCTTTGTAACTGTTATGCATACTAGAATTGGTTTTCTCCCTTTTGAAAATAGTAGAGGGTATGCCTATGTCAGATTTGGTGAGCAAGGTGATCAGATGAGGGCACTGCAAGACTGCCAGAACGCACCAGGTCTGGGGGGAAAAGGAATCCGGCTGAGCATAGGAATTTCTAAAAGGTAACCAAGGAGTTGTGCATTGATACAGTTATTCTAAATAATCAGATTCTTGTAGCTCTGCCTTTGGAAAGTCTGTGGCCCTTGCTGTAGTGGCTGCACACAGGATGCAGTCTACAAAACCAGAAATGCAGAAGTCCTATGTTTTGACTCCCTGGATTCATCAACCTGCTTCAGGATGGCTGGGGGAATCCAACTGTTAAGTCTAGCCAGACAGCGCAACTTGGGCTTAGCTGCCATTGTAACCAGCCTTGTTTCTCAGCAGTAGGAAAGCTGAATGCATTGGTAAATATTTTCAGGTTTGGGCCTGCATAAGGTAGAAGGGACAAGAAGTGGTTTTATATGCTAGGGAGTTCTTGTTCTTAGAGCTTTCCCTCTAGTTTGAGAGAAGCACATAACTAGTTTTACAGTGGGTTGACAGGAAAGAAGTGGGGGGGAAAAATGGGAACGCAGGGAGAAAGCCAAAGGCGTTATTACTAGAACAGGTTTAGAATGCTATTCTTTGCTTTTCATGAGCTTAGGGCAATGGGGAGTTTAAAGCTTAGCACTTCCTGAGAGGGTTTCTTACTCTACCGGCTCAGTTCTATCACTTATTTAAGGCAATTCAGGTCTCTGAACGGTTAAAGAACTGATACCAAATTTGATGAACTTTGATCCAGGATACTGACAAAACAGGACTTCATATAAACAATTTCAGTATGTTCATGAGGTTAGCTTGTGTGTTCTGTTAAATAGTAAAAAATGACACTTCTGTTTCTGTTTACCTAGCATAATTCTGCAAATGTTGCCTCCTTCTGCTTTAGAATGGAAATGCTCTTCTCCAAGAGAGCACTGTCCAAACTTCTTTGCCAAAATTTTTTGATTAAATTAATATTGTTTTATTTTGAAAACAAGAATAAGCCACAAACATGTTTTCTTGCTTCGGCTATCCAGAAGAACGTCAACAGTATTTTCAGATTTTCCTTCCCTACACAACTGTATGTAGGAAGAGTGCAGTTGGAAGCAGAAGACCTAAGATGATGTATCTTCTGTTTGTTTACTACAGTAACAAGACAATGGATTACCTCTTTATTAGAACTTGTGTAGCTTTGCAGTATTGAAACAAATGTAGGTATTAAAATACACATCAGTAATACGTTTCTGAATGGCTGAGTACCGTGCTCTCTTAGCATTGAAATACCCAGCCATTGGATTAGTTTGTCCCTCATGTTTGCTTAGTTTGGAAGCTATTTCAGAATGCCTTCAGCTTGTATTCTTCCCCAAAAGCATAGAACTCACTTCTCTGCATCCCCAATTCAAGTCAGAGAAACTGGGCACTGCAGACACAGGAGGTCTGCCTGTACAGAATCAGTGAAGACAAGTCTAAACAGCGGATTTTTTTGAATATGCAGCTGGGTTATCTGAATGTTCTTTATGCAGTGTACCTCAGTTTTAGTACAGATAGCACTTGTCTTGGTTCTTGTCATTAGTCTGAAGCTGCCCCTGAGAAAATCTTGAAAGGGAAAGTAGTGAAAGCTAATCAGCTGGCCCTTTCTTCTTAAGAACCAGCGTATTTTGTAATTCTCCCACTAATAATAAGGCGTCACGCTGGAGAATCGCGATTGTGTTGTTAAGCAAGACTGACTTCACCTGAGCGGTATAGTTGGCAGCTGTTGAATGTTTAATGGACTTTAAACAAACAAAAAAACTGAGCAGGTGGAGGTAGACATGGCAAACTAACAGGCAGCGTCAGATGCTTCTTTGAAATGGATAATCTGACTCCATTCACTTCTTTCTGGAAATAAGATCTAGTAATTAACCAAACAAAAGATAGAAGGGTTAAGACTGCATCTTTAAAGCAGCTGTGCTTGATAAATGTCTCTGGTCTTAAATCAATCTTTAGCAAAGCACAGAGACATAGCAGCAGCTTGCTTATGCCAACGCTAAAAATACTTGATGTGTACAGGTAACCATGTCAAGGCTCTGGAGTTAATCCATGAGAACAATTCCTTCTGGTATTGGCAAAGGTGAGGATGCTTGCTTCTATAGAAATGAGGTTTTGAGCTGTGACTTAAGCTGTCACTTAGGTGACTGTTTAGGAAAGCTTCCTTTTAAGCTTTGAAGTATGTAAGCTGACAAATTGTTTAAGTTCAGAACTGGGTTTACAGTCTCTTGTTCTCTGACTGTATGCAACTTCTCATGTTTCAGACTGAAAGCAGAATTGCAGCGGTACCAGTCATACAACTATAATGCTTATTGCCAAGATTACCAGAACTACCACTCGCAGAAGAGTTACGATGCTTACGCTGACTACAACTACAGCTCCTATGCTCCCTATGACAGCATGCAAGCTGTTGGAGACTGCTCTTTAGGAGATTCTTTAATGGCTCCAGCTGTTTTTGAGGTAAAGATAGTGCACGCTTGCTGTAAAGAAAATATTTCACAGATAATACGTTGTACAGATTTGTGTGAATCAGCAAAAAGAATCCGAAGTTGAAAACATGCTTTCTGCTTAGTGTGAAGTTAAAAGAGCAGATTCCATTCAGAGGTGTTTGTATTTAAGTGCTTAAATAGTAAATCCATAGAATTAGTGATTTATACACCATTATTTGTTCACGCATACCAAAGAATGGTTTTGACAGCATAATTGCGTACGCTTCTTCTGTTCCTGTTCTTCTGATTTGCTTTGCTTAAAGCAAATTAAACAGTTGTTGCAAGTGGTCTTATCGTGGTCAATTTATTAGTTGTGACCTCCGGAGGTCCCTTCCAACCTGTACTGTAATATTGGCTTTCTTCTAAAAATAAATAGATAAAATGCCATCTATCCTTGTAGTTGTAGGAAGAAGGAATGGATTGAGACTGCAGCACTTTGAATCTGTGATGCTTTCTGAAATGAGTTATGATTAAACTTAGCCTTTTCTGTCTTTCAGGAATCTTCAGTTATGACTGCAATCGGTGATGACCTAATTACTGACGGTAATAAGGGTTCTATCATTGTCACTTGAGTTTAGCCATCCTTGTGCCTTTTAACAATACAAGCCAACCTCTACTGGATGAAGAACATCTTGAAAATTCAGCTGAGGTCAAACCTCTGTGGGGTTGATCTGCAATCAGCTGGGGTTTTAAAGCTGATACAGCATACACTGACCGCATCAAGTAAAACGGGACACTGTCAATGCTTCGCAGCAGGTTTCTTGTACCTGTGCCTTCATTCCCATTTGAAAATGGTCTAAGACAGAATTTTGTTCTTTGTATTGGTTCCGCTAAACAGATTTTATATTAGAAACTCAGTAATATGCAAAAGCTTTGTTCTCCACCCTGAGGTAAAAGCTTATGTTGCAGATTCCAAAAGGAGGATTCAGCTTGCACTTACAAATACGGTACAAAACATATTTGTGTCCTGGAAGGTTTGCAAAGTTCCTCACGTGGAGGCATTTTGTGTTAGTGTTTAGAAACTATCCTATGTAACGTGTATTGCCGTAGAAGTGAATTAAATGACTCTTGGGAGGGTTTCATGGCTGATTATCCGTAAACGTTATCTTTACTATCTTAAACATTGTCTTTGTCTTTATCTTGAAAGACAGTTCTAGTCCCAGCCTTCTAATATAAAAATTCCCAAAAGTTGGAGCTGTGAGGCTCAAAATTTTAGAGGACTAAATACCTCACTAAAATTAGTAGATCTAATAGCTTATTACACTTAGCTTAAAATACATTTTGTTAGCCATTTCACATGAAGTTTTTTTGTGCGCATGCCTCAGATTTGATACTTGGACTTACCAGGCTTTTATTTTCAGATCCACAGCTCTACTTGGATGTTGATGAAATGAACAGACAATTCACGGAGACAAGCGAAGAACTCTACGATTCACTCATGAATTGTCACTGGCAACCTCTGGATACGGTCACTTCTGAAATCCCCTCTGCTATTTAAGTGTCTTCTAGAGCATGACCGTTAGGACCAAAGTGCTAAAACTACATTTCTTCTACATTATTCTAGCTCATAAGTTTTAAAGCACAATGATAGGTTGGGTTTTTTTTGCTATGCTTTTGACAGTTTCTGTAATCTTTTTGTTCATCACTCTCTTCTTGGAGCATCATGAAGTCATGTAAATATTCGAGAAATGTAAAGAGGTAAATGGGGTCTTATCTTAAAGATAAGACTTGCCTGTGTAAATAAAAAATTTGTTTCTGCAAACCTGCCAGCAAGGGATTTTACTTGTACCTGTGTGCAGCACGTTCTCTTCCGGCTTATGGAATTTAACAAGGTAGTAAGGGTATTTCATCTGTCTTTATTTTTATATGGGCATTAGGACACAAGCAAAATCTAGCTTTCCCTTGTTTTCCTGGTTCCTTAGGTAAGCGACAAGCCAAGCCTTTCATGTGCTTGCTTAGACTGGAAGTATGTATGGGAGACACTCACAGGCCTTGCTATGGAAACACCTGTGCCCACTTTTTCCTGCAGGCTGCTGGCTCTAACTGTACTACTGATATATGCTAGGTCAGCTAAAATTGGCTTATAAATAGGGTATGTTAAGCATATGGAAGTGTAGACTTCAACTGCCATAGCTACAAACATCCCGTGGAATGAGGATGATGTCTGCTGGCACTCTCTGCATCAGCATTCAGTTTTCCCTTGCCCTTCTTACTGTTAGACTTCTCAGCTGACGTTTTACAGCGAAGAAATTGCTACAACATAATCCGTGTTCTTAAACCTAAAAAAAAAAAAAATCTTGGAGAAAACAACTTGCTGGTTTTCCCTCCTTGCTGGCAAGGAGAAAAATAGTCCACCAGGAACAACAAAAAAATCCTAGTAACAGCTCCTTAAGTTATACCCTCTGCTACCCTCTCTGATTGCTCTGGTCTTCCTTCATTCGTGGTAATGAAGTTTTTAAAGCTCTGGTAGAAGGATGACAGTACTCAAGTCAAAGGAGATGAGAGCAATGAGGAAAGCTTTGCTTTAAGCTAGAGCAGTCTTGCGAGTTGCTGCCTTTATGCTGTTCTTTATCTTGAAGGGTACAGAGTCTTTTCCAGTCATAGGGACTCCATAACCCTATGAGTATGGAGAAATAGTTGCTAATTAACAGTGTGTATAATAAGTAAGTGAGGCTGGAAACAAAAGAATATTCCTCCAAGAAAAAAAAGGAAGCAGAAATTACTGTACTTAATAGCTGGGGAAGCTGTTAAAGCTAGTTGACACAGTTCTGGTACTGCCGTGTGTGTTTTGGGGGCAACATAAACCATAATTGCTGTGATGGCAGGTAAGAATCCAATTCTTTTTTATGGCTTAGTGTAGTCAGTGAAAGCAGTGGTCCTAAGCTGCATGCTGTTCTTAAATGTAATGCAAATTCTCTTTTGTGACTCCTCAGTACTTCCAGGTTACTTGTAGCTGATCACCAGCAACTGCTTCTGTTAGCTATTAGCTGTTGGGTTTTTGCTAGGAATACTTTCAGTCCTGAATTGAAATGATGACATCCTGAAACAGAAGAGGCTCTTGGAGTATTGTAGGAAGCACATTCTTCCTGGTTCTAGTGCAGGTGTACACGTAGGAGGAGACAGAAGGCAAAGAACCTCACATAGGTGGAGGGGGTGAGGTGGCATCACAGTTAGAGCTGTTGCAGTTAACTCTTCCCAAAGCATGAAAGCAACGTGGCTGGGAACAGGGATTTGTTGGGTTGCTTCTTTGTGTGAGCCAGGGAGTCTTTTGAGGGGCAGATTAATAAGAATATGACACAAGGTAGAGGTGCAATAGATGAAGCAAAGAATCTGGGTGGGAAAAGGGTTGCTTGTACGTGTCTATGGAATTGTTTCAGGGGACTGAGCTGGGGCAAATTCAAGATAATAGATGCAGCCTCCTTGACTTTGGATGGCAGTGCTGAAGCTTCAAAACCTTACAAGCTTTGATGCCACTTCAATTGTAGTGCATAGCTGTGGTACTTGAGCTCAGAAGTGCAAACTGCACAGGATTTTTTTATCTATTTTCTTCAACGTGAGCAGCAAAACATCTTCCAGGAATGTGCCTGGGTGCTACGCTGCTTTGACACGGCTTGCTTTGCATCACCAAACACAGTAGTTAGGTTGCATCGAGTACTTTGTGGAAACATTCATTGTGTTGTCACCCAGAAATGGGATGCTACAGATGTGTGT
Source organism: Anser anser (assembly GCF_964211835.1). Lineage (NCBI taxonomy): Eukaryota > Metazoa > Chordata > Aves > Anseriformes > Anatidae > Anser > Anser anser. The sequence goes on along the minus strand of NC_139732.1, from coordinate 894,850 downwards.
TGGCCCGGCAGTATCAGTGCTGGTTTTTGGCCTTTGAGAGGTTGGTCCATAACATGTGACCTGTGTAATGAGGGGCCCACATAGATTGGTGACTTCATTAAGTCTGATGCTGTGGTGGTGTGTGACCCAAGGCCCTGAACGTCAGAAAATCAGGCTGTGGCCACCTATTTTATGCAGACTTTGCCTATTAACAAGGTCTCTACACTGTACGTTAGAGACGTGCGCCTCCTTTTCTGGACTAGATAGCGAAAATACCAGTTTTGTAGTTCAGTGAATGAGATTGGTTGGGCTGTTTGTTCTCCAGAGCTGAAAAATGTTGGGAGTGTATTCTCTTGGAGTCCACAGAAATGAAAATGATGAGAGGAAGAGAACGTTGGTTGCAGCCCGCGTGCTGCTGTTATAAAGTAGTTCTCTGATGTCTTTTTCCCTCTGCTGAGACTTATCAGCCTATCGTCCTTTCCTGTTAGGAGCGCATACCTGGCTTGGGATGGTGTGCGCAGGGCAGATTCTTTACCGTAAGAGCGCAGTGAATGCCAGACTTCTTCCTGTACTGCCGTGTTAACCGTGAGTCACAAATTCAGGAAGCAGTGATTGCATCGGAATTGCTACAATGCTTTGCGGAGTCTTTTTACTGGGTAAACTTCACAGCTGCAGTTACAACTTCCAGCCTGTGTTAGCTGAACACATCGTACTGGTGCCCGCCATCAGTTTGACAAAGATGGGATTGCAGTAGGAACTTGCTTTTTTCCTTCTTTTTAATTAAACAAGTCTTTGAAGCAACTTTTCCAACACCGCCATACTTCACTTCTTCCAGTTATTTTCTGTTTTACTTAGCTGAAATGTTTTTTTTTCTTCCAAGCTTGAGGAAGTTTTCTACAAGAATGTCCCGTAATGATTTCATAAACTCTTTTCGTTGTACCTAGCTGCAACAGAGAGTGCTTTTATTCAAAAACCTGCTGGTTTTCTTTTCCAAGAAGTAGTGGGGTTTTTCCTATCTCTTCACTGATGGGAAAGGCTGTAGGACAGTAGCTTGAGGGGCTACTAATGCTGTCATCAGTGAGCCGGGAAAAGGCAGGAGTCCGAAACGGGTAAAAAGTACTTAAAAGGATACCAAAAGAGTAAACGGTACTTAAGCCGTGGATGTTTCTTTTTGCAGGGATGCTCTGAACCAACCGCTTCTTTCTAGCGCTACCTCAAAGTAACTTGCAGATAGACCTCACAGGGAAGATTGATCAAATGGTGATGATCGCTGTCATTCTGCTGGACACGCAGATACTTGCCTTTCGTTTTGGCTCATTTTTAATACCAATTAACTTCAGTGCCTCGCGTTAATAGACACCGTTTGACTGCATCGGCAAATGTTTCTGAGTCGTGAGTGTCATTAAAGGCCTGTCACCCTATGGAAATCCTTCTAAATAAGAAAAATGGCATTCAAATAAATAAATAAAGCAGCGTTTGAACTTATGAGCAAACCTAGCGTAGCTGCCTTTGACGCTGATCTGGAGGAGAAAAATCACGTTATCACGCTACTATGGTTGCCTTAATAGGTTTGGTGTACATGAGGGAGGGAAGTATTATGTGATGTTTGCCTAGCTATTACATGGCCGATGCAGGAGGGGTTTTAGTCAGTTCCCTGAGCACGTATTGTTGCAGAAGTCGGTGATTTCACTGCCCAATGTCTGTTATTAAGGGCACGATTCATGTCCCGTTATCGTTTTTATTCTTTATTTATGTGTTTATTTTCTGGGGCGGCGATCTGTCACGATGCCCATCGTTCCCCTGCCGTGGGGTAGAATTTAGCGTGACGACTGCTTCCCGGACCAACGGGGCCACGAATCCGGCCTAAAACACTGCTTGTGCGTTGGTTGTCGGCGTGGGGGCTGTTGGTTGTCGGTGCGGGGGTATCGGTTGTCGGTGCGGGGCTTTTCTGACGAGCACTGTGGGCTCGGGGCGCCGTCCCACGCCCGGCGCGGTGCTGCGGCACACCAGCGGTCGGCGCCACGGCGCGGGGAGGCTCTGGAGGTGACTCCTAGCCCCGTGCTTACGGTGGCCGGGCCGGGGTTCATTATGGCGGCCGGGTCCTGAGGGCGGGAGCGGGAGGGCGGCGGGACCGGGACGGGACCGGGGCGGGGCGAGGAACGGGAGCGGCAGCGGGAGGGGGGGGCGCGCGTTCCCGTGAGGGGAGGGGGCGCGCGAGGGAGGGAGGGGGAGGGTGTGAGAAACACTCCGTAGCCAATAACTTGGGCTCAGGCGAGGAGCTCGGCGAAGCAGGAATTTATTCGCGATCGCAGTGGCGGGCGTCCCGTCCGTGCGAGGACTACCGCACACCAAATTTCCCTGGTGTATTGCCAAGCACTTCCCCGTGCAAGGGCTTACCATACACCACATTTCCCGAGACTCTTCCTTTCTCTCCCTTATCTCACGCTTCGTCCGTCTCCGGCCGCGCCCCTCGCGGAGCTGCGGAACCGCGGATCAGGACTCCACACTCGCTCCGTACAAAAGTACGTCTCAATCACACGGCACACAGAGTCTCACCCGACCCCCAAGGCAATACTTCCTATTTCTTACCTTGGTCTGTGCACAGAGTTACCGGATCAATTCTCAAAGCCGGAGTGCCTGCCTTCTTCCCTTCCCCACTCCTTCACGGATCCTGCCTCTTTCATCAGTCTCGGGCCCTCTGTCAGCTCTCCGCAGAACCGCCGCCGTCGATGCACAGGACCGCTGAAATCAGCGGGGCATGCCTTCCTGCTGCTGCGGCGGTGGGGCTCCCCAGTAGGCGACTGGCTCCCGGACGAGCCCCCAAATTGTGAGAAACACTCCGTAGCCAATAACTTGGGCTCAGGCGAGGAGCTCAGCGAAGCAGGAATTTATTCGCGATCGCAGTGGCGGGCGTCCCACGAGCAGGAGCGCCCCTGCTGGTTCCAAAACCCAGTTTATATACTTTTTGATGACGGGACCCTCCCCTGTTTCCCCACTGAGGGGGTGATCCAGGCTCACAATCTGTCTGATGCTTCCCAGACAATGCATGGCCTTCAGTTGCCGGCCTGTTAAATTTCGAATTTCTTTCGACTTTTTTACTGGTTGAAGCGGTAATGGTTCTTCACTTACCTGACTTGACTCAACACCGTGATTTTCCCCGAATTGTTCTACGGAGTCTGGTTGTCTGCATTTTACAAGGTCGCCTGCTAAGCGTTCTTATCGCTGCAAGCACACCTCGATACCCCATTCCTTACCTTTAAACAACGTAACTCTGCAAAAACAACATTTTTATTCCCACGAGGGGCAGGGCAGGCCCCGCGGCGCGTGGCGGCGGGGGGCGGGGGGGCCCCGTGACGGCACCGAACGCGGGGGGGGGGCGGTATGGCCTCGGGCGGCGCGACCGGTAGCGGCGCGACCGGCAGCGGCATGGCCGGCGGTGGCAGGGCCGGTGGCGGCGGGGCGCCGGGCGGCAGCCCAGGAGCCCGATCAGGAGGAGGAGGAGCAGGAGGAGGAGGAGGAGGAGGAGGAGGAGGAGGAGGAGCGGCCGGCGGCAAGGTGAAGAGGCGGCGCCACCGTTTGGGCGCCGCGAAGCCCCCCTGTGCCAGGAGCAAGCGGGTGAGGAGCGGCCCCCCCACAGCGGGCCCTTCCCCCTCAGCCCACCAGTTACCCCCTTACTTACCCCCTTACCTTACCCGCCCCTTTATCCCCTTAGTTACCCCCTACCCACCTCCTTACCCCCTTAGTTACCCCCTCGACCGCTTAGTTACCCCCTTAGTTACCCCCTCAACGGCTTAGTTACCCCCTTAGTTACCCCCTCAGCCCCTTCCTAACCCCCTCAGTTACCCCCTCAGCCCCTTCCTAACCCCCTCAGTTACCCCCTCAGCCCCTTACTTACCCCCTTACCCCTCTACCCAGCCCATTACCCCCCTCCTCCCCCTCCCCTTCACCCCCAGCCCGCTGCCCTCAGGACCCCCAGTGCCACCCCCAGGGCTTTCCCCGCTCCCTGCACCCCTCCTCAGCCCATCATCAATTCTCTGAACGTTACCTGCCAGGCTTTGCTTCTCGTTTGTGCTGTAGGGTACAGCAGGTTGACGGTGAAAGCGGTCCGTCAATTCGGGGTGTGAAAATCCCCGTGCTGGAGGGGGGACGCGCCGAGATCCCTCCCAGCAGCTCTTTGCTAAGAAATGTCAGGACGCCCAGAGAGATGCTCTGGAGATGCCCTCTGCACATGTTTGTTCAGCCAAAACCTCTCCGCTATTAAATGAGCAACGTAGCTGAGGGGATTGATTATCATATGCAAAACCAAGGGAGCGCTACGCATGGATAGCTGCTCAATTAGGTTTTTATCACTTGCAGAAATGCCAAGTCCCTTATACCACATATTGACAATCAATCTTGTCCATCTAAAGCTGGCCTGGAAGGGCAATGCAAACATTCCCCACGCTTACAGAGCAACCGTTGAAACCTCTGGCTTGAACAGTGCATTAATGTTGAAAGTGCCATAGCTTGCGTGTGCCGACACTGTGTAGCTAACTGATAAACCTTACACGTGGATTAAAAATAATCAGTGGAGATGGTTTTCTAACTTTTCCATTGTCTGTTATCTCTGCGTGTTTTCCAGTAGGTTTATTTAAAGAGTGTGCCAGAGCAAACACGTGCGTGGGGATATCTGGGGGATTCTGCACAGAGAATGGCTGCTGCACATCCAGCGCAGATCAAATTAACAGTAACTTATCGGGGAAGAATTTTAATGATTTGATAAATAGACAAACTGATAGGTGTTACATGTGTGCATTTATTATAGCAGTTAGCTTTGTAACCAGACGAACCGTGCAAATGTTCATAACGTAAAAGGACGAGCTTTGAGCAGATAGCTTGCTTAGAGCATTTGTCAATTAATTTCAGTTTATTTTCAATATCATGTCCACTCTGCAGAAGGTTCTGTGGCTTAATGTTAATTGTCTCTCAGTGATGCAGTTGGGGAGGCACGAAAGCGACCGATGCGATTTTGTGAGGTTATACCTCTGGTTCTGATCCCTACCCCGCTGTTTTTCTCATCCTTCCCCCTACAACTTTAGTCGATAAGTCGATTCTTAGAAATACTTAAATAGATGTGTTTTGTGTGCTTGTGATCGTAATTACAGCCCACCAAACCCTCTGTCTCTTACCATTAAGCTCTGAAGGTGCCTGGGCACTGTAGGCAGTATAGTTAGCAGCTTCAAAGTTCCTGGGAACTAGTCCTGGATCTAATTTACTTTTTTTTTTTCCCCCTGCCTGCAGGAGGGATGATTAGCAGGATGCCTAGCTCATGATTGTCAGCTTTCTGGATATTATTTTTTATTATTAATTTTTATTATTAATTATATTCATTTATATTAATGTATCTTTTATTTAACCGTAGTTCCTGGGGCTTTCGGTCAGGTGGGAATTCTCCGATCGTACCCGATGTATGCCGCAGAGTCAGTCTTCTACAAAATACAGCAACAGCTTTAGAAGGCTCTTGCAAGAGGAGGTGCTGGTGCTATAGCTATAGCTGTGTTTCTTGCAGGACATCTTCTGGGTTAGCCTGACTGTTGAGAGCAGAACTGTTTTTTGTGCGTATAGTCACTGCAATTCAGCATTACTAAAATTGAAAATATTTAGATTCACTGATTTTAATGGGTAGTATGGTCCTGACTGTCGCAGTAGATAATTGCTGAACTTCTGGTTTAGTTGGTTTTCACGGGAGGGTGCGAAGAGGAAGAGTCCTGGAACAAGTCTGTAGGTCAGGAGCTGTTCAGGCGTAGAGTTTCCTGATAGCCTTGCAGATTGACGACCTGCTGGTGAATTTTGGCAGAGGTTTCAAAACTTTGAACCTTGCCAAGGTCACTTGGAAGTGCAGAAAGTGATAGGTAGTTGTAAATCAATCTTAGGTGAATTTTAGGTTTACCAGAAGTGTAGCGATCCTATGCCAGGGATCAACCTCGTCGTCGTCTTCTGAATATTTGCTGTATAATATCTGTCTTCAAGGTCCGTGGAAGGTGGTATCGCAGCATATGCTGTTGACTGCGTTTCTGTAATTAAACAAGTGTTTTTTCTTTCAAGCAGGGAATAATTAGCAGAATGACAGAAACGGTGAAAAATATTGTACCGGCCTGGCTGCAGAAGTATTTCAATAAGCGTGAGGAGGAGTGTGTAGACAGAAATGAATCTGCAAACCAGGAGGAGACTCCGGTAAACTATCATCACGATTATGCAGATGAAGATACCATAATCGATGAGAGATTCACGCCTGAACCAGCAGGAATTAGTAGACGAGGTATGTGAAAAATCATTTGGAATTCTGGCCATCTGTATTTATTCACAGATTTCTAGTTTTGAATCTGAATTTCAAAAGGAAATTGGAATGAGGGTTTTGACAGAATGAAAAAAAAACAAAAAAAGTCAAAACAACTGTTTGTGAAACCGTCTTAGCTTTAAACTGTATACACAGTTACGAAGCATACATCTTATGCTCTTGGAAGGCATCAGTTAACTTTAGGTACTCTATTAGCCAGGTGCTAAATGCTGAAAATAAGTCATTTGCAAGTGTGCTGGGTTGCATTTTCCATCTTTTAAAAGATATGGAATGAAAATCTGTCTAATTGCCTAAGGCAATTAAAAAAATTAATTTGTTTTGCAGTCTTCGAAACAAAAGACTAGATGCTAGAATGGCAGAGGAAAATTCCGTCTCGTGTCCTGAGTTTGTTTGTTTTGTTTTGGTTTTTTTTGTTTTGGGCTTTGATCAATTTAGTAAAGTTCCTTGTTAACTTGATGGTGAACTGGGGAACTTGTGCACGGATGTGGTTTATGAGATTATTATCCTTAAAATATTCAATAACCTTAAGGTCTACGCGGGGGGAGGGGGTGTCTTTGAAAAGGTATTTGACCGTTGGCAACGAGGTTTGCAACTCCTTTACCTCATGAAAGATTAATTTGTCTTATATCCAGTGCCTCTCACTGTTCCTGTAGTCCTGTTGTATAAATTTGCATCTATTCTTATTTGAGTTTCTCTTAAATTAGCTGTTTTGGGGAAGTCAGCTTTTAATAAGTAAAGAAGTTTTGTCTGAGCGTGCGTAGGTAACCATAGATAATGTGGAAAGTCAGTTGCTTCTGTTGTTGGCAGAATCAAAAAATAAGGAGGAAATATCTTTGCCTCCAATCTCATCTAATTGTAAACAAGGAGATTGATGGCTTTCTGTGTAGCTGTAGCTTGGGAATGAGTTTGGAGAAAAGAATAGAGAAGGTCTTCGTGACTGAGGAACACATGTTGGCTTTCCTATGTAACTGCGTGAAAGGAGCTTTCAGTAAGAACAGCTGCACTGCAAGCTTGCTAACTCCAGGAGATCAGGAGCAGGTGGACACCCTGGAACCTTTTGCAGCTTATGTTGCTGTCCGTGGGTGTCGAATACTATGCTTAAGAATAAGATTTTTTTTAGCAAGATAGACTTCAAGGCCACCTATTCCAGGCCACTGGCATTGTTTGCAGACCCTTTGCTTCAAGAGGGAAAAATGCTCATCTGGTTACTTGGGTCAACATCCTTGTCCCTTGGGTCAAAATCCCAATAGTTAATGGGTAGGAGATGATGTTTTGCCTCTAACGTGAGCTGATATGGAAGAACTTGGGAAAAAAGTACTGCAAACGTTCATTTTCATGTTGTGTATTCAGATTAATATAACCTTTGTTCCAATATTATGGAAGCTGCAGTGTTATCTGTAATTTACCGTGTAATCTCAAATTTTGTAAAGCTTATTGCAAGCTGTACATGGGAGAAGGAGTATATATGTTTGATTTAGTGAACGGCCAAGTCAGCGTTAGAGCATTTGAGCACGGGGTCAGAATGTGGTGTTGTAAATCCTCATAGTTAACTACTTCTGGATGCAACATTAATACTGTGTATCGCAAGCAGTGTTGTTGTTGTAGCCAGACAGTTAGATGCAACCGTATCTGGGTGAGGAAGAAGTTAAATTTGGCTTCTCTCTTTTTGCGCTTAGAACTTGGCAATAGCATGGCTGTCGATAGGAAACAGGTTTTGGCTTCTGTGAGCTTGTCTATAGCAAAGCTAATTATCTCCCTGTTCTTGTCTAGAACCATCCACAAGTAGATCAGCACTGAACTTCCCAGTTGTGTTAACAAGGCCCTCTCTTCATCGGAGCCGTCTGAATTATACCACGCTGGATTCTCCTGTCCCACCTTGTCAGCCCTCGACATCTTCTGTATTTGGCATTGGCAGTCCTAGGCTGTCCTTGATAAAAGAAATAGAAGATTCTACCTCTCAACAAGACGATGATAACATCTCAACAACCAGTGATTCCTCCTCTAGAGCATCTGATGAAGGTGATTTTTGTGTTCTCTGTTTAATTGACTTTTTTTTTAATGTGAAGTACCTTGCGTTCTTTAATATTCCACATCACCTTAGTAAATAAAATAGGTGAATGTCAACTTTGGATGCGAGAATTAAATTGAATTTTTAGTGTTTTAGAAGTATATAATCCTATCACCTTTTTAATAGAAGCGTGCTTTGGAATACGTTTATGATACCCTGATGTTAGAAAGAGTCAATGCTGAAATATACACATTCAGCTAGGTTATATGTAAATTTTGAACTGGGACGGTAGGAAATCAGGCTGACTTGCCGTAGCTTGACAACTAGGCTGATTGTCTAGAAGGAAGAGTGACTCAGAATATCTAACAGACAGCTGGTTAAATGTGAATAAGTGCAGGTGACAAATAGGAACACGAGATGTTTTCCTGTGTTTCAGCAAGAGAAGATAAAGAAACTACTCTGACATAAGCTATAGGCTGTTTTTTGACCTTTCTTGGTAGAAGGCTTCAGCTGTCAATACTTTCATGTCTTTTGCCAAATTCATTGAGGAAAGCACACCATTTTAAAATAAAAAATAAGCATCGTGTCGATGTAGGTTGGTACGTAGGTCTTCTCGCTGAAAGGGCGAACAGCAGGTTTGCAGCTTTTTCTAGTCCCCCATATAGACAGGGACTGACGTGTGCTCAGCAGGTTTTGCAGAGAACTTTTGTACAGCTGAGAGTAGAGTTGCTGGGCTTTAGCAATATAACCTGAGTGCACTAGAACTTTCTGGTGTGTCTTCGTAAAACATACATGGGCAGAAGATCGTTAACTCTTAGAGCAGCCTTTGGGGAATCTTCAGGTTTAAAACCTGTGCGATTATGATCTGTGCTGGCCTCCAGCCTTTTACCAACACAGAAAAAAGCTTTGTCCGTACAAATGCACTGATGTTTATGCGGTCCTCTTTTATCTTAGCCTGAAGGAAAAAAATACCTGCATTGGAAGCACAGTATTAACTTGGTAAGATTGGTGAAAACTACTTGCAGCTCTGTGAACAGTTTTCAAGTTTGTAGGTGATACTTGGTTTTCAGTCTGTACGTGAAGTTGATCTATTTAAAGAAGCTGAAGTCATGCTTATTTTTCTGTATTGAAGAACTTGAATTAGTGTGATCTTTATTGTTAAAGTTCTGTACGTACGAGAGGCATTTACATCTAGCATACGTCATTTTGGCAGATGTTGCAGTTTTAAAAAATACTTCATCGTCACTGCTCTGGCCCACAGAAGCTGAAAGAACTCATTCCCTCTCGCAGCATTCTGCAGCTAGCTCTAAGAAACCTGCATTCAGTTTATTTGTTTTTGGAGGACTGTGTCCTGTAAGTACTGCACAGTATTTCTTTTAATCAGTTTGAATGTGTACCTGTTTTTCTATCCACTTCTCATACTGTGTTTCCGTAGGTACGTGGAAGCACGTCTGTTTTTAAGCAAAACCAGCTTGGGTTTTCTCCATTATACCCCGGAAAGACGGCTTATGCCGGTGGTGCAGCTGTAAGATCAAGGCAGCCAAAGACGGAACCTTATCAGGTATGAGAAAAGTAGTGTAGTGGGAAATAGTGATGGAAATAATAAAAGGAGCACTGCCGAAGGGGAAAAGTTTTGCCAAACAGTTGCTCTTCTGCCCTCTTGGTCTACAAAAATAGACGAGATTGATTTCTGTTTAAATTCTTTAATGACAGTTTTTACCACAGGTAATACTTGTCAGAAAGAACAAGAATGACAGTTTGGGCTAGTTGTTGGTAGTTGGGGTTTCCTCTGTTGTTAGGTCTTTCAAAAAATTCCATTTAAGTGCCATTGTCTGCCTCTGACTACATTACGTTAAAATAACTTGATGCAAAAAAGCCAATGACAGCATAACTTTGAAAACTTGTGTTTATGGTAGCAAAAGCTACAGTAGTCAAACCTGGCTAATATTTATCTGTGGATCTTCTTTTCCAAGCATGCCTACATTCATGCTATGGATATGTTGTATAAACCTGCAGTCTTTGAAAATATCTAAAATCAACTTTGCTGATCCTTTGTTCTTCTGGTACACAGAGGCATGCAGGACTAAATGCAGTCCCAAGATAAGCAGTAACATGCTTTCTGTTTTGAACGATTCATATAGTTCTTGGAGAGAGTTATTTGCCCCCAAGAGTTCTTGGAAATAGCAAATAAAAACTGCTGACAACTCTGATTAGCTAGAGCTGAATCGAAAAGGAAAGTCAAATCAGGTTTGGTAGGAATGTATTTAAATGAAAGTGACTTTTATCGATAAATCAAAAGGAATTTGAAGAAAATGAAAACGCGGGTTTGCTGGCTCTGTTCTGACAGTCCATTTGTGCAACGGAAAAAGGGCAGTACAAGTACCTCACTTACGGGAAACCTTGAAACCTTGTGGTGCAAAGCTGGGAACCCTCTTTGGTCGGCTATTTTTGTTTTTTACAATATTACTGCATTATGGTAAAAAGAGGAACCAAAATACTAGGCTTTTAAAGGAGAGAGTAGCTTGCTTCTTGCTGCTTGCTGTGAATGACAGCAAGGTACTAGAGAGTCCAGCGAAGGGCCACCAAGATGATCAAGGGACTGGGAGCACCTCTCCTCTGAGGAGAAGCAGAGACTGCTGGGCCCGTTTAGCATGGAGGAGAGGAGGTTTGGGGGGATCTTATTGGTGTATATAAATACCTGAATGGATGGTGCAAAGAGCATAGAGAGCCATTGTGTTTTCAGCGGTGCCCAGTGCCAGGTCAAGAGGCAACAGGCACAAACTGAAACGTGAGGCTCTGTCTGAGCATCAGGAAATGCTTTTGCACTGTGCGGGTGATGGAGCCCTGGCACAGGTTGCCCGGAGAGGCTGTGGAGTCTCCCTCTTTGGAGGTCTTCAAGAGCTGACTTGACATGGTCCTGGGCAACCTGCTCGGGGTGGCCCTGCTTGAGCGGGGGGGTAGACCAGGCGATCTCTAGAGGTCACTTCCAACCTTAACCATTCTGTGGTTCTGTGAGTCTCACTTGTGTTTTTACATGCTGCGTGGTCTGCTTCCTGTCTTCACATCGTGTGATAAGCACAGTGTGGTTATTTGAGGGGTTTAACCTGGGAAGAAAAAAAGTCACACCAAAGGAAGTTTTTGACTGATATTTGAAGTTGGGTGGTGCAAATAAACAGTTTACTTTTTCAGTGTAATGTTTAGATCTGTTACAGTTTAAATCAGATCTTTATCTTTTAAGACAAAGATTTGCAGCCAACTTTAATCTTGGGGGAAGGGAGGAAGCAAGAGAGAAGTAAAACTAGTTCCTGGTTATGATTGTATACACTGATTTTAAGATGGTACACTTAGACCATCGTGAAACTCTGAGGTCTGTGTTGTTACTGAAAATGCTTTCTGTACCACAAGCCTTTTCTTGAGTTCTGTTTCCCTGATTACTGCTTCGGAGGCCTTAGCAGTCCTAGCATCATCCGTCTTGACCTTTTACAAGTACGGAGTTCTTTTATTGCTCGTGCAACAAGCACGTGCAAGATGCACTGAGGCCCAAGGTAAACTTCATTAAACTCCGAACGTATTCTCTTCTTTATGGCTTGAACTCCCAGTGACTGCATGTTTCTCTGTCATCAGAATATATTGATTGTATCATCAGTGTAGCCTTGGGACGTAAAAAACATGCCTCCTTAGCTGAGAATTGACCATTGTAACACTTAAAATGCTAATTTTTCAGGCACAAAAGAGAGCGAAAGCTAGAGAAGAAACTGTGCGGTCCCACGCTACCTTGAGTACCTCAGCGTGGTGCATCTTGGAGGCAGTGGAGAAGCTGTCAAGCCCTTTGTTGGTAAATAGCACTTCTTTTAATCTGTTTTTGCTTCATGTGTTTATAAAACTTAGTAAATGTGCCATCAAAGCATAAAGATAAAACTATTCTTCCTTACGTTGTGGCCGGTTTAATTTATTGCGCTGTTTTTTCAACAGGATGCTAAAAGAATGACATCTCTTTTGCCGCTGTGTTGTGTAAGTTGACCATGAACCCCCACATTTTTGTTGCAGGGAACCCTCTCTCTCAGGAGAAAAAAATTGCCCTCTAATATTTATGCTTTGTTTTTTCCCTCAGCCTCCGGACATAGATAAACCGGATATTACTGACTTCCAGTCCAAACGAAGAAAGGTAAGAACCAATAATGTCTTAAGCTGAGGTAGATAACTTTTTCAATGCTTTATCACTATTAGAAAAATTTTCTCAAACCTCAGTGACAACATAGACATCAAATCAAGTTAATATTGGCATGTATCCACAATAGATGATGGGCTGTGAAGATTACTCAGGTTAAGAATTATGTTATCTTTGTAAGTTGAGAGCAACAACTCTAGAACACACCAAGTCGTTTTATCTTGTCCCCCAACTTGGGGTGAAGCTGCATATTAAAATTCCTCTTGAGGCAAGTTTTCTCTTGAAGAAATGATCACAAATAGAAAAATACTGCTTGAGTGGTCATATAGACTTTGTACAGACTTCCGTGTTCATTCGGGCACAGAAAACTAATTTTTCTGCTTTTTATCACCATTCAAAGTAAAGAGGAGGAAAATTGTTAATTTCCGACGCTATAAATCTTACGCTCCTAAATTCCTATTTGGAGGTAGCACAGAACTGGTGATAATGCTGTGGTAAAGCATGATTTCCTTTCATTTTCTTTAAAAAATGAAAACTAGTCATCTTTTTTTGATGACTTTAGTTAGGGGTATTCTTGGGCTTATTAAATTGCAAAACCCTTAAATGACCACTTGAAGATCAGGTGACTGAAGGAAATAACAAGATGTGCAAACTTTTCATCTTCTGTTCTAATGAGAAAAGGGACAGTGTCTCAAGAAGTTTCTGTGCTAATTCCTTGACTGGATGGATGTATAATTAAGTTTACAATCACTTCAGAGTTTACAAACATCTCAGATTTCCTGGACCATCTTTTCACCATCTGCCAAATTACAAGGGCATGGAGAAGTGAAGTATATCATAAATATTATCCAAATAACTAAAACCAAATCTGGTGTGAATTCTCAGTTATATTATAGCAATACACCTGTGATAAGGCATTAAGAAAGATCTGCCAGATTTGCAACAGAGAGCCTGAAATTGTCAGCCACTAAATGAATGTTGCACGCAGCTGTCAGTGGGTGAAAGGAGATAGATTGTCTATTCATAATACTAGAATTCATAATGGTGGCGGGAGAAGGGTAGCCCGTGATGAGAAGCAATTATTTGCTGAGGAGACGATCGTGTGTTTTCCTGCTAAAGTGAACATGCGGTTGACGGAACACTTGTGCACTCAGGCTAAACTTCTGCAGTGGGTAGCAGTGATGTGGTATTTTTCTTATTTCAAGGAACTGTACCAGGCAGAATAGCTCTTGGTGTATTGAATGCCTAACTGGGGGAATTAATATTTTTCTTTTTTACCTTTAAAACCAGCAATGAACCGTCGTTCACTCGAAGTAGATTTGTGAACTTACATAAAACATGTCTTATTCAAGGTTTCAAACTGAATGTAATATTTTTTAGAAAGATGTATTTTTGTATACTTTAGAGAGAGTGTGAATCCTATTACTAAGAGCTGGGAGATACTGTGAAATTAAAGCTGCGGTGTAAACGATTTCCTGTTGGTATTGATTTGAACAATAGCATGCTTCCTAAGACTGTATTTTCTGATCCTTAAGACCGCAGGCGGAGCCATCGGTAAATCTTGTAGCCTTTAGGGTTTGTTTTCTGTCTGACAGTTCAGTTAAGTCAGTTTTGCAGAACACGCAGTGGTCTGTGTTAAAAATTAACTCTGGTCTGTGAAAATGCTTTGAAAAGGGAAGTCAAACCCACTACTTGAAGTGCATCTAATGCACATGTAAAGCATTGGATCATATTTTAATGAATGAGATTATTGTAAGATTGACAAGTTGTTTTTTTTGAGTGTGTTCTATTGTTTGTGTAACTTTGAAGGGGGAAAATGTAGGGGATGTGAAGCCCAGAAGCCTGTATAATTAGTTGCTTAACACTTCAAATGTTAAATTAATGAATTAAGCTACTAAAAAAAAAAAAATCACAGTGTGGGCAGAGGAAAAGATAGGAGCATATTCTAGGAACATGGATTATTTTAATTATGGTAGCATGAATTATTTTGTCTATGAAGCTAACTGCCAAATTTTGAAACGGAATTCAGTCAGACTTTGGCTACTTATATATAGCTTTATGGATTTCGTTACTGGTTTTCTGGTGATTTCCCTCTACAAGTTGAACGGTCTTCAGAATTTTCAAATTGTATTCACTGAGTGCCAAGACCGATGGGGGGAGGTTTATAGTTCTGTAATTTGTTTTCATCAATAAATATTGGAATTAATTTGGGTGGACATAAGGATAAATTGATTGCTGTTTCCCTTTCAAAGCTGGAATCCCAGAATGCATTCCAGCCTCCACCTGTTAAGAGACTTGTGACACCAACAGTAAACCGTCAGCCGATGCGTTATACGCGGTATTCTGAACCATCACCGACTTCAACTACTCAGTCCAGCAAAATTTGCCAGAGAGGAGACACAAAGTTCCAAGTGAGTACATTTTTGAGTCCTTATGTGCCTGTTTTTTTTTTCCAGTCTTGGAATGTTTCTCAAACCAATTGTTATCCTATCTTTGCAAAAAGTACTGATAGTATGTTTGAGGCGAGCTTTAAGGCAGTGGGAACCATTGTGAAATAGATTGAGCTTTTATGGATTTAATTCTGTTTTTGGAACACTCAGTGTCTTGTGGTTGTTTTCACGATGTCATGATGTGCTATTGAGTCATCCTGTTGTCAGTGAAAGAATATTAAAAGACAGAAATGTTTTCCTTTTATATTCTCATGTACACAAAGCTGTCACTGATGAAACATGCTCGTGTTCTGTGTAAACTATTCCAGGTGAGCTATGTGCTCCAAGTGAGAGTTCTGACAATGTGCTGAGTTATCGGTTTTGATTGCTTTGGAGTAGATGGAGTCTGATAAATTTTCCATAAAATTAAATGGGCATCTCTTTCTGCGAAAACATCTGTGTTTCCAGTATCAGTCTGAGTGTACAAATGACCACTTGTTAAGTGTATGGGCTTCTTAGGCTGGAAATCAAAGTGGACAGTAATACTGGTTGCTTATTGCTTTTAACTCTTTCAATCTCTGTATTGTTTAGCCAGCACAATCTCCATTTGGTAAAGTTCTAAAATGAATGTAGCAGCAACTGCTTAGTTTTTAGGGGGGTAGAGGTTTTTTTTTTCTTGTTTGTTGATAAATGACAGAAAACAGAAAAGTATGTCCCTTTTACGGGGTTGGCAAACACAAGTTTTGATGAAAACTCTCCCCCACACACACAATTTTTGTCATTTTGTTTAAAGTAATTACTTTCTTTGTTAGAGGATTTGACAAATTTGATTTAGTGTTCTATCAGTTTGTCCTCAATGCTGAGTGAAGCAGTGATGCTTACTTTAGCCCCAAAATTTAACTGAACTGTACCCACAATGCTGAATTAGGGAACAACGTTAAGTAGGTGAGGTGTATTCAGTGCTATAAAATTAAATATAAATAAATAAAAACCACAAAAAACCACATGAAGTGGTTGTTGGTACTTTGTGTATTCTGAACATATTCAGCTAAGTCTTGAACTAAACTTAACTTGCAGGGGATGAGAGAGAAGACTTTGCCTGCAGAACAGCGAGCAGAACCATCTGAAAGGTATGACATCTATTAATTTAAAACTTACTTGAAGGAAGAAAGACATCTCCTTTTTCAGTATGGTCTGCACCTGAAAGGTGGTGACAGTTCTCAGTAAAAGGAATGGGAAATCCAATGAAAATTTTGTATTTTGAGGCAGCTGCAAAGTCTGGATTGTGTTTGAAGATCAATATAACTTTGAGAAAATTGTTGTTTTTATGAAAGGAAGGAAGATGAGCAAGAATAAAAGTACTGATACACCACTTTTTATCCCAAGTTTATCTTCTGAGTAGGATACGAAGATGGGAAACGAGGCACGTTATAATGCTGTATCCACAGAAAGGATCTTTGCTATTGGAGGCCTAATTTTTTCCTTCTACAGGAAATATGGCTCATTTTGTAGTTTAACTAAATCTGTAGCGTTACAAATTTTGCTTTGACAGATATTTCATGGTTTATAACTCAGTTTACTTATAACAAAATAATTTGTCCCTCCTAATGTTCCCTAGGGGAAAAGCTATTAGTTTTAGCTATTTAATTGCTTGCAGTTTGAAAGCTCTGTCCTAATGGGATGATTCTTTCTGAAGTATTCTTTAGAAGGTGAAGTAGGGGAAGTGAGTTACAGTTCAGGAGGATGTTTATTGATGTGTTTTTTTCTTTATTTTTTAAGCAAAAACATGGAGGAAGATTTATGATTTATTATTCTTTTTTTTAATACTCCTTTCATGATGAAGTTAATTGTCTGTTTTGAGTTCACATGAAGACCATGTGTTCTTTAGAATCATTTGAGGCCAAATGCTAACTCATCTCTAAAATAAAAAAAATCCAGCAGAATTAATTGAATTTCTTCTTGAGGAGACTGCTTTGTGTTATACTGCTTTCTTGGTTTAGGTCAAATGAGTTATCCTCCAGATAATATTGATGGCTTTTCCTTCTGGGCAAATGGTGTTTTGGGTAATAATGCTTGAGTTAAGAGACTTTGCACTCGGTTTTTAGGGGGTCGCTCTTTTCAAAGAACAGTAGCAGGGAATTTTGTTGACTCTATGCTCATCTGCCAAGCAATTCTTATGTGACCATGGGCATTCTTTGGCTTGCAGAAAGAACTCAACACTTTGTTTTGGCATCTAAAAGTTGGACTTCACAACAACCACCTTTTTAGGGGTGGAAGCGACTGGCTTTAAGGTTCTGGTACAGGTGCAATCAGGTGCTGGGTTTTAATTATGTTTTTTTCAAACTGTTCTAAATTGTCTTTGCTAGAACTCCTTTCTACTTCTCCATTTAGGAAGGAGATAGAGCAAACTCATACTGCTTTTGATTTCGTTCACAAAGTTTATTGCAGTGCCCTACCTTTTGTTTGTAGAGTAGGTAGTGGTGGTAGTGTTTTTTGTGATGCTGGTCTCTGTTGGGTGCCATGTTCTGGAGCAGGAGCACCACACTGATCTGCTGGCAAGAGTCCCTTTGGACAGTTGAGTTGGAATACTCAGTAAATCTCTGGCCCACCAATGCTATATATCTATGCGTGTGTGTGTATATATATATATTTTATATCCTGAGTCCAATTGTAGATTAGACTTGCTTGAAGGCTGACAACTGTCTTTGCCCCCTTGAAGCTCACAGGTGTTAACAGAAAGAGGAATATGGGCTGTTATGGGCAAGCGATAGTTGTCTGAATGAAGATCTATTTTGATGTAAGACTTTTTTCAGAATTCTAATGGATTGACAGTTTGGATTAGAGAAAAGTCTGAGCATCTGCCTTAGGGATCTGTCTTCCTCTATGCAGTTACAGTGCTAAGCAGGCTGTTGTCAAGTATTTGACAAGTTTAGACCAGTTCTCCTCCTCAGTATTGTGGGAGTTTGACCTGGTGTCTTCCAGTGCGATCTAATGCACTTTTGTACTGACTGACTGATTGGCTGCAAGATAAGCTTTGAGGTCACAGTTTTTCCAGGCATACTTCATTTTCTTGCCATAGTACTTTTGTTAGAGTTATTCCCTATTCCACTTCTGGTTTGGGTTATTTTTTCCCCATTTCCTCTTGGATTAGGATATCTTTCTGGTTTTGAGCTAGGCTTTTTTAAGTACCAGAAAAACGCCTTTGTATGCCTTACAAAAGGGATCTGTATTCATGTCTGAAAAGACTTCTGGAATGTTGGCATACCCAAACACCTCTGCTGTTCCTGCTGATGGCCACATGAAAGCCAGAGCTGCTTCTGAAGCTTAGGCCATATTACCTTGCCACACAAGTCTAAGGCGTCCCTATTCTATCAGAGCTGTTGGCAGTGTTTCCCATGTGTATGTGTGCATATGTGCACTCTTTCTGTATTTTTGTGAGCTGTTCTTTTATATCCCTGCAAAAGATACACGTGCATCGCAGAATCAGAGAACCAGTCCTATTTAAAGGAAGCACTGGAAAATAACAATCTAAATCAGCTCTTCTATTTCAGGTCTTCTGGCTTAGTCATTGTTCCCGTGTGAACGGTGCACTTATGTATGTCCTTTTCATTGCTGCTGTTAATAAAGTTTTTCCTATTTAGAACATCAAGTATTTACCAGCGTTTAGCAACTTGTGAGACAGCTTTAGTTTTTTTCTGATCAGCAGGTTTCAATTCTAGGACTAATAACAGCTCTAATATCTTGAAAAAAAAATTTGGCTGGTAAGTTTTTTTTCTCTTTTTTCCCCCAACTTCTGTACTGTCGTGTGCTAGCAATGTGACCAGCTACAAATTCAGTACTGCTGCGTCCAGTGGTCTGTCTTCAGGAGTGAGTAGCGGAGGCGGCAAAATGAGAAGGGAAAGAGGAATACACTATTTATCAAGAGCTGTACAAGAACAGGTAAGTGACTCTTAAATTAATTGCTGTCACTGAGCTTACTGAAGTAACTAGCTAAGTGTGTCAGTTTTATTGCATCATAGTAAATTATAACAATACCGCTTTATTTTTGCATTGTTTTTGTTTTCTTGTGGGTTTCAGAGCAGGCTCCAATTGATTTCCTGTGTTTGAATACCTGAACTTTGCTTATGTAATTTTGAAATTTTTAATTCTCTTACCTTGGAGATTCTTCAAACTATAACATTTCTCGTTAGCAATTGAATGAATGAGTCCTAAGAAGAGAAGTTTTGGTGAAGGTGTGTATAGTTTTTCTACAGGAATGATACTTGAAACGAGTGCCAAGTATAAAAAGAAAAAAAAAGCTTAATTTTTGGTTTCATATTTAAGTCGTACAGAAAGATACAGGCCAAGAGTGTGAAAAAGAGTAGTAGAAGAGAGCATTCTGCATGTCTGCTAACGATGACTCAGTTTTTGATACTCACCAAACTCATTGTGAGAGAGTTTTTTTCTCATTTTAATAGGAAAAATCTATTCCATAAAACTATGACCATGAATATTCAGATTATTTTTTCTTTTATTGGATGTTATATAAGCTGCCTGTAAGTTAATTTAAGTACTTACGTTAACATTAAGTATTTAATTAATATTAAGTTAATATTAAGTATTTAAGTTAATTTAAGTTTCAAATCATTAAATGGGACTTCTGGATGATGCAATATAAAGAAATCGTAAACACTGTTGTTTATTCCTGTAACGCAAATAAAATAATGGTCCAAATATCAAAAGTTCCATAAACTTTTCAAATCAAAACTGTGAAACAGATGTAAGCTACAGGATGCACTGAATATCAGTAGTACCAACTTACATCCCTTCCTAGTCATTTCTAAGTAGATCATGATAGTACTGTACAAATTTTGGTCAGATTTCCTATGCCATTTAAAACATAACTCATCCAATCTTAGTAATCGAATAAAGTAAGTGGCAGGGATGAAAATTGAAGTTGTTAAGAGGCTGTTTTCTGATTTTTATATTTGCATCCTGATACATGGTATAGACTGTATTTACCAGAACACAATCTTCAGTGCTGCTAGTCTGACTTTCTTTGGTGCTTTTTGTGTTTAGTTTGGTTGTTGAACCTACCTGCTTCTTTAAACATTACCTTTTTCCACGTTCACTGCTGTAATGACTTTAGAAACTTTGGCAGCTATCCTGCCTAATTTTGCAAGAGGAACACTTTCTCACTTGTCTTGAGAGTGTACTCTTAATTGAGGCCATGCGAGGGTAGTTAGAAAGGATGATGCTTCTCCAGAGCTTTGATGACTAAAGTATAGAAAAGAAAGAAAAAAAATGTGATCTGTGCGTCTCTGTTCTGCACAGGTTTTGAGTTAACTTTCAGTGTTCTTGCTGTACAGTTGTTGAATAGAGTATAATGTGGAAGCAGGCCTGCCATAAATTAAAATGACGTGGTAGACAGAGGTGGGGAGATCGGGATTTCTTCTGGAAACTTGCTTTCTCTTAATTTGTATGGATTTTTGTTCTATTTAATTTTGTTAATAAATTGGGTGGGATGGGGTGAGAAAGTAGTATGTCTTGTATAAGAAAAATTAAAATTTGCAACTTTAGGAAGTGGAGGAACCAGTGCTACCGAACATACCCCTACCCATCAGTGCTGCATCGCTGCCTCAGTTCAATTCTAGTTTCGTTGGTAGTAGCGCTGTCTCAGCGTCACCGAGCGCTGTTTCAACAGCAGCAATGAGCACGGCAACTCCAGCAGCTGCGACGGGCATGGCAAATCCATCAGAGGTGGAGGGCATGACAGATCCATCAGAGGTGGAGGGCATGACAGATCCATCGGAGGTGGAGGACTTGACAGATCTATCAGAGGAGGAGGTGGAGGACATGATATATACAACGGCGACGTCGGGCATAACATGTTCAACAGTGCCCTCAGGCTTGACATGTCCAATAATGGCGGCGGGCATGCCATACCTGCTGATGACAAAGGACAAGGCAAAGTCAACAGTGGCAACGACAAGCGTGGCAAATTCAACGGAGGCGGCAGGCATGGCAGATGCAGCAGCGACGGCGGCGGGCAAGGTAAATCTTTATGCTATAAATAATGTTTACAATGAGTATACTGCTTTATTGCGAGTTGACTTTTTCTGTGGTGCTCATGAAACTAACAAATATTAGTTTCTACGCAGCTGAATGAATTGGGGTTGTATGCCAGTTTGGGGAAAAAGGCATAAATGTTTTGATTCTGCTTCTCTCAGTCTTAGAGCCTGCCAACTCCCATTTAACGTGATTGTATAACTGCTTCAAATGCTGTGGAAGTCTGCGGGGGAAGGGGGGTGTGGACTTTATGCCACGTTATTTATAGTGGTTTTGGCAGGGGTAGAGTTAATTTTCTTCGTAGTAGATGATGCTGTGTTGCAGATTTGTGAGCAAAACAGTGTTGGTAAGGCACTGGTGTTTTAGCTGTTGCTGAGCAGTGCTTACACAGTGAGAAGTCCTTTTCTGTTTCTCACGCTGCCCTGCCAGCGAGGAGGTCGGGGATGCACAAGAGGCTGGGAGGGCACTCAGCCAGGACAGCGGAGCCCAGAGGACCGAAGGGATATTCCACACCATTTAGCATCGTGCTCAGCAATAAATGCTGGGGGAAAGAAGGGGAAGGAGTGGGGAGTATGTACAGGGTTATGGCATTTGTCTTTCCAGGTAGCCATTACATGCGATGAGTCATTAATGCTACCTCAAATTTAACAACTTTACTTCTTTATTTCCAGTTCTTTTCCCTGTTTCATTTGGAGGGAGTGAGCGAGTGGCTGTGTGGTGCTTAGTTGCCTGCAATGGTTAAACCACAACTTTATTTAAGTTATTAAATTAGAGGTAACGTGGTCATATAAGCCTCACATAGAATGAGCCTAGGGTGCAATAATTGGCATATTATTGCAATAAAATAAACATTAATCTGTTCCAGAGTACTTGAAATATTTTTTGTACGGTTTGAAGTAGACAGCTGCTTTAACATGTTGAGGTGTTTGCTGAAGTTCTTGGAGTATCATTGGGCTGAGTTTGCCGTTCTTCAGCTTCCTGGCTTGCTTTTCCGTGCATTTAGACCTAAGTAGCATCTCCAGCTTTTCCTCTCAGTTTCTGGAATTTGGTTTTGAAGATATTGTCCTATACCCACTTGGAAACTTCCCTGTGTTTTATTATTACTTTTATCTGCAAAATAACTCAAACATCAGGTTTTTCGACGTCACTGCGGGACTTCTGTTGGGTAGTGAATTCAGGTAGTTGTTGCTCTTAAATATAAACCTTTAATTCTTTTGAAAATACAGATACAACCAACAAGTACTGTTAGCAGTCCTGAGTTTGCGTTTTCATCTCCAGTTGTGAAATCTACTGAGGCAGAAGTGCTACCTACGTCTTCTGTAAGTAAAATAATAAAGGAGCTTGACTTTTTTTCTTAGGCATTTAGTAGGCTGTTGCAGAACACTAAAGCAGAATCTGCCTTGATGGAGAAAAGTATGTAGGCTTCTGGCTTATAATTTGTCATTCAGCATGCGTGCTACAAATGTGAAGAGCAGCTTTCAGATTTGGTTTTGTGTGTGCATTCGATTGGAGTTCCTGTGGCTTGAGAATCTGAAAAACCTCTCTTGTTCATAGCAGATTGGGTTTACATTTAGTGTTCCCGTTGTAAAATCGGCAGAACTTTCTGGACCCAGTGGTACTCCAGTGACGCCCTTTCTTACCCTAGGTAACTGAAACTTTAGCACTTCAGATCTGAAGTGCTGATTTTCCTTTTTTTCTTTATTAAATCTTCAATCTGTCCTGTCTGCGCATGCTAGCAATTCCAGGCAGTGTTGGACTTCTGCAGTATTTTTCCAGTGACAGATCTGCTTTTATATTTTTTTTTTGTTTTGTTGCTTTTTGTTTTGCTTGTAATCATAAAGCATTGCAAAGTAAGTAGAATTTGTGAAGATTCTTATGTGAGAAGCATGAAAGCTGGAAATTCTTGTTTCTAACAAAAGTGAGTATAATCTGCTCTAACTAGGTCACATTGTGAAAGCTGTTTTTGTTTTCTTTTGTTTCAAAAGACACCACCACCTCAACCAACATCAACACACAGAAAGAGGAGGTCAAAGATTTTGCTGGTGGTCCCTTCACCACTGCCCACGTCTTAAAGGAAGGAAGCGTCTTAGACGTTCTAAAAAATCCTGGAGAGATAATGAACTCCTTTTAAAAAGATGCTGCAAAAAATACGCTAGCATTTTTTATTAAAAAAAAAACCAACACACGACTTATGGTTAATAGAGTATCTGCTATAAATATGAATGTAGGAGAGCATTACATTAAGCGCTGCGTTTGTTAGGGTGCATCTGCCCCCTTCTATTCTAAGTGGTGTTTGTTGCTGGAAGTAAAACTGCAAGATGAAAAGCAGATGGGTTGCATCTCCTTTACGTGTTAGGATGTAATTGTAAATGAGGTACTAAGAGAATTAGCCAGATAATCGGTGTATCATTTTAAGTAAATACAATTTGTGGAATTGAAAAGGAAATGTTTGTAAAACTCAACACTCCTGTCCCACCTTCAGCCCAGGTGAAGAAAGAATAGGAAAGAGCTTCAGTTCCAAATACATGGCGAAAGCTGCGAATCTTTGGGCCTTAGCTTACAATGGCTCCTGTGGATTAAAATTTAAACTGCAAACAGAAGTGGAGTGTTTTACGTTAAAAACCCTTTTCTGAATTTTGTTTTTAAGCAATTGCAATTGTTTTCAACAGTTTCATAAAGTGTGTTTTTCACATTGTTCAAAGACTTCATTTTTGACTAAAAAAAAACCAACAAACAAACCACAAAACAACTATGTTCAATGTAGATTTACAAGCAACTTGAGCTGCTGTTTAAGATGCATTTCCTTTAGTCTTTCTGTATTAGTAGCTTGTCTTTTCTGTTAAAATTGCCACCTTTTAAATAAGGAGTTGTCCTGTGTCCGATGCATTTTGAAAAAGATTATAGAAAATTAGACAGTTGTTCAATTGTCTTGAGTTTTTATTATTTAATTAATATTCAGCATCTGTGGGAAAATACCGCATGGATTGCTGCTCCGAGTACAAACTTCTGTACAGTTACTGGAGTAGATTTGAGTCATCTGCTACGGAAGGAGGAGCTTTAGAAATTTGATTCGATTGGGCATCGCGTCTTAATCAAATTGTATTATTTCCATTCCACGTTGGACTGTCAGATTTCAGTCAGCTACTGTCTGTTTGTACTTGTATCGACCAGTGAAAATGTTGATTTAAAGCTTGCTTGGAAACAAAGAGTTAAATGAAGCTTTAACGAAATGTTCTGTTGTGACCCAGTGCAGCAGATGAAATTTCATCCGTTTAGATAAGATTTCTGGGGACTTCCTGTTGCGCTCGGTCTGAATGTCTAGTTGTAACCATTGGCACCTGGGTTGAAATTTTTGCCCTCTAGTAAAGTCACTTAGTTACATGTAGTGAGGTGCCGCGCTAACAGGAAGACTTTTTTTTCTTGCTTCCTAGACTTTGGATTGTTGAAAACACGCTCTTCTACGTCTGCACAACCTACAACAAGCACAGTGGTTTATACTAGGCCTGCAATAACAACTTTTTCTGCAGGTAAAGAGACTTCTAAACAAGCATCGTACTGGCAATCTGATACATGTGACCCTTTTCTGCAAAACAAAGACATAAAGGACAAATGTGTAACTTGTCAAGCTACTAAAGCGTCAACAGTTGAGAGTATGAAACAGACAGTAAGTTCAAGTCAATGCGACACCTCAAAGCCAGCAGCGCCCCCAGCAGGGATGCTGGGCTTTGGAGACAAATTCAAAACAGTACCTGGAACATGGGATTGTGATACATGTCTTGTCCAAAACAAACCGGAAGCTACAAAATGTGTAGCATGTGAGACACCAAAACCTGGAACGGGAGTAATGCCTGCTCTGACATGACCAGTGGTCACAGACAGCTCGGTGACAGTGACATCCTCCTCGAGCAGCACTGACACAACAGCCACTCTGGGCTTTGGAGACAAATTTAAGAAGGCGAAAGGCTCTTGGGACTGTGGAATATGCCTTGTACCAAATAAGACGGAAGATAACAAATGTGTAGCCTGTCAGTCTGAGAAACCAGGTATGGTCCTTTTTTTCCTGTTGTTTCCATCCTAGCCTCTGTGAATCTTGTACAGAATAAAAGTACGTTGCATATATGGAATATTTTAAGCAACACGATTCCCAGGTACGGTTGATGGGTTAGCGGCTGTCTGCAGGATTGGTTTACAGGCACTTCAGAGGTCTCAGCCCAGGTTCCAGCCTGTCGCATAAATTGAACTGATTGTGAAATGTATTAGTACGGAGCTGGATCAATGCAGATACCCCCGGCTTTGCAGCTGGTGAGGGAAGATGGCTGAAGTGGGTGACTTAATTTAAAAACAACATAGTGATTTTTCACTGGCGAAAATGAGAACTCCATAGAAAGAGTTAAAAATGACTGCGTTTTTCTCTTTCAAAAAATAAGTAAAAAAAATTACAGAATGTGTCCAAAATGCCTCTACTCACCGTTTGTATGTAATTGAGGGGAGATGTGAAGCCAGATTTCAAGACAGTGTAGTCTTAACTAGTCTTAAGCTAAAGCAGAGAGATGCCTATGAAGGTCAGTGGTAGGCTTCAAGAAAGCGAGTGACCCGCTGGGTAACTTCTTCAGGGCAGTACTGGGTTGTTTCCCATTGTGTGTGACCGTAATTGATTTTGAGCGTGGTTGTATTGTTTTTAAAATACGATTCTAATTCTAACTTTGACTCTAAATGTCATTTAACATGCCATTACATCGAAAAACACCTGTGCAAATATATCGTGGAAGAAACAAATTAAGATGGACTAGACCGGGCTTTTGTATTCATCCTGTGCGGTAAGACTGAAATTTCCTGAGGTAAGATAATGGATTTCAGACAGAGTTGATTCTCTTGGACTTCCAACCTCTGAGCGGTCAGTCGGCATCTTTGTCTGAGGCTCTTGCCATTGCAAGGAGGAATTTTGGAAATGAGGGGTTTACTGTGACCATGGTGCAGTGAATTGCACGGTTACGTTGCACTTGTCAAGAGGAAGAGCGATGCAAGTAATACTAGGATAAAAGTTTTCTGCGTGTGCTGTGGAAGGGAAGAGCCATTCTTGTCTTTCCGGTTTTGAATTTGAAGCGTTATCTTCTGCTTCTCTCTTAAAAGGCACCTTTTTTTTAAAAGGCACCTGTCAGGCCTCTTTATGGAGGTTACACTGTGGTCAACAGCAGCAGAAGCTTGTGTGCTGAACAGAGTTGTGTGTTGTTTGGAAGCTTTGAGTTCCACTCTGGTTTTTTTGTTTGTTTGTTTGTTTCTTTGTGGGTTTTTGGTGGCTTTTATTTTTTTCAGGGGCGGGGGGGGGAGTTGTGGAGTAGTTTTGAACATTTCTGTGGGATTTGACAAATCAGATTTAAAAGTTAATGCTCATTTTATAGTTCATGTTCAAACAGGATGGTTAACTGTCTTGTTTGTCTCACAGAGGGTCCAACACCTGTGACCAGTAGCAGTGCATCTGCATTTTCTGCTCCTTCTGGAGAATTTCTGGATTTAGACAAATTCAAGAAGCCTGAAGGAAGCTGGGATTGGGAGACCTGCTTGGTTCAAAACAAAGCAGAGGCCACGAAGTGTGTAGCCTGTGAAAGTGCAAAGCCAAGCACCAAAGCAGAGCTCAAAGGTAATCCTTAATGATTAAAACGAGGATGCATATTCTGTGATTTATTTTTTGGTTTGCTCTGATTTTTTTTATTTTCTTACCTGTTAAGCACAATTATTTTTTCCTTTGAGGTGTGGCAAAATTATTCGTTTTTCCTGTAGGAATATTGCCTAGATAACATCTGTTTCCACACTTTTCCCCAAGAATAAGTTTATCCTTTTTAGAGAAAAGCTTTCATTAATGACGTGCTTGTTCTTTACATGCCCTACACGTTGTTCATTTGGAGTTCAGACTAAAAACATGATCTTTCAAAGAAGTTCGTATACTTTTTAAAGCCAGGTGGTGGGCAGAAAACACAATTGTGAAAAGTTTTATGTAGAGAGGAAGCATGGGGTTTTCTTGTTTGTTTTACTGTTTGGTGGGTTGTTTTTTAAACAGTTTTGACTGGAAAGATCAGGACTAGAATGTAGTTCAAACCTTCATGTACTTCAGGTAAACAGAATATCTTTTGTCTTCACTTGTGCGCTTATGTCCATCAAGTAAGACCTCTGAAACCATACTAGAAAAAATCTGCGGGATTTGATATGTTCATGTACTAGAGCTTTAGAAAAAGTTTAATTCCTATATGCAGCATGTCTTCTGTCCTGGTTATTGATACGTACGCAATTAGTAGCAATCCCTTTTTTGATCTCAACACTAGGTTTAGACAAAAAATTGCGACACCTTAAGGAACCTGTCCTGCATCTCATACAAGCACAGAAGTTGCAGTGTCTCAATGCTAGCAGTACAGTTGGTGGTAAAATCTTTAGTAGGGTGAAATAGAGGCCTCACACTTTTCAGAGAAAAAAAGAGATGAGAGAGAGTATCTTATTCCCACGTACTTGCAACTATGCTGCAGAGTGTACTGCTGTTACTCTAGTGCTACAAAGGTCCAAAAATCACTGAACAGTTATTAGCCAGTTTTGTATTCCTTTAATTTGTTGAAAGACTGCAGTAGAGGATTGAAGTTTTTATTGAGGATCACTGTGTGGAAAAATTCTGATTGTTAAATGTCATTTGTATGACTTAAGAACCGCGTTTTGGAGTACAGAATTCAGTATTAATTCCAGAAGGGGTAAGGGAAAGGACATTAGCTAGTAATCCCGAACAAAAGCAGTGTATAGAGCTATACTGATTTTAATCGCAGTATTCTTACAGTTGGTCTGTTACTGAACAGATATGTTTTGGGGAGATATGGTGGCCAGGGAGGCATGTGTGTTTGTGTGCTTCCTCTTCTAGTTAAGGTTCTGGGGTTTGGTTTAGTCAGGAAAATTCGATGAGGCACCTTGTGTAAAAGGAAATGTTAACCAGCATTTTTCAACACGGTGTAGTCCCTTAAAAGTGTCATAGATGAAAAGAGGCCATAACCGCTGGGGGAAAAAGTTAGTGGGAAACTGAGAGCAGGATCACATTCAGTAGTGAGAGAGCAGCAGCCTAGGGAAAGCTGATGAATGACTGTAACAGATAGTTCTATTTTAAGTGTAAAACAACACTCAGTACTTTATAATGGTGGTCTTACCAGAGGGTTCTTCTCCATGGCTCCTAAAAGCACGTCTTGAAGGCATTCGAGTGCAGTGAACTTAAGCTGTAAGAGTTGGGCTGGTAAGCTTGGCCTGATTTGAAGCTGTAGGCACGGGGCTATAATTTCTGAACAGGCTACAAAAGAAACTGTACCACTGTGCTTTTCAGTGCTCCGTTTAGCAAAGCCATCAAATTGTTGCAGGCAATTGATGTTGTTCTTCTAAGAGCACCTGAAAGATATTTTTGTTTGAAGAGTTCAGAGGTACCGGTTAATACTGGTTCAGATAATTACAGCCAGCTCTTGGTGTTTGTGACCAATAAAGTTTGTGGCTCCAAAAGGAGTGGGTTAGTGCTAACTGATTAACTGCTGTATATGCAGAAATATGGAATCTGATTACTTACGCAGAGAGCACTTAAAATGTATTGTTTTGCTGGCTCTCAGTGAGTTGCATCTTAATGCTACCAAGGAATAAGCTTTTTGCTCCTGGCCCAAGTTTTTTAATTTGGTGAAAGCCTTTTCTGTGCACGTGCACATGCCAGAGAGGTTGCTTAAGTAATAGAAGCTATAGTAGCTGCTATCTTCTGTTTTTTGTAGAAGACAGAAACTGAATTCGTTAGCTTTGTAACTGTTATGCATACCAGAATTGGTTTTCTCCCTTTTGAAAATAGTAGAGGGTATGCCTATGTCAGATTTGGTGAGCAAGGTGATCAGATGAGGGCACTGCAAGACTGCCAGAACGCACCAGGCCTGGGGGGAAAAGGAATCCGGCTGAGCATAGGAATTTCTAAAAGGTAACCAAGGAGTTGTGCATTGATACAGTTATTCTAAATAATCAGATTCTTGTAGCTCTGCCTTTGGAAAGTCTGTGGCCCTTGCTGTAGTGGCTGTACACAGGATGCAGTCTACAAAACCAGAAATGCAGAAGTCCTATGTTTTGACTCCCTGGATTCATCAACCTGCTTCAGGATGGCTGGGGGAATCCAACTGTTAAGTCTAGCCAGACAGCGCAACTTGGGCTTAGCTGCCATTGTAACCAGCCTTGTTTCTCAACAGTAGCAAAGCTGAATGCATTGGAAAATATTTTCAGGTTTGGGCCTGCATAAGGTAGAAGGGACAAGAAGTGGTTTTATATGCTAGGGAGTTCTTGTTCTTAGAGCTTTCCCTCTAGTTTGAGAGAAGCACATAACTAGTTTTACAGTGGGTTGACAGGAAAGAAGTGGGGGGGAAAAATGGGAACGCAGGGAGAAAGCCAAAGGCGTTATTACTAGAACAGGTTTAGAATGCTATTCTTTGCTTTTCATGAGCTTAGGGCAATGGGGAGTTTAAAGCTTAGCACTTCCTGAGAGGGTTTCTTACTCTACCGGCTCAGTTCTATCACTTATTTAAGGCAATTCAGGTCTCTGAACGGTTAAAGAATTGATACCAAATTTGATGAACTCTGATCCAGGATACTGACAAAACAGGACTTCATATAAACAATTTCAGTATGTTCATGAGGTTAGCTTGTGTGTTCTGTTAAATAGTAAAAAATGACACTTCTGTTTCTGTTTACCTAGCATAATTCTGCAAATGTTGCCTCCTTCTGCTTTAGAATGGAAATGCTCTTCTCCAAGAGAGCACTGTCCAAACTTCTTTGCCAAAATTTTTTGATTAAATTAATATTGTTTTATTTTGAAAACAAGAATAAGCCACAAACATGTTTTCTTGCTTCGGCTATCCAGAAGAACGTCAACAGTATTTTCAGATTTTCCTTCCCTACACAACTGTATGTAGGAAGAGTGCAGTTGGAAGCAGAAGACGTAAGATGATGTATCTTCTGTTTGTTTACTACAGTAACAAGACAATGGATTACCTCTTTATTAGAACTTGTGTAGCTTTGCAGTATTGAAACAAATGTAGGTATTAAAATACACATCAGTAATACGTTTCTGAATGGCTGAGTACCGTGCTCTCTTAGCATTGAAATACCCAGCCATTGGATTAGTTTGTCCCTCATGTTTGCTGAGTTTGGAAGCTATTTCAGAATGCCTTCAGCTTGTATTCTTCCCCAAAAGCATAGAACTCACTTCTCTGCATCCCCAATTCAAGTGAGAGAAACTGGGCACTGCAAACACAGGAGGTCTGCCTGTACAGAATCAGTGAAGACAAGTCTAAACAGCGGATTTTTTTGAATATGCAGCTGGGTTATCTGAATGTTCTTTATGCAGTGTACCTCAGTTTTAGTACAGATAGCACTTGTCTTGGTTCTTGTCATTAGTCTGAAGCTGCCCCTGAGAAAATCTTGAAAGGGAAAGTAGTGAAAGCTAATCAGCTGGCCCTTTCTTCTTAAGAACCAGCGTATTTTGTAATTCTCCCACTAATAATAAGGCGTCATGCTGGAGAATCGCGATTGTGTTGTTAAGCAAGACTGACTTCACCTGAGCGGTATAGTTGGCAGCTGTTGAATGTTTAATGGACTTTAAACAAACAAAAAAACTGAGCAGGTGGAGGTAGACATGGCAAACTGACAGGCGGTGTCAGATGCTTCTTTGAAATGGATAATCTGACTCCATTCACTTCTTTCTGGAAATAAGATCTAGTAATTAACCAAACAAAAGATAGAAGGGTTAAGACTGCATCTTTAAAGCAGCTGTGCTTGATAAATGTCTCTGGTCTTAAATCAATCTTTAGCAAAGCACAGAGACTTAGCAGCAGCTTGCTTATGCCAACGCTAAAAATACTTGATGTGTACAGGTAACCATGTCAAGGCTCTGGAGTTAATCCATGAGAACAATTCCTTCTGGTATTGGCAAAGGTGAGGATGCTTGCTTCTATAGAAATGAGGTTTTGAGCTGTGACTTAAGCTGTCACTTAGGTGACTGTTTAGGAAAGCTTCCTTTTAAGTTTTGAAGTATGTAAGCTGACAAATTGTTTAAGTTCAGAACTGGGTTTACAGTTTCTGTTCTCTGACTGTATGCAACTTCTCATGTTTCAGACTGAAAGCAGAATTGCAGCGGTACCAGTCATACAACTATAATGATTATTGCCAAGATTACCAGAACTACCACTCGCAGAGGAGTTAAGATGCTCACGCTGACTACAACTACAGCTCCTATGCTCCCTATGACAGCATGCAAGCTGTTGGAGACTGCTCTTTAGGAGATTCTTTAATGGCTCCAGCTGTTTTTGAGGTAAAGATAGTGCACGCTTGCTGTAAAGAAAATATTTCACAGATAATACGTTGTACAGATTTGTGTGAATCAGCAAAAAGAATCCGAAGTTGAAAACATGCTTTCTGCTTAGTGTGAAGTTAAAAGAGCAGATTCCATTCAGAGGTGTTTGTATTTAAGTGCTTAAATAGTAAATCCATAGAATTAGTGATTTATACACCATTATTTGTTCACGCATACCAAAGAATGGTTTTGACAGCATAATTGCGTACGCTTCTTCTGTTCCTGTTCTTCTGATTTGCTTTGCTTAAAGCAAATTAAACAGTTGTTGTAAGTGGTCTTATGTAAGTAGTCAATTTATTAGTTGTGACCTCCGGAGGTCCCTTCCAACCTGTACTGTAATATTGGCTTTCTTCTAAAAATAAATAGATAAAATGCCATCTATCCTTGTAGTTGTAGGAAGAAGGAATGGGTTGAGACTGCAGCACTTTGAATCTGTGATGCTTTCTGAAATGAGTTATGATTAAACTTAGCCTTTTCTGTCTTTCAGGAATCTTCAGTTATGACTGCAATCGGTGATGACCTAATTACTGACGGTAATAAGGGTTCTATCATTGTCACTTGAGTTTAGCCATCCTTGTGCCTTTTAACAATACAAGCCAACCTCTACTGGATGAAGAACATCTTGAAAATTCAGCTGAGGTCAAACCTCTGTGGGGTTGATCTGCAATCAGCTGGGGTTTTAAAGCTGATACAGCATACACTGACCGCATCAAGTAAAACGGGACACTGTCAATGCTTCGCAGCAGGTTTCTTGTACCTGTGCCTTCATTCCCATTTGAAAATGGTCTAAGACAGAATTTTGTTCTTTGTATTGGTTCCGCTAAACAGATTTTATATTAGAAACTCAGTAATATGCAAAAGCTTTGTTCTCCACCCTGAGGTAAAAGCTTATGTTGCAGATTCCAAAAGGAGGATTCAGCTTGCACTTACAAATACGGTACAAAACATATTTGTGTCCTGGAAGGTTTGCAAAGTTCCTCACGTGGAGGCATTTTGTGTTAGTGTTTAGAAACTATCCTATGTAACGTGTATTGCCGTAGAAGTGAATTAAATGACTCTTGGGAGGGTTTCATGGCTGATTATCCGTAAACGTTATCTTTACTATCTTAAACATTGTCTTTGTCTTTATCTTGAAAGACAGTTCTAGTCCCAGCCTTCTAATATACAAATTCCCAAAAGTTGGAGTTGTGAGGCTCAAAATTTTAGAGGACTAAATACCTCACTAAAATTAGTAGATCTAATAGCTTATTACACTTAGCTTAAAATACATTTTATTAGCCATTTCACGTGAAGTTTTTTTGTGCGCATGCCTCAGATTTGATACTTGGACTTACCAGGCTTTTATTTTCAGATCCACAGCTCTACTTGGATGTTGATGAAATGAACAGACAATTCACGGAGACAAGCGAAGAACTCTACGATTCACTCATGAATTGTCACTGGCAACCTCTGGATACGGTCACTTCTGAAATCCCCTCTGCTATTTAAGTGTCTTCTAGAGCATGACCGTTAGGACCAAAGTGCTAAAACTACATTTCTTCTACATTATTCTAGCTCATAAGTTTTAAAGCACAATGATAGGTTGGGTTTTTTTTGCTATGCTTTTGACAGTTTCTGTAATCTTTTTGTTCATCACTCTCTTCTTGGAGCACCATGAAGTCATGTAAATATTCGAGAAATGTAAAGAGGTAAATGGGGTCTAAAGATAGACTTGCCTGTGTAAATAAAAAATTTGTTTCTGCAAACCTGCCAGCAAGGGATTTTACTTGTACCTGTGTGCAGCACGTTCTCTTCCGGCTTATGGAATTTAACAAGGTAGTAAGGGTATTTCATCTGTCTTTATTTTTATATGGGCATTAGGACACAAGCAAAATCTAGCTTTCCCTTGTTTTCCTGGTTCCTTAGGTAAGCGACAAGCCAAGCCTTTCATGTGCTTGCTTAGACTGGAAGTATGTATGGGAGACACTCACAGGCCTTGCTATGGAAACACCTGTGCCCACTTTTTCCTGCAGGCTGCTGGCTCTAACTGTACTACTGATACATGCTAGGTCAGCTAAAATCGGCTTATAAATAGGGTATGTTAAGCATATGGAAGTGTAGACTTCAACTGCCATAGCTACAAACATCCCGTGGAATGAGGATGATGTCTGCTGGCACTCTCTGCATCAGCATTCAGTTTTCCCTTGCCCTTCTTACTGTTAGACTTCTCAGCTGACGCTTTACAGCGAAGAAATTGCTACAACATAATCCGTGTTCTTAAACCTAAAAAAAAAAAATCTTGGAGAAAACAACTTGCTGGTTTTCCCTCCTTGCTGGCAAGGAGAAAAATAGTCCACCAGGAACAACAAAAAAATCCTAGTAACAGCTCCTTAAGTTATACCCTCTGCTACCCTCTCTGATTGCTCTGGTCTTCCTTCATTCACGGTAATGAAGTTTTAAAGCTCTGGTAGAAGGATGACAGTACTCAAGTCAAAGGAGATGAGAGCAATGAGGAAAGCTTTGCTTTAAGCTAGAGCAGTCTTGCGAGTTGCTGCCTTTATGCTGTTCTTATCTTGAAGGGTACAGAGTCTTTTCCAGTCATAGGGACTCCATAACCCTATGAATATGGAGAAATAGTTGCTAATTAACAGTGTGTATAATAAGTAAGTGAGGCTGGAAACAAAAGAATATTCCTCCAAGAAAAAAAAGGAAGCAGAAATTACTGTACTTAATAGCTGGGGAAGCTGTTAAAGCTAGTTGACACAGTTCTGGTACTGCCGTGTGTGTTTTGGGGGCAACATAAACCATAATTGCTG
Organism: Anser anser; assembly: GCF_964211835.1. Taxonomy (NCBI): domain Eukaryota; kingdom Metazoa; phylum Chordata; class Aves; order Anseriformes; family Anatidae; genus Anser; species Anser anser. Next base: position 860,696 of record NC_139732.1, on the reverse strand, counting down.
TGATGGCAGGTAAGAATCCAGTTCTTTTTTATGGCTTAGTGTAGTCAGTGAAAGCAGTGGTCCTAAGCTGCATGCTGTTCTTAAATGTAATGCAAATTCTCTTTTGTGACTCCTCAGTACTTCCAGGTTACTTGTAGCTGATCACCAGCAACTGCTTCTGTTAGCTATTAGCTGTTGGGTTTTTGCTAGGAATACTTTCAGTCCTGAATTGAAATGATGACATCCTGAAACAGAAGAGGCTCTTGGAGTATTGTAGGAAGCACATTCTTCCTGGTTCTAGTGCAGGTGTACACGTAGGAGGAGACAGAAGGCAAAGAACCTCACATAGGTGGAGGGGGTGAGGTGGCATCACAGTTAGAGCTGTTGCAGTTAACTCTTCCCAAAGCATGAAAGCAACGTGGCTGGGAACAGGGATTTGTTGGGTTGCTTCTTTGTGTGAGCCAGGGAGTCTTTTGAGGGGCAGATTAATAAGAATATGACACAAGGTAGAGGTGGAATAGATGAAGCAAAGAATCTGGGTGGGAAAAGGGTTGCTTGTACGTGTCTATGGAATTGTTTCAGGGGACTGAGCTGGGGCAAATTCAAGATAATAGATGCAGCCTCCTTGAATTTGGATGGCAGTGCTGAAGCTTCAAAACCTTACAAGCTTTGATGCCACTTCAATTGTAGTGCATAGCTGTGGTACTTGAGCTCAGAAGTGCAAACTGCACAGGATTTTTTTATCTATTTTCTTCAACGTGAGCAGCAAAACATCTTCCAGGAATGTGCCTGGGTGCTACGCTGCTTTGACACGGCTTGCTTTGCATCACCAAACACAGTAGTTAGGTTGCATCGAGTACTTTGTGGAAACATTCATTGTGTTGTCACCCAGAAATGGGATGCTACAGATATGTGTTGGCCCGGCAGTATCAGTGCTGGTTTTTGGCCTTTGAGAGGTTGGTCCATAACATGTGACCTGTGTAACGAGAGGCCCACATAGATTGGTGACTTCATTAAGTCTGATGCTGTGGTGGTGTGTGACCCAAGGCCCTGAACGTCAGAAAATCAGGCTGTGGCCACCTATTTTATGCAGACTTTGCCTATTAACAAGGTCTCTACACTGTACGTTAGAGACGTGCGCCTCCTTTTCCGGACTAGATAGCGAAAATACCAGTTTTGTAGTTCAGTGAATGAGATTGGTTGGGCTGTTTGTTCTCCAGAGCTGAAAAATGTTGGGAGTGTATTCTCTTGGAGTCCACAGAAATGAAAATGATGAGAGGAAGAGAACGTTGGTTGCAGCCCGCGTGCTGCTGTTATAAAGTAGTTCTCTGATGTCTTTTTCCCTCTGCTGAGACTTATCAGCCTATCGTCCTTTCCTGTTAGGAGCGCATACCTGGCTTGGGATGGTGTGCGCAGGGCAGATTCTTTACCGTAAGAGCACAGTGAATGCCAGACTTCTTCCTGTACTGCCGTGTTAACCGTGAGTCACAAATTCAGGAAGCAGTGATTGCATCGGAACTGCTAGAATGCTTTGCGGAGTCTTTTTACTGGGTAAACTTCACAGCTGCAGTTACAACTTCCAGCCTGTGTTAGCTGAACACATCGTACTGGTGCCCGCCATCAGTTTGACAAAGATGGGATTGCAGTAGGAACTTGCTTTTTTCCTTCTTTTTAATTAAACAAGTCTTTGAAGCAACTTTTCCAACACCGCCATACTTCACTTCTTCCAGTTATTTTCTGTTTTACTTAGCTGAAATGTTTTTTTTTCTTCCAAGCTTGAGGAAGTTTTCTACAAGAATGTCCCGTAATGATTTCATAAACTCTTTTCGTTGTACCTAGCTGCAATAGAGAGTGCTTTTATTCAAAAACCTGCTGGTTTTCTCTTCCAAGAAGTAGTGGGGTTTTTCCTATCTCTTCACTGATGGGAAAGGCTGTAGGACAGTAGCTTGAGGGGCTGCTAATGCTGTCATCAGTGAGCCGGGAAAAGGCAGGAGTCCGAAACGGGTAAAAAGTACTTAAAAGGATACCAAAAGAGTAAACGGTACTTAAGCCGTGGATGTTTCTTTTTGCAGGGATGCTCTGGACCAACCGCTTCTTTCTAGCGCTACCTCAAAGTAACTTGCAGATAGAACTCACAGGGAAGGTTGATCAAATGGTGATGATCGCTGTCATTCTGCTGGACACGCAGATACTTGCCTTTCGTTTTGGCTCATTTTTAATACCAATTAACTTCAGTGCCTCGCGTTAATAGACACCGTTTGACTGCATCGGCAAATGTTTCTGAGTCGTGAGTGTCGTTAAAGGCCTGTCACCTGTTGTGGTTTAACCCGGCTGGCAGCTAAACACCACACAGCCGTTCGCTCACCCTCCCCCCTCCCTCTCTGGGATGGGGGAGAGAAACGGGAAAGTGAAGCCGGTGAGTTGAGATAAAGACAGTTTATTAAGACAGGAATATAATAATAACAATAATAGTAATAATAGTGATAATGATAATAGTATTAATAATAATAATATGTAAGAAAACAAGTGATGCACAACGCAATTGCTCACCACCCGCTGACCGATGCCCAGCCTATCCCCGAGCAGCCGGCCCCCCACCCCAGCCAGCCACCCCTATGTATTGTTTAGCATGACGCCAGATGGTATGGAATACCCCTTTGGCCAGTTTGGGTCAGCTGTCCTGGGTCTGTCCCCTCCCAGCTCCTGCTGCACCCCCAGCCTGCTCGCTGGCAGGACAGAGCGAGAAGCCGAAAAGTCCTTGGCCTGGTGTAAACACTGCTCTGCAACAATTAAAACATCAGCATGTTATCAGCGCTCTTCTCATCCTAATCCAAAACATAGCACCCTACCAGCTACTATGAGGGAAAATTAACTCTGTCCTAACTGGAACCAGGACAAACTGCTTCAGCACTTTTGATCTTTTACAAACTCAGCTAAATTATTTAAGTTCTACTTTGGGCACCGTGTTCCTTCATCAGCCAGGATTTTGTGGATAGAGTTGAGTCTTCTTATCACGCGAGGCCAATAAAACAACTGAGTAATTTAAACCTTTGTGGCTGCTCCCACCCCCAACACTTTCCCATTCCCATGACGACTTCTCATCCCCCAAATGACTTCTCACCCCCAGGTCTCACTCGGGGACCCACCACCCGCAGCCGCTCCCCATCAGGAGCAGACATCCCCAAACCAATTGGCGACGCGGGCAGCGGCAGAGGGCTGCGTTCAGCCCCCACCCCCCCCACCCCCCCCCGCAGGAAATAAGTGCAGGCAGAGGCTTTGCAGGGTGGAACAGTTTGTAATTTATTCCCGGGGTAATTAATTGTGGCTGCCACCCCCAGCCCGTCCCCAGGTGAGGCCCGGCCGCCTGCTCAGGCGGGGGGCCCGGCCTGCCGGCCCGTGCGGTCTCCGGCCCCCGGCTCCTCCTGCCTGACCCTATGCAGCCAGGACGTGTCCCCGACGTCGTCGTCCTGCTGGGACCTTGGCAGTCTGCGCCCCACCTGCCCCGCGTGCCAGGAGAAGCTCCTGACGAGCTCTCCTGCCATGGAGGGGCTGCGCTCCCTGCGCCGGGGCGAGACGCTGCGGGAGCGGTAGCTGGAGGGGCTCGTCTGGCGCTGCTGCTGCTGCTGCCGCTGCCCCAGCCGTGCGTTGCGCTGGAACCTCCTGCGTGGTCGTCGGGCCAGGCGCACGATGCCAATGATGTGCCCGCGGCACAGCGGGCAGGTGTCTCTTTCGGCAGCCCAGACGTGGACACACTCCAGGCAGAAGATGTGCCTGCAGGGGTCGATGCGAGCCGCGCTGGACATGCGCTCCAAACAGATGGGGCACGTCTCCTCCTCGGGGGCCTCCTCTGGCTGCCGCCGTGGCCGCCAGCTCATGATGCCTGTGGCCGCCGCAACGTGGAGCTGGTTTTCGTCTGGGGGAGGCTGCCCTGGTGCCAGGCACTTAGCAGCAGCCTGGGGTCTTCAGCACCCCCCGGGTCGCCGGCAGGACCTCGATGCCTTGCGTGTCGCTGTCTGGATCTCGACGCTTGGCGTGACACCAGCAGGACTACTGCAGATAGGAGCAGGAAGAAAACATTGCAGCAGCAAAGAGACATCAGCTTTCTAGGTTCAACCAATTGTCTAGAGTACTGTAGCGGTAACTGTTCTGTGTATGGATTGCAGACATTGCCGTTAGAATGGCAAATCTGCTTGTGGTAGGTTATACATGGCAAGACCGCGCTTAGGACAGATGAGGCAGATAGATGTCTATAGATTTGAGAACATTACCGAAGGACCTCGATGGCTCGGGTGCAACAGCAATGGCTTCGCGTGTGCCTCTCGGCACACCTCCGCCTCTCTCTTTCCTTCTAGCCTTAGGACCTCGAGCTTTCGATACCGCTAGCTGGACTGGCCGCAGGCGCGCCGCTCAGGGCATTTATAGCCAGCCACCTCTTGTGAGGCAATAGGGTGACATCACCAGGGTCTCGGGGTGCCCATCAAGCACTGACTTGATGGGAGTCTCACGTATTTGAACGTATTTGAAGTGACACTTTATTCTTGATACCTTAGGGCCCACTCCTTGGCCCACTCTTGGGTTCGGTCTCTTCCGAGATGGCTTTTCTTAATTAGCCTAATACCGCTCTCCTTGCTTGGCTTCTGTCAGCATGGAGCAGCCATCTCACATCAGCATTTTCTCGCAACAGTCAGGTGATCTCTGTCAGTGCTGCCAACAGGGGCACCCCGAGACCCTGGTGATGTCACCCTATTGCCTCACAAGAGGTGGCTGGCTATAAATGCCCTGAGCGGCGCGCCTGCGGCCAGTCCAGCTAGCGGTATCGAAAGCTCGAGGTCCTAAGGCTAGAAGGAAAGAGAGAGGCGGAGGTGTGCCGAGAGGCACACGCGAAGCCATTGCTGTTGCACCCGAGCCATCGAGGTCCTTCGGTAATGTTCTCAAATCTATAGACATCTATCTGCCTCATCTGTCCTAAGCGCGGTCTTGCCATGTATAACCTACCACAAGCAGATTTGCCATTCTAACGGCAATGTCTGCAATCCATACACAGAACAGTTACCGCTACAGTACTCTAGACAATTGGTTGAACCTAGAAAGCTGATGTCTCTTTGCTGCTGCAATGTTTTCTTCCTGCTCCTATCTGCAGTAGTCCTGCTGGTGTCACGCCAAGCGTCGAGATCCAGACAGCGACACGCAAGGCATCGAGGTCCTGCCGGCGACCCGGGGGGTGCTGAAGACCCCAGGCTGCTGCTAAGTGCCTGGCACCAGGGCAGCCTCCCCCAGACGAAAACCAGCTCCACGTTGCGGCGGCCACAGGCATCATGAGCTGGCGGCCACGGCGGCAGCCAGAGGAGGCCCCCGAGGAGGAGACGTGCCCCATCTGTTTGGAGCGCATGTCCAGCGCGGCTCGCATCGACCCCTGCAGGCACATCTTCTGCCTGGAGTGTGTCCACGTCTGGGCTGCCGAAAGAGACACCTGCCCGCTGTGCCGCGGGCACATCATTGGCATCGTGCGCCTGGCCCGACGACCACGCAGGAGGTTCCAGCGCAACGCACGGCTGGGGCAGCGGCAGCAGCAGCAGCAGCGCCAGACGAGCCCCTCCAGCTACCGCTCCCGCAGCGTCTCGCCCCGGCGCAGGGAGCGCAGCCCCTCCATGGCAGGAGAGCTCGTCAGGAGCTTCTCCTGGCACGCGGGGCAGGTGGGGCGCAGACTGCCAAGGTCCCAGCAGGACGACGACGTCGGGGACACGTCCTGGCTGCATAGGGTCAGGCAGGAGGAGCCGGGGGCCGGAGACCGCACGGGCCGGCAGGCCGGGCCCCCCGCCTGAGCAGGCGGCCGGGCCTCACCTGGGGACGGGCTGGGGGTGGCAGCCACAATTAATTACCCCGGGAATAAATTACAAACTGTTCCACCCTGCAAAGCCTCTGCCTGCACTTATTTCCTGCGGGGGGGGGTGGGGGGGGTGGGGGCTGAACGCAGCCCTCTGCCGCTGCCCGCGTCGCCAATTGGTTTGGGGATGTCTGCTCCTGATGGGGAGCGGCTGCGGGTGGTGGGTCCCCGAGTGAGACCTGGGGGTGAGAAGTCATTTGGGGGATGAGAAGTCGTCATGGGAATGGGAAAGTGTTGGGGGTGGGAGCAGCCACAAAGGTTTAAATTACTCAGTTGTTTTATTGGCCTCGCGTGATAAGAAGACTCAACTCTATCCACAAAATCCTGGCTGATGAAGGAACACGGTGCCCAAAGTAGAACTTAAATAATTTAGCTGAGTTTGTAAAAGATCAAAAGTGCTGAAGCAGTTTGTCCTGGTTCCAGTTAGGACAGAGTTAATTTTCCCTCATAGTAGCTGGTAGGGTGCTATGTTTTGGATTAGGATGAGAAGAGCGCTGATAACATGCTGATGTTTTAATTGTTGCAGAGCAGTGTTTACACCAGGCCAAGGACTTTTCGGCTTCTCGCTCTGTCCTGCCAGCGAGCAGGCTGGGGGTGCAGCAGGAGCTGGGAGGGGACAGACCCAGGACAGCTGACCCAAACTGGCCAAAGGGGTATTCCATACCATCTGGCGTCATGCTAAACAATACATAGGGGTGGCTGGCTGGGGTGGGGGGCCGGCTGCTCGGGGATAGGCTGGGCATCGGTCAGCGGGTGGTGAGCAATTGCGTTGTGCATCACTTGTTTTCTTACATATTATTATTATTAATACTATTATCATTATCACTATTATTACTATTATTGTTATTATTATATTCCTGTCTTAATAAACTGTCTTTATCTCAACTCACCGGCTTCACTTTCCCGTTTCTCTCCCCCATCCCAGAGAGGGAGGGGGGAGGGTGAGCGAACGGCTGTGTGGTGTTTAGCTGCCAGCCGGGTTAAACCACAACAGGTGACAGGCCTTTAACGACACTCACGACTCAGAAACATTTGCCGATGCAGTCAAACGGTGTCTATTAACGCGAGGCACTGAAGTTAATTGGTATTAAAAATGAGCCAAAACGAAAGGCAAGTATCTGCGTGTCCAGCAGAATGACAGCGATCATCACCATTTGATCAACCTTCCCTGTGAGTTCTATCTGCAAGTTACTTTGAGGTAGCGCTAGAAAGAAGCGGTTGGTCCAGAGCATCCCTGCAAAAAGAAACATCCACGGCTTAAGTACCGTTTACTCTTTTGGTATCCTTTTAAGTACTTTTTACCCGTTTCGGACTCCTGCCTTTTCCCGGCTCACTGATGACAGCATTAGCAGCCCCTCAAGCTACTGTCCTACAGCCTTTCCCATCAGTGAAGAGATAGGAAAAACCCCACTACTTCTTGGAAGAGAAAACCAGCAGGTTTTTGAATAAAAGCACTCTCTATTGCAGCTAGGTACAACGAAAAGAGTTTATGAAATCATTACGGGACATTCTTGTAGAAAACTTCCTCAAGCTTGGAAGAAAAAAAAACATTTCAGCTAAGTAAAACAGAAAATAACTGGAAGAAGTGAAGTATGGCGGTGTTGGAAAAGTTGCTTCAAAGACTTGTTTAATTAAAAAGAAGGAAAAAAGCAAGTTCCTACTGCAATCCCATCTTTGTCAAACTGATGGCGGGCACCAGTACGATGTGTTCAGCTAACACAGGCTGGAAGTTGTAACTGCAGCTGTGAAGTTTACCCAGTAAAAAGACTCCGCAAAGCATTCTAGCAGTTCCGATGCAATCACTGCTTCCTGAATTTGTGACTCACGGTTAACACGGCAGTACAGGAAGAAGTCTGGCATTCACTGTGCTCTTACGGTAAAGAATCTGCCCTGCGCACACCATCCCAAGCCAGGTATGCGCTCCTAACAGGAAAGGACGATAGGCTGATAAGTCTCAGCAGAGGGAAAAAGACATCAGAGAACTACTTTATAACAGCAGCACGCGGGCTGCAACCAACGTTCTCTTCCTCTCATCATTTTCATTTCTGTGGACTCCAAGAGAATACACTCCCAACATTTTTCAGCTCTGGAGAACAAACAGCCCAACCAATCTCATTCACTGAACTACAAAACTGGTATTTTCGCTATCTAGTCCGGAAAAGGAGGCGCACGTCTCTAACGTACAGTGTAGAGACCTTGTTAATAGGCAAAGTCTGCATAAAATAGGTGGCCACAGCCTGATTTTCTGACGTTCAGGGCCTTGGGTCACACACCACCACAGCATCAGACTTAATGAAGTCACCAATCTATGTGGGCCTCTCGTTACACAGGTCACATGTTATGGACCAACCTCTCAAAGGCCAAAAACCAGCACTGATACTGCCGGGCCAACACATATCTGTAGCATCCCATTTCTGGGTGACAACACAATGAATGTTTCCACAAAGTACTCGATGCAACCTAACTACTGTGTTTGGTGATGCAAAGCAAGCCGTGTCAAAGCAGCGTAGCACCCAGGCACATTCCTGGAAGATGTTTTGCTGCTCACGTTGAAGAAAATAGATAAAAAAATCCTGTGCAGTTTGCACTTCTGAGCTCAAGTACCACAGCTATGCACTACAATTGAAGTGGCATCAAAGCTTGTAAGGTTTTGAAGCTTCAGCACTGCCATCCAAATTCAAGGAGGCTGCATCTATTATCTTGAATTTGCCCCAGCTCAGTCCCCTGAAACAATTCCATAGACACGTACAAGCAACCCTTTTCCCACCCAGATTCTTTGCTTCATCTATTCCACCTCTACCTTGTGTCATATTCTTATTAATCTGCCCCTCAAAAGACTCCCTGGCTCACACAAAGAAGCAACCCAACAAATCCCTGTTCCCAGCCACGTTGCTTTCATGCTTTGGGAAGAGTTAACTGCAACAGCTCTAACTGTGATGCCACCTCACCCCCTCCACCTATGTGAGGTTCTTTGCCTTCTGTCTCCTCCTACGTGTACACCTGCACTAGAACCAGGAAGAATGTGCTTCCTACAATACTCCAAGAGCCTCTTCTGTTTCAGGATGTCATCATTTCAATTCAGGACTGAAAGTATTCCTAGCAAAAACCCAACAGCTAATAGCTAACAGAAGCAGTTGCTGGTGATCAGCTACAAGTAACCTGGAAGTACTGAGGAGTCACAAAAGAGAATTTGCATTACATTTAAGAACAGCATGCAGCTTAGGACCACTGCTTTCACTGACTACACTAAGCCATAAAAAAGAACTGGATTCTTACCTGCCATCACAGCAATTATGGTTTATGTTGCCCCCAAAACACACACGGCAGTACCAGAACTGTGTCAACTAGCTTTAACAGCTTCCCCAGCTATTAAGTACAGTAATTTCTGCTTCCTTTTTTTTCTTGGAGGAATATTCTTTTGTTTCCAGCCTCACTTACTTATTATACACACTGTTAATTAGCAACTATTTCTCCATATTCATAGGGTTATGGAGTCCCTATGACTGGAAAAGACTCTGTACCCTTCAAGATAAGAACAGCATAAAGGCAGCAACTCGCAAGACTGCTCTAGCTTAAAGCAAAGCTTTCCTCATTGCTCTCATCTCCTTTGACTTGAGTACTGTCATCCTTCTACCAGAGCTTTAAAACTTCATTACCGTGAATGAAGGAAGACCAGAGCAATCAGAGAGGGTAGCAGAGGGTATAACTTAAGGAGCTGTTACTAGGATTTTTTTGTTGTTCCTGGTGGACTATTTTTCTCCTTGCCAGCAAGGAGGGAAAACCAGCAAGTTGTTTTCTCCAAGATTTTTTTTTTTTAGGTTTAAGAACACGGATTATGTTGTAGCAATTTCTTCGCTGTAAAGCGTCAGCTGAGAAGTCTAACAGTAAGAAGGGCAAGGGAAAACTGAATGCTGATGCAGAGAGTGCCAGCAGACATCATCCTCATTCCACGGGATGTTTGTAGCTATGGCAGTTGAAGTCTACACTTCCATATGCTTAACATACCCTATTTATAAGCCAATTTTAGCTGACCTAGCATGTATCAGTAGTACAGTTAGAGCCAGCAGCCTGCAGGAAAAAGTGGGCACAGGTGTTTCCATAGCAAGGCCTGTGAGTGTCTCCCATACATACTTCCAGTCTAAGCAAGCACATGAAAGGCTTGGCTTGTCGCTTACCTAAGGAACCAGGAAAACAAGGGGAAGCTAGATTTTGCTTGTGTCCTAATGCCCATATAAAAATAAAGACAGATGAAATACCCTTACTACCTTGTTAAATTCCATAAGCCGGAAGAGAACGTGCTGCACACAGGTACAAGTAAAATCCCTTGCTGGCAGGTTTGCAGAAACAAATTTTTTATTTACACAGGCAAGTCTATCTTTAGACCCCATTTACCTCTTTACATTTCTCGAATATTTACATGACTTCATGGTGCTCCAAGAGAGTGATGAACAAAAAGATTACAGAAACTGTCAAAAGCATAGCAAAAAAAACCCAACCTATCATTGTGCTTTAAAACTTATGAGCTAGAATAATGTAGAAGAAATGTAGTTTTAGCACTTTGGTCCTAACGGTCATGCTCTAGAAGACACTTAAATAGCAGAGGGGATTTCAGAAGTGACCGTATCCAGAGGTTGCCAGTGACAATTCATGAGTGAATCGTAGAGTTCTTCGCTTGTCTCCGTGAATTGTCTGTTCATTTCATCAACATCCAAGTAGAGCTGTGGATCTGAAAATAAAAGCCTGGTAAGTCCAAGTATCAAATCTGAGGCATGCGCACAAAAAAACTTCACGTGAAATGGCTAATAAAATGTATTTTAAGCTAAGTGTAATAAGCTATTAGATCTACTAATTTTAGTGAGGTATTTAGTCCTCTAAAATTTTGAGCCTCACAACTCCAACTTTTGGGAATTTGTATATTAGAAGGCTGGGACTAGAACTGTCTTTCAAGATAAAGACAAAGACAATGTTTAAGATAGTAAAGATAACGTTTACGGATAATCAGCCATGAAACCCTCCCAAGAGTCATTTAATTCACTTCTACGGCAATACACGTTACATAGGATAGTTTCTAAACACTAACACAAAATGCCTCCACGTGAGGAACTTTGCAAACCTTCCAGGACACAAATATGTTTTGTACCGTATTTGTAAGTGCAAGCTGAATCCTCCTTTTGGAATCTGCAACATAAGCTTTTACCTCAGGGTGGAGAACAAAGCTTTTGCATATTACTGAGCTTCTAATATAAAATCTGTTTAGCGGAACCAATACAAAGAACAAAATTCTGTCTTAGACCATTTTCAAATGGGAATGAAGGCACAGGTACAAGAAACCTGCTGCGAAGCATTGACAGTGTCCCGTTTTACTTGATGCGGTCAGTGTATGCTGTATCAGCTTTAAAACCCCAGCTGATTGCAGATCAACCCCACAGAGGTTTGACCTCAGCTGAATTTTCAAGATGTTCTTCATCCAGTAGAGGTTGGCTTGTATTGTTAAAAGGCACAAGGATGGCTAAACTCAAGTGACAATGATAGAACCCTTATTACCGTCAGTAATTAGGTCATCACCGATTGCAGTCATAACTGAAGATTCCTGAAAGACAGAAAAGGCTAAGTTTAATCATAACTCATTTCAGAAAGCATCACAGATTCAAAGTGCTGCAGTCTCAACCCATTCCTTCTTCCTACAACTACAAGGATAGATGGCATTTTATCTATTTATTTTTAGAAGAAAGCCAATATTACAGTACAGGTTGGAAGGGACCTCCGGAGGTCACAACTAATACATTGACCACGATAAGACCACTTAAAACAACTGTTTAATTTGCTTTAAGCAAAGCAAATCAGAAGAACAGGAACAGAAGAAGCGTACGCAATTATGCTGTCAAAACCATTCTTTGGTATGCGTGAACAAATAATGGTGTATAAATCACTAATTCTATGGATTTACTATTTAAGCACTTAAATACAAACACCTCTGAATGGAATCTGCTCTTTTAACTTCACACTAAGCAGAAAGCATGTTTTCAACTTCGGATTCTTTTTGCTGATTCACACAAATCTGTACAACGTATTATCTGTGAAATATTTTCTTTACAGCAAGCGTGCACTATCTTTACCTCAAAAACAGCTGGAGCCATTAAAGAATCTCCTAAAGAGCAGTCTCCAACAGCTTGCATGCTGTCACAGGGAGCATAGGAGCTGTAGTTGTAGTCAGCGTAAGCATCGTAACTCCTCTGCGAGTAGTAGTTCTGGTAATCTTGGCAATAATCATTATGGTTGTATGACTGGTACCGCTGCAATTCTGCTTTCAGTCTGAAACATGAGAAGTTGCATACAGTCAGAGAACAAGAGACTGTAAACCCAGTTCTGAACTTAAACAATTTGTCAGCTTACATACTTCAAAGCTTAAAAGGAAGCTTTCCTAAACAGTCACCTAAGTGACAGCTTAAGTCACAGCTCAAAACCTCATTTCTATAGAAGCAAGCATCCTCACCTTTGCCAATACCAGAAGGAATTGTTCTCATGGATTAACTCCAGAGCCTTGACATGGTTACCTGTACACATCAAGTATTTTTAGCGTTGGCATAAGCAAGCTGCTGCTATGTCTCTGTGCTTTGCTAAAGATTGATTTAAGACCAGAGACATTTATCAAGCACAGCTGCTTTAAAGATGCAGTCTTAACCCTTCTATCTTTTGTTTGGTTAATTACTAGATCTTATTTCCAGAAAGAAGTGAATGGAGTCAGATTATCCATTTCAAAGAAGCATCTGACGCTGCCTGTCAGTTTGCCATGTCTACCTCCACGTGCTCAGTTTTTTTGTTTGTTTAAAGTCCATTAAACATTCAACAGCTGCCAACTATACCGCTCAGGTGAAGTCAGTCTTGCTTAACAACACAATCGCGATTCTTCAGCATGACGCCTTATTATTAGTGGGAGCATTACAAAATACACTGGTTCTTAAGAAGAAAGGGCCAGCTGATTAGCTTTCACTACTTTCCCTTTCAAGATTTTCTCAGGGGCAGCTTCAGACTAATGACAAGAACCAAGACAAGTGCTATCTGTACTAAAACTGAGGTACACTGCATAAAGAACATTCAGATAACCCAGCTGCATATTCAAAAAAATCTGCTGTTTAGACTTGTCTTCACTGATTCTGTACAGGCAGACCTCCTGTGGTTGCAGTGCCCAGTTTCTCTGACTTGAATTGGGGATGCAGAGAAGTGAGTTCTATGCTTTTGGGGAAGAATACAAGCTGAAGGCATTCTGAAATAGCTTCCAAACTAAGCAAACATGAGGGACAAACTAATCCAATGGCTGGGTATTTCAATGCTAAGAGAGCACGGTACTCAGCCATTCAGAAACGTATTACTGATGTGTATTTTAATACCTACATTTGTTTCAATACTGCAAAGCTACACAAGTTCTAATAAAGAGGTAATCCATTGTCTTGTTACTGTAGTAAACAAACAGAAGATACATCATCTTACGTCTTCTGCTTCCAACTGCACTCTTCCTACATACAGTTGTGTAGGGAAGGAAAATCTGAAAATACTGTTGACGTTCTTCTGGATAGCCGAAGCAAGAAAACATGTTTGTGGCTTATTCTTGTTTTCAAAATAAAACAATATTAATTTAATCAAAAAATTTTGGCAAAGAAGTTTGGACAGTGCTCTCTTGGAGAAGAGCATTTCCATTCTAAAGCAGAAGGAGGCAACATTTGCAGAATTATGCTAGGTAAACAGAAACAGAAGTGTCATTTTTTACTATTTAACAGAACACACAAGCTAACCTCATGAACATACTGAAATTGTTTATATGAAGTCCTGTTTTGTCAGTATCCTGGATCAGAGTTCATCAAATTTGGTATCAATTCTTTAACCGTTCAGAGACCTGAATTGCCTTAAATAAGTGATAGAACTGAGCCGGTAGAGTAAGAAACCCTCTCAGGAAGTGCTAAGCTTTAAACTCCCCATTGCCCTAAGCTCATGAAAAGCAAAAAATAGCATTCTAAACCTGTTCTAGTAATAACGCCTTTGGCTTTCTCCCTGCGTTCCCATTTTTTCCCCCCACTTCTTTCCTGTCAACCCACTGTAAAACTAGTTATGTGCTTCTCTCAAACTAGAGGGAAAGCTCTAAGAACAAGAACTCCCTAGCATATAAAACCACTTGTTGTCCCTTCTACCTTATACAGGCCCAAACCTGAAAATATTTACCAATGCATTCAGCTTTGCTACTGTTGAGAAACAAGGCTGGTTGCAATGGCAGTTAAGCCCAAGCTGCGCTGTCTGGCTAGACTTAACAGTTGGATTCCCCCAGCCATCCTGAAGCAGGTTGATGAATCCAGGGAGTCAAAACATAGGACTTCTGCATTTCTGGTTTTGTAGACTGCATCCTGTGTGCAGCCACTACAGCAAGGGCCACAGACTTTCCAAAGGCAGAGCTACAAGAATCTGATTATTTAGAATAACTGTATCAATGCACAACTCCTTGGTTACCTTTTAGAAATTCCTATGCTCAGCCGGATTCCTTTTCCCCCCAGACCTGGTGCGTTCTGGCAGTCTTGCAGTGCCCTCATCTGATCACCTTGCTCACCAAATCTGACATAGGCATACCCTCTACTATTTTCAAAAGGGAGAAAACCAATTCTAGTATGCATAACAGTTACAAAGCTAATGAATTCAATTTCTGTCTTCTACAAAAAACAGAAGATAGCAGCTACTATAGCTTCTATTACTTAAGCAACCTCTCTGGCATGTGCACGTGCACAGAAAAGGCTTTCACCAAATTAAAAAACTTGGGCCAGAAGCAAAAAGCTTATTCCTTGGTAGCATTAAGATGCAACTCACTGAGAGCCAGCAAAACAATACATTTTAAGTGCTCTCTGCGTAAGTAATCAGATTCCATATTTCTGCATATACAGCAGTTAATCAGTTAGCACTAACCCACTCCTTTTGGAGCCACAAACTTTATTGGTCACAAACACCAAGAGCTGGCTGTAATTATCTGAACCAGTATTAACCGGTACCTCTGAACTCTTCAAACAAAAATATCTTTCAGGTGCTCTTAGAAGAACAACATCAATTGCCTGCAACAATTTGATGGCTTTGCTAAACGGAGCACTGAAAAGCACAGTGGTACAGTTTCTTTTGTAGCCTGTTCAGAAATTATAGCCCCGTGCCTACAGCTTCAAATCAGGCCAAGCTTACCAGCCCAACTCTTACAGCTTAAGTTCACTGCACTCGAATGCCTTCAAGACGTGCTTTTAGGAGCCATGGAGAAGAACCCTCTGGTAAGACCACCATTATAAAGTACTGAGTGTTGTTTTACACTTAAAATAGAACTATCTGTTACAGTCATTCATCAGCTTTCCCTAGGCTGCTGCTCTCTCACTACTGAATGTGATCCTGCTCTCAGTTTCCCACTAACTTTTTCCCCCAGCGGTTATGGCCTCTTTTCATCTATGACACTTTTAAGGGACTACACCGTGTTGAAAAATGCTGGTTAACATTTCCTTTTACACAAGGTGCCTCATCGAATTTTCCTGACTAAACCAGACCCCAGAACCTTAACTAGAAGAGGAAGCACACAAACACACACGCCTCCCTGGCCACCATATCTCCCCAAAACATATCTGTTCAGTAACAGACCAACTGTAAGAATACTGCGATTAAAATCAGTATAGCTCTATACACTGCTTTTGTTCGGGATTACTAGCTAATGTCCTTCCCCTTACCCCTTCTGGAATTAATACTGAATTCTGTACTCCAAAACGCGGTTCTTAAGTCATACAAATGACATTTAACAATCAGAATTTTTCCACACAGTGATCCTCAATAAAAACTTCAATCCTCTACTGCAGTCTTTCAACAAATTAAAGGAATACAAAACTGGCTAATAACTGTTCAGTGATTTTTGGACCTTTGTAGCACTAGAGTAACAGCAGTACACTCTGCAGCATAGTTGCAAGTATGTGGGAATAATCTCTTTTTTTCTCTGAAAAGTGTGAGGCCTCTATTTCACCCTACTAAAGATTTTACCACCAACTGTACTGCTAGCATTGAGACACTGCAACTTCTGTGCTTGTATGAGATGCAGGACAGGTTCCTTAAGGTGTCGCAATTTTTTGTCTAAACCTAGTGTTGAGATCAAAAAAGGGATTGCTACTAATTTCGTACGTATCAATAACCAGGACAGAAGACATGCTGCATATAGGAATTAAACTTTTTCTAAAGCTCTAGTACATGAACATATCAAATCCCGCAGATTTTTTCTAGTATGGTTTCAGAGGTCTTACTTGATGGACATAAGCGCACAAGTGAAGACAAAAGATACTATGTTTACCTGAAGTACTGGTTTGGACCCCAAATGAAAAAGCTGGCTTTGCTTGCTAAGGTTCCTTCTCTGATGGTTTAACGAAACTGAAGTTGAACATAGGTTTTGCTGTGCTCTCTTCTTTTGTACGCTCGGACTTCCCAACTGAAAAGATAGGCTGTGTCTTTGACTCTTCAGTGTCAGCTTTCTTTCCAAACACTAACGGAGCAGCAGTAGTGACAGAATCCTGCTTCTCTTCTGTCCTTCCCAAAATAAACTGTGAGGCAGCTGCAGACTCTGCACCTGAACACTCTGAGTGAACACCGAATGTAAATGATGGCAAGGCAGCATTTTGTGGACGCAGTCGCAGTACCAAAACCTGCAGAAATAAGTGAATGTCAAGTCCGTAACCCACGGTGTATCTGCAGTACGTGAAGGTTTGAACTACATTCTAGTCCTGATCTTTCCAGTCAAAACTGTTTAACAAACAACCAACCAAACAGTAAAACAAACAAGAAAACCCCATGCTTCCTCTCTACATAAAACTTTTCACAATTGTGTTTTCTGCCCACCACCTGGCTTTAAAAAGTATACGAACTTCTTTGAAAGATCATGTTTTTAGTCTGAACTCCAAATGAACAACGTGTAGGGCATGTAAAGAACAAGCACGTCATTAATGAAAGCTTTTCTCTAAAAAGGATAAACTTATTCTTGGGGAAAAGTGTGGAAACAGAAGTTATCTAGGCAATATTCCTACAGGAAAAACGAATAATTTTGCCACACCTCAAAGGAAAAAATAATTGTGCTTAACAGGTAAGAAAATAAAAAAAATCAGAGCAAACCAAAAAATAAATCACAGAATATGCATCCTCGTTTTAATCATTAAGTATTACCTTTGAGCTCTGCTTTGGTGCTTGGCTTTGCACTTTCACAGGCTACACACTTCGTGGCCTCTGCTTTGTTTTGAACCAAGCAGGTCTCCCAATCCCAGCTTCCTTCAGGCTTCTTAAATTTGTCTAAATCCAGAAATTCTCCAGAAGGAGCAGAAAATGCAGATGCACTGCTACTGGTCACAGGTGTTGGACCCTCTGTGAGACAAACAAGACAGTTAACCATCCTGTTTGAACATGAACTATAAAATGAGCATTAACTTTTAAATTTGATTTGTCAAATCCCACAGAAATGTTCAAAACTACTCCGCAACTCCCCCCCCCGCCCCTGAAGAAAATAAAAGCCACCAAAAACCCACAAAGAAACAAAGAAACAAACAAAAAAACCAGAGTGGAACTCAAAGCTTCCAAACAACACACAACTCTGTTCAGCACACAAGCTTCTGCTGCTGTTGACCACAGTGTAACCTCCATAAAGAGGCCTGACAGGTGCCTTTTAAAAAAAAGGTGCCTTTTAAGAGAGAAGCAGAAGATAACGCTTCAAATTCAAAACCGGAAAGACAAGAATGGCTCTTCCCTTCCACAGCACACGCAGAAAACTTTTATCCTAGTATTACTTGCATCGCTCTTCCTCCTGACAAGTGCAACGTAACCGTGCAATTCACTGCACCATGGTCACAGTAAACCCCTCATTTCCAAAATTCCTCCTTGCAATGGCAAGAGCCTCAGACAAAGATGCCGACTGACCGCTCAGAGGTTGGAAGTCCAAGAGAATCAACTCTGTCTGAAATCCATTATCTTACCTCATGAAATTTCAGTCTTACCGCACAGGATGATTACAAAAGCCCGGTCTAGTCCACCTTAATTTGTTTCTTCCAGGATATATTTGCACAGGTGTTTTTCGATGTAATGGCATGTTAAATGACATTTAGAGTCAAAGTTAGAATTAGAATCGTATTTTAAAAACAATACAACCACGCTCAAAATCAATTACGGTCACACACAATGGGAAACAACCCAGTACTGCCCTGAAGAAGTTATCCAGCGGGTCACTCGCTTTCTTGAAGCCTACCACTGACCTTCATAGGCATCTCTCTGCTTTAGCTTAAGACTAGTTAAGACTACACTGTCTTGAAATCTGGCTTCACATCTCCCCTCAATTACATACAAACGGTGAGTAGAGGCATTTTGGCCACATTCTGTAATTTTTTTTACTTATTTTTTGAAAGAGAAAAACGCAGTCATTTTTAACTCTTTCTATGGAGTTCTCATTTTCGCCAGTGAAAAATCACTATGTTGTTTTTAAATTAAGTCACTCACTTCAGCCACCTTCCCTCACCAGCTGCAAAGCCGGGGGTATCTGCATTGATCCAGCTCCGTACTAATACATTTCACAATCAGTTCAATTTATGCGACAGGCTGGAACCTGGGCTGAGACCTCTGAAGTGCCTGTAAACCAATCCTGCAGACAGCCGCTAACCCATCAACCGTACCTGGGAATCGTGTTGCTTAAAATATTCCATATATGCAACGTACTTTTATTCTGTACAAGATTCACAGAGGCTAGGATGGAAACAACAGGAAAAAAAGGACCATACCTGGTTTCTCAGACTGACAGGCTACACATTTGTTATCTTCCGTCTTATTTGGTACAAGGCATATTCCACAGTCCCAAGAGCCTTTCGCCTTCTTAAATTTGTCTCCAAAGCCCAGAGTGGCTGTTGTGTCAGTGCTGCTCGAGGAGGATGTCACTGTCACCGAGCTGTCTGTGACCACTGGTCATGTCAGAGCAGGCATTACTCCCGTTCCAGGTTTTGGTGTCTCACATGCTATACATTTTGTAGCTTCCGGTTTGTTTTGGACAAGACATGTATCACAATCCCACGTTCCAGGTACTGTTTTGAATTTGTCTCCAAAGCCCAGCATCCCTGCTGGGGGCGCTGCTGGCTTTGAGGTGTCGCATTGACTTGAACTTACTGTCTGTTTCATACTCTCAACTGTTGACGCTTTAGTAGCTTGACAAGTTACACATTTGTCCTTTATGTCTTTGTTTTGCAGAAAAGGGTCACATGTATCAGATTGCCAGTACGATGCTTGTTTAGAAGTCTCTTTACCTGCAGAAAAAGTTGTTATTGCAGGCCTAGTATAAACCACTGTGCTTGTTGTAGGTTGTGCAGACGTAGAAGAGCGTGTTTTCAACAATCCAAAGTCTAGGAAGCAAGAAAAAAAAGTCTTCCTGTTAGCGCAGCACCTCACTACATGTAACTAAGTGACTTTACTAGAGGGCAAAAATTTCAGCTCAGGTGCCAATGGTTACAACTAGACATTCAGACCGAGCGCAACAGGAAGTCCCCAGAAATCTTATCTAAACGGATGAAATTTCATCTGCTGCACTGGGTCACAACAGAACATTTCGTTAAAGCTTCATTTAACTCTTTGTTTCCAAGCAAGCTTTAAATCAACATTTTCACTGGTCGATACAAGTACAAACAGACAGTAGCTGACTGAAATCTGACAGTCCAACGTGGAATGGAAATAATACAATTTGATTAAGACGCGATGCCCAATCGAATCAAATTTCTAAAGCTCCTCCTTCCGTAGCAGATGACTCAAATCTACTCCAGTAACTGTACAGAAGTTTGTACTCGGAGCAGCAATCCATGCGGTATTTTCCCACAGATGCTGAATATTAATTAAATAATAAAAACTCAAGACAATTGAACAACTGTCTAATTTTCTATAATCTTTTTCAAAATGCATCGGACACAGGACAACTCCTTATTTAAAAGGTGGCAATTTTAACAGGAAAGACAAGCTACTAATACAGAAAGACTAAAGGAAATGCATCTTAAACAGCAGCTCAAGTTGCTTGTAAATCTACCTTGAACATAGTTGTTTTGTGGTTTGTTTGTTGTTTTTTTTTTAGTCAAAAATGAAGTCTTTGAACAATGTGGATTTAGATTCTGCTTCTTTTAAACCGATAAAGAAAGTGAATGTCACTTCACTCAGAGGTCTTTCCTTAAACAAAATGCACAATGTATTTTCTCTCACTTAGCTCTTTCCAGTAGAGAAATGTGCTGCCTTCTTCACAAGTATGTAAGTTAGAAGAAGACTTTTGGGAAAAGATCAAATTCAATAAAGCCCTTTTTCTTAAAAGATATCTCTTCCACAGACACACTTTATGAAACTGTTGAAAACAATTGCAATTGCTTAAAAACAAAATTCAGAAAAGGGTTTTTAACGTAAAACACTCCACTTCTGTTTGCAGTTTAAATTTTAATCCACAGGAGCCATTGTAAGCTAAGGCCCAAAGATTCGCAGCTTTCGCCATGTATTTGGAACTGAAGCTCTTTCCTATTCTTTCTTCACCTGGGCTGAAGGTGGGACAGGAGTGTTGAGCTTTACAAACATTTCCTTTTCAATTCCACAAATTGTATTTACTTAAAATGAAACACCGATTATCTGGCTAATTCTCTTAGTACCTCATTTACAATTACATCCTAACACGTAAAGGAGATGCAACCCATCTGCTTTTCATCTTGCAGTTTTACTTCCAGCAACAAACACCACTTAGAATAGAAGGGGGCAGATGCACCCTAACAAACGCAGCGCTTAATGTAATGCTCTCCTACATTCATATTTATAGCAGATACTCTATTAACCATAAGTCGTGTGTTGGTTTTTTTTTTAATAAAAAATGCTAGCGTATTTTTTGCAGCATCTTTTTAAAAGGAGTTCATTATCTCACCAGGATTTTTTAGAACGTCTAAGACGCTTCCTTCCTTTAAGACGTGGGCAGTGGTGAAGGGACCACCAGCAAAATCTTTGACCTCCTCTTTCTGTGTGTTGATGTTGGTTGAGGTGGTGGTGTCTTTTGAAACAAAAGAAAACAAAAACAGCTTTCACAATGTGACCTAGTTAGAGCAGATTATACTCACTTTTGTTAGAAACAAGAATTTCCAGCTTTCATGCTTCTCACATAAGAATCTTCACAAATTCTACTTACTTTGCAATGCTTTATGATTACAAGCAAAACAAAAAGCAACAAAACAAAAAAAAAATATAAAAGCAGATCTGTCACTGGAAAAATACTGCAGAAGTCCAACACTGCCTGGAATTGCTAGCATGCGCAGACAGGACAGATTGAAGATTTAATAAAGAAAAAAAGGAAAATCAGCACTTCAGATCTGAAGTGCTAAAGTTTCAGTTACCTAGGGTAAGAAAGGGCGTCACTGGAGTACCACTGGGTCCAGAAAGTTCTGCCGATTTTACAACGGGAACACTAAATGTAAACCCAATCTGCTATGAACAAGAGAGGTTTTTCAGATTCTCAAGCCACAGGAACTCCAATCGAATGCACACACAAAACCAAATCTGAAAGCTGCTCTTCACATTTGTAGCACGCATGCTGAATGACAAATTATAAGCCAGAAGCCTACATACTTTTCTCCATCAAGGCAGATTCTGCTTTAGTGTTCTGCAACAGCCTACTAAATGCCTAAGAAAAAAAGTCAAGCTCCTTTATTATTTTACTTACAGAAGACGTAGGTAGCACTTCTGCCTCAGTAGATTTCACAACTGGAGATGAAAATGCAAACTCAGGACTGCTAACAGTACTTGTTGGTTGTATCTGTATTTTCAAAAGAATTAAAGGTTTATATTTAAGAGCAACAACTACCTGAATTCACTACCCAACAGAAGTCCCGCAGTGACGTCGAAAAACCTGATGTTTGAGTTATTTTGCAGATAAAAGTAATAATAAAACACAGGGAAGTTTCCAAGTGGGTATAGGACAATATCTTCAAAACCAAATTCCAGAAACTGAGAGGAAAAGCTGGAGATGCTACTTAGGTCTAAATGCACGGAAAAGCAAGCCAGGAAGCTGAAGAACGGCAAACTCAGCCCAATGATACTCCAAGAACTTCAGCAAACACCTCAACATGTTAAAGCAGCTGTCTACTTCAAACCGTACAAAAAATATTTCAAGTACTCTGGAACAGATTAATGTTTATTTTATTGCAATAATATGCCAATTATTGCACCCTAGGCTCATTCTATGTGAGGCTTATATGACCACGTTACCTCTAATTTAATAACTTAAATAAAGTTGTGGTTTAACCATTGCAGGCAACTAAGCACCACACAGCCACTCGCTCACTCCCTCCAAATGGAACAGGGAAAAGAACCGGAAGTAAAGAAGTAAAGTTGTTAAATTTGAGGTAGCATTAATGACTCATCGCATGTAATGGCTACCTGGAAAGACAAATGCCATAACCCTGTACATACTCCCCACTCCTTCCCCTTCTTTCCCCCAGCATTTATTGCTGAGCACGATGCTAAATGGTGTGGAATATCCCTTCGGTCCTCTGGGCTCCGCTGTCCTGGCTGAGTGCCCTCCCAGCCTCTTGTGCATCCCCGACCTCCTCGCTGGCAGGGCAGCGTGAGACACAGAAAAGGACTTGTCACTGTGTGAGCACTGCTCAGCAACAGCTAAAACACCAGTGCCTTACCAACACTGTTTTGCTCACAAATCTGCAACACAGCATCATCTACTACGAAGAAAATTAACTCTACCCCTGCCAAAACCACTATAAATAACTTGGCATAAAGTCCACACCCCCCTTCCCCCGCAGACTTCCACAGCATTTGAAGCAGTTATACAATCACGTTAAATGGGAGTTGGCAGGCTCTAAGACTGAGAGAAGCAGAATCAAAACATTTATGCCTTTTTCCCCAAACTGGCATACAACCCCAATTCATTCAGCTGCGTAGAAACTAATATTTGTTAGTTTCATGAGCACCACAGAAAAAGTCAACTCGCAATAAAGCAGTATACTCATTGTAAACATTATTTATAGCATAAAGATTTACCTTGCCCGCCGCCATCGCTGCTGCATCTGCCATGCCTGCCGCCTCCGTTGAATTTGCCACGCTTGTCGTTGCCGCTGTTGACCTTGATATGTCCTTTGTCATCAGCAGGTATGGCATGCCCGCCGCCATTATTGGACATGTCAAGCCTGAGGGCACTGTTGAACACGTTATGCCTGACGTCGCCGTTGTATAAATCATGTCCTCCACCTCCTCCTCTGATAGATCTGTCAAGTCCTCCACCTCCGATGGATCTGTCATGCCCTCCACCTCTGATGGATCTGTCATGCCCTCCACCTCTGATGGATTTGCCATGCCCGTCGCAGCTGCTGGAGTTGCCGTGCTCATTGCTGCTGTTGAAACAGCGCTCGGTGACGCTGAGACAGCGCTACTACCAACGAAACTAGAATTGAACTGAGGCAGCGATGCAGCACTGATGGGTAGGGGTATGTTCGGTAGCACTGGTTCCTCCACTTCCTAAAGTTGCAAATTTTAATTTTTCTTATACAAGACATACTACTTTCTCACCCCATCCCACCCAATTTATTAACAAAATTAAATAGAACAAAAATCCATACAAATTAAGAGAAAGCAAGTTTCCAGAAGAAATCCCGATCTCCCCACCTCTGTCTACCACGTCATTTTAATTTATGGCAGGCCTGCTTCCACATTATACTCTATTCAACAACTGTACAGCAAGAACACTGAAAGTTAACTCAAAACCTGTGCAGAACAGAGACGCACAGATCACATTTTTTTTCTTTCTTTTCTATACTTTAGTCATCAAAGCTCTGGAGAAGCATCATCCTTTCTAACTACCCTCGCATGGCTTCAATTAAGAGTACACTCTCAAGACAAGTGAGAAAGTGTTCCTCTTGCAAAATTAGGCGGGATAGCTG
The DNA here is from genome assembly GCF_964211835.1 of Anser anser. NCBI lineage: Eukaryota > Metazoa > Chordata > Aves > Anseriformes > Anatidae > Anser > Anser anser. The sequence goes on along the minus strand of NC_139732.1, from coordinate 836,864 downwards.
CCAAAGTTTCTAAAGTCACTACAGCAGTGAACGTGGAAAAAGGTAATGTTTAAAGAAGCAGGTAGGTTCAACAACCAAACTAAACACAAAAAGCACCAAAGAAAGTCAGACTAGCAGCACTGAAGATTGTGTTCTGGTAAATACAGTCTATACCATGTATCAGGATGCAAATATAAAAATCAGAAGAGAGCCTCTTAACAACTTCAATTTTCATCCCTGCCACTTACTTTATTTGATTACTAAGATTGGATGAGTTATGTTTTAAATGGCATAGGAAATCTGACCAAAATTTGTACAGTACTATCATGATCTACTTAGAAATGACTAGGAAGGGATGTAAGTTGGTACTACTGATATTCAGTGCATCCTGTAGCTTACATCTGTTTCACAGTTTTGATTTGAAAAGTTTATGGAACTTTTGATATTTGGACCATTATTTTATTTGCGTTACAGGAATAAACAACAGTGTTTATGATTTCTTTATATTGCATCATCTGGAAGTCCCATTTAATGATTTGAAACTTAAATTAACTTAAATACTTAATATTAACTTAATATTAATTAAATACTTAATGTTAACGTAAATACTTAAATTAACTTACAGGCAGCTTATATAACATCCAATAAAAGAAAAAATAATCTGAATATTCATGGTCATAGTTTTATGGAATAGATTTTTCCTATTAAAATGAGAAAAAAACTCTCTCACAATGAGTTTGGTGAGTATCAAAAACTGAGTCATCGTTAGCAGACATGCAGAATGCTCTCTTCTACTACTCTTTTTCACACTCTTGGCCTGTATCTTTCTGTATGACTTAAATATGAAACCAAAAATTAAGCTTTTTTTTTCTTTTTATACTTGGCACTCGTTTCAAGTATCATTCCTGTAGAAAAACTATACAAACCTTCACCAAAACATTACTTCTCTTCTTAGGACTCATTCATTCAATTGCTAACGAGAAATGTTATAGTTTGAAGAATCTCCAAGGTAAGAGAATTAAAAATTTCAAAATTACATAAGCAAAGTTCAGGTATTCAAACACAGGAAATCAATTGGAGCCTGCTCTGAAACCCACAAGAAAACAAAAACAATGCAAAAATAAAGCGGTATTGTTATAATTTACTATGATGCAATAAAACTGACACACTTAGCTAGTTACTTCAGTAAGCTCAGTGACAGCAATTAATTTAAGAGTCACTTACCTGTTCTTGTACAGCTCTTGATAAATAGTGTATTCCTCTTTCCCTTCTCATTTTGCCGCCTCCGCTACTCACTCCTGAAGACAGACCACTGGACGCAGCAGTACTGAATTTGTAGCTGGTCACATTGCTAGCACACGACAGTACAGAAGTTGGGGGAAACAAGAGAAAAAAAAATTACCAGCCAAATTTTTTTTTCAAGATATTAGAGCTGTTATTAGTCCTAGAATTGAAACCTGCTGATCAGAAAAAAACTAAAGCTGTCTCACAAGTTGCTAAACGCTGGTAAATACTTGATGTTCTAAATAGGAAAAACTTTATTAACAGCAGCAATGAAAAGGACATACATAAGTGCACCGTTCACACGGGAACAATGACTAAGCCAGAAGACCTGAAATAGAAGAGCTGATTTAGATTGTTATTTTCCAGTGCTTCCTTTAAATAGGACTGGTTCTCTGATTCTGCGATGCACGTGTATCTTTTGCAGGGATATAAAAGAACAGCTCACAAAAATACAGAAAGAGTGCACATATGCACACATACACATGGGAAACACTGCCAACAGCTCTGATAGAATAGGGACGCCTTAGACTTGTGTGGCAAGGTAATATGGCCTAAGCTTCAGAAGCAGCTCTGGCTTTCATGTGGCCATCAGCAGGAACAGCAGAGGTGTTTGGGTATGCCAACATTCCAGAAGTCTTTTCAGACATGAATACAGATCCCTTTTGTAAGGCATACAAAGGCGTTTTTCTGGTACTTAAAAAAGCCTAGCTCAAAACCAGAAAGATATCCTAATCCAAGAGCAAATGGGGAAAAAATAACCCAAACCAGAAGTGGAATAGGGAATAACTCTAACAAAAGTACTATGGCAAGAAAATGAAGTATGCCTGGAAAAACCGTGACATCAAAGCTTATCTTGCAGCCAATCAGTCAGTCAGTACAGAAGTGCATTAGATCGCACTGGAAGACACCAGGTCAAACTCCCACAATACTGAGGAGGAGAACTGGTCTAAACTTGTCAAATACTTGACAACAGCCTGCTTAGCACTGTAACTGCATAGAGGAAGACAGATCCCTAAGGCAGATGCTCAGACTTTTCTCTAATCCAAACTGTCAATCCATTAGAATTCTGAAAAAAGTCTTACATCAAAATAGATCTTCATTCAGACAACTATCGCTTGCCCATAACAGCCCATATTCCTCTTTCTGTTAACACCTGTGAGCTTCAAGGGGGCAAAGACAATTGTCAGCCTTCAAGCAAGTCTAATCTACAATTGGACTCAGGTTTAAAATATATACACACACACACACACACATAGATATATAGCATTGGTGGGCCAGAGATTTACTGAGTATTCCAACTCAACTGTCCAAAGGGACTCTTGCCAGCAGATCAGTGTGGTGCTCCTGCTCCAGAACATGGCACCCAACAGAGACCAGCATCACAAAAAACACTACCACCACTACCTACTCTACAAACAAAAGGTAGGGCACTGCAATAAACTTTGTGAACGAAATCAAAAGCAGTATGAGTTTGCTCTATCTCCTTCCTAAATGGAGAAGTAGAAAGGAGTTCTAACAGAGACAATTTAGAACAGTTTGAAAAAAACATAATTACAACCCAGCACCTGATTGCACCTGTACCAGAACCTTAAAGCCAGTCGCTTCCACCCCTAAAAAGGTGGTTGTTGTGAAGTCCAACTTTTAGATGCCAAAACAAAGTGTTGAGTTCTTTCTGCAAGCCAAAGAATGCCCATGGTCACATAAGAATTGCTTGGCAGATGAGCATAGAGTCAACAAAATTCCCTGCTACTGTTCTTTGAAAAGAGCGACCCCCTAAAAACCGAGTGCAAAGTCTCTTAACTCAAGCATTATTACCCAAAACACCATTTGCCCAGAAGGAAGAGCCATCAATATTATCTGGAGGATAACTCATTTGACCTAAACCAAGAAAGCAGTATAACACAAAGCAGTCTCCTCAAGAAGAAATTCAATTAATTCTGCTGGATTTTTTTTATTTTAGAGATGAGTTAGCATTTGGCCTCAAATGATTCTAAAGAACACATGGTCTTCATGTGAACTCAAAGCAGACAATTAACTTCATCATGAAAGGAGTATTAAAAAAAAGAATAATAAATCATAAATCTTCCTCCATGTTTTTGCTTAAAAAATAAAGAAAAAAACACATCAATAAACATCCTCCTGAACTGTAACTCACTTCCCCTACTTCACCTTCTAAAGAATACTTCAGAAAGAATCATCCCATTAGGACAGAGCTTTCAAACTGCAAGCAATTAAATAGCTAAAACTAATAGCTTTTCCCCTAGGGAACATTAGGAGGGACAAATTATTTTCTTATAAGTAAACTGAGTTATAAACCATGAAATATCTGTCAAAGCAAAATTTGTAACGCTACAGATTTAGTTAAACTACAAAATGAGCCATATTTCCTGTAGAAGGAAAAAATTAGGCCTCCAATAGCAAAGATCCTTTCTGTGGATACAGAAAACGTGCCTCATTTCCCATCTTCGTATCCTACTCAGAAGATAAACTTGGGATAAAAAGTGGTGTATCAGTACTTTTATTCTTGCTCATCTTCCTTCCGTTCATAAAAACAACAATTTTCTCAAAGTTATATTGATCTTCAAACACAATCCAGACTTTGCAGCTCCCTCAAAATACAAAATTTTCATTGGATTTCCCATTCCTTTTACTGAGAACTGTCACCACCTTTCAGGTGCAGACTGTACTGAAAAAGGAGATGTCTTTCTTCCTTCAAGTAAGTTTTAAATTAATAGATGTCATACCTTTCAGATGGTTCTGCTCGCTGTTCTGCAGGCAAAGTCTTCTCTCTCATCCCCTGCAAGTTAAGTTTAGTTCAAGACTTAGCTGAATATGTACAGAATACACAAAGTACCAACAACCACTTCATGTGGTTTTTTGTGGTTTTTATTTTATTTATTTATTTTTAATTTTATAGCACTGAATACACCTCACCTACTTAACGTTGTTCCCTAATTCAGCATTGTGGGTACAGTTCAGTTAAATTTTGGGGCTAAAGTAAGCACACTGCTTCACTCAGCATTGAGGACAAACTGATAGAACACTAAATCAAATTTGTCAAATCCTCTAACAAAGAAAGTAATTATTTTAAACAAAATGACAAAAATTGTGTGTGTGGGGGGGAGAGTTTTCATCAAAACTTGTGTTTACCAACCCCGTAAAAGGGACATACTTTTCTGTTTTCTGTCATTTATGAACAAACAAGGAAAAAAAAAACCTCTACCCCCCTAAAAACTAAGCAGTTGCTGCTACATTCATTTTAGAACTTTACCAAATGGAGATTGTGCTGGCTAAACAATACAGAGATTGAAAGAGTTAAAAGCAATAAGCAACCAGTATTACTGTCCACTTTGATTTCCAGCCTAAGAAGCCCATACACTTAACACGTGGTCATTTGTACACTCAGACTGATACTGGAAACACAGATGTTTTCGCAGAAAGAGATGCCCATTTAATTTTATGGAAAATTTATTAGACTCCATCTACTCCAAAGCAATCAAAACCGATAACTCAGCACATTGTCAGAACTCTCACTTGGAGCACATAGCTCACCTGGAATAGTTTACACAGAACACGAGCATGTTTCATCAGTGACAGCTTTGTGTACATGAGAATATAAAAGGAAAACATTTCTGTCTTTTAATATTCTTTCACTGACAACAGGATGACTCAATAGCACATCATGACATCGTGAAAACAACCACAAGACACTGAGTGTTCCAAAAACAGAATTAAATCCATAAAAGCTCAATCTATTTCACAATGGTTCCCACTGCCTTAAAGCTCGCCTCAAACATACTATCAGTACTTTTTGCAAAGATAGGATAACAATTGGTTTGAGAAACATTCCAAGACTGGAAAAAAAAAACAGGCACATAAGGACTCAAAAATGTACTCACTTGGAACTTTGTGTCTACTCTCTGGCAAATTTTGCTGGACTGAGTAGTTGAAGTCGGTGATGGTTCAGAATACCGCGTATAACGCATCGGTTGACGGTTTACCGTTGGTGTCACAAGTCTCTTAACAGGTGGAGGCTGGAATGCATTCTGGGATTCCAGCTTTGAAAGGGAAACAGCAATCAATTTATCCTTACGTCCACCCAAATTAATTCCAATATTTATTGATGAAAACAAATTACAGAACTATAAACCTCCCCCCATCGGTCTTGGCACTCAGTGAATACGATTTGAAAATTCTGAAGACCGTTCAACTTGTAGAGGGAAATCACCAGAAAACCAGTAACGAAATCCATAAAGCTATATATAAGTAGCCAAAGTCTGACTGAATTCCATTTCAAAATTTGGCAGTTAGCTTCATAGACAAAATAATTCATGCTACCATAATTAAAATAACCCATGTTCCTAGAATATGCTCCTATCTTTTCCTCTGCCCACACTGTGATTTTTTTTTTTCAGTAGCTTAATTCATTAATTTAACATTCGAAGTGTTAAGCAACTAATTATACAGGCTTCTGGGCTTCACATCCCCTACATTTTCCCTCTTCAAAGTTACACAAACAATAGAACACACTCAAAAAAACCAACTTGTCAGTCTTACAATAATCTCATTCATTAAAATATGATCCAATGCTTTACATGTGCATTAGATGCACTTCACGTAGTGGGTTTGACTTCCCTTTTCAAAGCATTTTCACAGACCAGAGTTAATTTTTAACACAGACCACTGCGTGTTCTGCAAAACTGACTTAACTGAACTGTCAGACAGAAAACAAACCCTAAAGGCTACAAGATTTACCGATGGCTCCGCCTGCGGTCTTAAGGATCAGAAAATACAGTCTTAGGAAGCATGCTATTGTTCAAATCAATACCAACAGGAAATTTTTGTTTACGCTGCAGCTTTAATTTCACAGTATCTCCCAGCTCTTAGTAATAGAATTCACACTCTCTCTAAAGTATATAAAAATACATCTTTCTAAAAAATATTACATTCAGTTTGAAACCTTGAATAAGACATGTTTTATGTAAGTTCACAAATCTACTTCGAGTGAACGATGGTTCATTGCTGGTTTTAAAGGTAAAAAAGAAAAATATTAATTCCCCCAGTTAGGCATTCAATACACCAAGAGCTATTCTGCCTGGTACAGCTCCTTGAAATAAGAAAAATACCACATCACTGCTACCCACTGCAGAAGTTTAGCCTGAGTGCACAAGTGTTCCGTCAACCGCATGTTCACTTTAGCAGGAAAACACACGATCGTCTCCTCAGCAAATAATTGCTTCTCATCACGGGCTACCCTTCTCCCGCCACCATTATGAATTCTAGTATTATGAATAGACAATCTATCTCCTTTCACCCACTGACAGCTGCGTGCAACATTCATTTAGTGGCTGACAATTTCAGGCTCTCTGTTGCAAATCTGGCAGATCTTTCTTAATGCCTTATCACAGGTGTATTGCTATAATATAACTGAGAATTCACACCAGATTTGGTTTTAGTTATTTGGATAATATTTATGATATACTTCACTTCTCCATGCCCTTGTAATTTGGCAGATGGTGAAAAGATGGTCCAGGAAATCTGAGATGTTTGTAAACTCTGAAGTGATTGTAAACTTAATTATACATCCATCCAATCAAGGAATTAGCACAGAAACTTCTTGAGACACTGTCCCTTTGCTCATTAGAACAGAAGATGAAAAGTTTGCACATCTTGTTATTTCCTTCAGTCACCTGATCTTCAAGTGGTCATCTAAGGGTTTTGTAATTTAATAAGCCCAAGGATACCCCTAACTAAAGTCATCAAAAAAAGATGACTAGTTTTCATTTTTTAAAGAAAATGAAAGGAAATCATGCTTTACCACAGCATTATCACCAGTTCTGTGCTACCTCCAAATAGGAATTTAGGAGCGTAAGATTTATAGCGTCGGAAAAGAAAAAGAAAAAAAAAAACCTCTACCCCCCTAAAAACTAAGCAGTTGCTGCTACATTCATTTTAGAACTTTACCAAATGGAGATTGTGCTGGCTAAACAATACAGAGATTGAAAGAGTTAAAAGCAATAAGCAACCAGTATTACTGTCCACTTTGATTTCCAGCCTAAGAAGCCCATACACTTAACAAGTGGTCATTTGTACACTCAGACTGATACTGGAAACACAGATGTTTTCGCAGAAAGAGATGCCCATTTAATTTTATGGAAAATTTATCAGACTCCAACGATGGTTCATCGCTGGTTTTAAAGGTAAAAATGAAAAATATTAATTCCCCCAGTTAGGCATTTAATACACCAAGAGCTATTGTGCCTGGTACAGTTTTGCAATTTAATGATACCCCTAACTAAAGTCATCAAAAAAAGATGACTAGTTTTCATTTTTTAAACAAAATGAAAGGAAATCATGCTTTACCACAGCATTATCACCAGTTCTGTGCTACCTCCAAATAGGAATTTAGGAGCGTAAGATTTATAGCGTCGGAAATTAACAATTTTCCTCCTCTTTACTTTGAATGGTGATAAAAAGCACAAAAACTAGTTTTCTGTGCCCGAATGAACACGGAAGTCTGTACAAAGTCTATATGACCACTCAATCAGTATTTTTCTATTTGTGATCATTTCTTTAAGAGCAAACTTGCCTCAACAGGAATTTTAATATGCAGCTTCACCCCAAGTTGGGGGACAAGATAAAACGACTTGGTGTGTTCTAGAGTTGTTGCTCTCAACTTACAAAGATAACATAATTCTTAACCTGAGTAATCTTCACAGCCCATCATCTACTGTGGATACATGCCAATATTAACTTGATTTGATGTCTATGTTGTCACTGAGGTTTGAGAAAATTTTTCTAATAGTGATAAAGCATTGAAAAAGTTATCTACCTCAGCTTAAGACATTATTGGTTCTTACCTTTCTTCGTTTGGACTGGAAGTCAGTAATATCCGGTTTATCTATGTCCGGAGGCTGAGGAAAAAACAAAGCATAACTATTAGAGGGCAATTTTTTTCTCCTGAGAGAGAGGGTTCCCTGCAACAAAAATGTGGGGGTTCATGGTCAACTTACACAACACAGCAGCAAAACAGATGCCATTCTTTTAGCATCCTGTTGAAGAAACAGCGCAATAAATTAAACCGGCCACAACGTAAGGAAGAATAATTTTATCTTTATGCTTTGATGGCACATTTACTAAGTTTTATAAACACATGAAGCAAAAACAGATTAAAAGAAGTGCTATTTACCAACAAAGGGCTTGACAGCTTCTCCATTGCCTCCAAGATGCGCCGTGCTGAGGTACTTAACGTAGCGCGGGACCACACAGTTTCTTGTCCAGCTTTCGCTCTCTTTTGTGCCTGAAAAATTAGCATTTTAAGTGTTACAATGGTCAATTCTGAGCTAAAGAGGCATGTATTTTACGTCCCAAGGCTACACTGATGATACAATCAATATATTCTGATGACAGAGAAAAATGCAGTCACTGGGATTTTAAGCCATAAAGAAGAGAATACATTCGGAGTTTAATGAAGTTTACCTTGGGCCTCAGTGCATCTTGCACGTGCTTGTTGCACGAGCAATAAAAGAACTCCGTACTTGTAAAAGGTCAAGACGGATGATGCTAGGACTGCTAAGGCCTCCGAAGCAGTAATCAGGGAAACAGAACTCAAGAAAAGGCTTGTGGTACAGAAAGCATTTTCAGTAACAACACAGACCTCAGAGTTTCACGATGGTCTAAGTGTACCATCTTAAAATCAGTGTATACAATCATAACCAGGAACTAGTTTTACTTCTCTCTTGCTTCCTCCCTTCCCCCAAGATTAAAGTTGGCTGCAAATCTTTGTCTTAAAAGATAAAGATCTGATTTAAACTGTAACAGATCTAAACATTACACTGAAAAAGTAAACTGTTTATTTGCACCACCCAACTTCAAATATCAGTCGAAAACTTCCTTTGGTGTGACTTTTTTTCTTCCCAGGTTAAACCCCTCATATAACCACACTGTGCTTATCACACGATGTGAAGACAGGAAGCAGACCACGCAGCATGTAAAAACACAAGTGAGACTCACAGAACCACAGAATGGTTAAGGTTGGAAGTGACCTCTAGAGATCGCCTGGTCTACCCCCCCGCTCAAGCAGGGCCACCCCGAGCAGGTTGCCCAGGACCATGTCAAGTCAGCTCTTGAAGACCTCCAAAGAGGGAGACTCCACAGCCTCTCCGGGCAACCCGTGCCAGGGCTCCATCAGCCGCACAGTGCAAAAGCATTTCCTGATGCTCAGACAGAGCCTCACGTTTCAGTTTGTGCCTGTTGCCTCTTGACCTGGCACTGGGCACCGCTGAAAACACAATGGCTCTCTATGCTCTTTGCACCATCCATTCAGGTATTTATATACACCAATAAGATCCCCCCTGAACCTCATCTCCTCCATACTAAACAGGCCCAGCAGTCCCTGCCTCTCCTCAGAGGAGAGGTGCTCCCAGTCCCTTGATCTTCTTGGTGGCCCTTCGCTGGACTCTCTAGTACCTTGCTGTCATTCACAGCAAGCAGCAAGAAGCAAGCTACTCTCTCCTTTAAAAGCCTAGTATTTTGGTTCCTCTTTTTACCATAATGCAGTAATATTGTAAAAAACAAAAATAGCCGACCAAAGAGGGTTCCCAGCTTTGCACCACAAGGTTTCAAGGTTTCCCGTAAGTGAGGTACTTGTACTGCCCTTTTTCCGTTGCACAAATGGACTGTCAGAACAGAGCCAGCAAACCCGCGTTTTCATTTTCTTAAAATTCCTTTTGATTTATCGATAAAAGTCACTTTCATTTAAATACATTCCTACCAAACCTGATTTGACTTTCCTTTTCGATTCAGCTCTAGCTAATCAGAGTTGTCAGCAGTTTTTATTTGCTATTTCCAAGAACTCTTGGGGGCAAATAACTCTCTCCAAGAACTATATGAATCGTTCAAAACAGAAAGCATGTTACTGCTTATCTTGGGACTGCATTTAGTCCTGCATGCCTCTGTGTAACAGAAGAACAAAGGATCAGCAAAGTTGATTTTAGATATTTTCAAAGACTGCAGGTTTATACAACATATCCATAGCATGAATGTAGGCATGCTTGGAAAAGAAGATCCACAGATAAATATTAGCCAGGTTTGACTACTGTAGCTTTTGCTACCATAAACACAAGTTTTCAAAGTTATGCTGTCATTGGTTTTTTTGCATCAAGTTATTTTAACGTAATGTAGTCAGAGGCAGACAATGGCACTTGAATGGAATTTTTTGAAAGACCTAACAACAGAGGAAACCCCAACTACCAACAACTAGCCCAAACTGTCATTCTTGTTCTTTCTGACAAGTATTACCTGTGGTAAAAACTGTCATTAAAGAATTTAAACAGAAATCAATCTCGTCTATTTTTGTAGACCAAGAGGGCAGAAGAGCAACTGTTACCACATATTCAGCTCCCTGCTCAAAGCTCCTTTGGCAGTGCTGCTTTTTTTATTTCCATCACTATTTCCCACTACACTACTTTTCTCATACCTGATAAGGTTCCGTCTTTGGCTGCCTTGATCTTACAGCTGCACCACCGGCATAGGCCGTCTTTCCGGGGTAAAATGGAGAAAACCCAAGCTGGTTTTGCTTAAAAACAGACGTGCTTCCACGTACCTACGGAAACACAGTATGAGAAGTGGATAGAAAAACAGGTACACATTCAAACTGATTAAAAGAAATACTGTGCAGTACTTACAGGACACAGTCCTCCAAAAACAAATAAACTGAATGCAGGTTTCTTAGAGCTAGCTGCAGAATGCTGCGAGAGGGAATGAGTTCTTTCAGCTTCTGTGGGCCAGAGCAGTGACGATGAAGTATTTTTTAAAACTGCAACATCTGCCAAAATGACGTATGCTAGATGTAAATGCCTCTCGTACGTACAGAACTTTAACAATAAAGATCACACTAATTCAAGTTCTTCAATACAGAAAAATAAGCATGACTTCAGCTTCTTTAAATAGATCAACTTCACGTACAGACTGAAAACCAAGTATCACCTACAAACTTGAAAACTGTTCACAGAGCTGCAAGTAGTTTTCACCAATCTTACCAAGTTAATACTGTGCTTCCAATGCAGGTATTTTTTTCCTTCAGGCTAAGATAAAAGAGGACCGCATAAACATCAGTGCATTTGTACGGACAAAGCTTTTTTCTGTGTTGGTAAAAGGCTGGAGGCCAGCACAGATCATAATCGCACAGGTTTTAAACCTGGAAGATTCCCCAAAGGCTGCTCTAAGAGTTAACGATCTTCTGCCCATGTATGTTTTACGAAGACACACCAGAAAGTTCTAGTGCACTCAGGTTATATTGCTAAAGCCCAGCAACTCTACTACTCAGCTGTACAAAAGTTCTCTGGAAAACCTGCTGAGCACACGTCAGTCCCTGTCTATATGGGGGACTAGAAAAAGCTGCAAACCTGCTGTTCGCCCTTTCAGCGAGAAGACCTACGTACCAACCTACATCGACACGATGCTTATTTTTTATTTTAAAATGGTGTGCTTTCCTCAATGAATTTGGCAAAAGACATGAAAGTATTGACAGCTGAAGCCTTCTACCAAGAAAGGTCAAAAAACAGCCTATAGCTTATGTCAGAGTAGTTTCTTTATCTTCTCTTGCTGAAACACAGGAAAACATCTCGTGTTCCTATTTGTCACCTGCACTTATTCACATTTAACCAGCTGTCTGTTAGATATTCTGAGTCACTCTTCCTTCTAGACAATCAGCCTAGTTGTCAAGTTACGGCAAGTCAGCCTGATTTCCTACCGTCCCAGTTCAAAATTTACATATAACCTAGCTGAATGTGTATATTTCAGCATTGACTCTTTCTAACATCAGGGTATCATAAACGTATTCCAAAGCACGCTTCTATTAAAAAGGTGATAGGATTATATACTTCTAAAACACTAAAAATTCAATTTAATTCTCGCATCCAAAGTTGACATTCACCTATTTTATTTACTAAGGTGATGTGGAATATTAAAGAACGCAAGGTACTTCACATTAAAAAAAAAGTCAATTAAACAGAGAACACAAAAATCACCTTCATCAGATGCTCTAGAGGAGGAATCACTGGTTGTTGAGATGTTATCATCGTCTTGTTGAGAGGTAGAATCTTCTATTTCTTTTATCAAGGACAGCCTAGGACTGCCAATGCCAAATATAGAAGATGTCGAGGGCTGACAAGGTGGGACAGGAGAATCCAACGTGGTATAATTCAGACGGCTCCGATGAAGAGAGGGCCTTGTTAACACAACTGGGAAGTTCAGTGCTGATCTACTTGTGGATGGTTCTAGACAAGAACAGGGAGATAATTAGCTTTGCTATAGACAAGCTCACAGAAGCCAAAACCTGTTTCCTATCGACAGCCATGCTATTGCCAAGTTCTAAGCGCAAAAAGAGAGAAGCCAAATTTAACTTCTTCCTCACCCAGATACGGTTGCATCTAACTGTCTGGCTACAACAACAACACTGCTTGCGATACACAGTATTAATGTTGCATCCAGAAGTAGTTAACTATGAGGTTTTACAACACCACATTCTGACCCCGTGCTCAAATGCTCTAACGCTGACTTGGCCGTTCACTAAATCAAACATATATACTCCTTCTCCCATGTACAGCTTGCAATAAGCTTTACAAAATTTGAGATTACACGGTAAATTACAGATAACACTGCAGCTTCCATAATATTGGAACAAAGGTTATATTAATCTGAATACACAACATGAAAATGAACGTTTGCAGTACTTTTTTCCCAAGTTCTTCCATATCAGCTCACGTTAGAGGCAAAACATCATCTCCTACCCATTAACTATTGGGAATTTGACCCAAGGGACAAGGATGTTGACCCAAGTAACCAGATGAGCATTTTTCCCTCTTGAAGCAAAGGGTCTGCAAACAATGCCAGTGGCCTGGAATAGGTGGCCTTGAAGTCTATCTTGCTAAATGAATGGAACTATTCATGGGTATTTTGCCTGACGAAAGCCTACTGTCTCTCCCAGGAATCTGGGCAATTCAAATGACTTTGAGCCACTATCCTCTTGATACTTGAACTGAAGCTTAAACTAGTTAGTTCAATCTTCATAACCACTGCAGTACCACTAATTAGCTCTCCAAACCATGAGCAGATTTTTAGGACAGCACCGTTTGAGATACAGAAAGTTCTTCAGGCGGAAGGCCACCCAATATAGGCTCCAGCACACTGATACCTCAGAACTGAAGAAACACATTGGTTTCAAAATGTAGTAATAATTAAAAAAAATAATCTTATTCTTAAGCATAGTAAGCAACACCCACGGACAGCAACATAAGCTGCAAAAGGTTCCAGGGTGTCCACCTGCTCCTGATCTCCTGGAGTTAGCAAGCTTGCAGTGCAGCTGTTCTTAATGAAAGCTCCTTTCACGCAGTTACATAGGAAAGCCAACATGTGTTCCTCAGTCACGAAGACCTTCTCTATTCTTTTCTCCAAACTCATTCCCAAGCTACAGCTACACAGAAAGCCATCAATCTCCTTGTTTACAATTAGATGAGATTGGAGGCAAAGATATTTCCTCCTTATTTTTTGATTCTGCCAACAACAGAAGCAACTGACTTTCCACATTATCTATGGTTACCTACGCACGCTCAGACAAAACTTCTTTACTTATTAAAAGCTGACTTCCCCAAAACAGCTAATTTAAGAGAAACTCAAATAAGAATAGATGCAAATTTATACAACAGGACTACAGGAACAGTGAGAGGCACTGGATATAAGACAAATTAATCTTTCATGAGGTAAAGGAGTTGCAAACCTCGTTGCCAACGGTCAAATACCTTTTCAAAGACACCCCCTCCCCCCGCGTAGACCTTAAAATTATTGAATATTTTAAGGATAATAATCTCATAAACCACATCCGTGCACAAGTTCCCCAGTTCACCATCAAGTTAACAAGGAACTTTACTAAATTGATCAAAGCCCAGAACAAAAAAAAACAAAACAAAACAAACAAACTCAGGACACGAGACGGAATTTTCCTCTGCCATTCTAGCATCTAGTCTTTTGTTTCGAAGACTGCAAAACAAATTAATTTTTTTAATTGCCTTAGGCAATTAGACAGATTTTCATTCCATATCTTTTAAAAGATGGAAAATGCAACCCAGCACACTTGCAAATGACTTATTTTCAGCATTTAGCACCTGGCTAATAGAGTACCTAAAGTTAACTGATGCCTTCCAAGAGCATAAGATGTATGCTTCGTAACTGTGTATACAGTTTAAAGCTAAGACGGTTTCACAAACAGTTGTTTCGACTTTTTTGATTGTTTGTTTTTTTTTTTCATTCTGTCAAAACCCTCATTCCAATTTCCTTTTGAAATTCAGATTCAAAACTAGAAATCTGTGAATAAATACAGATGGCCAGAATTCCAAATGATTTTTCACATACCTCGTCTACTAATTCCTGCTGGTTCAGGCGTGAATCTCTCATCGATTATGGTATCTTCATCTGAATAATCGTGGTGATAGTTTACCGGAGTCTCCTCCTGGTTTGCAGATTCATTTCTGTCTACACACTCCTCCTCACGCTTATTGAAATACTTCTGCAGCCAGGCCGGTACAATATTTTTCACAGTTTCTGTCATTCTGCTAATTAATCCCTGCTTGAAAGAAAAAACACTTGTTTAATTACAGAAACGCAGTCAACAGCATATGCTGGGATACCACCTTCCACGGACCTTGAAGACAGATATTATACAGCAAATATTCAGAAGACGACGACGAGGTTGATCCCTGGCATAGGATCGCTACACTTCTGGTAAACCTAAATTCACCTAAGATTGATTTACAACTACCTATCACTTTCTGCACTTCCAAGTGACCTTGGCAAGGTTCAAAGTTTTGAAACCTCTGCCAAAATTCACCAGCAGGTCGTCAATCTGCAAGGCTATCAGGAAACTCTACGCCTGAACAGCTCCTGACCTACAGACTTGTTCCAGGACTCTTCCTCTTCGCACCCTCCCGTGAAAACCAACTAAACCAGAAGTTCAGCAATTATCTACTGCGACAGTCAGGACCATACTACCCATTAAAATCAGTGAATCTAAATATTTTCAATTTTAGTAATGCTGAATTGCAGTGACTATACGCACAAAAAACAGTTCTGCTCTCAACAGTCAGGCTAACCCAGAAGATGTCCTGCAAGAAACACAGCTATAGCTATAGCACCAGCACCTCCTCTTGCAAGAGCCTTCTAAAGCTGTTGCTGTATTTTGTAGAAGACTGACTCTGCGGCATACATCGGGTACGATCGGAGAATTCCCACCTGACCAAAAGCCCCAGGAACTACGGTTAAATAAAAGATAAATTAATATAAATGAATATAATTAATAATAAAAATTAATAATAAAAATTAATATCCAGAAAGCTGACAATCATGAGCTAGGCATCCTGCTAATCATCCCTCCTGCAGGCAGGGGGAAAAAAAAAAGGTAAATTAGATCCAGGACTAGTTCCCAGGAACTTTGAAGCTGCTAACTATACTGCCTACAGTGCCCAGGCACCTTCAGAGCTTAATGGTAAGAGACAGAGGGTTTGGTGGGCTGTAATTAGGATCACAAGCACACAAAACACATCTATTTAAGTATTTCTAAGAATCGACTTATCGACTAAAGTTGTAGGGGGAAGGATGAGAAAAACAGCGGGGTAGGGATCAGAACCAGAGGTATAACCTCACAAAATCGCATCGGTCGCTTTCGTGCCTCCCCAACTGCATCACTGAGAGACAATTAACATTAAGCCACAGAACCTTCTGCAGAGTGGACATGATATTGAAAATAAACTGAAATTAATTGACAAATGCTCTAAGCAAGCTATCTGCTCAAAGCTCGTCCTTTTACGTTATGAACATTTGCACGATTCGTCTGGTTACAAAGCTAACTGCTATAATAAATGCACACATGTAACACCTATCAGTTTGTCTATTTATCAAATCATTAAAACTCTTCCCCGATAAGTTACTGTTAATTTGATCTGCGCTGGATGTGCAGCAGCCATTCTCTGTGCAGAATCCCCCAGATATCCCCACGCACGTGTTTGCTCTGGCACACTCTTTAAATAAACCTACTGGAAAACACGCAGAGATAACAGACAATGGAAAAGTTAGAAAACCATCTCCACTGATTATTTTCAATCCACGTGTAAGGTTTATCAGTTAGCTACACAGTGTCGGCACACGCAAGCTATGGCACTTTCAACATTAATGCACTGTTCAAGCCAGAGGTTTCAACGGTTGCTCTGTAAGCGTGGGGAATGTTTGCATTGCCCTTCCAGGCCAGCTTTAGATGGACAAGATTGATTGTCAATATGTGGTATAAGGGACTTGGCATTTCTGCAAGTGATAAAAACCTAATTGAGCAGCTATCCATGCGTAGCGCTCCCTTGGTTTTGCATATGATAATCAATCCCCTCAGCTACGTTGCTCATTTAATAGCGGAGAGGTTTTGGCTGAACAAACATGTGCAGAGGGCATCTCCAGAGCATCTCTCTGGGCGTCCTGACATTTCTTAGCAAAGAGCTGCTGGGAGGGATCTCGGCGCGTCCCCCCTCCAGCACGGGGATTTTCACACCCCGAATTGACGGACCGCTTTCACCATCAACCTGCTGTACCCTACAGCACAAACGAGAAGCAAAGCCTGGCAGGTAACGTTCAGAGAATTGATGATGGGCTGAGGAGGGGTGCAGGGAGCGGGGAAAGCCCTGGGGGTGGCACTGGGGGTCCTGAGGGCAGCGGGCTGGGGGTGAAGGGGAGGGGGAGGAGGGGGGTAATGGGCTGGGTAGAGGGGTAAGGGGGTAAGTAAGGGGCTGAGGGGGTAACTGAGGGGGTTAGGAAGGGGCTGAGGGGGTAACTGAGGGGGTTAGGAAGGGGCTGAGGGGGTAACTAAGGGGGTAACTAAGCCGTTGAGGGGGTAACTAAGGGGGTAACTAAGCGGTCGAGGGGGTAACTAAGGGGGTAAGGAGGTGGGTAGGGGGTAACTAAGGGGATAAAGGGGCGGGTAAGGTAAGGGGGTAAGTAAGGGGGTAACTGGTGGGCTGAGGGGGAAGGGCCCGCTGTGGGGGGGCCGCTCCTCACCCGCTTGCTCCTGGCACAGGGGGGCTTCGCGGCGCCCAAACGGTGGCGCCGCCTCTTCACCTTGCCGCCGGCCGCTCCTCCTCCTCCTCCTCCTCCTCCTCCTCCTCCTCCTGCTCCTCCTCCTCCTGATCGGGCTCCTGGGCTGCCGCCCGGCGCCCCGCCGCCACCGGCCCTGCCACCGCCGGCCATGCCGCTGCCGGTCGCGCCGCTACCGGTCGCGCCGCCCGAGGCCATACCGCCCCCCCCCCGCGTTCGGTGCCGTCACGGGGCCCCCCCGCCCCCCGCCGCCACGCGCCGCGGGGCCTGCCCTGCCCCTCGTGGGAATAAAAATGTTGTTTTTGCAGAGTTACGTTGTTTAAAGGTAAGGAATGGGGTATCGAGGTGTGCTTGCAGCGATAAGAACGCTTAGCAGGCGACCTTGTAAAATGCAGACAACCAGACTCCGTAGAACAATTCGGGGAAAATCACGGTGTTGAGTCAAGTCAGGTAAGTGAAGAACCATTACCGCTTCAACCAGTAAAAAAGTCGAAAGAAATTCGAAATTTAACAGGCCGGCAACTGAAGGCCATGCATTGTCTGGGAAGCATCAGACAGATTGTGAGCCTGGATCACCCCCTCAGTGGGGAAACAGGGGAGGGTCCCGTCATCAAAAAGTATATAAACTGGGTTTTGGAACCAGCAGGGGCGCTCCTGCTCGTGGGACGCCCGCCACTGCGATCGCGAATAAATTCCTGCTTCGCTGAGCTCCTCGCCTGAGCCCAAGTTATTGGCTACGGAGTGTTTCTCACAATTTGGGGGCTCGTCCGGGAGCCAGTCGCCTACTGGGGAGCCCCACCGCCGCAGCAGCAGGAAGGCATGCCCCGCTGATTTCAGCGGTCCTGTGCATCGACGGCGGCGGTTCTGCGGAGAGCTGACAGAGGGCCCGAGACTGATGAAAGAGGCAGGATCCGTGAAGGAGTGGGGAAGGGAAGAAGGCAGGCACTCCGGCTTTGAGAATTGATCCGGTAACTCTGTGCACAGACCAAGGTAAGAAATAGGAAGTATTGCCTTGGGGGTCGGGTGAGACTCTGTGTGCCGTGTGATTGAGACGTACTTTTGTACGGAGCGAGTGTGGAGTCCTGATCCGCGGTTCCGCAGCTCCGCGAGGGGCGCGGCCGGAGACGGACGAAGCGTGAGATAAGGGAGAGAAAGGAAGAGTCTCGGGAAATGTGGTGTATGGTAAGCCCTTGCACGGGGAAGTGCTTGGCAATACACCAGGGAAATTTGGTGTGCGGTAGTCCTCGCACGGACGGGACGCCCGCCACTGCGATCGCGAATAAATTCCTGCTTCGCCGAGCTCCTCGCCTGAGCCCAAGTTATTGGCTACGGAGTGTTTCTCACACCCTCCCCCTCCCTCCCTCGCGCGCCCCCTCCCCTCACGGGAACGCGCGCCCCCCCCTCCCGCTGCCGCTCCCGTTCCTCGCCCCGCCCCGGTCCCGTCCCGGTCCCGCCGCCCTCCCGCTCCCGCCCTCAGGACCCGGCCGCCATAATGAACCCCGGCCCGGCCACCGTAAGCACGGGGCTAGGAGTCACCTCCAGAGCCTCCCCGCGCCGTGGCGCCGACCGCTGGTGTGCCGCAGCACCGCGCCGGGCGTGGGACGGCGCCCCGAGCCCACAGTGCTCGTCAGAAAAGCCCCGCACCGACAACCGATACCCCCGCACCGACAACCAACAGCCCCCACGCCGACAACCAACGCACAAGCAGTGTTTTAGGCCGGATTCGTGGCCCCGTTGGTCCGGGAGGCAGTCGTCACGCTAAATTCTACCCCACGGCAGGGGAACGATGGGCATCGTGACAGATCGCCGCCCCAGAAAATAAACACATAAATAAAGAATAAAAACGATAACGGGACATGAATCGTGCCCTTAATAACAGACATTGGGCAGTGAAATCACCGACTTCTGCAACAATACGTGCTCAGGGAACTGACTAAAACCCCTCCTGCATCGGCCATGTAATAGCTAGGCAAACATCACATAATACTTCCCTCCCTCATGTACACCAAACCTATTAAGGCAACCATAGTAGTGTGATAACGTGATTTTTCTCCTCCAGATCAGCGTCAAAGGCAGCTACGCTAGGTTTGCTCATAAGTTCAAACGCTGCTTTATTTATTTATTTGAATTCCATTTTTCTTATTTAGAAGGATTTCCATAGGGTGACAGGCCTTTAATGACACTCACGACTCAGAAACATTTGCCGATGCAGTCAAACAGTGTCTATTAACGCGAGGCACTGAAGTTAATTGGTATTAAAAATGAGCCAAAACGAAAGGCAAGTATCTGCGTGTCCAGCAGAATGACAGCGATCATCACCATTTGATCAATCTTCCCCCCACTCTCTGTTGCAGCTAGGTACAACGAAAAGAGTTTATGAAATCATTACGGGACATTCTTGTAGAAAACTTCCTCAAGCTTGGAAGAAAAAAAAACATTTCAGCTAAGTAAAACAGAAAATAACTGGAAGAAGTGAAGTATGGCGGTGTTGGAAAAGTTGCTTCAAAGACTTGTTTAATTAAAAAGAAGGAAGAAAGCAAGTTCCTACTGCAATCCCATCTTTGTCAAACTGATGGCGGGCACCAGTACGATGTGTTCAGCTAACACAGGCTGGAAGTTGTAACTGCAGCTGTGAAGTTTACCCAGTAAAAAGACTCCGCAAAGCATTCTAGCAGTTCCGATGCAATCACTGCTTCCTGAATTTGTGACTCACGGTTAACACGGCAGTACAGGAAGAAGTCTGGCATTCACTGCGCTCTTACGGTAAAGAATCTGCCCTGCGCACACCATCCCAAGCCAGGTATGCGCTCCTAACAGGAAAGGACGATAGGCTGATAAGTCTCAGCAGAGGGAAAAAGACATCAGAGAACTACTTTATAACAGCAGCACGCGGGCTGCAACCAACGTTCTCTTCCTCTCATCATTTTCATTTCTGTGGACTCCAAGAGAATACACTCCCAACATTTTTCAGCTCTGGAGAACAAACAGCCCAACCAATCTCATTCACTGAACTACAAAACTGGTATTTTCGCTATCTAGTCCAGAAAAGGAGGCGCACGTCTCTAACGTACAGTGTAGAGACCTTGTTAATAGGCAAAGTCTGCATAAAATAGGTGGCCACAGCCTGATTTTCTGACGTTCAGGGCCTTGGGTCACACACCACCACAGTATCAGACTTAATGAAGTCACCAATCTATGTGGGCCTCTCGTTACACAGGTCACATGTTATGGACCAACCTCTCAAAGGCCAAAAACCAGCACTGATACTGCCGGGCCAATACATATCTGTAGCATCCCATTTCTGGGTGACAACACAATGAATGTTTCCACAAAGTACTCGATGCAACCTAACTACTGTGTTTGGTGATGCAAAGCAAGCCGTGTCAAAGCAGCGTAGCACCCAGGCACATTCCTGGAAGATGTTTTGCTGCTCACGTTGAAGAAAATAGATAAAAAAATCCTGTGCAGTTTGCACTTC
Source organism: Anser anser (assembly GCF_964211835.1). Lineage (NCBI taxonomy): Eukaryota > Metazoa > Chordata > Aves > Anseriformes > Anatidae > Anser > Anser anser. The sequence goes on along the minus strand of NC_139732.1, from coordinate 815,995 downwards.
TGAGCTCAAGTACCACAGCTATGCACTGCAATTGAAGTGGCATCAAACCTTGTAAGGTTTTGAAGCTTCAGCACTGCCATCCAAATTCAAGGAGGCTGCATCTATTATCTTGAATTTGCCCCAGCTCAGTCCCCTGAAACAATTCCATAGACACGTACAAGCAACCCTTTTCCCACCCAGATTCTTTGCTTCATCTATTGCACCTCTACCTTGTGTCATATTCTTATTAATCTGCCCCTCAAAAGACTCCCTGGCTCACACAAAGAAGCAACCCAACAAATCCCTGTTCCCAGCCACGTTGCTTTCATGCTTTGGGAAGAGTTAACTGCAACAGCTCTAACTGTGATGCCACCTCACCCCCTCCACCTATGTGAGGTTCTTTGCCTTCTGTCTCCTCCTACGTCTACACCTGCACTAGAACCAGGAAGAATGTGCTTCCTACAATACTCCAAGAGCCTCTTCTGTTTCAGGATGTCATCATTTCAATTCAGGACTGAAAGTATTCCTAGCAAAAACCCAACAGCTAATAGCTAACAGAAGCAGTTGCTGGTGATCAGCTACAAGTAACCTGGAAGTACTGAGGAGTCACAAAAGAGAATTTGCATTACATTTAAGAACAGCATGCAGCTTAGGACCACTGCTTTCGCTGACTACACTAAGCCATAAAAAAGAATTGGATTCTTACCTGCCATCACAGCAATTATGGTTTATGTTGCCCCCAAAACACACACGGCAGTACCAGAACTGTGTCAACTAGCTTTAACAGCTTCCCCAGCTATTAAGTACAGTAATTTCTGCTTCCTTTTTTTTCTTGGAGGAATATTCTTTTGTTTCCAGCCTCACTTACTTATTATACACACTGTTAATTAGCAACTATTTCTCCATACTCATAGGGTTATGGAGTCCCTATGACTGGAAAAGACTCTGTACCCTTCAAGATAAGAACAGCATAAAGGCAGCAACTCGCAAGACTGCTCTAGCTTAAAGCAAAGCTTTCCTCATGGCTCTCATCTCCTTTGACTTGAGTACTGTCATCCTTCTACCAGAGCTTTAAAAACTTCATTACCACGAATGAAGGAAGACCAGAGCAATCAGAGAGGGTAGCAGAGGGTATAACTTAAGGAGCTGTTACTAGGATTTTTTTGTTGTTCCTGGTGGACTATTTTTCTCCTTGCCAGCAAGGAGGGAAAACCAGCAAGTTGTTTTCTCCAAGATTTTTTTTTTTTAGGTTTAAGAACACGGATTATGTTGTAGCAATTTCTTCGCTGTAAAGCGTCAGCTGAGAAGTCTAACAGTAAGAAGGGCAAGGGAAAACTGAATGCTGATGCAGAGAGTGCCAGCAGACATCATCCTCATTCCACGGGATGTTTGTAGCTATGGCAGTTGAAGTCTACACTTCCATATGCTTAACATACCCTATTTATAAGCCAATTTTAGCTGACCTAGCATGTATCAGTAGTACAGTTAGAGCCAGCAGCCTGCAGGAAAAAGTGGGCACAGGTGTTTCCATAGCAAGGCCTGTGAGTGTCTCCCATACATACTTCCAGTCTAAGCAAGCACATGAAAGGCTTGGCTTGTCGCTTACCTAAGGAACCAGGAAAACAAGGGGAAGCTAGATTTTGCTTGTGTCCTAATGCCCATATAAAAATAAAGACAGATGAAATACCCTTACTACCTTGTTAAATTCCATAAGCCGGAAGAGAACGTGCTGCACACAGGTACAAGTAAAATCCCTTGCTGGCAGGTTTGCAGAAACAAATCTTTTATTTACACAGGCAAGTCTATCTTTAGACCCCATTTACCTCTTTACATTTCTCGAATATTTACATGACTTCATGATGCTCCAAGAAGGGAGTGATGAACAAAAAGATTACAGAAACTGTCAAAAGCATAGCAAAAAAAACCCAACCTATCATTGTGCTTTAAAACTTATGAGCTAGAATAATGTAGAAGAAATGTAGTTTTAGCACTTTGGCCATAACGGTCATGCTCTAGAAGACACTTAAATAGCAGAGGGGATTTCAGAAGTGACCGTATCCAGAGGTTGCCAGTGACAATTCATGAGTGAATCGTAGAGTTCTTCGCTTGTCTCCGTGAATTGTCTGTTCATTTCATCAACATCCAAGTAGAGCTGTGGATCTGAAAATAAAAGCCTGGTAAGTCCAAGTATCAAATCTGAGGCATGCGCACAAAAAAACTTCACGTGAAATGGCTAATAAAATGTATTTTAAGCTAAGTGTAATAAGCTATTAGATCTACTAATTTTAGTGAGGTATTTAGTCCTCTAAAATTTTGAGCCTCACAACTCCAACTTTTGGGAATTTGTATATTAGAAGGCTGGGACTAGAACTGTCTTTCAAGATAAAGACAAAGACAATGTTTAAGATAGTAAAGATAACGTTTACGGATAATCAGCCATGAAACCCTCCCAAGAGTCATTTAATTCACTTCTACGGCAATACACGTTACATAGGATAGTTTCTAAACACTAACACAAAATGCCTCCACGTGAGGAACTTTGCAAACCTTCCAGGACACAAATATGTTTTGTACCGTATTTGTAAGTGCAAGCTGAATCCTCCTTTTGGAATCTGCAACATAAGCTTTTACCTCAGGGTGGAGAACAAAGCTTTTGCATATTACTGAGTTTCTAATATAAAATCTGTTTAGCGGAACCAATACAAAGAACAAAATTCTGTCTTAGACCATTTTCAAATGGGAATGAAGGCACAGGTACAAGAAACCTGCTGCGAAGCATTGACAGTGTCCCGTTTTACTTGATGCGGTCAGTGTATGCTGTATCAGCTTTAAAACCCCAGCTGATTGCAGATCAACCCCACAGAGGTTTGACCTCAGCTGAATTTTCAAGATGTTCTTCATCCAGTAGAGGTTGGCTTGTATTGTTAAAAGGCACAAGGATGGCTAAACTCAAGTGACAATGATAGAACCCTTATTACCGTCAGTAATTAGGTCATCACCGATTGCAGTCATAACTGAAGATTCCTGAAAGACAGAAAAGGCTAAGTTTAATCATAACTCATTTCAGAAAGCATCACAGATTCAAAGTGCTGCAGTCTCAACCCATTCCTTCTTCCTACAACTACAAGGATAGATGGCATTTTATCTACTTATTTTTAGAAGAAAGCCAATATTACAGTACAGGTTGGAAGGGACTTCCGGAGGTCACAACTAATACATTGACCACGATAAGACCACTTAAAACAACTGTTTAATTTGCTTTAAGCAAAGCAAATCAGAAGAACAGGAACAGAAGAAGCGTACGCAATGCTGTCAAAACCATTCTTTGGTATGCGTGAACAAATAATGGTGTATAAATCACTAATTCTATGGATTTACTATTTAAGCACTTAAATACAAACACCTCTGAATGGAATCTGCTCTTTTAACTTCACACTAAGCAGAAAGCATGTTTTCAACTTCGGATTCTTTTTGCTGATTCACACAAATCTGTACAACGTATTATCTGTGAAATATTTTCTTTACAGCAAGCGTGCACTATCTTTACCTCAAAAACAGCTGGAGCCATTAAAGAATCTCCTAAAGAGCAGTCTCCAACAGCTTGCATGCTGTCATAGGGAGCATAGGAGCTGTAGTTGTAGTCAGCGTAAGCATCGTAACTCCTCTGCGAGTAGTAGTTCTGGTAATCTTGGCAATAATCATTATAGTTGTATGACTGGTACCGCTGCAATTCTGCTTTCAGTCTGAAACATGAGAAGTTGCATACAGTCAGAGAACAAGAGACTGTAAACCCAGTTCTGAACTTAAACAATTTGTCAGCTTACATACTTCAAAGCTTAAAAGGAAGCTTTCCTAAACAGTCACCTAAGTGACAGCTTAAGTCACAGCTCAAAACCTCATTTCTATAGAAGCAAGCATCCTCACCTTTGCCAATACCAGAAGGAATTGTTCTCATGGATTAACTCCAGAGCCTTGACATGGTTACCTGTACACATCAAGTATTTTTAGCGTTGGCATAAGCAAGCTGCTGCTAAGTCTCTGTGCTTTGCTAAAGATTGATTTAAGACCAGAGACATTTATCAAGCACAGCTGCTTTAAAGATGCAGTCTTAACCCTTCTATCTTTTGTTTGGTTAATTACTAGATCTTATTTCCAGAAAGAAGTGAATGGAGTCAGATTATCCATTTCAAAGAAGCATCTGACGCTGCCTGTCAGTTTGCCATGTCTACCTCCACCTGCTCTGTTTTTTTGTTTGTTTAAAGTCCATTAAACATTCAACAGCTGCCAACTATACCGCTCAGGTGAAGTCAGTCTTGCTTAACAACACAATCGCGATTCTCCAGCATGACGCCTTATTATTAGTGGGAGAATTACAAAATACGCTGGTTCTTAAGAAGAAAGGGCCAGCTGATTAGCTTTCACTACTTTCCCTTTCAAGATTTTCTCAGGGGCAGCTTCAGACTAATGACAAGAACCAAGACAAGTGCTATCTGTACTAAAACTGAGGTACACTGCATAAAGAACATTCAGATAACCCAGCTGCATATTCAAAAAAATCCGCTGTTTAGACTTGTCTTCACTGATTCTGTACAGGCAGACCTCCTGTGTCTGCAGTGCCCAGTTTCTCTGACTTGAATTGGGGATGCAGAGAAGTGAGTTCTATGCTTTTGGGGAAGAATACAAGCTGAAGGCATTCTGAAATAGCTTCCAAACTCAGCAAACATGAGGGACAAACTAATCCAATGGCTGGGTATTTCAATGCTAAGAGAGCACGGTACTCAGCCATTCAGAAACGTATTACTGATGTGTATTTTAATACCTACATTTGTTTCAATACTGCAAAGCTACACAAGTTCTAATAAAGAGGTAATCCATTGTCTTGTTACTGTAGTAAACAAACAGAAGATACATCATCTTAGGTCTTCTGCTTCCAACTGCACTCTTCCTACATACAGTTGTGTAGGGAAGGAAAATCTGAAAATACTGTTGACGTTCTTCTGGATAGCCGAAGCAAGAAAACATGTTTGTGGCTTATTCTTGTTTTCAAAATAAAACAATATTAATTTAATCAAAAAATTTTGGCAAAGAAGTTTGGACAGTGCTCTCTTGGAGAAGAGCATTTCCATTCTAAAGCAGAAGGAGGCAACATTTGCAGAATTATGCTAGGTAAACAGAAACAGAAGTGTCATTTTTTACTATTTAACAGAACACACAAGCTAACCTCATGAACATACTGAAATTGTTTATATGAAGTCCTGTTTTGTCAGTATCCTGAATCAAAGTTCATCGAATTTGGTATCAATTCTTTAACCGTTCAGAGACCTGAATTGCCTTAAATAAGTGATAGAACTGAGCCGGTAGAGTAAGAAACCCTCTCAGGAAGTGCTAAGCTTTAAACTCCCCATTGCCCTAAGCTCATGAAAAGCAAAGAATAGCATTCTAAACCTGTTCTAGTAATAACGCCTTTGGCTTTCCCCCTGCGTTCCCATTTTTCCCCCCCACTTCTTTCCTGTCAACCCACTATAAAACTAGTTATGTGCTTCTCTCAAACTAGAGGGAAAGCTCTAAGAACAAGAACTCCCTAGCATATAAAACCACTTGTTGTCCCTTCTACCTTATGCAGGCCCAAACCTGAAAATATTTACCAATGCATTCAGCTTTGCTACTGTTGAGAAACAAGGCTGGTTACAATGGCAGCTAAGCCCAAGTTGCGCTGTCTGGCTAGACTTAACAGTTGGATTCCCCCAGCCATCCTGAAGCAGGTTGATGAATCCAGGGAGTCAAAACATAGGACTTCTGCATTTCTGGTTTTGTAGACTGCATCCTGTGTGCAGCCACTACAGCAAGGGCCACAGACTTTCCAAAGGCAGAGCTACAAGAATCTGATTATTTAGAATAACTGTATCAATGCACAACTCCTTGGTTACCTTTTAGAAATTCCTATGCTCAGCCGGATTCCTTTTCCCCCCAGACCTGGTGCGTTCTGGCAGTCTTGCAGTGCCCTCATCTGATCACCTTGCTCACCAAATCTTACATAGGCATACCCTCTACTATTTTCAAAAGGGAGAAAACCAATTCTAGTATGCATAACAGTTACAAAGCTAACGAATTCAGTTTCTGTCTTCTACAAAAAACAGAAGATAGCAGCTACTATAGCTTCTATTACTTAAGCAACCTCTCTGGCATGTGCACGTGCACAGAAAAGGCTTTCACCAAATTAAAACACTTGGGCCAGAAGCAAAAAGCTTATTCCTTGGTAGCATTAAGATGCAACTCACTGAGAGCCAGCAAAACAATACATTTTAAGTGCTCTCTGCGTAAGTAATCAGATTCAATATTTCTGCATATACAGCAGTTAATCAGTTAGCACTAACCCACTCCTTTTGGAGCCACAAACTTTATTGGTCACAAACACCAAGAGCTGGCTGTAATTATCTGAACCAGTATTAACCGGTACCTCTGAACTCTTCAAACAAAAATATCTTTCAGGTGCTCTTAGAAGAACAACATCAATTGCCTGCAACAATTTGATGGCTTTGCTAAACGGAGCACTGAAAAGCACAGTGGTACAGTTTCTTTTGTAGCCTGTTCAGAAATTATAGCCCCGTGCCTACAGCTTCAAATCAGGCCAAGCTTACCAGCCCAACTCTTACAGCTTAAGTTCACTGCACTTGAATGCCTTCAAGACGTGCTTTTAGGAGCCATGGAGAAGAACCCTCTGGTAAGACCACCATTATAAAGTACTGAGTGTTGTTTTACACTTAAAATAGAACTATCTGTTACAGTCATTCATCAGCTTTCCCTAGGCTGCTGCTCTCTCACTACTGAATGTGATCCTGCTCTCAGTTTCCCACTAACTTTTTCCCCCAGCGTTTATGGCCTCTTTTCATCTATGACACTTTTAAGGGACTACACCATGTTGAAAAATGCTGGTTAACATTTCCTTTTACACAAGGTGCCTCATCGAATTTTCCTGACTAAACCAAACCCCAGAACCTTAACTAGAAGAGGAAGCACACAAACACACATGCCTCCCTGGCCACCATATCTCCCCAAAACATATCTGTTCAGTAACAGACCAACTGTAAGAATACTGCAATTAAAATCAGTATAGCTCTATACACTGCTTTTGTTCGGGATTACTAGCTAATGTCCTTCCCCTTACCCCTTCTGGAATTAATACTGAATTCTGTACTCCAAAACCCGGTTCTTAAGTCATACAAATGACATTTAACAATCAGAATTTTTCCACACAGTGATCCTCAATAAAAACTTCAATCCTCTACTGCAGTCTTTCAACAAATTAAAGGAATACAAAACTGGCTAATAACTGTTCAGTGATTTTTGGACCTTTGTAGCACTAGAGTAACAGCAGTACACTCTGCAGCATAGTTGCAAGTATGTGGGAATAATCTCTTTTTTTCTCTGAAAGGTGTGAGGCCTCTATTTCACCCTACTAAAGATTTTACCACCAACTGTACTGCTAGCATTGAGACACTGCAACTTCTGTGCTTGAATGAGATGCAGGACAGGTTCCTTAAGGTGTCGCAATTTTTCGTCTAAACCTAGTGTTGAGATGCTGTGTCTTTGACTCTTCAGTGTCAGCTTTCTTTCCAAACACTAACGGAGCAGCAGTAGTGACAGAATCCTGCTTCTCTTCTGTCCTTCCCAAAATAAACTGTGAGGCAGCTGCAGACTCTGCACCTGAACACTCTGAGTGAACACCGAATGTAAATGATGGCAAGGCAGCATTTTGTGGACGCAGTCGCAGTACCAAAACCTGCAGAAATAAGTGAATGTCAAGTCCGTAACCCACGGTGTATCTGCAGTACCTGAAGGTTTGAACTACATTCTAGTCCTGATCTTTCCAGTCAAAACTGTTTAACAAACAACCCACCAAACAGTAAAACAAACAAGAAAACCCCATGCTTCCTCTCTACATAAAACTTTTCACAATTGTGTTTTCTGCCCACCACCTGGCTTTAAAAAGTATACGAACTTCTTTGAAAGATCATGTTTTTAGTCTGAACTCCAAATGAACAACGTGTAGGGCATGTAAAGAACAAGCACGTCATTAATGAAAGCTTTTCTCTAAAAAGGATAAACTTATTCTTGGGGAAAAGTGTGGAAACAGAAGTTATCTAGGCAATATTCCTACAGGAAAAACGAATAATTTTGCCACACCTCAAAGGAAAAAATAATTGTGCTTAACAGGTAAGAAAATAAAAAAAATCAGAGCAAACCAAAAAATAAATCACAGAATATGCATCCTCGTTTTAATCATTAAGGATTACCTTTGAGCTCTGCTTTGGTGCTTGGCTTTGCACTTTCACAGGCTACACACTTCGTGGCCTCTGCTTTGTTTTGAACCAAGCAGGTCTCCCAATCCCAGCTTCCTTAAGGCTTCTTAAATTTGTCTAAATCCAGAAATTCTCCAGAAGGAGCAGAAAATGCAGATGCACTGCTACTGGTCACAGGTGTTGGACCCTCTGTGAGACAAACAAGACAGTTAACCATCCTGTTTGAACATGAACTATAAAATGAGCATTAACTTTTAAATTTGATTTGTCAAATCCCACAGAAATGTTCAAAACTACTCCGCAACTCCCCCCCCCCGCCCCTGAAAAAAATAAAAGCCACCAAAAACCCACAAAGAAACAAACAAACAAACAAAAAAACCAGAGTGGAACTCAAAGCTTCCAAACAACACACAACTCTGTTCAGCACACAAGCTTCTGCTGCTGTTGATGACAGTGTAACCTCCATAAAGAGGCCTGACAGGTGCCTTTTAAAAAAAAGGTGCCTTTTAAGAGAGAAGCAGAAGATAACGCTTCAAATTCAAAACCGGAAAGACAAGAATGGCTCTTCCCTTCCACGGCACACGCAGAAAACTTTTATCCTAGTATTACTTGCATCGCTCTTCCTCCTGACAAGTGCAACGTAACCGTGCAATTCACTGCACCATGGTCACAGTAAACCCCTCATTTCCAAAATTCCTCCTTGCAATGGCAAGAGCCTCAGACAAAGATGCCGACTGACCGCTCAGAGGTTGGAAGTCCAAGAGAATCAACTCTGTCTGAAATCCATTATCTTACCTCATGAAATTTCAGTCTTACCGCACAGGATGATTACAAAAGCCCGGTCTAGTCCATCTTAATTTGTTTCTTCCACGATATATTTGCACAGGTGTTTTTCGATGTAATGGCATGTTAAATGACATTTAGAGTCAAAGTTAGAATTAGAATCGTATTTTAAAAACAATACAACCACGCTCAAAATCAATTACGGTCACACACAATGGGAAACAACCCAGTACTGCCCTGAAGAAGTTACCCAGCGGGTCACTCGCTTTCTTGAAGCCTACCACTGACCTTCATAGGCATCTCTCTGCTTTAGCTTAAGACTAGTTAAGACTACACTGTCTTGAAATCTGGCTTCACATCTCCCCTCAATTACATACAAACGGTGAGTAGAGGCATTTTGGACACATTCTGTAATTTTTTTTACTTATTTTTTGAAAGAGAAAAACGCAGTCATTTTTAACTCTTTCTATGGAGTTCTCATTTTCGCCAGTGAAAAATCACTATGTTGTTTTTAAATTAAGTCACTCACTTCAGCCACCTTCCCTCACCAGCTGCAAAGCCGGGGGTATCTGCATTGATCCAGCTCCGTACTAATACATTTCACAATCAGTTCAATTTATGCGACAGGCTGGAACCTGGGCTGAGACCTCTGAAGTGCCTGTAAACCAATCCTGCAGACAGCCGCTAACCCATCAACCGTACCTGGGAATCGTGTTGCTTAAAATATTCCATATATGCAACGTACTTTTATTCTGTACAAGATTCACAGAGGCTAGGATGGAAACAACAGGAAAAAAAGGACCATACCTGGTTTCTCAGACTGACAGGCTACACATTTGTTATCTTCCGTCTTATTTGGTACAAGGCATATTCCACAGTCCCAAGAGCCTTTCGCCTTCTTAAATTTGTCTCCAAAGCCCAGAGTGGCTGTTGTGTCAGTGCTGCTCGAGGAGGATGTCACTGTCACCGAGCTGTCTGTGACCACTGGTCATGTCAGAGCAGGCATTACTCCCGTTCCAGGTTTTGGTGTCTCACATGCTATACATTTTGTAGCTTCCGGTTTGTTTTGGACAAGACATGTATCACAATCCCACGTTCCAGGTACTGTTTTGAATTTGTCTCCAAAGCCCAGCATCCCTGCTGGGGGCGCTGCTGGCTTTGAGGTGTCGCATTGACTTGAACTTACTGTCTGTTTCATACTCTCAACTGTTGACGCTTTAGTAGCTTGACAAGTTACACATTTGTCCTTTATGTCTTTGTTTTGCAGAAAAGGGTCACATGTATCAGATTGCCAGTACGATGCTTGTTTAGAAGTCTCTTTACCTGCAGAAAAAGTTGTTATTGCAGGCCTAGTATAAACCACTGTGCTTGTTGTAGGTTGTGCAGACGTAGAAGAGCGTGTTTTCAACAATCCAAAGTCTAGGAAGCAAGAAAAAAAAGTCTTCCTGTTAGCGCAGCACCTCACTACATGTAACTAAGTGACTTTACTAGAGGGCAAAAATTTCAACTCAGGTGCCAATGGTTACAACTAGACATTCAGACCGAGCGCAACAGGAAGTCCCCAGAAATCTTATCTAAACGGATGAAATTTCATCTGCTGCACTGGGTCACAACAGAACATTTCGTTAAAGCTTCATTTAACTCTTTGTTTCCAAGCAAGCTTTAAATCAACATTTTCACTGGTCGATACAAGTACAAACAGACAGTAGCTGACTGAAATCTGACAGTCCAACGTGGAATGGAAATAATACAATTTGATTAAGACGCGATGCCCAATCGAATCAAATTTCTAAAGCTCCTCCTTCCGTAGCAGATGACTCAAATCTACTCCAGTAACTGTACAGAAGTTTGTACTCGGAGCAGCAATCCGTATGGTATTTTCCCACAGATGCTGAATATTAATTAAATAATAAAAACTCAAGACAATTGAACAACTGTCTAATTTTCTATAATCTTTTTCAAAATGCATCGGACACAGGACAACTCCTTATTTAAAAGGTGGCAATTTTAACAGAAAAGACAAGCTACTAATACAGAAAGACTAAAGGAAATGCATCTTAAACAGCAGCTCAAGTTGCTTGTAAATCTACCTTGAACATAGTTGTTTTGTGGTTTGTTGGTTTTTTTTTAGTCAAAAATGAAGTCTTTGAACAATGTGGATTTAGATTCTGCTTCTTTTAAACCGATAAAGAAAGTGAATGTCACTTCACTCAGAGGTCTTTCCTTAAACAAAATGCACAATGTATTTTCTCTCACTTAGCTCTTTCCAGTAGAGAAATGTGCTGCCTTCTTCACAAGTATGTAAGTTAGAAGAAGACTTTTGGGAAAAGATCAAATTCAATAAAGCCCTTTTTCTTAAAAGATATCTTTTCCACAGACACACTTTATGAAACTGTTGAAAACAATTGCAATTGCTTAAAAACAAAATTCAGAAAAGGGTTTTTAACGTAAAACACTCCACTTCTGTTTGCAGTTTAAATTTTAATCCACAGGAGCCATTGTAAGCTAAGGCCCAAAGATTCGCAGCTTTCGCCATGTATTTGGAACTGAAGCTCTTTCCTATTCTTTCTTCACCTGGGCTGAAGGTGGGACAGGAGTGTTGAGTTTTACAAACATTTCCTTTTCAATTCCACAAATTGTATTTACTTAAAATGAAACACCGATTATCTGGCTAATTCTCTTAGTACCTCATTTACAATTACATCCTAACACGTAAAGGAGATGCAACCCATCTGCTTTTCATCTTGCAGTTTTACTTCCAGCAACAAACACCACTTAGAATAGAAGGGGGCAGATGCACCCTAACAAACGCAGCGCTTAATGTAATGCTCTCCTACATTCATATTTATAGCAGATACTCTATTAACCATAAGTCGTGTGTTGGTTTTTTTTTTTAATAAAAAATGCTAGCGTATTTTTTGCAGCATCTTTTTAAAAGGAGTTCATTATCTCTCCAGGATTTTTTAGAACGTCTAAGACGCTTCCTTCCTTTAATACGTGGGCAGTGGTGAAGGGACCACCAGCAAAATCTTTGACCTCCTCTTTCTGTGTGTTGATGTTGGTTGAGGTGGTGGTGTCTTTTGAAACAAAAGAAAACAAAAACAGCTTTCACAATGTGACCTAGTTAGAGCAGATTATACTCACTTTTGTTAGAAACAAGAATTTCCAGCTTTCATGCTTCTCACATAAGAATCTTCACAAATTCTACTTACTTTGCAATGCTTTATGATTACAAGCAAAACAAAAAGCAACAAAACAAAAAAAAAATATAAAAGCAGATCTGTCACTGGAAAAATACTGCAGAAGTCCAACACTGCCTGGAATTGCTAGCATGCGCAGACAGGACAGATTGAAGATTTAATAAAGAAAAAAAGGAAAATAAGCACTTCAGATCTGAAGTGCTAAAGTTTCAGTTACCTAGGGTAAGAAAGGGCGTCACTGGAGTACCACTGGGTCCAGAAAGTTCTGCCGATTTTACAACGGGAACACTAAATGTAAACCCAATCTGCTATGAACAAGAGAGGTTTTTCAGATTCTCAAGCCACAGGAACTTCAATCGAATGCACACACAAAACCAAATCTGAAAGCTGCTCTTCACATTTGTAGCATGCATGCTGAATGACAAATTATAAGCCAGAAGCCTACATACTTTTCTCCATCAAGGCAGATTCTGCTTTAGTGTTCTGCAACAGCCTACTAAATGCCTAAGAAAAAAAGTCAAGCTCCTTTATTATTTTACTTACAGAAGACGTAGGTAGCACTTCTGCCTCAGTAGATTTCACAACTGGAGATGAAAATGCGAACTCAGGACTGCTAACAGTACTTGTTGGTTGTATCTGTATTTTCAAAAGAATTAAAGGTTTATATTTAAGAGCAACAACTACTTGAATTCACTACCCAACAGAAGTCCCGCAGTGACGTCGAAAAACCTGATGTTTGAGTTATTTTGCAGATAAAAGTAATAATAAAACACAGGGAAGTTTCCAAGTGGGTATAGGACAATATCTTCAAAACCAAATTCCAGAAACTGAGAGGAAAAGCTGGAGATGCTACTTAGGTCTAAATGCACGGAAAAGCAAGCCAGGAAGCTGAAGAACGGCAAACTCAGCCCAATGATACTCCAAGAACTTCAGCAAACACCTCAACATGTTAAAGCAGCTGTCTACTTCAAACCGTACAAAAAATATTTCAAGTACTCTGGAACAGATTAATGTTTATTTTATTGCAATAATATGCCAATTATTGCACCCTAGGCTCATTCTATGTGAGGCTTATATGACCACGTTACCTCTAATTTAATAACTTAAATAAAGTTGTGGTTTAACCATTGCAGGCAACTAAGCACCACACAGCCACTCGCTCACTCCCTCCAAGTGGAACAGGGAAAAGAACCGGAAATAAAGAAGTAAAGTTGTTAAATTTGAGGTAGCATTAATGACTCATCGCATGTAATGGCTACCTGGAAAGACAAATGCCATAACCCTGTACATACTCCCCACTCCTTCCCCTTCTTTCCCCCAGCATTTATTGCTGAGCACGATGCTAAATGGTGTGGAATATCCCTTCGGTCCTCTGGGCTCCGCTGTCCTGGCTGAGTGCCCTCCCAGCCTCTTGTGCATCCCCGACCTCCTCGCTGGCAGGGCAGCATGAGAAACAGAAAAGGACTTGTCACTGTGTAAGCACTGTTCAGCAACAGCTAAAACACCAGTGCCTTACCAACACTGTTTTGCTCACAAATCTGCAACACAGCATCATCTACTACGAAGAAAATTAACTCTACCCCTGCCCAAACCACTATAAATAACTTGGCATAAAGTCCACACCCCCTTTCCCCCGCAGACTTCCACAGCATTTGAAGCAGTTATACAATCACGTTAAATGGGAGTTGGCAGGCTCTAAGACTGAGAGAAGCAGAATCAAAACATTTATGCCTTTTTCCCCAAACTGGCATACAACCCCAATTCATTCAGCTGCGTAGAAACTAATATTTGTTAGTTTCATGAGCACCACAGAAAAAGTCAACTCGCAATAAAGCAGTATACTCATTGTAAACATTATTTATAGCATAAAGATTTACCTTGCCCGCCGCCGTCGCTGCTGCATCTGCCATGCCTGCCGCCTCCGTTGAATTTGCCACGCTTGTCGTTGCCACTGTTGACTTTGCCTTGTCCTTTGTCATCAGCAGGTATGGCATGCCCGCCGCCATTATTGGACATGTCAAGCCTGAGGGCACTGTTGAACATGTTATGCCCGACGTCGCCGTTGTATATATCATGTCCTCCACCTCCTCCTCTGATAGATCTGTCAAGTCCTCCACCTCCGATGGATCTGTCATGCCCTCCACCTCTGATGGATCTGTCATGCCCTCCACCTCTGATGGATTTGCCATGCCCGTCGCAGCTGCTGGAGTTGCCGTGCTCATTGCTGCTGTTGAAACAGCGCTCGGTGACGCTGAGACAGCGCTACTACCAACGAAACTAGAATTGAACTGAGGCAGCGATGCAGCACTGATGGGTAGGGGTATGTTCGGTAGCACTGGTTCCTCCACTTCCTAAAGTTGCAAATTTTAATTTTTCTTATACAAGACATACTACTTTCTCACCCCATCCCACCCAATTTATTAACAAAATTAAATAGAACAAAAATCCATACAAATTAAGAGAAAGCAAGTTTCCAGAAGAAATCCCGATCTCCCCACCTCTGTCTACCACGTCATTTTAATTTATGGCAGGCCTGCTTCTACATTATACTCTATTCAACAACTGTACAGCAAGAACACTGAAAGTTAACTCAAAACCTGTGCAGAACAGAGAGGCACAGATCACATTTTCTTTCTTTCTTTTCTATACTTTAGTCATCAAAGCTCTAGAGAAGCATCATCCTTTCTAACTACCCTCGCATGGCTTCAATTAAGAGTACACTCTCAAGACAAGTGAGAAAGTGTTCCTCTTGCAAAATTAGGCAGGATAGCTGCCAAAGTTTCTAAAGTCACTACAGCAGTGAACGTGGAAAAAGGTAATGTTTAAAGAAGCAGGTAGGTTCAACAACCAAACTAAACACAAAAAGCACCAAAGAAAGTCAGACTAGCAGCACTGAAGATTGTGTTCTGGTAAATACAGTCTATACCATGTATCAGGATGCAAATATAAAAATCAGAAGAGAGCCTCTTAACAACTTCAATTTTCATCCCTGCCACTTACTTTATTTGATTACTAAGATTGGATGAGTTATGTTTTAAATGGCATAGAAAATCTGACCGAAATTTGTACAGTACTATCATGATCTACTTAGAAATGACTAGGCAGGGATGTAAGTTGGTACTACTGATATTCAGTGCATCCTGTAGCTTACATCTGTTTCACAGTTTTGATTTGAAAAGTTTATGGAACCTTTGATATTTGGACCATTATTTTATTTGTGTTACAGGAATAAACAACAGTGTTTACGATTTCTTTATATTGCATCATCCAGAAGTCCCATTTAATGATTTGAAACTTAAATTAACTTAAATACTTAATATTAACTTAATATTAATTAAATACTTAATGTTAACATAAATACTTAAATTAACTTACAGGCAGCTTATATAACATCCAATAAAAGAAAAAATAATCTGAATATTCATGGTCATAGTTTTATGGAATAGATTTTTCCTATTAAAATGAGAAAAAAACTCTCTCACAATGAGTTTGGTGAGTATCAAAAACTGAGTCATCGTTAGCAGACATGCAGAATGCTCTCTTCTACTACTCTTTTTCACACTCTTGGCCTGTATCTTTCTGTATGACTTAAATATGAAACCAAAAATTAAGCTTTTTTTTTCTTTTTATACTTGGCACTCGTTTCAAGTATCATTCCTGTAGAAAAACTATACAAACCTTCACCAAAACTTCTCTTCTTAGGACTCATTCATTCAATTGCTAACGAGAAATGTTATAGTTTGAAGAATCTCCAAGGTAAGAGAATTAAAAATTTCAAAATTACATAAGCAAAGTTCAGGTATTCAAACACAGGAAATCAATTGGAGCCTGCTCTGAAACCCACAAGAAAACAAAAACAATGCAAAAATAAAGCGGTATTGTTATAATTTACTATGATGCAATAAAACTGACACACTTAGCTAGTTACTTCAGTAAGCTCAGTGACAGCAATTAATTTAAGAGTCACTTACCTGTTCTTGTACAGCTCTTGATAAATAGTGTATTCCTCTTTCCCTTCTCATTTTGCCGCCTCCGCTACTCACTCCTGAAGACAGACCACTGGACGCAGCAGTACTGAATTTGTAGCTGGTCACATTGCTAGCACACGACAGTACAGAAGTTGGGGGAAACAAGAGAAAAAAAACTTACCAGCCAAATTTTTTTTTCAAGATATTAGAGCTGTTATTAGTCCTAGAATTGAAACCTGCTGATCAGAAAAAAACTAAAGCTGTCTCACAAGTTGCTAAACGCTGGTAAATACTTGATGTTCTAAATAGGAAAAACTTTATTAACAGCAGCAATGAAAAGGACATACATAAGTGCACCGTTCACATGGGAACAATGACTAAGCCAGAAGACCTGAAATAGAAGAGCTGATTTAGATTGTTATTTTCCAGTGCTTCCTTTAAATAGGACTGGTTCTCTGATTCTGCGATGCACGTGTATCTTTTGCAGGGATATAAAAGAACAGCTCACAAAAATACAGAAAGAGTGCACATATGCACACATACACATGGGAAACACTGCCAACAGCTCTGATAGAATAGGGACGCCTTAGACTTGTGTGGCAAGGTAATATGGCCTAAGCTTCAGAAGCAGCTCTGGCTTTCATGTGGCCATCAGCAGGAACAGCAGAGGTGTTTGGGTATGCCAACATTCCAGAAGTCTTTTCAGACATGAATACAGATCCCTTTTGTAAGGCATACAAAGGCATTTTTCTGGTACTTAAAAAAGCCTAGCTCAAAACCAGAAAGATATCCTAATCCAAGAGCAAATGGGGAAAAAATAACCCAAACCAGAAGTGAAATAGGGAATAACTCTAACAAAAGTACTATGGCAAGAAAATGAAGTATGCCTGGAAAAACTGTGACCTCAAAGCTTATCTTGCAGCCAATCAGTCAGTCAGTACAGAAGTGCATTAGATCGCACTGGAAGACACCAGGTCAAACTCCCACAATACTGAGGAGGAGAACTGGTCTAAACTTGTCAAATACTTGACAACAGCCTGCTTAGCACTGTAACTGCATAGAGGAAGAAAGATCCCTAAGGCATATGCTCAGACTTTTCTCTAATCCGAACTGTCAATCCATTAGAATTCTGAAAAAAGTCTTACATCAAAATAGATCTTCATTCAGACAACTATCGCTTGCCCGTAACAGCCCATATTCCTCTTTCTGTTAACACCTGTGAGCTTCAAGGGGGCAAAGACAGTTGTCAGCCTTCAAGCAAGTCTAATCTACAATTGGACTCAGGATATAAAATATATATATATACACACACACACATAGATATATAGCATTGGTGGGCCAGAGATTTACTGAGTATTCCAACTCAACTGTCCAAAGGGACTCTTGCCAGCAGATCAGTGTGGTGCTCCTGCTCCAGAACATGGCACCCAACAGAGACCAGCATCACAAAAAACACTACCACCACTACCTACTCTACAAACAAAAGGTAGGGCACTGCAATAAACTTTGTGAACGAAATCAAAAGCAGTGTGAGTTTTCTGTATCTCCTTCCTAAATGGAGAAGTAGAAAGGAGTTCTAACAGAGACAATTTAGAACAGTTTGAAAAAAACATAATTAAAACCCAGCACCTGATTGCACCTGTACCAGAACCTTAAAGCCAGTCGCTTCCACCCCTAAAAAGGTGGTTGTTGTGAAGTCCAACTTTTAGATGCCAAAACAAAGTGTTGAGTTCTTTCTGCAAGCCAAAGAATGCCCATGGTCACATAAGAATTGCTTGGCAGATGAGCATAGAGTCGACAAAATTCCCTGCTACTGTTCTTTGAAAAGAGCGACCCCCTAAAAACCGAGTGCAAAGTCCCTTAACTCAAGCATTATTACCCAAAACACCATTTGCCCAGAAGGAAAAGCCATCAATATTATCTGGAGGATAACTCATTTGACCTAAACCAAGAAAGCAGTATAACACAAAGCAGTCTCCTCAAGAAGAAATTCAATTAATTCTGCTGGATTTTTTTTATTTTAGAGATGAGTTAGCATTTGGCCTCAAATGATCCTAAAGAACACATGGTCTTCATGTGAACTCAAAGCAGACAATTAACTTCATCATGAAAGGAGTATTAAAAAAAAGAATAATAAATCATAAATCTTCCTCCATGTTTTTGCTTAAAAAATAAAGAAAAAAACACATCAATAAACATCCTCCTGAACTGTAACTCACTTCCCCTACTTCACCTTCTAAAGAATACTTCAGAAAGAATCATCCCATTAGGACAGAGCTTTCAAACTGCAAGCAATTAAATAGCTAAAACTAATAGCTTTTCCCCTAGGGAACATTAGGAGGGACAAATTATTTTGTTATAAGTAAACTGAGTTATAAACCATGAAATATCTGTCAAAGCAAAATTTGTAACGCTACAGATTTAGTCAAACTACAAAATGAGCCATATTTCCTGTAGAAGGAAAAAATTAGGCCTCCAATAGCAAAGATCCTTTCTGTGGATACAGCATTATAACGTGCCTTGTTTCCCATCTTCGTATCCTACTCAGAAGATAAACTTGGGATAAAAAGTGGTCTATCAGTACTTTTATTCTTGCTCATCTTCCTTCCTTTCATAAAAACAACAATTTTCTCAAAGTTCTATTGATCTTCAAACACAATCCAGACTTTGCAGCTCCCTCAAAATACAAAATTTTCATTGGATTTCCCATTCCTTTTACTGAGAACTGTCACCACCTTTCAGGTGCAGACCGTACTGAAAAAGGAGATTTCTTTCTTTCTTCAAGTAAGTTTTAAATTAATAGATGTCATACCTTTCAGATGGTTCTGCTCGCTGTTCTGCAGGCAAAGTCTTCTCTCTCATCCCCTGCAAGTTAAGTTTAGTTCAAGACTTAGCTGAATATGTACAGAATACACAAAGTACCAACAACCACTTCATGTGGTTTTTTGTGGTTTTTATTTTATTTATTTATTTTTAATTTTATAGCACTGAATACACCTCACCTACTTAACGTTGTTCCCTAATTCAGCATTGTGGGTACAGTTCAGTTAAATTTTGGGGCTAAAGTAAGCATCACTGCTTCACTCAGCATTGAGGACAAACTGATAGAACACTAAATCAAATTTGTCAAATCCTCTAACAAAGAAAGTAATTATTTTAAACAAAATGACAAAAATTGTGTGTGTGGGGGGGAGAGTTTTCATCAAAACTTGTGTTTACCAGCCCCGTAAAAGGGACATACTTTTCTGTTTTCTATCATTTATCAACAAACAAGAAAAAAAAAAACTCTACCCCCCTAAAAACTAAGCAGTTGCTGCTACATTCATTTTAGAACTTTACCAAATGGAGATTGTGCTGGCTAAACAATACAGAGATTGAAAGAGTTAAAAGCAATAAGCAACCAGTATTACTGACCACTTTGATTTCCAGCCTAAGAAGCCCATACACTTAACAAGTGGTCATTTGTACACTCAGACTGATACTGGAAACACAGATGTTTTCGCAGAAAGAGATGCCCATTTAATTTTATGGAAAATTTATTAGACTCCATCTACTCCAAAGCAATCAAAACCGATAACTCAGCACATTGTCAGAACTCTCACTTGGAGCACATAGCTCACCTGGAATAGTTTACACAGAACACGAGCATGTTTCATCAGTGACAGCTTTGTGTACATGAGAATATAAAAGGAAAACATTTCTGTCTTTTAATATTCTTTCACTGACAACAGGATGACTCAATAGCACATCATGACATCGTGAAAACAACCACAAGACACTGAGTGTTCCAAAAACAGAATTAAATCCATAAAAGCTCAATCTATTTCACAATGGTTCCCACTGCCTTAAAGCTCGCCTCAAACATACTATCAGTACTTTTTGCAAAGATAGGATAACAATTGGTTTGAGAAACATTCCAAGACTGGAAAAAAAAACAGGCACATAAAGACTCAAAAATGTACTCACTTGGAACTTTGTGTCTCCTCTCTGGCAAATTTTGCTGGACTGAGTAGTTGAAGTCGGTGATGGTTCAGAATACCGCGTATAACGCATCGGTTGACGGTTTACCGTTGGTGTCACAAGTCTCTTAACAGGTGGAGGCTGGAATGCATTCTGGGATTCCAGCTTTGAAAGGGAAACAGCAATCAATTTATCCTTACGTCCACCCAAATTAATTCCAATATTTATTGATGAAAACAAATTACAGAACTATAAACCTCCCCCCATCGGTCTTGGCACTCAGTGAATACAATTTGAAAATTCTGAAGACCGTTCAACTTGTAGAGGGAAATCACCAGAAAACCAGTAACGAAATCCATAAAGCTATATATAAGTAGCCAAAGTCTGACTGAATTCCATTTCAAAATTTGGCAGTTAGCTTCATAGACAAAATAATTCATGCTACCATAATTAAAATAACCCATGTTCCTAGAATATGCTCCTATCTTTTCCTCTGCCCACACTGTGATTTTTTTTTTTAGTAGCTTAATTCATTAATTTAACATTCGAAGTGTTAAGCAACTAATTATACAGGCTTCTGGGCTTCACATTCCCTACATTTTCCCTCTTCAAAGTTACACAAACAATAGAACACACTCAAAAAAAAAACAACTTGTCAATCTTACAATAATCTCATTCATTAAAATATGATCCAATGCTTTACATGTGCATTAGATGCACTTCAAGTAGTGGGTTTGACTTCCCTTTTCAAAGCATTTTCACAGACCAGAGTTAATTTTTAACACAGACCACTGCGTGTTCTGCAAAACTGACTTAACTGAACTGTCAGACAGAAAACAAACCCTAAAGGCTACAAGATTTACCGATGGCTCCGCCTGCGGTCTTAAGGATCAGAAAATACAGTCTTAGGAAGCATGCTATTGTTCAAATCAATACCAACAGGAAATCGTTTACGCTGCAGCTTTAATTTCACAGTATCTCCCAGCTCTTAGTAATAGGATTCACACTCTCTCTAAAGTATACAAAAATACATCTTTCTAAAAAATATTACATTCAGTTTGAAACCTTGAATAAGACATGTTTTATGTAAGTTCACAAATCTACTTCGAGTGAACGACGGTTCATTGCTGGTTTTAAAGGTAAAAAAGAAAAATATTAATTCCCCCAGTTAGGCATTCAATACACCAAGAGCTATTCTGCCTGGTACAGTTCCTTGAAATAAGAAAAATACCACATCACTGCTACCCACTGCAGAAGTTTAGCCTGAGTGCACAAGTGTTCCGTCAACCGCATGTTCACTTTAGCAGGAAAACACACGATCGTCTCCTCAACAAATAATTGCTTCTCATCGCGGGCTACCCTTCTCCCGCCACCATTATGAATTCTAGTATTATGAATAGACAATCTATCTCCTTTCACCCACTGACAGCTGCGTGCAACATTCATTTAGTGGCTGACAATTTCAGGCTCTCTGTTGCAAATCTGGCAGATCTTTCTTAATGCCTTATCACAGGTATATTGCTATAATATAACTGAGAATTCACACCAGATTTGGTTTTAGTTATTTGGATAATATTTATGATATACTTCACTTCTCCATGCCCTTGTAATTTGGCAGATGGTGAAAAGATGGTCCAGGAAATCTGAGATGTTTGTAAACTCTGAAGTGATTGTAAACTTAATTATACATCCATCCAATCAAGGAATTAGCACAGAAACTTCTTGAGACACTGTCCCTTTGCTCATTAGAACAGAAGATGAAAAGTTTGCACATCTTGTTATTTCCTTCAGTCACCTGATCTTCAAGTGGTCATTTAAGGGTTTTGCAATTTAATAAGCCCAAGGATACCCCTAACTAAAGTCGTCAAAAAAAGATGACTAGTTTTCATTTTTTAAAGAAAATGAAAGGAAATCATGCTTTACCACAGCATTATCACCAGTTCTGTGCTACCTCCAAATAGGAATTTAGGAGCGTTAAGATTTATAGCGTCGAAAAAGAAAAAGAAAAAAAAAACCTCTACCCCCCTAAAAACTAAGCAGTTGCTGCTACATTCATTTTAGAACTTTACCAAATGGAGATTGTGCTGGCTAAACAATACAGAGATTGAAAGAGTTAAAAGCAATAAGCAACCAGTATTACTGTCCACTTTGATTTCCAGCCTAAGAAGCCCATACACTTAACAAGTGGTCATTTGTACACTCAGACTGATACTGGAAACACAGATGTTTTCGCAGAAAGAGATGCCCATTTAATTTTATGGAAAATTTATCAGACTCCAACGATGGTTCATCGCTGGTTTTAAAGGTAAAAATGAAAAATATTAATTCCCCCAGTTAGGCATTTAATACACCAAGAGCTATTGTGCCTGGTACAGTTTTGCAGTTTAATGATACCCCTAACTAAAGTCATCAAAAAAAGATGACTAGTTTTCATTTTTTAAAGAAAATGAAAGGAAATCATGCTTTACCACAGCATTATCACCAGTTCTGTGCTACCTCCAAATAGGAATTTAGGAGCGTAAGATTTATAGCGTCGGAAATTAACAATTTTCCTCCTCTTTACTTTGAATGGTGATAAAAAGCACAAAAACTAGTTTTCTGTGCCCGAATGAACACGGAAGTCTGTACAAAGTCTATATGACCACTCAATCAGTATTTTTCTATTTGTGATCATTTCTTCAAGAGAAAACTTGCCTCAACAGGAATTTTAATATGCAGCTTCACCCCAAGTTGGGGGACAAGATAAAACGACTTGGTGTGTTCTAGAGTTGTTGCTCTCAACTTACAAAGATAACATAATTCTTAACCTGAGTAATCTTCACAGCCCATCATCTATTGTGGATACATGCCAATATTAACTTGATTTGATGTCTATGTTGTCACTGAGGTTTGAGAAAATTTTTCTAATAGTGATAAAGCATTGAAAAAGTTATCTACCTCAGCTTAAGACATTATTGGTTCTTACCTTTCTTCGTTTGGACTGGAAGTCAGTAATATCCGGTTTATCTATGTCCGGAGGCTAAGGGAAAAAACAAAGCATAAATATTAGAGGGCATTTTTTTTTTTTCCTGAGAGAGAGGGTTCCCTACAACAAAAATGTGGGGGTTCATGGTCAACTTACACAACACAGCAGCAAAACAGATGCCATTCTTTCAGCATCCTGTTGAAAAAACAGCGCAATAAATTAAACCGGCCACAACGTAAGGAAGAATAGTTTTATCTTTATGCTTTGATGGCACATTTACTAAGTTTTATAAACACATGAAGCAAAAACAGATTAAAAGAAGTGCTATTTACCAACAAAGGGCTTGACAGCTTCTCCATTGCCTCCAAGATGCGCCGTGCTGAGGTACTTAACGTAGCGCGGGACCGCACAGTTTCTTGTCTAGCTTTCGCTCTCTTTTGTGCCTGAAAAATTAGCATTTTAAGTGTTACAATGGTCAATTCTGAGCTAAAGAGGCATGTATTTTACGTCCCAAGGCTACACTGATGATACAATCAATATATTCTGATGACAGAGAAAAATGCAGTCACTGGGAGTTTAAGCCATAAAGAAGAGAATACATTCGGAGTTTAATGAAGTTTACCTTGGGCCTCAGTGCATCTTGCACGTGCTTGTTGCACGAGCAATAAAAGAACTCCGTACTTGTAAAAGGTCAAGACGGATGATGCTAGGACTGCTAAGGCCTCCGAAGCAGTAATCAGGGAAACAGAACTCAAGAAAAGGCTTGTGGTACAGAAAGCATTTTCAGTAACAACACAGACCTCAGAGTTTCACGATGGTCTAAGTGTACCATCTTAAAATCAGTGTATACAATCATAACCAGGAACTAGTTTTACTTCTCTCTTGCTTCCTCCCTTCCCCCAAGATTAAAGTTGGCTGCAAATCTTTGTCTTAAAAGATAAAGATCTGACTTAAACTGTAACAGATCTAAACATTACACTGAAAAAGTAAACTGTTTATTTGCACCACCCAACTTCAAATATCAGTCGAAAACTTCCTTTGGTGTGACTTTTTTTCTTCCCAGGTTAAACCCCTCATATAACCACACTGTGCTTATCACACGATGTGAAGACAGGAAGCAGACCACGCAGCATGTAAAAACACAAGTGAGACTCACAGAACCACAGAATGGTTAAGGTTGGAAGTGACCTCTAGAGATCGCCTGGTCTACCCCCCCGCTCAAGCAGGGCCACCCCGAGCAGGTTGCCCAGGACCATGTCAAGTCAGCTCTTGAAGACCTCCAAAGAGGGAGACTCCACAGCCTCTCCGGGCAACCTGTGCCAGGGCTCCATCACCCGCACAGTGCAAAAGCATTTCCTGATGCTCAGACAGAGCCTCACATTTCAGTTTGTGCCTGTTGCCTCTTGACCTGGCACTGGGCACCGCTGAAAACACAATGGCTCTCTATGCTCTTTGCACCATCCATTCAGGTATTTATATACACCAATAAGATCCCCCCAAACCTCCTCTCCTCCATGCTAAACAGGCCCAGCAGTCCCTGCCTCTCCTCAGAGGAGAGGTGCTCCCAGTCCCTTGATCTTCTTGGTGGCCCTTCGCTGGACTCTCTAGTACCTTGCTGTCATTCACAGCAAGCAGCAAGAAGCAAGCTACTCTCTCCTTTAAAAGCCTAGTATTTTGGTTTCTCTTTTTACCATAATGCAGTAATATTGTAAAAAACAAAAATAGCCGACCAAAGAGGGTTCCCAGCTTTGCACCACAAGGTTTCAAGGTTTCCCGTAAGTGAGGTACTTGTACTGCCCTTTTTCCGTTGCACAAATGGACTGTCAGAACAGAGCCAGCAAACCCGCGTTTTCATTTTCTTAAAATTCCTTTTGATTTATCGATAAAAGTCACTTTCATTTAAATACATTCCTACCAAACCTGATTTGACTTTCCTTTTCGATTCAGCTCTAGCTAATCAGAGTTGTCAGCAGTTTTTATTTGCTATTTCCAAGAACACTTGGGGGCAAATAACTCTCTCCAAGAACTATATGAATCGTTCAAAACAGAAAGCATGTTACTGCTTATCTTGGGACTGCATTTAGTCCTGCATGCCTCTGTGTACCAGAAGAACAAAGGATCAGCAAAGTTGATTTTAGATATTTTCAAAGACTGCAGGTTTATACAACATATCCATAGCATGAATGTAGGCATGCTTGGAAAAGAAGATCCACAGATAAATATTAGCCAGGTTTGACTACTACATTTGACTACTAATACTACACTACTTTTGTCATACCCGATAAGGTTCCGTTCTTCGCTGCCTTGATCTTACAGCTGCACCACCATAGGCCGTCTTTCCGGGGTAAAATGGAGAAAACCCAAGCTGGTTTTGCTTAAAAACAGATGTGCTTCCACGTGCCTACGGAAACACAGTACGATAGGTGGATAGAAAAACAGGTACACATTCAAACTGATTAAAAGAAATACTGTGCAGTACTTACAGGACACAGTCCTCCAAAAGCAGATAAACCGAATGCGGGTTTCTTAGAGCTAGCTGCAGAATGCTGCGAGAGGGAATGAGTTCTTTCAGCTCCTGCGGGCAAGAGCAGTGATGATGAAGTATTTTTTAAAACTGCAACATCTGCCAAAATGACGTATGCTAGATGTAAATGCCTCTCGTACGTACAGAACTTTAACAATAAAGATCACACTAATTCAAGTTCTTCAATACAGAAAAATAAGCATGACTTCAGCTTCCTTAAATAGATCAACTTCACGTACAGACTGAAAACCAAGTATCACCTACAAACTTGAAAACTGTTCACAGAGCTGCAAGTAGTTTTCAGCAATCTTACCAAGTTAATACTGTGCTTCCAATGCAGATATTTTTTTCCTTCAGGCTAAGATAAAAGAGGACCGCATAAACATCAGTGCATTTGTACGGACAAAGCTTTTTTCTGTGTTGGTAAAAGGCTGGAGGCCAGCACAGATCATAATCGCACAGGTTTTAAACCTGGAAGATTCCCCAAAGGCTGCTCTAAGAGTTAACGATCTTCTGCCCATGTATGTTTTACGAAGACACACCAGAAAGTTCTAGTGCACTCAGGTTATATTGCTAAAGCCCAGCAACTCTACTCTACTACTCAGCTGTACAAAAGTTCTCTGCAAAACCTGCTGAGCACACGTCAGTCCCTGTCTATATGGGGGACTAGAAAAAGCTGCAAACCTGCTGTTCGCCCTTTCAGCGAGAAGACCTACGTACCAACCTACATCGACACGATGCTTATTTTTTATTTTAAAATGGTGTGCTTTCCTCAATGAATTTGGCAAAAGACATGAAAAGTATTGACAGCTGAAGCCTTCTACCAAGAAAGGTCAAAAAACAGCCTATAGCTTATGACAGAGTAGTTTCTTTATCTTCTCTTGCTGAAACACAGGAAAACATCTCGTGTTCCTATTTGTCACCTGCACTTATTCACATTTAACCAGCTGTCTGTTAGATATTCTGAGTCACTCTTCCTTCTAGACAATCAGCCTAGTTGTCAAGTTACGGCAAGTCAGCCTGATTTCCTACCGTCCCAGTTCAAAATTTACATATAACCTAGCTGAATGTGTATATTTCAGCATTGACTCTTTCTAACATCAGGGTATCATAAACGTATTCCAAAGCACGCTTCTATTAAAAAGGTGATAGGATTATATACTTCTAAAACACTAAAAATTCAATTTAATTCTCGCATCCAAAGTTGACATTCACCTATTTTATTTACTAAGGTGATGTGGAATATTAAAGAACGCAAGGTACTTCACATTAAAAAAAAAGTCAATTAAACAGAGAACACAAAAATCACCTTCATCAGATGCTCTAGAGGAGGAATCACTGGTTGTTGAGATGTTATCATCGTCTTGTTGAGAGGTAGAATCTTCTATTTCTTTTATGAAGGACAGCCTAGGACTGCCAATGCCAAATACAGAAGATGTCGAGGGCTGACAAGGTGGGACAGGAGAATCCAGCGTGGTATAATTCAGACGGCTCCGATGAAGAGAGGGCCTTGTTAACACAACTGGGAAGTTCAGTGCTGATCTACTTGTGGATGGTTCTAGACAAGAACAGGGAGATAATTAGCTTTGCTATAGACAAGCTCACAGAAGCCAAAACCTGTTTCCTATCGACAGCCATGCTATTGCCAAGTTCTAAGCGCAAAAAGAGAGAAGCCAAATTTAACTTCTTCCTCACCCAGATACGGTTGCATCTAACTGTCTGGCTACAACAACAACACTGCTTGCGATACACAGTATTAATGTTGCATCCAGAAGTAGTTAACTATGAGGTTTTACAACACCACATTCTGACCCCGTGCTCAAATGCTCTAACGCTGACTTGGCCGTTCACTAAATCAAACATATATACTCCTTCTCCCATGTACAGCTTGCAATAAGCTTTACAAAATTTGAGATTACACGGTAAATTACAGATAACACTGCAGCTTCCATAATATTGGAACAAAGGTTACATTAATCTGAATACACAACATGAAAATGAACGTTTGCAGTACTTTTTTCCCAAGTTCTTCCATATCAGCTCACGTTAGAGGCAAAACATCATCTCCTACCCATTAACTATTGGGATTTTGACCCAAGGGACAAGGATGTTGACCCAAGTAACCAGATGAGCATTTTTCCCTCTTGAAGCAAAGGGTCTGCAAACAATGCCAGTGGCCTGGAATAGGTGGCCTTGAAGTCTATCTTGCTAAATGAATGGAACTATTCATGGGTATTTTGCCTGATGAAAGCCTACTGTCTCTCCCAGGAATCTGGGCAATTCAAATGACTTTGAGCCACTATCCTCTTGATACTTGAACTGAAGCTTAAACTAGTTAGTTCAATCTTCATAACCACTGCAGTACCACTAATTAGCTCTCCAAACCATGAGCAGATTTTTAGGACAGCACCGTTTGAGATACAGAAAGTTCTTCAGGCGGAAGGCCACCCAATATAGGCTCCAGCACACTGATACCTCAGAACTGAAGAAACACATTGGTTTCAAAATGTAGTAATAATTAAAAAAAAAAAATCTTATTCTTAAGCATAGTAAGCAACACCCACGGACAGCAACATAAGCTGCAAAAGGTTCCAGGGTGTCCACCTGCTCCTGATCTCCTGGAGTTAGCAAGCTTGCAGTGCAGCTGTTCTTACTGAAAGCTCCTTTCACGCAGTTACATAGGAAAGCCAACATGTGTTCCTCAGTCACGAAGACCTTCTCTATTCTTTTCTCCAAACTCATTCCCAAGCTACAGCTACACAGAAAGCCATCAATCTCCTTGTTTACAATTAGATGAGATTGGAGGCAAAGATATTTCCTCCTTATTTTTTGATTCTGCCAACAACAGAAGCAACTGACTTTCCACATTATCTATGGTTACCTACGCACGCTCAGACAAAACTTCTTCACTTATTAAAAGCTGACTTCCCCAAAACAGCTAATTTAAGAGAAACTCAAATAAGAATAGATGCAAATTTATACAACAGGACTACAGGAACAGTGAGAGGCACTGGATATAAGACAAATTAATCTTTCATGAGGTAAAGGAGTTGCAAACCTCGTTGCCAACGGTCCAAATACCTTTTCAAAGACACCCCCTCCCCCCGCGTAGACCTTAAAGTTATTGAATATTTTAAGGATAATAATCTCATAAACCACATCCGTGCACAAGTTCCCCAGTTCACCATCAAGTTAACGAGGAACTTTACTAAATTGATCAAAGCCCAAAACAAAAACAAAACAAAACAAAACAAACAAAGTCGGGACACGAGACGGAATTTTCCTCTGCCATTCTAGCATCTAGTCTTTTGTTTCGAAGACTGCAAAACAAATTAATTTTTTTAATTGCCTTAGGCAATTAGACAGATTTTCATTCCATATCTTTTAAAAGATGGAAAATGCAACCCAGCACACTTGCAAATGACTTATTTTCAGCATTTAGCACCTGGCTAATAGAGTACCTAAAGTTAACTGATGCCTTCCAAGAGCATAAGATGTATGCTTCGTAACTGTGTATACAGTTTAAAGCTAAGACGGTTTCACAAACAGTTGTTTTGACTTTTTTTGTTTTTTTTTCATTCTGTCAAAACCCTCATTCCAATTTCCTTTTGAAATTCAGATTCAAAACTAGAAATCTGTGAATAAATACAGATGGCCAGAATTCCAAATGATTTTTCACATACCTCGTCTACTAATTCCTGCTGGTTCAGGCGTGAATCTCTCATCGATTATGGTATCTTCATCTGAATAATCGTGGTGATAGTTTACCGGAGTCTCCTCCTGGTTTGCAGATTCATTTCTGTCTACACACTCCTCCTCACGCTTATTGAAATACTTCTGCAGCCAGGCCGGTACAATATTTTTCACCGTTTCTGTCATTCTGCTAATTATTCCCTGCTTGAAAGAAAAAACACTTGTTTAATTACAGAAACGCAGTCAACAGCATATGCTGCGATACCACCTTCCACGGACCTTGAAGACAGATATTATACAGCAAATATTCAGAAGACGACGACGAGGTTGATCCCTGGCATAGGATCGCTACACTTCTGGTAAACCTAAAATTCACCTAAGATTGATTTACAACTACCTATCACTTTCTGCACTTCCAAGTGACCTTGGCAAGGTTCAAAGTTTTGAAACCTCTGCCAAAATTCACCAGCAGGTCGTCAATCTGCAAGGCTATCAGGAAACTCTACGCCTGAACAGCTCCTGACCTACAGACTTGTTCCAGGACTCTTCCTCTTCGCACCCTCCCGTGAAAACCAACTAAACCAGAAGTTCAGCAATTATCTACTGCGACAGTCAGGACCATACTACCCATTAAAATCAGTGAATCTAAATATTTTCAATTTTAGTAATGCTGAATTGCAGTGACTATACGCACAAAAAACAGTTCTGCTCTCAACAGTCAGGCTAACCCAGAAGATGTCCTGCAAGAAACACAGCTATAGCTATAGCACCAGCACCTCCTCTTGCAAGAGCCTTCTAAAGCTGTTGCTGTATTTTGTAGAAGACTGACTCTGCGGCATACATCGGGTACGATCGGAGAATTCCCACCTGACCGAAAGCCCCAGGAACTACGGTTAAATAAAAGATAAATTAATATAAATGAATATAATTAATAATAAAAATTAATAATAAAAATTAATATCCAGAAAGCTGACAATCATGAGCTAGGCATCCTGCTAATCATCCCTCCTGCAGGCAGGGGGAAAAAAAAAAGGTAAATTAGATCCAGGACTAGTTCCCAGGAACTTTGAAGCTGCTAACTATACTGTCTACAGTGCCCAGGCACCTTCAGAGCTTAATGGTAAGAGACAGAGGGTTTGGTGGGCTGTAATTACGATCACAAGCACACAAAACACATCTATTTAAGTATTTCTAAGAATCGACTTATCGACTAAAGTTGTAGGGGGAAGGATGAGAAAAACAGCGGGGTAGGGATCAGAACCAGAGGTATAACCTCACAAAATCGCATCGGTCGCTTTCGTGCCTCCCCAACTGCATCACTGAGAGACAATTAACATTAAGCCACAGAACCTTCTGCAGAGTGGACATGATATTGAAAATAAACTGAAATTAATTGACAAATGCTCTAAGCAAGCTATCTGCTCAAAGCTCGTCCTTTTACGTTATGAACATTTGCACGATTCGTCTGGTTACAAAGCTAACTGCTATAATAAATGCACACATGTAACACCTATCAGTTTGTCTATTTATCAAATCATTAAAATTCTTCCCCGATAAGTTACTGTTAATTTGATCTGCGCTGGATGTGCAGCAGCCATTCTCTGTGCAGAATCCCCCAGATATCCCCACGCACGTGTTTGCTCTGGCACACTCTTTAAATAAACCTACTGGAAAACACGCAGAGATAACAGACAATGGAAAAGTTAGAAAACCATCTCCACTGATTATTTTCAATCCACGTGTAAGGTTTATCAGTTAGCTACACAGTGTCGGCACACGCAAGCTATGGCACTTTCAACATTAATGCACTGTTCAAGCCAGAGGTTTCAACGGTTGCTCTGTAAGCGTGGGGAATGTTTGCATTGCCCTTCCAGGCCAGCTTTAGATGGACAAGATTGATTGTCAATATGTGGTATAAGGGACTTGGCATTTCTGCAAGTGATAAAAACCTAATTGAGCAGCTATCCATGCGTAGCGCTCCCTTGGTTTTGCATATGATAATCAATCCCCTCAGCTACGTTGCTCATTTAATAGCGGAGAGGTTTTGGCTGAACAAACATGTGCAGAGGGCATCTCCAGAGCATCTCTCTGGGCGTCCTGACATTTCTTAGCAAAGAGCTGCTGGGAGGGATCTCGGCGCGTCCCCCCTCCAGCACGGGGATTTTCACACCCCGAATTGACGGACCGCTTTCACCGTCAACCTGCTGTACCCTACAGCACAAACGAGAAGCAAAGCCTGGCAGGTAACGTTCAGAGAATTGATGATGGGCTGAGGAGGGGTGCAGGGAGCGGGGAAAGCCCTGGGGGTGGCACTGGGGGTCCTGAGGGCAGCGGGCTGGGGGTGAAGGGGAGGGGGAGGAGGGGGGTAATGGGCTGGGTAGAGGGGTAAGGGGGTAAGTAAGGGGCTGAGGGGATAACTGAGGGGGTTAGGAAGGGGCTGAGGGGGTAACTAAGGGGGTAACTAAGCCGTTGAGGGGGTAACTAAGGGGGTAAGGAGGTGGGTAGGGGGTAACTAAGGGGATAAAGGGGCGGGTAAGGTAAGGGGGTAAGTAAGGGGCTGAGGGGGTAACTGAGGGGGTTAGTAAGGGGCTGAGGGGGTAACTAAGGGGGCAACTAAACGGTTGAGGGGGTAACTAAGGGGGTAACTAAGCCGTTGAGGGGGTAACTAAGGGGGTAACTAAGCGGTCGAGGGGGTAACTAAGGGGGTAAGGAGGTGGGTAGGGGGTAACTAAGGGGATAAAGGGGCGGGTAAGGTAAGGGGGTAAGTAAGGGGGTAACTGGTGGGCTGAGGGGGAAGGGCCCGCTGTGGGGGGGCCGCTCCTCACCCGCTTGCTCCTGGCACAGGGGGGCTTCGCGGCGCCCAAACGGTGGCGCCGCCTCTTCACCTTGCCGCCGGCCGCTCCTCCTCCTCCTCCTCCTCCTCCTCCTCCTCCTCCTGCTCCTCCTCCTCCTGATCGGGCTCCTGGGCTGCCGCCCGGCGCCCCGCCGCCACCGGCCCTGCCACCGCCGGCCATGCCGCTGCCGGTCGCGCCGCTACCGGTCGCGCCGCCCGAGGCCATACCGCCCCCCCCCCGCGTTCGGTGCCGTCACGGGGCCCCCCCGCCCCCCGCCGCCACGCGCCGCGGGGCCTGCCCTGCCCCTCGTGGGAATAAAAATGTTGTTTTTGCAGAGTTACGTTGTTTAAAGGTAAGGAATGGGGTATCGAGGTGTGCTTGCAGCGATAAGAACGCTTAGCAGGCGACCTTGTAAAATGCAGACAACCAGACTCCGTAGAACAATTCGGGGAAAATCACGGTGTTGAGTCAAGTCAGGTAAGTGAAGAACCATTACCGCTTCAACCAGTAAAAAAGTCGAAAGAAATTCGAAATTTAACAGGCCGGCAACTGAAGGCCATGCATTGTCTGGGAAGCATCAGACAGATTGTGAGCCTGGATCACCCCCTCAGTGGGGAAACAGGGGAGGGTCCCGTCATCAAAAAGTATATAAACTGGGTTTTGGAACCAGCAGGGGCGCTCCTGCTCGTGGGACGCCCGCCACTGCGATCGCGAATAAATTCCTGCTTCGCTGAGCTCCTCGCCTGAGCCCAAGTTATTGGCTACGGAGTGTTTCTCACAATTTGGGGGCTCGTCCGGGAGCCAGTCGCCTACTGGGGAGCCCCACCGCCGCAGCAGCAGGAAGGCATGCCCCGCTGATTTCAGCGGTCCTGTGCATCGACGGCGGCGGTTCTGCGGAGAGCTGACAGAGGGCCCGAGACTGATGAAAGAGGCAGGATCCGTGAAGGAGTGGGGAAGGGAAGAAGGCAGGCACTCCGGCTTTGAGAATTGATCCGGTAACTCTGTGCACAGACCAAGGTAAGAAATAGGAAGTATTGCCTTGGGGGTCGGGTGAGACTCTGTGTGCCGTGTGATTGAGACGTACTTTTGTACGGAGCGAGTGTGGAGTCCTGATCCGCGGTTCCGCAGCTCCGCGAGGGGCGCGGCCGGAGACGGACGAAGCGTGAGATAAGGGAGAGAAAGGAAGAGTCTCGGGAAATGTGGTGTATGGTAAGCCCTTGCACGGGGAAGTGCTTGGCAATACACCAGGGAAATTTGGTGTGCGGTAGTCCTCGCACGGACGGGACGCCCGCCACTGCGATCGCGAATAAATTCCTGCTTCGCCGAGCTCCTCGCCTGAGCCCAAATTATTGGCTACGGAGTGTTTCTCACACCCTCCCCCTCCCTCCCTCGCGCGCCCCCTCCCCTCACGGGAACGCGCGCCCCCCCCTCCCGCTGCCGCTCCCGTTCCTCGCCCCGCCCCGGTCCCGTCCCGGTCCCGCCGCCCTCCCGCTCCCGCCCTCAGGACCCGGCCGCCATAATGAACCCCGGCCCGGCCACCGTAAGCACGGGGCTAGGAGTCACCTCCAGAGCCTCCCCGCGCCGTGGCGCCGACCGCTGGTGTGCCGCAGCACCGCGCCGGGCGTGGGACGGCGCCCCGAGCCCACAGTGCTCGTCAGAAAAGCCCCGCACCGACAACCGATACCCCCGCACCGACAACCAACAGCCCCCACGCCGACAACCAACGCACAAGCAGTGTTTTAGGCCGGATTCGTGGCCCCGTTGGTCCGGGAGGCAGTCGTCACGCTAAATTCTACCCCACGGCAGGGGAACGATGGGCATCGTGACAGATCGCCGCCCCAGAAAATAAACACATAAATAAAGAATAAAAACGATAACGGGACATGAATCGTGCCCTTAATAACAGACATTGGGCAGTGAAATCACCGACTTCTGCAACAATACGTGCTCAGGGAACTGACTAAAACCCCTCCTGCATCGGCCATGTAATAGCTAGGCAAACATCACATAATACTTCCCTCCCTCATGTACACCAAACCTATTAAGGCAACCATAGTAGTGTGATAACGTGATTTTTCTCCTCCAGATCAGCGTCAAAGGCAGCTACGCTAGGTTTGCTCATAAGTTCAAACGCTGCTTTATTTATTTATTTGAATGCCATTTTTCTTATTTAGAAGGATTTCCATAGGGTGACAGGCCTTTAATGACACTCACGACTCAGAAACATTTGCCGATGCAGTCAAACGGTGTCTATTAACGCGAGGCACTGAAGTTAATTGGTATTAAAAATGAGCCAAAACGAAAGGCAAGTATCTGCGTGTCCAGCAGAATGACAGCGATCATCACCATTTGATCAACCTTCCCTGTGAGTTCTATCTGCAAGTTACTTTGAGGTAGTGCTAGAAAGAAGCGGTTAGTCCAGAGCATCCCTGCAAAAAGAAACATCCACGGCTTAAGTACCATTTACTCTTTTGGTATCCTTTTAAGTACTTTTTACCCGTTTCGGACTCCTGCCTTTTCCCGGCTCACTGATGACAGCATTAGTAGCCCCTCAAGCTACTGTCCTACAGCCTTTCCCATCAGTGAAGAGATAGGAAAAACCCCACTACTTCTTGGAAGAGAAAACCAGCAGGTTTTTGAATAAAAGCACTCTCTGTTGCAGCTAGGTACAACGAAAAGAGTTTATGAAATCATTACGGGACATTCTTGTAGAAAACTTCCTCAAGCTTGGAAGAAAAAAAAACATTTCAGCTAAGTAAAACAGAAAATAACTGGAAGAAGTGAAGTATGGCGGTGTTGGAAAAGTTGCTTCAAAGACTTTTTTAATTAAAAAGAAGGAAAAAAGCAAGTTCCTACTGCAATCCCATCTTTGTCAAACTGATGGCGGGCACCAGTACGATGTGTTCAGCTAACACAGGCTGGAAGTTGTAACTGCAGCTGTGAAGTTTACCCAGTAAAAAGACTCCGCAAAGCATTCTAGCAGTTCCGATGCAATCACTGCTTCCTGAATTTGTGACTCATGGTTAACACGGCAGTACAGGAAGAAGTCTGGCATTCACTGTGCTCTTACGGTAAAGAATCTGCCCTGCGCACACCATCCCAAGCCAGGTATGCGCTCCTAACAGGAAAGGACGATAGGCTGATAAGTCTCAGCAGAGGGAAAAAGACATCAGAGAACTACTTTATAACAGCAGCACGCGGGCTGCAACCAACGTTCTCTTCCTCTCATCATTTTCATTTCTGTGGACTCCAAGAGAATACACTCCCAACATTTTTCAGCTCTGGAGAACAAACAGCCCAACCAATCTCATTCACTGAACTACAAAACCGGTATTTTCGCTATCTAGTCCGGAAAAGGAGGCGCACGTCTCTAACGTACAGTGTAGAGACCTTGTTAATAGGCAAAGTCTGCATAAAATAGGTGGCCACAGCCTGATTTTCTGAAGTTCAGGGCCTTGGGTCACACACCACCACAGCATCAGACTTAATGAAGTCACCAATCTATGTGGGCCTCTCGTTACACAGGTCACATGTTATGGACCAACCTCTCAAAGGCCAAAAACCAGCACTGATACTGCCGGGCCAACACATATCTGTAGCATCCCATTTCTGGGTGACAACACAATGAATGTTTCCACAAAGTACTCGATGCAACCTAACTACTGTGTTTGGTGATGCAAAGCAAGCCGTGTCAAAGCAGCGTAGCACCCAGGCACATTCCTGGAAGATGTTTTGCTGCTCACGTTGAAGAAAATAGATAAAAAAATCCTGTGCAGTTTGCACTTCTGAGCTCAAGTACCACAGCTATGCACTACAATTGCAGTGGCATCAAACCTTGTAAGGTTTTGAAGCTTCAGCACTGCCATCCAAATTCAAGGAGGCTGCATCTATTATCTTGAATTTGCCCCAGCTCAGTCCCCTGAAACAATTCCATAGACACGTACAAGCAACCCTTTTCCCACCCAAATTCTTTGCTTCATCTATTCCACCTCTACCTTGTGTCATATTCTTATTAATCTGCCCCTCAAAAGACTCCCTGGCTCACACAAAGAAGCAACCCAACAAATCCCTGTTCCCAGCCACGTTGCTTTCATGCTTTGGGAAGAGTTAACTGCAACAGCTCTAACTGTGATGCCACCTCACCCCCTCCACCTATGTGAGGTTCTTTGCCTTCTGCCTCCTCCTACGTGTACACCTGCACTAGAACCAGGAAGAATGTGCTTCCTACAATACTCCAAGAGCCTCTTCTGTTTCAGGATGTCATCATTTCAATTCAGGACTGAAAGTATTCCTAGCAAAAACCCAACAGCTAATAGCTAACAGAAGCAGTTGCTGGTGATCAGCTACAAGTAACCTGGAAGTACTGAGGAGTCACAAAAGAGAATTTGCATTACATTTAAGAACAGCATGCAGCTTAGGACCACTGCTTTCACTGACTACACTAAGCCATAAAAAAGAATTGGATTCTTACCTGCCATCACAGCAATTATGGTTTATGTTGCCCCCAAAACACACACGGCAGTACCAGAACTGTGTCAACTAGCTTTAACAGCTTCCCCAGCTATTAAGTACAGTAATTTCTGCTTCCTTTTTTTTCTTGGAGGAATATTCTTTTGTTTCCAGCCTCACTTACTTATTATACACACTGTTAATTAGCAACTATTTCTCCATACTCATAGGGTTATGGAGTCCCTATGACTGGAAAAGACTCTGTACCCTTCAAGATAAGAACAGCATAAAGGCAGCAACTCGCAAGACTGCTCTAGCTTAAAGCAAAGCTTTCCTCATTGCTCTCATCTCCTTTGACTTGAGTGCTGTCATCCTTCTACCAGAGCTTTAAAAACTTCATTACCACGAATGAAGGAAGACCAGAGCAATCAGAGAGGGTAGCAGAGGGTATAACTTAAGGAGCTGTTACTAGGATTTTTTTGTTGTTCCTGGTGGACTACTTTTCTCCTTGCCAGCAAGGAGGGAAAACCAGCAAGTTGTTTTCTCCAAGATTTTTTTTTTTTAGGTTTAAGAACACGGATTATGTTGTAGCAATTTCTTCGCTGTAAAGCGTCAGCTGAGAAGTCTAACAGTAAGAAGGGCAAGGGAAAACTGAATGCTGATGCAGAGAGTGCCAGCAGACATCATCCTCATTCCACGGGATGTTTGTAGCTATGGCAGTTGAAGTCTACACTTCCATATGCTTAACATACCCTATTTATAAGCCAATTTTAGCTGACCTAGCATGTATCAGTAGTACAGTTAGAGCCAGCAGCCTGCAGGAAAAAGTGGGCACAGGTGTTTCCATAGCAAGGCCTGTGAGTGTCTCCCATACATACTTCCAGTCTAAGCAAGCACATGAAAGGCTTGGCTTGTCGCTTACCTAAGGAACCAGGAAAACAAGGGGAAGCTAGATTTTGCTTGTGTCCTAATGCCCATATAAAAATAAAGACAGATGAAATACCCTTACTACCTTGTTAAATTCCATAAGCCGGAAGAGAACGTGCTGCACACAGGTACAAGTAAAATCCCTTGCTGGCAGGTTTGCAGAAACAAATCTTTTATTTACACAGGCAAGTCTATCTTTAGACCCCATTTACCTCTTTACATTTCTCGAATATTTACATGACTTCATGATGCTCCAAGAAGGGAGTGATGAACAAAAAGATTACAGAAACTGTCAAAAGCATAGCAAAAAAAACCCAACCTATCATTGTGCTTTAAAACTTATGAGCTAGAATAATGTAGAAGAAATGTAGTTTTAGCACTTTGGTCATAACGGTCATGCTCTAGAAGACGCTTAAATAGCAGAGGGGATTTCAGAAGTGACCGTATCCAGAGGTTGCCAGTGACAATTCATGAGTGAATCGTAGAGTTCTTCGCTTGTCTCCGTGAATTGTCTGTTCATTTCATCAACATCCAAGTAGAGCTGTGGATCTGAAAATAAAAGCCTGGTAAGTCCAAGTATCAAATCTGAGGCATGCGCACAAAAAAACTTCACGTGAAATGGCTAATAAAATGTATTTTAAGCTAAGTGTAATAAGCTATTAGATCTACTAATTTTAGTGAGGTATTTAGTCCTCTAAAATTTTGAGCCTCACAGCTCCAACTTTTGGGAATTTTTATATTAGAAGGCTGGGACTAGAACTGTCTTTCAAGATAAAGACAAAGACAATGTTTAAGATAGTAAAGATAACGTTTACGGATAATCAGCCATGAAACCCTCCCAAGAGTCATTTAATTCACTTCTACGGCAATACACGTTACATAGGATAGTTTCTAAACACTAACACAAAATGCCTCCACGTGAGGAACTTTGCAAACCTTCCAGGACACAAATATGTTTTGTACTGTATTTGTAAGTGCAAGCTGAATCCTCCTTTTGGAATCTGCAACATAAGCTTTTACCTCAGGGTGGAGAACAAAGCTTTTGCATATTACTGAGTTTCTAATATAAAATCTGTTTAGCGGAACCAATACAAAGAACAAAATTCTGTCTTAGACCATTTTCAAATGGGAATGAAGGCACAGGTACAAGAAACCTGCTGCGAAGCATTGACAGTGTCCCGTTTTACTTGATGCGGTCAGTGTATGCTGTATCAGCTTTAAAACCCCAGCTGATTGCAGATCAACCCCACAGAGGTTTGACCTCAGCTGAATTTTCAAGATGTTCTTCATCCAGTAGAGGTTGGCTTGTATTGTTAAAAGGCACAAGTATGGCTAAACTCAAGTGACAATGACAGAACCCTTATTACCGTCAGTAATTAGGTCATCACCGATTGCAGTCATAACTGAAGATTCCTGAAAGACAGAAAAGGCTAAGTTTAATCATAACTCATTTCAGAAAGCATCACAGATTCAAAGTGCTGCAGTCTCAACCCATTCCTTCTTCCTACAACTACAAGGATAGATGGCATTTTATCTACTTATTTTTAGAAGAAAGCCAATATTACAGTACAGGTTGGAAGGGACCTCCGGAGGTCACAACTAATACATTGACCACGATAAGACCACTTACAACAACTGTTTAATTTGCTTTAAGCAAAGCAAATCAGAAGAACAGGAACAGAAGAAGCGTACGCAATTATGCTGTCAAAACCATTCTTTGGTATGCGTGAACAAATAATGGTGTATAAATCACTAATTCTATGGATTTACTATTTAAGCACTTAAATACAAACACCTCTGAATGGAATCTGCTCTTTTAACTTCACACTAAGCAGAAAGCATGTTTTCAACTTCGGATTCTTTTTGCTGATTCACACAAATCTGTACAACGTATTATCTGTGAAATATTTTCTTTACAGCAAGCGTGCACTATCTTTACCTCAAAAACAGCTGGAGCCATTAAAGAATCTCCTAAAGAGCAGTCTCCAACAGCTTGCATGCTGTCATAGGGAGCATAGGAGCTGTAGTTGTAGTCAGCGTAAGCATCGTAACTCCTCTGCGAGTGGTAGTTCTGGTAATCTTGGCAATAAGCATTATAGTTGTATGACTGGTACCGCTGCAATTCTGCTTTCAGTCTGAAACATGAGAAGTTGCATACAGTCAGAGAACAGAAACTGTAAACCCAGTTCTGAACTTAAACAATTTGTCAGCTTACATACTTCAAAACTTAAAAGGAAGCTTTCCTAAACAGTCACCTAAGTGACAGCTTAAGTCACAGCTCAAAACCTCATTTCTATAGAAGCAAGCATCCTCACCTTTGCCAATACCAGAAGGAATTGTTCTCATGGATTAACTCCAGAGCCTTGACATGGTTACCTGTACACATCAAGTATTTTTAGCGTTGGCATAAGCAAGCTGCTGCTAAGTCTCTGTGCTTTGCTAAAGATTGATTTAAGACCAGAGACATTTATCAAGCACAGCTGCTTTAAAGATGCAGTCTTAACCCTTCTATCTTTTGTTTGGTTAATTACTAGATCTTATTTCCAGAAAGAAGTGAATGGAGTCAGATTATCCATTTCAAAGAAGCATCTGACGCTGCCTGTCAGTTTGCCATGTCTACCTCCACCTGCTCAGTTTTTTTGTTTGTTTAAAGTCCATTAAACATTCAACAGCTGCCAACTATACCGCTCAGGTGAAGTCAGTCTTGCTTAACAACACAATCGCGATTCTCCAGCGTGACGCCTTATTATTAGTGGGAGAATTACAAAATACACTGGTTCTTAAGAAGAAAGGGCCAGCTGATTAGCTTTCACTACTTTCCCTTTCAAGATTTTCTCAGGGGCAGCTTCAGACTAATGACAAGAACCAAGACAAGTGCTATCTGTACTAAAACTGAGGTACACTGCATAAAGAACATTCAGATAACCCAGCTGCATATTCAAAAAAATCCGCTGTTTAGACTTGTCTTCACTGATTCTGTACAGGCAGACCTCCTGTGTTTGCAGTGCCCAGTTTCTCTGACTTGAATTGGGGATGCAGAGAAGTGAGTTCTATGCTTTTGGGGAAGAATACAAGCTGAAGGCATTCTGAAATAGCTTCCAAACTAAGCAAACATGAGGGACAAACTAATCCAATGGCTGGGTATTTCAATGCTAAGAGAGCACGGTACTCAGCCATTCAGAAACGTATTACTGATGTGTATTTTAATACCTACATTTGTTTCAATACTGCAAAGCTACACAAGTTCTAATAAAGAGGTAATCCATTGTCTTGTTACTGTAGTAAACAAACAGAAGATACATCATCTTAGGTCTTCTGCTTCCAACTGCACTCTTCCTACATACAGTTGTGTAGGGAAGGAAAATCTGAAAATACTGTTGACGTTCTTCTGGATAGCCGAAGCAAGAAAACATGTTTGTGGCTTATTCTTGTTTTCAAAATAAAACAATATTAATTTAATCAAAAAATTTTGGCAAAGAAGTTTGGACAGTGCTCTCTTGGAGAAGAGCATTTCCATTCTAAAGCAGAAGGAGGCAACATTTGCAGAATTATGCTAGGTAAACAGAAACAGAAGTGTCATTTTTTACTATTTAACAGAACACACAAGCTAACCTCATGAACATACTGAAATTGTTTATATGAAGTCCTGTTTTGTCAGTATCCTGGATCAAAGTTCATCAAATTTGGTATCAATTCTTTAACCGTTCAGAGACCTGAATTGCCTTAAATAAGTGATAGAACTGAGCCGGTAGAGTAAGAAACCCTCTCAGGAAGTGCTAAGCTTTAAACTCCCCATTGCCCTAAGCTCATGAAAAGCAAAGAATAGCATTCTAAACCTGTTCTAGTAATAACGCCTTTGGCTTTCTCCCTGCGTTCCCATTTTTCCCCCCCACTTCTTTCCTGTCAACCCACTGTAAAACTAGTTATGTGCTTCTCTCAAACTAGAGGGAAAGCTCTAAGAACAAGAACTCCCTAGCACATAAAACCACTTGTTGTCCCTTCTACCTTATGCAGGCCCAAACCTGAAAATATTTACCAATGCATTCAGCTTTGCTACTGTTGAGAAACAAGGCTGGTTACAATGGCAGCTAAGCCCAAGTTGCGCTGTCTGGCTAGACTTAACAGTTGGATTCCCCCAGCCATCCTGAAGCAGGTTGATGAATCCAGGGAGTCAAAACATAGGACTTCTGCATTTCTGGTTTTGTAGACTGCATCCTGTGTGCAGCCACTACAGCAAGGGCCACAGACTTTCCAAAGGCAGAGCTACAAGAATCTGATTATTTAGAATAACTGTATCAATGCACAACTCCTTGGTTACCTTTTAGAAATTCCTATGCTCAGCCGGATTCCTTTTCCCCCCAGACCTGGTGCGTTCTGGCAGTCTTGCAGTGCCCTCATCTGATCACCTTGCTCACCAAATCTGTCATAGGCATACCCTCTACTATTTTCAAAAGGGAGAAAACCAATTCTGGTATGCATAACAGTTACAAAGCTAACGAATTCAGTTTCTGTCTTCTACAAAAAACAGAAGATAGCAGCTACTATAGCTTCTATTACTTAAGCAACCTCTCTGGCATGTGCACGTGCACAGAAAAGGCTTTCACCAAATTAAAAAACTTGGGCCAGAAGCAAAAAGCTTATTCCTTGGTAGCATTAAGATGCAACTCACTGAGAGCCAGCAAAACAATACATTTTAAGTGCTCTCTGCGTAAGTAATCAGATTCCATATTTCTGCATATACAGCAGTTAATCAGTTAGCACTAACCCACTCCTTTTGGAGCCACAAACTTTATTGGTCACAAACACCAAGAGCTGGCTGTAATTATCTGAACCAGTATTAACCGGTACCTCTGAACTCTTCAAACAAAAATATCTTTCAGGTGCTCTTAGAAGAACAACATCAATTGCCTGCAACAATTTGATGGCTTTGCTAAACGGAGCACTGAAAAGCACAGTGGTACAGTTTCTTTTGTAGCCTGTTCAGAAATTATAGCCCCGTGCCTACAGCTTCAAATCAGGCCAAGCTTACCAGCCCAACTCTTACAGCTTAAGTTCACTGCACTCGAATGCCTTCAAGACGTGCTTTTAGGAGCCATGGAGAAGAACCCTCTGGTAAGACCACCATTATAAAGTACTGAGTGTTGTTTTACACTTAAAATAGAACTATCTGTTACAGTCATTCATCAGCTTTCCCTAGGCTGCTGCTCTCTCACTACTGAATGTGATCCTGCTCTCAGTTTCCCACTAACTTTTTCCCCCAGCGTTTATAGCCTCTTTTCATCTATGACACTTTTAAGGGACTACACCGTGTTGAAAAATGCTGGTTAACATTTCCTTTTACACAAGGTGCCTCATCGAATTTTCCTGACTAAACCAAACCCCAGAACCTTAACTAGAAGAGGAAGCACACAAACACACACGCCTCCCTGGCCACCATATCTCCCCAAAACATATCTGTTCAGTAACAGACCAACTGTAAGAATACTGCGATTAAAATCAGTATAGCTCTATACACTGCTTTTGTTCGGGATTACTAGCTAATGTCCTTTCCCTTACCCCTTCTGGAATTAATACTGAATTCTGTACTCCAAAACGTGGTTCTTAAGTCATACAAATGACATTTAACAATCAGAATTTTTCCACACAGTGATCCTCAATAAAAACTTCAATCCTCTACTGCAGTCTTTCAACAAATTAAAGGAATACAAAACTGGCTAATAACTGTTCAGTGATTTTTGGACCTTTGTAGCACTAGAGTAACAGCAGTACACTCTGCAGCATAGTTGCAAGTACGTGGGAATAAGATACTCTCTCTCATCTCTTTTTTTCTCTGAAAAGTGTGAGGCCTCTATTTCACCCTACTAAAGATTTTACCACCAACTGTACTGCTAGCATTGAGACACTGCAACTTCTGTGCTTGTATGAGATGCAGGACAGGTTCCTTAAGGTGTCGCAATTTTTTGTCTAAACCTAGTGTTGAGATCAAAAAAGGGATTGCTACTAATTGCGTACGTATCAATAACCAGGACAGAAGACATGCTGCATATAGGAATTAAACTTTTTCTAAAGCTCTAGTACATGAACATATCAAATCCCGCAGATTTTTTCTAGTATGGTTTCAGAGGTCTTACTTGATGGACATAAGCGCACAAGTGAAGACAAAAGATACTCTGTTTACCTGAAGTACATGAAGGTTTGAACTACATTCTAGTCCTGATCTTTCCAGTCAAAACTGTTTAAAAAACAACCCACCAAACAGTAAAACAAACAAGAAAACCCCATGCTTCCTCTCTACATAAAACTTTTCACAATTGTGTTTTCTGCCCACCACCTGGCTTTAAAAAGTATACGAACTTCTTT
Source organism: Anser anser (assembly GCF_964211835.1). NCBI lineage: Eukaryota > Metazoa > Chordata > Aves > Anseriformes > Anatidae > Anser > Anser anser. The sequence goes on along the minus strand of NC_139732.1, from coordinate 772,053 downwards.
GAAAGATCATGTTTTTAGTCTGAACTCCAAATGAACAACGTGTAGGGCATGTAAAGAACAAGCACGTCATTAATGAAAGCTTTTCTCTAAAAAGGATAAACTTATTCTTGGGGAAAAGTGTGGAAACAGAAGTTATCTAGGCAATATTCCTACAGGAAAAACGAATAATTTTGCCACACCTCAAAGGAAAAAATAATTGTGCTTAACAGGTAAGAAAATAAAAAAAATCAGAGCAAACCAAAAAATAAATCACAGAATATGCATCCTCGTTTTAATCATTAAGGATTACCTTTGAGCTCTGCTTTGGTGCTTGGCTTTGCACTTTCACAGGCTACACACTTCGTGGCCTCTGCTTTGTTTTGAACCAAGCAGGTCTCCCAATCCCAGCTTCCTTCAGGCTTCTTGAATTTGTCTAAATCCAGAAATTCTCCAGAAGGAGCAGAAAATGCAGATGCACTGCTACTGGTCACAGGTGTTGGACCCTCTGTGAGACAAACAAGACAGTTAACCATCCTGTTTGAACATGAACTATAAAATGAGCATTAACTTTTAAATTTGATTTGTCAAATCCCACAGAAATGTTCAAAACTACTCCGCAACTCCCCCCCCCGCCCCTGAAGAAAATAAAAGCCACCAAAAACCCACAAAGAAACAAAGAAACAAACAAAAAAACCAGAGTGGAACTCAAAGCTTCCAAACAACACACAACTCTGTTCAGCACACAAGCTTCTGCTGCTGTTGACCACAGTGTAACCTCCATAAAGAGGCCTGACAGGTGCCTTTTAAAAAAAAGGTGCCTTTTAAGAGAGAAGCAGAAGATAACGCTTCAAATTCAAAACCGGAAAGACAAGAATGGCTCTTCCCTTCCACAGCACACGCAGAAAACTTTTATCCTAGTATTACTTGCATCGCTCTTCCTCCTGACAAGTGCAACGTAACCGTGCAATTCACTGCACCATGGTCACAGTAAACCCCTCATTTCCAAAATTCCTCCTTGCAATGGCAAGAGCCTCAGACAAAGATGCCGACTGACCGCTCAGAGGTTGGAAGTCCAAGAGAATCAACTCTGTCTGAAATCCATTATCTTACCTCATGAAATTTCAGTCTTACCGCACAGGATGATTACAAAAGCCCGGTCTAGTCCATCTTAATTTGTTTCTTCCAGGATATATTTGCACAGGTGTTTTTCGATGTAATGGCATGTTAAATGACATTTAGAGTCAAAGTTAGAATTAGAATCGTATTTTAAAAACAATACAACCACGCTCAAAATCAATTACGGTCACACACAATGGGAAACAACCCAGTACTGCCCTGAAGAAGTTATCCAGCGGGTCACTCGCTTTCTTGAAGCCTACCACTGACCTTCATAGGCATCTCTCTGCTTTAGCTTAAGACTAGTTAAGACTACACTGTCTTGAAATCTGGCTTCACATCTCCCCTCAATTACATACAAACGGTGAGTAGAGGCATTTTGGCCACATTCTGTAATTTTTTTTACTTATTTTTTGAAAGAGAAAAACGCAGTCATTTTTAACTCTTTCTATGGAGTTCTCATTTTCGCCAGTGAAAAATCACTATGTTGTTTTTAAATTAAGTCACCCACTTCAGCCATCTTCCCTCACCAGCTGCAAAGCCGGGGGTATCTGCATTGATCCAGCTCCGTACTAATACATTTCACAATCAGTTCAATTTATGCGACAGGCTGGAACCTGGGCTGAGACCTCTGAAGTGCCTGTAAACCAATCCTGCAGACAGCCGCTAACCCATCAACCGTACCTGGGAATCGTGTTGCTTAAAATATTCCATATATGCAACGTACTTTTATTCTGTACAAGATTCACAGAGGCTAGGATGGAAACAACAGGAAAAAAAGGACCATACCTGGTTTCTCAGACTGACAGGCTACACATTTGTTATCTTCCGTCTTATTTGGTACAAGGCATATTCCACAGTCCCAAGAGCCTTTCGCCTTCTTAAATTTGTCTCCAAAGCCCAGAGTGGCTGTTGTGTCAGTGCTGCTCGAGGAGGATGTCACTGTCACCGAGCTGTCTGTGACCACTGGTCATGTCAGAGCAGGCATTACTCCCGTTCCAGGTTTTGGTGTCTCACATGCTATACATTTTGTAGCTTCCGGTTTGTTTTGGACAAGACATGTATCACAATCCCACGTTCCAGGTACTGTTTTGAATTTGTCTCCAAAGCCCAGCATCCCTGCTGGGGGCGCTGCTGGCTTTGAGGTGTCGCATTGACTTGAACTTACTGTCTGTTTCATACTCTCAACTGTTGACGCTTTAGTAGCTTGACAAGTTACACATTTGTCCTTTATGTCTTTGTTTTGCAGAAAAGGGTCACATGTATCAGATTGCCAGTACGATGCTTGTTTAGAAGTCTCTTTACCTGCAGAAAAAGTTGTTATTGCAGGCCTAGTATAAACCACTGTGCTTGTTGTAGGTTGTGCAGACGTAGAAGAGCGTGTTTTCAACAATCCAAAGTCTAGGAAGCAAGAAAAAAAAGTCTTCCTGTTAGCGCAGCACCTCACTACATGTAACTAAGTGACTTTACTAGAGGGCAAAAATTTCAACTCAGGTGCCAATGGTTACAACTAGACATTCAGACCGAGCGCAACAGGAAGTCCCCAGAAATCTTATCTAAACGGATGAAATTTCATCTGCTGCACTGGGTCACAACAGAACATTTCGTTAAAGCTTCATTTAACTCTTTGTTTCCAAGCAAGCTTTAAATCAACATTTTCACTGGTCGATACAAGTACAAACAGACAGTAGCTGACTGAAATCTGACAGTCCAACGTGGAATGGAAATAATACAATTTGATTAAGACGCGATGCCCAATCGAATCAAATTTCTAAAGCTCCTCCTTCCGTAGCAGATGACTCAAATCTACTCCAGTAACTGTACAGAAGTTTGTACTCGGAGCAGCAATCCGTACGGTATTTTCCCACAGATGCTGAATATTAATTAAATAATAAAAACTCAAGACAATTGAACAACTGTCTAATTTTCTATAATCTTTTTCAAAATGCATCGGACACAGGACAACTCCTTATTTAAAAGGTGGCAATTTTAACAGAAAAGACAAGCTACTAATACAGAAAGACTAAAGGAAATGCATCTTAAACAGCAGCTCAAGTTGCTTGTAAATCTACCTTGAACATAGTTGTTTTGTGGTTTGTTGGTTTTTTTTTAGTCAAAAATGAAGTCTTTGAACAATGTGGATTTAGATTCTGCTTCTTTTAAACCGATAAAGAAAGTGAATGTCACTTCACTCAGAGGTCTTCCCTTAAACAAAATGCACAATGTATTTTCTCTCACTTAGCTCTTTCCAGTAGAGAAATGTGCTGCCTTCTTAACAAGTATGTAAGTTAGAAGAAGACTTTTGGGAAAAGATCAAACTCAATAAAGCCCTTTTTCTTAAAAGATATCTTTTCCACAGACACACTTTATGAAACTGTTGAAAACAATTGCAATTGCTTAAAAACAAAATTCAGAAAAGGGTTTTTAACGTAAAACACTCCACTTCTGTTTGCAGTTTAAATTTTAATCCACAGGAGCCATTGTAAGCTAAGGCCCAAAGATTCGCAGCTTTCGCCATGTATTTGGAACTGAAGCTCTTTCCTATTCTTTCTTCACCTGGGCTGAAGGTGGGACAGGAGTGTTGAGCTTTACAAACATTTCCTTTTCAATTCCACAAATTGTATTTACTTAAAATGAAACACCGATTATCTGGCTAATTCTCTTAGTACCTCATTTACAATTACATCCTAACACGTAAAGGAGATGCAACCCATCTGCTTTTCATCTTGCAGTTTTACTTCCAGCAACAAACACCACTTAGAATAGAAGGGGGCAGATGCACCCTAACAAACGCAGCGCTTAATGTAATGCTCTCCTACATTCATATTTATAGCAGATACTCTATTAACCATAAGTCGTGTGTTGTTTTTTTTTTAATAAAAAATGCTAGCGTATTTTTTGCAGCATCTTTTTAAAAGGAGTTCATTATCTCACCAGGATTTTTTAGAACGTCTAAGACGCTTCCTTCCTTTAAGACGTGGGCAGTGGTGAAGGGACCACCAGCAAAATCTTTGACCTCCTCTTTCTGTGTGTTGATGTTGGTTGAGGTGGTGGTGTCTTTTGAAACAAAAGAAAACAAAACCAGCTTTCACAATGTGACCTAGTTAGAGCAGATTATACTCACTTTTGTTAGAAACAAGAATTTCCAGCTTCATGCTTCTCACATAAGAATCTTCACAAATTCTACTTACTTTGCAATGCTTTATGATTACAAGCAAAACAAAAAGCAACAAAACAAAACAAAAATTATAAAAGCAGATCTGTCACTGGAAAAATACTGCAGAAGTCCAACACTGCCTGGAATTGCTAGCATGCGCAGACAGGACAGATTGAAGATTTAATAAAGAAAAAAAGGAAAATCAGCACTTCAGATCTGAAGTGCTAAAGTTTCAGTTACCTAGGGTAAGAAAGGGCGTCACTGGAGTACCACTGGGTCCAGAAAGTTCTGCCGATTTTACAACGGGAACACTAAATGTAAACCCAATCTGCTATGAACAAGAGAGGTTTTTCAGATTCTCAAGCCACAGGAACTTCAATCGAATGCACACACAAAACCAAATCTGAAAGCTGCTCTTCACATTTGTAGCACGCATGCTGAATGACAAATTATAAGCCAGAAGCCTACATACTTTTCTCCATCAAGGCAGATTCTGCTTTAGTGTTCTGCAACAGCCTACTAAATGCCTAAGAAAAAAAGTCAAGCTCCTTTATTATTTTACTTACAGAAGACGTAGGTAGCACTTCTGCCTCAGTAGATTTCACAACTGGAGATGAAAACGCAAACTCAGGACTGCTAACAGTACTTGTTGGTTGTATCTGTATTTTCAAAAGAATTAAAGGTTTATATTTAAGAGCAACAACTACTTGAATTCACTACCCAACAGAAGTCCCGCAGTGACGTCGAAAAACCTGATGTTTGAGTTATTTTGCAGATAAAAGTAATAATAAAACACAGGGAAGTTTCCAAGTGGGTATAGGACAATATCTTCAAAACCAAATTCCAGAAACTGAGAGGAAAAGCTGGAGATGCTACTTAGGTCTAAATGCACGGAAAAGCAAGCCAGGAAGCTGAAGAACGGCAAACTCAGCCCAATGATACTCCAAGAACTTCAGCAAACACCTCAACATGTTAAAGCAGCTGTCTACTTCAAACCGTACAAAAAATATTTCAAGTACTCTGGAACAGATTAATGTTTATTTTATTGCAATAATATGCCAATTATTGCACCCTAGGCTCATTCTATGTGAGGCTTATATGACCACGTTACCTCTAATTAAATAACTTAAATAAAGTTGTGGTTTAACCATTGCAGGCAACTAAGCACCACACAGCCACTCACTCACTCCCTCCAAGTGGAACAGGGAAAAGAACTGGAAATAAAGAAGTAAAGTTGTTAAATTTGAGGTAGCATTAATGACTCATCGCATGTAATGGCTACCTGGAAAGACAAATGCCATAACCCTGTACATACTCCCCACTCCTTCCCCTTCTTTCCCCCAGCATTTATTGCTGAGCACGATGCTAAATGGTGTGGAATATCCCTTCGGTCCTCTGGGCTCCGCTGTCCTGGCTGAGTGCCCTCCCAGCCTCTTGTGCATCCCCGACCTCCTCGCTGGCAGGGCAGCGTGAGACACAGAAAAGGACTTGTCACTGTGTAAGCACTGCTCAGCAACAGCTAAAACACCAGTGCCTTACCAACACTGTTTTGCTCACAAATCTGCAACACAGCATCATCTAGCATCATCTACTACGAAGAAAATTAACTCTACCCCTGCCAAAACCACTATAAATAACGTGGCATAAAGTCCACACCCCCCTTCCCCCGCAGACTTCCACAGCATTTGAAGCAGTTATACAATCACGTTAAATGGGAGTTGGCAGGCTCTAAGACTGAGAGAAGCAGAATCAAAACATTTATGCCTTTTTCCCCAAACTGGCATACAACCCCAATTCATTCAGCTGCGTAGAAACTAATATTTGTTAGTTTCATGAGCACCACAGAAAAAGTCAACTCACAATAAAGCAGTATACTCATTGTAAACATTATTTATAGCATAAAGATTTACCTTGCCCGCTGCCGTCGCTGCTGCATCTGCCATGCCTGCCGCCTCCGTTGAATTTGCCACGCTTGTCGTTGCCGCTGTTGACCTTGATATGTCCTTTCTCATCAGCAGGTATGGCATGCCCGCCGCCATTATTGGATATGTCAAGCCTGAGGGCACTGTTGAACATGTTATGCCCGACGTCGCTGTTGTATATATCATGTCCTCCACCTCCTCCTCTGATAGATCTGTCAAGTCCTCCACCTCCGATGGATCTGTCATGCCCTCCACCTCTGATGGATCTGTCATGCCCTCCACCTCTGATGGATTTGCCATGCCCGTCGCAGCTGCTGGAGTTGCCGTGCTCATTGCTGCTGTTGAAACAGCGCTCGGTGACGCTGAGACAGCGCTACTACCAATGAAACTAGAATTGAACTGAGGCAGCGATGCAGCACTGATGGGTAGGGGTATTTTCGGTAGCACTGGTTCCTCCACTTCCTAAAGTTGCAAATTTTAATTTTTCTTATACAAGACATACTACTTTCTCACCCCATCCCACCCAATTTATTAACAAAATTAAATAGAACAAAAATCCATACAAATTAAGAGAAAGCAAGTTTCCAGAAGAAATCCCGATCTCCCCACCTCTGTCTACCACGTCATTTTAATTTATGGCAGGCCTGCTTCCACATTATACTCTATTCAACAACTGTACAGCAAGAACACTGAAAGTTAACTCAAAACCTGTGCAGAACAGAGACGCACAGATCACATTTTTTTTCTTTCTTTTCTATACTTTAGTCATCAAAGCTCTAGAGAAGCATCATCCTTTCTAACTACCCTCGCATGGCTTCAATTAAGAGTACACTCTCAAGACAAGTGAGAAAGTGTTCCTCTTGCAAAATTAGGCAGGATAGCTGCCAAAGTTTCTAAAGTCATTACAGCAGTGAACGTGGAAAAAGGTAATGTTTAAAGAAGCAGGTAGGTTCAACAACCAAACTAAACACAAAAAGCACCAAAGAAAGTCAGACTAGCAGCACTGAAGATTGTGTTCTGGTAAATACAGTCTATACCATGTATCAGGATGCAAATATAAAAATCAGAAGAGAGCCTCTTAACAACTTCAATTTTCATCCCTGCCACTTACTTTATTTGATTACTAAGATTGGATGAGTTATGTTTTAAATGGCATAGAAAATCTGACCGAAATTTGTACAGTACTATCATGATCTACTTAGAAATGACTAGGCAGGGATGTAAGTTGGTACTACTGATATTCAGTGCATCCTGTAGCTTACATCTGTTTCACAGTTTTGATTTGAAAAGTTTATGGAACTTTTGATATTTGGACCATTATTTTATTTGCGTTACAGGAATAAACAACAGTGTTTACGATTTCTTTATATTGCATCATCCAGAAGTCCCATTTAATGATTTTAAACTTAAATTAACTTAAATACTTAATATTAACTTAATATTAATTAAATACTTAATGTTAACGTAAATACTTAAATTAACTTACAGGCAGCTTATATAACATCCAATAAAAGAAAAAATAATCTGAATATTCATGGTCATAGTTTTATGGAATAGATTTTTCCTATTAAAATGAGAAAAAAACTCTCTCACAATGAGTTTGGTGAGTATCAAAAACTGAGTCATCGTTAGCAGACATGCAGAATGCTCTCTTCTACTACTCTTTTTCACACTCTTGGCCTGTATCTTTCTGTATGACTTAAATATGAAACCAAAAATTAAGCTTTTTTTTTCTTTTTATACTTGGCACTCGTTTCAAGTATCATTCCTGTAGAAAAACTATACACACCTTCACCAAAACTTCTCTTCTTAGGACTCATTCATTCAATTGCTAACGAGAAATGTTATAGTTTGAAGAATCTCCAAGGTAAGAGAATTAAAAATTTCAAAATTACATAAGCAAAGTTCAGGTATTCAAACACAGGAAATCAATTGGAGCCTGCTCTGAAACCCACAAGAAAACAAAAACAATGCAAAAATAAAGCAGTATTGTTATAATTTACTATGATGCAATAAAACTGACACACTTAGCTAGTTACTTCAGTAAGCTCAGTGACAGCAATTAATTTAAGAGTCACTTACCTGTTCTTGTACAGCTCCTGATAAATAGTGTATTCCTCTTTCCCTTCTCATTCTGCCGCCTCCGCTACTCACTCCTGAAGACAGACCATTGGACGCAGCAGTACTGAATTTGTAGCTGGTCACATTGCTAGCACACGACAGTACAGAAGTTGGGGGAAAAAAGAGGAAAAGAAATTACCAGCCAAATTTTTTTTTCAAGATATTAGAGCTGTTATTAGTCCTAGAATTGAAACCTGCTGATCAGAAAAAAACTAAAGCTGTCTCACAAGTTGCTAAACGCTGGTAAATACTTGATGTTCTAAATAGGAAAAACTTTATTAACAGCAGCAATGAAAAGGACATACATAAGTGCACCGTTCACATGGGAACAATGACTAAGCCAGAAGACCTGAAATAGAAGAGCTGATTTAGATTGTTATTTTCCAGTGCTTCCTTTAAATAGGACTGGTTCTCTGATTCTGCGATGCACATGTATCTTTTGCAGGGATATAAAAGAACAGCTCACAAAAATACAGAAAGAGTGCACATATGCACACATACACATGGGAAACACTGCCAACAGCTCTGATAGAATAGGGACGCCTCAGACTTGTGTGGCAAGGTAATATGGCCTAAGCTTCAGAAGCAGCTCTGGCTTTCATGTGGCCATCAGCAGGAACAGCAGAGGTGTTTGGGTATGCCAACATTCCAGAAGTCTTTTCAGACATGAATACAGATCCCTTTTGTAAGGCATACAAAGGCATTTTTCTGGTACTTAAAAAAGCCTAGCACATAACCAGAAAGATATCCTAATCCAAGAGGAAATGGGGAAAAAATAACCCAAACCAGAAGTGGAATAGGGAATAACTCTAACAAAAGTACTATGGCAAGAAAATGAAGTATGCCTGGAAAAACCGTGACATCAAAGCTTATCTTGCAGCCAATCAGTCAGTCAGTACAAAAGTGCATTAGATCGCACTGGAAGACACCAGGTCAAACTCCCACAATACTGAGGAGGAGAACTGGTCTAAACTTGTCAAATACTTGACAACAGCCTGCTTAGCACTGTAACTGCATAGAGGAAGACAGATCCCTAAGGCATATGCTCAGACTTTTCTCTAATCCGAACTGTCAATCCATTAGAATTCTGAAAAAAGTCTTACATCAAAATAGATCTTCATTCAGACAACTATCGCTTGCCCATAACAGCCCATATTCCTCTTTCTGTTAACACCTGTGAGCTTCAAGGGGGCAAAGACAGTTGTCAGCCTTCAAGCAAGTCTAATCTACAATTGGACTCAGGATATAAAATATATATATATATACACACACACGCATAGATATATAGCATTGGTGGGCCAGAGATTTACTGAGTATTCCAACTCAACTGTCCAAAGGGACTCTTGCCAGCAGATCAGTGTGGTGCTCCTGCTCCAGAACATGGCACCCAACAGAGACCAGCATCACAAAAAACACTACCACCACTACCTACTCTACAAACAAAAGGTAGGGCACTGCAATAAACTTTGTGAACGAAATCAAAAGCAGTGTGAGTTTTCTGTATCTCCTTCCTAAATGGAGAAGTAGAAAGGAGTTCTAACAAAGACAATTTAGAACAGTTTGAAAAAAACATAATTAAAACCCAGCACCTGATTGCACCTGTACCAGAACCTTAAAGCCAGTCGCTTCCACCCCTAAAAAGGTGGTTGTTGTGAAGTCCAACTTTTAGATGCCAAAACAAAGTGTTGAGTTCTTTCTGCAAGCCAAAGAATGCCCATGGTCACATAAGAATTGCTTGGCAGATGAGCATAGAGTCAACAAAATTCCCTGCTACTGTTCTTTGAAAAGAGCGACTCCCTAAAAACCGAGTGCAAAGTCCCTTAACTCAAGCATTATTACCCAAAACACCATTTGCCCAGAAGGAAAAGCCATCAATATTATCTGGAGGATAACTCATTTGACCTAAACCAAGAAAGCAGTATAACACAAAGCAGTCTCCTCAAGAAGAAATTCAATTAATTCTGCTGGATTTTTTTTATTTTAGAGATGAGTTAGCATTTGGCCTCAAATGATTCTAAAGAACACATGGTCTTCATGTGAACTCAAAGCAGACAATTAACTTCATCATGAAAGGAGTATTAAAAAAAAGAATAATAAATCATAAATCTTCCTCCATGTTTTTGCTTAAAAAATAAAGAAAAAAACACATCAATAAACATCCTCCTGAACTGTAACTCACTTCCCCTACTTCACCTTCTAAAGAATGCTTCAGAAAGAATCATCCCATTAGGACAGAGCTTTCAAACTGCAAGCAATTAAATAGCTAAAACTAATAGCTTTTCCCCTAGGGAACATTAGGAGGGACAAATTATTTTGTTATAAGTAAACTGAGTTATAAACCATGAAATATCTGTCAAAGCAAAATTTGTAACGCTACAGATTTAGTTAAACTACAAAATGAGCCATATTTCCTGTAGAAGGAAAAAATTAGGCCTCCAATAGCAAAGATCCTTTCTGTGGATACAGCATTATAACGTGCCTCGTTTCCCATCTTCGTATCCTACTCAGAAGATAAACTTGGGATAAAAAGTGGTGTATCAGTACTTTTATTCTTGCTCATCTTCCTTCCGTTCATAAAAACAACAATTTTCTCAAAGTTATATTGATCTTCAAACACAATCCAGACTTTGCAGCTCCCTCAAAATACAAAATTTTCATTGGATTTCCCATTCCTTTTACTGAGAACTGTCACCACCTTTCAGGTGCAGACCGTACTGAAAAAGGAGATTTCTTTCTTCCTTCAAGTAAGTTTTAAATTAATAGATGTCATACCTTTCAGATGGTTCTGCTCGCTGTTCTGCAGGCAAAGTCTTCTCTCTCATCCCCTGCAAGTTAAGTTTAGTTCAAGACTTAGCTGAATATGTACAGAATACACAAAGTACCAACAACCACTTCATGTGGTTTTTTGTGGTTTTTATTTTATTTATTTATTTTTAATTTTATAGCACTGAATACACCTCACCTACTTAACGTTGTTCCCTAATTCAGCATTGTGGGTACAGTTCAGTTAAATTTTGGGGCTAAAGTAAGCATCACTGCTTCACTCAGCATTGAGGACAAACTGATAGAACACTAAATCAAATTTGTCAAATCCTCTAACAAAGAAAGTAATTACTTTAAACAAAATGACAAAAATTGTGTGTGGGGGGGAGAGTTTTCATCAAAACTTGTGTTTGCCAACCCCGTAAAAGGGACATACTTTTCTGTTTTCTATCATTTATCAACAAACAAGAAAAAAAAAAAAAAACTCTACCCCCACAAAAAACTAAGCAGTTGCTGCTAGAAAGTTGCTGCAAAGCTTTTTGTTTCTGGCCCAAGTTTTTTAATTTGGTGAAAGCCTTTTCTGTGCACGTGCACATGCCAGAGAGGTTGCTTAAGTAATAGAAGCTATAGTAGCTGCTATCTTCTGTTTTTTGTAGAAGACAGAAATTGAATTCGTTAGCTTTGTAACTGTTATGCATACCAGAATTGGTTTTCTCCCTTTTGAAAATAGTAGAGGGTATGCCTATGTCAGATTTGGTGAGCAAGGTGATCAGATGAGGGCACTGCAAGACTGCCAGAACGCACCAGGTCTGGGGGGAAAAGGAATCCGGCTGAGCATAGGAATTTCTAAAAGGTAACCAAGGAGTTGTGCATTGATACAGTTATTCTAAATAATCAGATTCTTGTAGCTCTGCCTTTGGAAAGTCTGTGGCCCTTGCTGTAGTGGCTGCACACAGGATGCAGTCTACAAAACCAGAAATGCAGAAGTCCTATGTTTTGACTCCCTGGATTCATCAACCTGCTTCAGGATGGCTGGGGGAATCCAACTGTTAAGTCTAGCCAGACAGCGCAACTTGGGCTTAGCTGCCATTGTAACCAGCCTTGTTTCTCAACAGTAGCAAAGCTGAATGCATTGGTAAATATTTTCAGGTTTGGGCCTGCATAAGGTAGAAGGGACAACAAGTGGTTTTATATGCTAGGGAGTTCTTGTTCTTAGAGCTTTCCCTCTAGTTTGAGAGAAGCACATAACTAGTTTTATAGTGGGTTGACAGGAAAGAAGTGGGGGGGAAAAATGGGAACGCAGGGAGATAGCCAAAGGCGTTATTACTAGAACAGGTTTAGAATGCTATTTTTTGCTTTTCATGAGCTTAGGGCAATGGGGAGTTTAAAGCTTAGCACTTCCTGAGAGGGTTTCTTACTCTACCGGCTCAGTTCTATCACTTATTTAAGGCAATTCAGGTCTCTGAACGGTTAAAGAATTGATACCAAATTTGATGAACTTTGATTCAGGATACTGACAAAACAGGACTTCATATAAACAATTTCAGTATGTTCATGAGGTTAGCTTGTGTGTTCTGTTAAATAGTAAAAAATGACACTTCTGTTTCTGTTTACCTAGCATAATTCTGCAAATGTTGCCTCCTTCTGCTTTAGAATGGAAATGCTCTTCTCCAAGAGAGCACTGTCCAAACTTCTTTGCCAAAATTTTTTGATTAAATTAATATTGTTTTATTTTGAAAACAAGAATAAGCCACAAACATGTTTTCTTGCTTCGGCTATCCAGAAGAACGTCAACAGTATTTTCAGATTTTCCTTCCCTACACAACTGTATGTAGGAAGAGTGCAGTTGGAAGCAGAAGACCTAAGATGATGTATCTTCTGTTTGTTTACTACAGTAACAAGACAATGGATTACCTCTTTATTAGAACTTGTGTAGCTTTGCAGTATTGAAACAAATGTAGGTATTAAAATACACATCAGTAATACGTTTCTGAATGGCTGAGTACCGTGCTCTCTTAGCATTGAAATACCCAGCCATTGGATTAGTTTGTCCCTCATGTTTGCTGAGTTTGGAAGCTATTTCAGAATGCCTTCAGCTTGTATTCTTCCCCAAAAGCATAGAACTCACTTCTCTGCATCCCCAATTAAAGTCAGAGAAACTGGGCACTGCAGACACAGGAGGTCTGCCTGTACAGAATCAGTGAAGACAAGTCTAAACAGCGGATTTTTTTGAATATGCAGCTGGGTTATCTGAATGTTCTTTATGCAGTGTACCTCAGTTTTAGTACAGATAGCACTTGTCTTGGTTCTTGTCATTAGTCTGAAGCTGCCCCTGAGAAAATCTTGAAAGGGAAAGTAGTGAAAGCTAATCAGCTGGCCCTTTCTTCTTAAGAACCAGCGTATTTTGTAATTCTCCCACTAATAATAAGGCGTCATGCTGGAGAATCGCGATTGTGTTGTTAAGCAAGACTGACTTCACCTGAGCGGTATAGTTGGCAGCTGTTGAATGTTTAATGGACTTTAAACAAACAAAAAAACTGAGCAGGTGGAGGTAGACATGGCAAACTGACAGGCAGCGTCAGATGCTTCTTTGAAATGGATAATCTGACTCCATTCACTTCTTTCTGGAAATAAGATCTAGTAATTAACCAAACAAAAGATAGAAGGGTTAAGACTGCATCTTTAAAGCAGCTGTGCTTGATAAATGTCTCTGGTCTTAAATCAATCTTTAGCAAAGCACAGAGACATAGCAGCAGCTTGCTTATGCCAACGCTAAAAATACTTGATGTGTACAGGTAACCATGTCAAGGCTCTGGAGTTAATCCATGAGAACAATTCCTTCTGGTATTGGCAAAGGTGAGGATGCTTGCTTCTATAGAAATGAGGTTTTGAGCTGTGACTTAAGCTGTCACTTAGGTGACTGTTTAGGAAAGCTTCCTTTTAAGCTTTGAAGTATGTAAGCTGACAAATTGTTTAAGTTCAGAACTGGGTTTACAGTCTCTTGTTCTCTGACTGTATGCAACTTCTCATGTTTCAGACTGAAAGCAGAATTGCAGCGGTACCAGTCATGCAACTATAATGATTATTGCCAAGATTACCAGAACTACTACTCGCAGAGGAGTTACGATGCTTACGCTGACTACAACTACAGCTCCTATGCTCCCTATGACAGCATGCAAGCTGTTGGAGACTGCTCTTTAGGAGATTCTTTAATGGCTCCAGCTGTTTTTGAGGTAAAGATAGTGCACGCTTGCTGTAAAGAAAATATTTCACAGATAATACGTTGTACAGATTTGCTCTGATTCTTCTGATTTGCTTTGCTTAAAGCAAATTAAACAGTTGTTTTAAGTGGTCTTATCGTGGTCAATGTATTAGTTGTGACCTCCGGAAGTCCCTTCCAACCTGTACTGTAATATTGGCTTTCTTCTAAAAATAAATAGATAAAATGCCATCTATCCTTGTAGTTGTAGGAAGAAGGAATGGGTTGAGACTGCAGCACTTTGAATCTGTGATGCTTTCTGAAATGAGTTATGATTAAACTTAGCCTTTTCTGTCTTTCAGGAATCTTCAGTTATGACTGCAATCGGTGATGACCTAATTACTGACGGTAATAAGGGTTCTATCATTGTCACTTGAGTTTAGCCATCCTTGTGCCTTTTAACAATACAAGCCAACCTCTACTGGATGAAGAACATCTTGAAAATTCAGCTGAGGTCAAACCTCTGTGGGGTTGATCTGCAATCAGCTGGGGTTTTAAAGCTGATACAGCATACACTGACCGCATCAAGTAAAACGGGACACTGTCAATGCTTCGCAGCAGGTTTCTTGTACCTGTGCCTTCATTCCCATTTGAAAATGGTCTAAGACAGAATTTTGTTCTTTGTATTGGTTCCGCTAAACAGATTTTATATTAGAAACTCAGTAATATGCAAAAGCTTTGTTCTCCACCCTGAGGTAAAAGCTTATGTTGCAGATTCCAAAAGGAGGATTCAGCTTGCACTTACAAATACGGTACAAAACATATTTGTGTCCTGGAAGGTTTGCAAAGTTCCTCACGTGGAGGCATTTTGTGTTAGTGTTTAGAAACTATCCTATGTAACGTGTATTGCCGTAGAAGTGAATTAAATGACTCTTGGGAGGGTTTCATGGCTGATTATCCGTAAACGTTATCTTTACTATCTTAAACATTGTCTTTGTCTTTATCTTGAAAGACAGTTCTAGTCCCAGCCTTCTAATATACAAATTCCCAAAAGTTGGAGTTGTGAGGCTCAAAATTTTAGAGGACTAAATACCTCACTAAAATTAGTAGATCTAATAGCTTATTACACTTAGCTTAAAATACATTTTATTAGCCATTTCACGTGAAGTTTTTTTGTGCGCATGCCTCAGATTTGATACTTGGACTTACCAGGCTTTTATTTTCAGATCCACAGCTCTACTTGGATGTTGATGAAATGAACAGACAATTCACGGAGACAAGCGAAGAACTCTACGATTCACTCATGAATTGTCACTGGCAACCTCTGGATACGGTCACTTCTGAAATCCCCTCTGCTATTTAAGTGTCTTCTAGAGCATGACCGTTATGGCCAAAGTGCTAAAACTACATTTCTTCTACATTATTCTAGCTCATAAGTTTTAAAGCACAATGATAGGTTGGGTTTTTTTTGCTATGCTTTTGACAGTTTCTGTAATCTTTTTGTTCATCACTCCCTTCTTGGAGCATCATGAAGTCATGTAAATATTCAAGAAATGTAAAGAGGTAAATGGGGTCTAAAGATAGACTTGCCTGTGTAAATAAAAGATTTGTTTCTGCAAACCTGCCAGCAAGGGATTTTACTTGTACCTGTGTGCAGCACGTTCTCTTCCGGCTTATGGAATTTAACAAGGTAGTAAGGGTATTTCATCTGTCTTTATTTTTATATGGGCATTAGGACACAAGCAAAATCTAGCTTCCCCTTGTTTTCCTGGTTCCTTAGGTAAGCGACAAGCCAAGCCTTTCATGTGCTTGCTTAGACTGGAAGTATGTATGGGAGACACTCACAGGCCTTGCTATGAAAACACCTGTGCCCACTTTTTCCTGCAGGCTGCTGGCTCTAACTGTACTACTGATACATGCTAGGTCAGCTAAAATTGGCTTATAAATAGGGTATGTTAAGCATATGGAAGTGTAGACTTCAACTGCCATAGCTACAAACATCCCGTGGAATGAGGATGATGTCTGCTGGCACTCTCTGCATCAGCATTCAGTTTTCCCTTGCCCTTCTTACTGTTAGACTTCTCAGCTGACGCTTTACAGCGAAGAAATTGCTACAACATAATCCGTGTTCTTAAACCTAAAAAAAAAAAATCTTGGAGAAAACAACTTGCTGGTTTTCCCTCCTTGCTGGCAAGGAGAAAAATAGTCCACCAGGAACAACAAAAAAATCCTAGTAACAGCTCCTTAAGTTATACCCTCTGCTACCCTCTCTGATTGCTCTGGTCTTCCTTCATTCGTGGTAATGAAGTTTTTAAAGCTCTGGTAGAAGGATGACAGCACTCAAGTCAAAGGAGATGAGAGCAATGAGGAAAGCTTTGCTTTAAGCTAGAGCAGTCTTGCGAGTTGCTGCCTTTATGCTGTTCTTATCTTGAAGGGTACAGAGTCTTTTCCAGTCATAGGGACTCCATAACCCTATGAGTATGGAGAAATAGTTGCTAATTAACAGTGTGTATAATAAGTAAGTGAGGCTGGAAACAAAAGAATATTCCTCCAAGAAAAAAAAGGAAGCAGAAATTACTGTACTTAATAGCTGGGGAAGCTGTTAAAGCTAGTTGACACAGTTCTGGTACTGCCGTGTGTGTTTTGGGGGCAACATAAACCATAATTGCTGTGATGGCAGGTAAGAATCCAGTTCTTTTTTATGGCTTAGTGTAGTCAGTGAAAGCAGTGGTCCTAAGCTGCATGCTGTTCTTAAATGTAATGCAAATTCTCTTTTGTGACTCCTCAGTACTTCCAGGTTACTTGTAGCTGATCACCAGCAACTGCTTCTGTTAGCTATTAGCTGTTGGGTTTTTGCTAGGAATACTTTCAGTCCTGAATTGAAATGATGACATCCTGAAACAGAAGAGGCTCTTGGAGTATTGTAGGAAGCACATTCTTCCTGGTTCTAGTGCAGGTGTAGACGTAGGAGGAGACAGAAGGCAAAGAACCTCACATAGGTGGAGGGGGTGAGGTGGCATCACAGTTAGAGCTGTTGCAGTTAACTCTTCCCAAAGCATGAAAGCAACGTGGCTGGGAACAGGGATTTGTTGGGTTGCTTCTTTGTGTGAGCCAGGGAGTCTTTTGAGGGGCAGATTAATAAGAATATGACACAAGGTAGAGGTGGAATAGATGAAGCAAAGAATCTGGGTGGGAAAAGGGTTGCTTGTACGTGTCTATGGAATTGTTTCAGGGGACTGAGCTGGGGCAAATTCAAGATAATAGATGCAGCCTCCTTGAATTTGGATGGCAGTGCTGAAGCTTCAAAACCTTACAAGGTTTGATGCCACTTCAATTGCAGTGCATAGCTGTGGTACTTGAGCTCAGAAGTGCAAACTGCACAGGATTTTTTTATCTATTTTCTTCAATGTGAGCAGCAAAACATCTTCCAGGAATGTGCCTGGGTGCTACGCTGCTTTGACACGGCTTGCTTTGCATCACCAAACACAGTAGTTAGGTTGCATCGAGTACTTTGTGGAAACATTCATTGTGTTGTCACCCAGAAATGGGATGCTACAGATGTGTGTTGGCCCGGCAGTATCAGTGCTGTTTTTTGGCCTTTGAGAGGTTGGTCCATAACATGTGACCTGTGTAACGAGAGGCCCACATAGATTGGTGACTTCATTAAGTCTGATACTGTGGTGGTGTGGGGCACGATTCATGTCCCGTTATCGTTTTTATTCTTTATTTATGTGTTTATTTTCTGGGGCGGCGATCTGTCACGATGCCCATCGTTCCCCTGCCGTGGGGTAGAATTTAGCGTGACGACTGCCTCCCGGACCAACGGGGCCACGAATCCGGCCTAAAACACTGCTTGTGCGTTGGTTGTCGGCGTGGGGGCTGTTGGTTGTCGGTGCGGGGGTATCGGTTGTCGGTGCGGGGCTTTTCTGACGAGCACTGTGGGCTCGGGGCGCCGTCCCACGCCCGGCGCGGTGCTGCGGCACACCAGCGGTCGGCGCCACGGCGCGGGGAGGCTCTGGAGGTGACTCCTAGCCCCGTGCTTACGGTGGCCGGGCCGGGGTTCATTATGGCGGCCGGGTCCTGAGGGCGGGAGCGGGAGGGCGGCGGGACCGGGACGGGACCGGGGCGGGGCGAGGAACGGGAGCGGCAGCGGGAGGGGGGGGCGCGCGTTCCCGTGAGGGGAGGGGGCGCGCGAGGGAGGGAGGGGGAGGGTGTGAGAAACACTCCGTAGCCAATAACTTGGGCTCAGGCGAGGAGCTCGGCGAAGCAGGAATTTATTCGCGATCGCAGTGGCGGGCGTCCCGTCCGTGCGAGGACTACCGCACACCAAATTTCCCTGGTGTATTGCCAAGCACTTCCCCGTGCAAGGGCTTACCATACACCACATTTCCCGAGACTCTTCCTTTCTCTCCCTTATCTCACGCTTCGTCCGTCTCCGGCCGCGCCCCTCGCGGAGCTGCGGAACCGCGGATCAGGACTCCACACTCGCTCCGTACAAAAGTACGTCTCAATCACACGGCACACAGAGTCTCACCCGACCCCCAAGGCAATACTTCCTATTTCTTACCTTGGTCTGTGCACAGAGTTACCGGATCAATTCTCAAAGCCGGAGTGCCTGCCTTCTTCCCTTCCCCACTCCTTCACGGATCCTGCCTCTTTCATCAGTCTCGGGCCCTCTGTCAGCTCTCCGCAGAACCGCCGCCGTCGATGCACAGGACCGCTGAAATCAGCGGGGCATGCCTTCCTGCTGCTGCGGCGGTGGGGCTCCCCAGTAGGCGACTGGCTCCCGGACGAGCCCCCAAATTGTGAGAAACACTCCGTAGCCAATAACTTGGGCTCAGGCGAGGAGCTCAGCGAAGCAGGAATTTATTCGCGATCGCAGTGGCGGGCGTCCCACGAGCAGGAGCGCCCCTGCTGGTTCCAAAACCCAGTTTATATACTTTTTGATGACGGGACCCTCCCCTGTTTCCCCACTGAGGGGGTGATCCAGGCTCACAATCTGTCTGATGCTTCCCAGACAATGCATGGCCTTCAGTTGCCGGCCTGTTAAATTTCGAATTTCTTTCGACTTTTTTACTGGTTGAAGCGGTAATGGTTCTTCACTTACCTGACTTGACTCAACACCGTGATTTTCCCCGAATTGTTCTACGGAGTCTGGTTGTCTGCATTTTACAAGGTCGCCTGCTAAGCGTTCTTATCGCTGCAAGCACACCTCGATACCCCATTCCTTACCTTTAAACAACGTAACTCTGCAAAAACAACATTTTTATTCCCACGAGGGGCAGGGCAGGCCCCGCGGCGCGTGGCGGCGGGGGGCGGGGGGGCCCCGTGACGGCACCGAACGCGGGGGGGGGGCGGTATGGCCTCGGGCGGCGCGACCGGTAGCGGCGCGACCGGCAGCGGCATGGCCGGCGGTGGCAGGGCCGGTGGCGGCGGGGCGCCGGGCGGCAGCCCAGGAGCCCGATCAGGAGGAGGAGGAGCAGGAGGAGGAGGAGGAGGAGGAGGAGGAGGAGGAGGAGGAGGAGGAGGAGGAGGAGCGGCCGGCGGCAAGGTGAAGAGGCGGCGCCACCGTTTGGGCGCCGCGAAGCCCCCCTGTGCCAGGAGCAAGCGGGTGAGGAGCGGCCCCCCCACAGCGGGCCCTTCCCCCTCAGCCCACCAGTTACCCCCTTACTTACCCCCTTACCTTACCCGCCCCTTTATCCCCTTAGTTACCCCCTACCCACCTCCTTACCCCCTTAGTTACCCCCTCGACCGCTTAGTTACCCCCTTAGTTACCCCCTCAACGGCTTAGTTACCCCCTTAGTTACCCCCTCAACCGTTTAGTTGCCCCCTTAGTTACCCCCTCAGCCCCTTACTAACCCCCTCAGTTACCCCCTCAGCCCCTTACTTACCCCCTTACCTTACCCGCCCCTTTATCCCCTTAGTTACCCCCTACCCACCTCCTTACCCCCTTAGTTACCCCCTCAACGGCTTAGTTACCCCCTTAGTTACCCCCTCAGCCCCTTCCTAACCCCCTCAGTTACCCCCTCAGCCCCTTCCTAACCCCCTCAGTTACCCCCTCAGCCCCTTACTTACCCCCTTACCCCTCTACCCAGCCCATTACCCCCCTCCTCCCCCTCCCCTTCACCCCCAGCCCGCTGCCCTCAGGACCCCCAGTGCCACCCCCAGGGCTTTCCCCGCTCCCTGCACCCCTCCTCAGCCCATCATCAATTCTCTGAACGTTACCTGCCAGGCTTTGCTTCTCGTTTGTGCTGTAGGGTACAGCAGGTTGACGGTGAAAGCGGTCCGTCAATTCGGGGTGTGAAAATCCCCGTGCTGGAGGGGGGACGCGCCGAGATCCCTCCCAGCAGCTCTTTGCTAAGAAATGTCAGGACGCCCAGAGAGATGCTCTGGAGATGCCCTCTGCACATGTTTGTTCAGCCAAAACCTCTCCGCTATTAAATGAGCAACGTAGCTGAGGGGATTGATTATCATATGCAAAACCAAGGGAGCGCTACGCATGGATAGCTGCTCAATTAGGTTTTTATCACTTGCAGAAATGCCAAGTCCCTTATACCACATATTGACAATCAATCTTGTCCATCTAAAGCTGGCCTGGAAGGGCAATGCAAACATTCCCCACGCTTACAGAGCAACCGTTGAAACCTCTGGCTTGAACAGTGCATTAATGTTGAAAGTGCCATAGCTTGCGTGTGCCGACACTGTGTAGCTAACTGATAAACCTTACACGTGGATTGAAAATAATCAGTGGAGATGGTTTTCTAACTTTTCCATTGTCTGTTATCTCTGCGTGTTTTCCAGTAGGTTTATTTAAAGAGTGTGCCAGAGCAAACACGTGCGTGGGGATATCTGGGGGATTCTGCACAGAGAATGGCTGCTGCACATCCAGCGCAGATCAAATTAACAGTAACTTATCGGGGAAGAATTTTAATGATTTGATAAATAGACAAACTGATAGGTGTTACATGTGTGCATTTATTACAGCAGTTAGCTTTGTAACCAGACGAATCGTGCAAATGTTCATAACGTAAAAGGACGAGCTTTGAGCAGATAGCTTGCTTAGAGCATTTGTCAATTAATTTCAGTTTATTTTCAATATCATGTCCACTCTGCAGAAGGTTCTGTGGCTTAATGTTAATTGTCTCTCAGTGATGCAGCTGGGGAGGCACGAAAGCGACCGATGCGATTTTGTGAGGTTATACCTCTGGTTCTGATCCCTACCCCGCTGTTTTTCTCATCCTTCCCCCTACAACTTTAGTCGATAAGTCGATTCTTAGAAATACTTAAATAGATGTGTTTTGTGTGCTTGTGATCCTAATTACAGCCCACCAAACCCTCTGTCTCTTACCATTAAGCTCTGAAGGTGCCTGGGCACTGTAGGCAGTATAGTTAGCAGCTTCAAAGTTCCTGGGAACTAGTCCTGGATCTAATTTACCTTTTTTTTTTCCCCCTGCCTGCAGGAGGGATGATTAGCAGGATGCCTAGCTCATGATTGTCAGCTTTCTGGATATTAATTTTTATTATTAATTTTTATTATTAATTATATTCATTTATATTAATTTATCTTTTATTTAACCGTAGTTCCTGGGGCTTTCGGTCAGGTGGGAATTCTCCGATCGTACCCGATGTATGCCGCAGAGTCAGTCTTCTACAAAATACAGCAACAGCTTTAGAAGGCTCTTGCAAGAGGAGGTGCTGGTGCTATAGCTATAGCTGTGTTTCTTGCAGGACATCTTCTGGGTTAGCCTGACTGTTGAGAGCAGAACTGGTTTTTGTGCGTATAGTCACTGCAATTCAGCATTACTAAAATTGAAAATATTTAGATTCACTGATTTTAATGGGTAGTATGGTCCTGACTGTCGCAGTAGATAATTGCTGAACTTCTGGTTTAGTTGGTTTTCACGGGAGGGTGCGAAGAGGAAGAGTCCTGGAACAAGTCTGTAGGTCAGGAGCTGTTCAGGCGTAGAGTTTCCTGATAGCCTTGCAGATTGACGACCTGCTGGTGAATTTTGGCAGAGGTTTCAAAACTTTGAACCTTGCCAAGGTCACTTGGAAGTGCAGACAGTGATAGGTAGTTGTAAATCAATCTTAGGTGAATTTAGGTTTACCAGAAGTGTAGCGATCCTATGCCAGGGATCAACCTCGTCGTTGTCTTCTGAATATTTGCTGTATAATATCTGTCTTCAAGGTCCGTGGAAGGTGGTATCCCAGCATATGCTGTTGACTGCGTTTCTGTAATTAAACAAGTGTTTTTTCTTTCAAGCAGGGATTAATTAGCAGAATGACAGAAACTGTGAAAAATATTGTACCGGCCTGGCTGCAGAAGTATTTCAATAAGCGTGAGGAGGAGTGTGTAGACAGAAATGAATCTGCAAACCAGGAGGAGACTCCAGTAAACTATCACCACGATTATTCAGATGAAGATACCATAATCGATGAGAGATTCACGCCTGAACCAGCAGGAATTAGTAGACGAGGTATGTGAAAAATCATTTGGAATTCTGGCCATCTGTATTTATTCACAGATTTCTAGTTTTGAATCTGAATTTCAAAAGGAAATTGGAATGAGGGTTTTGACAGAATGAAAAAAAAACAAAAAAAGTCAAAACAACTGTTTGTGAAACCGTCTTAGCTTTAAACTGTATACACAGTTACGAAGCATACATCTTATGCTCTTGGAAGGCATCAGTTAACTTTAGGTACTCTATTAGCCAGGTGCTAAATGCTGAAAATAAGTCATTTGCAAGTGTGCTGGGTTGCATTTTCCATCTTTTAAAAGATATGGAATGAAAATCTGTCTAATTGCCTAAGGCAATTAAAAAAATTAATTTGTTTTGCAGTCTTCGAAACAAAAGACTAGATGCTAGAATGGCAGAGGAAAATTCCGTCTCGTGTCCCGACTTTGTTTGTTTTGTTTTGTTTTGTTTTTGTTTTGGGCTTTGATCAATTTAGTAAAGTTCCTTGTTAACTTGATGGTGAACTGGGGAACTTGTGCACGGATGTGGTTTATGAGATTATTATCCTTAAAATATTCAATAACTTTAAGGTCTACGCGGGGGGAGGGGGTGTCTTTGAAAAGGTATTTGGACCGTTGGCAACGAGGTTTGCAACTCCTTTACCTCATGAAAGATTAATTTGTCTTATATCCAGTGCCTCTCACTGTTCCTGTAGTCCTGTTGTATAAATTTGCATCTATTCTTATTTGAGTTTCTCTTAAATTAGCTGTTTTGGGGAAGTCAGCTTTTAATAAGTGAAGAAGTTTTGTCTGAGCGTGCGTAGGTAACCATAGATAATGTGGAAAGTCAGTTGCTTCTGTTGTTGGCAGAATCAAAAAATAAGGAGGAAATATCTTTGCCTCCAATCTCATCTAATTGTAAACAAGGAGATTGATGGCTTTCTGTGTAGCTGTAGCTTGGGAATGAGTTTGGAGAAAAGAATAGAGAAGGTCTTCGTGACTGAGGAACACATGTTGGCTTTCCTATGTAACTGCGTGAAAGGAGCTTTCAGTAAGAACAGCTGCACTGCAAGCTTGCTAACTCCAGGAGATCAGGAGCAGGTGGACACCCTGGAACCTTTTGCAGCTTATGTTGCTGTCCGTGGGTGTTGCTTACTATGCTTAAGAATAAGATTTTTTTTTTTTAATTATTACTACATTTTGAAATCAATGTGTTTCTTCAGTTCTGAGGTATCAGTGTGCTGGAGCCTATATTGGGTGGCCTTCCGCCTGAAGAACTTTCTGTATCTCAAACGGTGCTGTCCTAAAAATCTGCTCATGGTTTGGAGAGCTAATTAGTGGTACTGCAGTGGTTATGAAGATTGAACTAACTAGTTTAAGCTTCAGTTCAAGTATCAAGAGGATAGTGGCTCAAAGTCATTTGAATTGCCCAGATTCCTGGGAGAGACAGTAGGCTTTCATCAGGCAAAATACCCATGAATAGTTCCATTCATTTAGCAAGATAGACTTCAAGGCCACCTATTCCAGGCCACTGGCATTGTTTGCAGACCCTTTGCTTCAAGAGGGAAAAATGCTCATCTGGTTACTTGGGTCAACATCCTTGTCCCTTGGGTCAAATTCCCAATAGTTAATGGGTAGGAGATGATGTTTTGCCTCTAACGTGAGCTGATATGGAAGAACTTGGGAAAAAAGTACTGCAAACGTTCATTTTCATGTTGTGTATTCAGATTAATGTAACCTTTGTTCCAATATTATGGAAGCTGCAGTGTTATCTGTAATTTACCGTGTAATCTCAAATTTTGTAAAGCTTATTGCAAGCTGTACATGGGAGAAGGAGTATATATGTTTGATTTAGTGAACGGCCAAGTCAGCGTTAGAGCATTTGAGCACGGGGTCAGAATGTGGTGTTGTAAAACCTCATAGTTAACTACTTCTGGATGCAACATTAATACTGTGTATCGCAAGCAGTGTTGTTGTTGTAGCCAGACAGTTAGATGCAACCGTATCTGGGTGAGGAAGAAGTTAAATTTGGCTTCTCTCTTTTTGCGCTTAGAACTTGGCAATAGCATGGCTGTCGATAGGAAACAGGTTTTGGCTTCTGTGAGCTTGTCTATAGCAAAGCTAATTATCTCCCTGTTCTTGTCTAGAACCATCCACAAGTAGATCAGCACTGAACTTCCCAGTTGTGTTAACAAGGCCCTCTCTTCATCGGAGCCATCTGAATTATACCATGCTGGATTCTCCTGTCCCACCTTGTCAGCCCTCGACATCTTCTATATTTGGCATTGGCAGTCCTAGGCTGTCCTTGATAAAAGAAATAGAAGATTCTACCTCTCAACAAGACGATGATAACATCTCAACAACCAGTGATTCCTCCTCTAGAGCATCTGATGAAGGTGATTTTTGTGTTCTCTGTTTAATTGACTTTTTTTTTAATGTGAAGTACCTTGCGTTCTTTAATATTCCACATCACCTTAGTAAATAAAATAGGTGAATGTCAACTTTGGATGCGAGAATTAAATTGAATTTTTAGTGTTTTAGAAGTATATAATCCTATCACCTTTTTAATAGAAGCGTGCTTTGGAATACGTTTATGATACCCTGATGTTAGAAAGAGTCAATGCTGAAATATACACATTCAGCTAGGTTATATGTAAATTTTGAACTGGGACGGTAGGAAATCAGGCTGACTTGCCGTAACTTGACAACTAGGCTGATTGTCTAGAAGGAAGAGTGACTCAGAATATCTAACAGACAGCTGGTTAAATGTGAATAAGTGCAGGTGACAAATAGGAACACGAGATGTTTTCCTGTGTTTCAGCAAGAGAAGATAAAGAAACTACTCTGACATAAGCTATAGGCTGTTTTTTGACCTTTCTTGGTAGAAGGCTTCAGCTGTCAATACTTTCATGTCTTTTGCCAAATTCATTGAGGAAAGCACACCATTTTAAAATAAAAAATAAGCATCGTGTCGATGTAGGTTGGTACGTAGGTCTTCTCGCTGAAAGGGCGAACAGCAGGTTTGCAGCTTTTTCTAGTCCCCCATATAGACAGGGACTGACGTGTGCTCAGCAGGTTTTCCAGAGAACTTTTGTACAGCTGAGAGTAGAGTTGCTGGGCTTTAGCAATATAACCTGAGTGCACTAGAACTTTCTGGTGTGTCTTCGTAAAACATACATGGGCAGAAGATCGTTAACTCTTAGAGCAGCCTTTGGGGAATCTTCCAGGTTTAAAACCTGTGCGATTATGATCTGTGCTGGCCTCCAGCCTTTTACCAACACAGAAAAAAGCTTTGTCCGTACAAATGCACTGATGTTTATGCGGTCCTCTTTTATCTTAGCCTGAAGGAAAAAAATACCTGCATTGGAAGCACAGTATTAACTTGGTAAGATTGGTGAAAACTACTTGCAGCTCTGTGAACAGTTTTCAAGTTTGTAGGTGATACTTGGTTTTCAGTCTGTACGTGAAGTTGATCTATTTAAAGAAGCTGAAGTCATGCTTATTTTTCTGTATTGAAGAACTTGAATTAGTGTGATCTTTATTGTTAAAGTTCTGTACGTACGAGAGGCATTTACATCTAGCATACGTCATTTTGGCAGATGTTGCAGTTTTAAAAAATACTTCATCGTCACTGCTCTGGCCCACAGAAGCTGAAAGAACTCATTCCCTCTCGCAGCATTCTGCAGCTAGCTCTAAGAAACCTGCATTCAGTTTATTTGTTTTTGGAGGACTGTGTCCTGTAAGTACTGCACAGTATTTCTTTTAATCAGTTTGAATGTGTACCTGTTTTTCTATCCACTTCTCATACTGTGTTTCCGTAGGTACGTGGAAGCACGTCTGTTTTTAAGCAAAACCAGCTTGGGTTTTCTCCATTTTACCCCGGAAAGACGGCCTATGCCGGTGGTGCAGCTGTAAGATCAAGGCAGCCAAAGACGGAACCTTATCAGGTATGAGAAAAGTAGTGTAGTGGGAAATAGTGATGGAAATAAAAAAAGCAGCACTGCCAAAGGAGCTTTGAGCAGGGAGCTGAATATGTGGTAACAGTTGCTCTTCTGCCCTCTTGGTCTACAAAAATAGACGAGATTGATTTCTGTTTAAATTCTTTAATGACAGTTTTTACCACAGGTAATACTTGTCAGAAAGAACAAGAATGACAGTTTGGGCTAGTTGTTGGTAGTTGGGGTTTCCTCTGTTGTTAGGTCTTTCAAAAAATTCCATTCAAGTGCCATTGTCTGCCTCTGACTACATTACGTTAAAATAACTTGATGCAAAAAAACCAATGACAGCATAACTTTGAAAACTTGTGTTTATGGTAGCAAAAGCTACAGTAGTCAAACCTGGCTAATATTTATCTGTGGATCTTCTTTTCCAAGCATGCCTACATTCATGCTATGGATATGTTGTATAAACCTGCAGTCTTTGAAAATATCTAAAATCAACTTTGCTGATCCTTTGTTCTTCTGTTACACAGAGGCATGCAGGACTAAATGCAGTCCCAAGATAAGCAGTAACATGCTTTCTGTTTTGAACGATTCATATAGTTCTTGGAGAGAGTTATTTGCCCCCAAGAGTTCTTGGAAATAGCAAATAAAAACTGCTGACAACTCTGATTAGCTAGAGCTGAATCGAAAAGGAAAGTCAAATCAGGTTTGGTAGGAATGTATTTAAATGAAAGTGACTTTTATCGATAAATCAAAAGGAATTTTAAGAAAATGAAAACGCGGGTTTGCTGGCTCTGTTCTGACAGTCCATTTGTGCAACGGAAAAAGGGCAGTACAAGTACCTCACTTACGGGAAACCTTGAAACCTTGTGGTGCAAAGCTGGGAACCCTCTTTGGTCGGCTATTTTTGTTTTTTACAATATTACTGCATTATGGTAAAAAGAGGAACCAAAATACTAGGCTTTTAAAGGAGAGAGTAGCTTGCTTCTTGCTGCTTGCTGTGAATGACAGCAAGGTACTAGAGAGTCCAGCGAAGGGCCACCAAGAAGATCAAGGGACTGGGAGCACCTCTCCTCTGAGGAGAGGCAGGGACTGCTGGGCCTGTTTAGTATGGAGGAGATGAGGTTCAGGGGGGATCTTATTGGTGTATATAAATACCTGAATGGATGGTGCAAAGAGCATAGAGAGCCATTGTGTTTTCAGCGGTGCCCAGTGCCAGGTCAAGAGGCAACAGGCACAAACTGAAACGTGAGGCTCTGTCTGAGCATCAGGAAATGCTTTTGCACTGTGCGGCTGATGGAGCCCTGGCACGGGTTGCCCGGAGAGGCTGTGGAGTCTCCCTCTTTGGAGGTCTTCAAGAGCTGACTTGACATGGTCCTGGGCAACCTGCTCGGGGTGGCCCTGCTTGAGCGGGGGGGTAGACCAGGCGATCTCTAGAGGTCACTTCCAACCTTAACCATTCTGTGGTTCTGTGAGTCTCACTTGTGTTTTTACATGCTGCGTGGTCTGCTTCCTGTCTTCACATCGTGTGATAAGCACAGTGTGGTTATATGAGGGGTTTAACCTGGGAAGAAAAAAAGTCACACCAAAGGAAGTTTTTGACTGATATTTGAAGTTGGGTGGTGCAAATAAACAGTTTACTTTTTCAGTGTAATGTTTAGATCTGTTACAGTTTAAATCAGATCTTTATCTTTTAAGACAAAGATTTGCAGCCAACTTTAATCTTGGGGGAAGGGAGGAAGCAAGAGAGAAGTAAAACTAGTTCCTGGTTATGATTGTATACACTGATTTTAAGATGGTACACTTAGACCATCGTGAAACTCTGAGGTCTGTGTTGTTACTGAAAATGCTTTCTGTACCACAAGCCTTTTCTTGAGTTCTGTTTCCCTGATTACTGCTTCGGAGGCCTTAGCAGTCCTGGCATCATCCGTCTTGACCTTTTACAAGTACGGAGTTCTTTTATTGCTCGTGCAACAAGCACGTGCAAGATGCACTGAGGCCCAAGGTAAACTTCATTAAACTCCGAATGTATTCTCTTCTTTATGGCTTGAACTCCCAGTGACTGCATGTTTCTCTGTCATCAGAATATATTGATTGTATCATCAGTGTAGCCTTGGGACGTAAAATACATGCCTCTTTAGCTCAGAATTGACCATTGTAACACTTAAAATGCTAATTTTTCAGGCACAAAAGAGAGCGAAAGCTAGACAAGAAACTGTGTGGTCCCACGCTACCTTGAGTACCTCAGCGTGGTGCATCTTGGAGGCAGTGGAGAAGCTGTCAACTGCTTTGTTGGTAAATAGCACTTCTTTTAATCTGTTTTTGCTTCATGTGTTTATAAAACTTAGTAAATGTGCCATCAAAGGATAAAGATAAAACTATTCTTCCTTACGCTGTGGCCGGTTTAATTTATTGCGCTGTTTTTTCAACAGGATGCTAAAAGAATGACATCTCTTTTGCCGCTGTGTTGTGTAAGTTGACCATGAACCCCCACATTTTTGTTGCAGGGAACCCTCTCTCTCAGGAAAAAAAAATTGCCCTCTAATAGTTATGCTTTGTTTTTTCCCTTAGCCTCCGGACATAGATAAACCGGATATTACTGACTTCCAGTCCAAACGAAGAAAGGTAAGAACCAATAATGTCTTAAGCTGAGGTAGATAACTTTTTCAATGCTTTATCACTATTAGAAAAATTTTCTCAAACCTCAGTGACGACATAGACATCAAATCAAGTTAATATTGGCATGTATCCACAATAGATGATGGGCTGTGAAGATTACTCAGGTTAAGAATTATGTTATCTTTGTAAGTTGAGAGCAACAACTCTAGAACACACCAAGTCGTTTTATCTTGTCCCCCAACTTGGGGTGAAGCTGCATATTAAAATTCCTGTTGAGGCAAGTTTGCTCTTGAAGAAATGATCACAAATAGAAAAATACTGATTGAGTGGTCATATAGACTTTGTACAGACTTCCGTGTTCATTCGGGCACAGAAAACTAGTTTTTGTGCTTTTTATCACCATTCAAAGTAAAGAGGAGGAAAATTGTTAATTTCCGACGCTATAAATCTTACGCTCCTAAATTCCTATTTGGAGGTAGCACAGAACTGGTGATAATGCTGTGGTAAAGCATGATTTCCTTTCATTTTGTTTAAAAAATGAAAACTAGTCATCTTTTTTTGATGACTTTAGTTAGGGGTATCATTAAATTGCAAAACTGTACCAGGCACAATAGCTCTTGGTGTATTAAATGCCTAACTGGGGGAATTAATATTTTTCATTTTTACCTTTAAAACCAGCGATGAACCATCGTTGGAGTCTGATAAATTTTCCATAAAATTAAATGGGCATCTCTTTCTGCGAAAACATCTGTGTTTCCAGTATCAGTCTGAGTGTACAAATGACCACTTGTTAAGTGTATGGGCTTCTTAGGCTGGAAATCAAAGTGGACAGTAATACTGGTTGCTTATTGCTTTTAACTCTTTCAATCTCTGTATTGTTTAGCCAGCACAATCTCCATTTGGTAAAGTTCTAAAATGAATGTAGCAGCAACTGCTTAGTTTTTAGGGGGGTAGAGGTTTTTTTTTTTCTTTTTCTTTTCTGACGCTATAAATCTTAACGCTCCTAAATTCCTATTTGGAGGTAGCACAGAACTGGTGATAATGCTGTGGTAAAGCATGATTTCCTTTCATTTTCTTTAAAAAATGAAAACTAGTCATCTTTTTTTGACGACTTTAGTTAGGGGTATCCTTGGGCTTATTAAATTGCAAAACCCTTAAATGACCACTTGAAGATCAGGTGACTGAAGGAAATAACAAGATGTGCAAACTTTTCATCTTCTGTTCTAATGAGAAAAGGGACAGTGTCTCAAGAAGTTTCTGTGCCAATTCCTTGATTGGATGGATGTATAATTAAGTTTACAATCACTTCAGAGTTTACAAACATCTCAGATTTCCTGGACCATCTTTTCACCATCTGCCAAATTACAAGGGCATGGAGAAGTGAAGTATATCATAAATATTATCCAAATAACTAAAACCAAATCTGGTGTGAATTCTCAGTTATATTATAGCAATACACCTGTGATAAGGCATTAAGAAAGATCTGCCAGATTTGCAACAGAGAGCCTGAAATTGTCAGCCACTAAATGAATGTTGCACGCAGCTGTCAGTGGGTGAAAGGAGATAGATTGTCTATTCATAATACTAGAATTCATAATGGTGGCGGGAGAAGGGTAGCCCGTGATGAGAAGCAATTATTTGCTGAGGAGACGATCGTGTGTTTTCCTGCTAAAGTGAACATGCGGTTGACGGAACACTTGTGCACTCGGGCTAAACTTCTGCAGTGGGTAGCAGTGATGTGGTATTTTTCTTATTTCAAGGAACTGTACCAGGCAGAATAGCTCTTGGTGTATTGAATGCCTAACTGGGGGAATTAATATTTTTCTTTTTTACCTTTAAAACCAGCAATGAACCGTCGTTCACTCGAAGTAGATTTGTGAACTTACATAAAACATGTCTTATTCAAGGTTTCAAACTGAATGTAATATTTTTTAGAAAGATGTATTTTTATATACTTTAGAGAGAGTGTGAATCCTATTACTAAGAGCTGGGAGATACTGTGAAATTAAAGCTGCAGCGTAAACAAAAATTTCCTGTTGGTATTGATTTGAACAATAGCATGCTTCCTAAGACTGTATTTTCTGATCCTTAAGACCGCAGGCGGAGCCATCGGTAAATCTTGTAGCCTTTAGGGTTTGTTTTCTGTCTGACAGTTCAGTTAAGTCAGTTTTGCAGAACACGCAGTGGTCTGTGTTAAAAATTAACTCTGGTCTGTGAAAATGCTTTGAAAAGGGAAGTCAAACCCACTACTTGAAGTGCATCTAATGCACATGTAAAGCATTGGATCATATTTTAATGAATGAGATTATTGTAAGACTGACAAGTTGGTTTTTTTGAGTGTGTTCTATTGTTTGTGTAACTTTGAAGAGGGAAAATGTAGGGGATGTGAAGCCCAGAAGCCTGTATAATTAGTTGCTTAACACTTCGAATGTTAAATTAATGAATTAAGCTACTGAAAAAAAAAAATCACAGTGTGGGCAGAGGAAAAGATAGGAGCATATTCTAGGAACATGGGTTATTTTAATTATGGTAGCATGAATTATTTTGTCTATGAAGCTAACTGCCAAATTTTGAAATGGAATTCAGTCAGACTTTGGCTACTTATATATAGCTTTATGGATTTCGTTACTGGTTTTCTGGTGATTTCCCTCTACAAGTTGAACGGTCTTCAGAATTTTCAAATCGTATTCACTGAGTGCCAAGACCGATGGGGGGAGGTTTATAGTTCTGTAATTTGTTTTCATCAATAAATATTGGAATTAATTTGGGTGGACGTAAGGATAAATTGATTGCTGTTTCCCTTTCAAAGCTGGAATCCCAGAATGCATTCCAGCCTCCACCTGTTAAGAGACTTGTGACACCAATGGTAAACCGTCAACCGATGCGTTATACGCGGTATTCTGAACCATCACCGACTTCAACTACTCAGTCCAGCAAAATTTGCCAGAGAGTAGACACAAAGTACCAAGTGAGTACATTTTTGAGTCCTTATGTGCCTGTTTTTTTTTTCCAGTCTTGGAATGTTTCTCAAACCAATTGTTATCCTATCTTTGCAAAAAGTACTGATAGTATGTTTGAGGCGAGCTTTAAGGCAGTGGGAACCATTGTGAAATAGATTGAGCTTTTATGGATTTAATTCTGTTTTTGGAACACTCAGTGTCTTGTGGTTGTTTTCACGATGTCATGATGTGCTATTGAGTCATCCTGTTCTCAGTGAAAGAATATTAAAAGACAGAAATGTTTTCCTTTTATATTCTCATGTACACAAAGCTGTCACTGATGAAACATGCTCGTGTTCTGTGTAAACTATTCCAGGTGAGCTATGTGCTCCAAGTGAGAGTTCTGACAATGTGCTGAGTTATCGGTTTTGATTGCTTTGGAGTAGATGGAGTCTGATAAATTTTCCATAAAATTAAATGGGCATCTCTTTCTGCGAAAACATCTGTGTTTCCAGTATCAGTCTGAGTGTACAAATGACCACGTGTTAAGTGTATGGGCTTTTTAGGCTGGAAATCAAAGTGGACAGTAATACTGGTTGCTTATTGCTTTTAACTCTTTCAATCTCTGTGTTGTTTAGCCAGCACAATCTCCATTTGGTAAAGTTCTAAAATGAATGTAGCAGCAACTGCTTAGTTTTTAGGGGGGTAGAGTTTTTTTTTTTCTTGTTTGTTGATAAATGATAGAAAACAGAAAAGTATGTCCCTTTTACGGGGTTGGCAAACACAAGTTTTGATGAAAACTCTCGCCCCACACACACAATTTTTGTCATTTTGTTTAAAATAATTACTTTCTTTGTTAGAGGATTTGACAAATTTGATTTAGTGTTCTATCAGTTTGTCCTCAATGCTGAGTGAAGCAGTGATGCTTACTTTAGCCCCAAAATTTAACTGAACTGTACCCACAATGCTGAATTAGGGAACAACGTTAAGTAGGTGAGGTGTATTCAGGGCTATAAAATTAAAAATAAATAAATAAAATAAAAACCACAAAAAACCACATGAAGTGGTTGTTGGTACTTTGTGTATTCTGTACATATTCAGCTAAGTCTTGAACTAAACTTAACTTGCAGGGGATGAGAGAGAAGACTTTGCCTGCAGAACAGCGAGCAGAACCATCTGAAAGGTATGACATCTATTAATTTAAAACTTACTTGAAGAAAGAAAGAAATCTCCTTTTTCAGTACGGTCTGCACCTGAAAGGTGGTGACAGTTCTCAGTAAAAGGAATGGGAAATCCAATGAAAATTTTGTATTTTGAGGCAGCTGCAAAGTCTGGATTGTGTTTGAAGATCAATATAACTTTGAGAAAATTGTTGTTTTTATGAAAGGAAGGAAGATGAGCAAGAATAAAAGTACTGATACACCGCTTTTTATCCCAAGTTTATCTTCTGAGAAGGATACGAAGATGGGAAACGAAGCACGTTATAATGCTGTATCCACAGAAAGGATCTTTGCTATTGGAGGCCTTATTTTTTCCTTCTACAGGAAATATGGCTCATTTTGTAGTTTAACTAAATCTGTAGCGTTACAAATTTTGCTTTGACAGATATTTCATGGTTTATAACTCAGTTTACTTATAACAAAATAATTTGTCCCTCTTAATGTTCCCTAGGGGAAAAGCTATTAGTTTTAGCTATTTAATTGCTTGCAGTTTGAAAGCTCTGTCCTAATGGGATGATTCTTTCTGAAGCATTCTTTAGAAGGTGAAGTAGGCGAAGTGAGTTACAGTTCAGGAGGATGTTTATTGATGTGTTTTTTTCTTTATTTTTTAAGCAAAAACATGGAGGAAGATTTATGATTTATTATTCTTTTTTTTAATACTCCTTTCATGATGAAGTTAATTGTCTGCTTTGAGTTCACATGAAGACCATGTGTTCTTTAGAATCATTTGAGGCCAAATGCTAACTCATCTCTAAAATAAAAAAAATCCAGCAGAATTAATTGAATTTCTTCTTGAGGAGACTGCTTTGTGTTATACTGCTTTCTTGGTTTAGGTCAAATGAGTTATCCTCCAGATAATATTGATGGCTTTTCCTTCTGGGCAAATGGTGTTTTGGGTAATAATGCTTGAGTTAAGGGACTTTGCACTCGGTTTTTAGGGAGTCGCTCTTTTCAAAGAACAGTAGCAGGGAATTTTGTTGACTCTATGCTCATCTGCCAAGCAATTCTTATGTGACCATGGGCATTCTTTGGCTTGCAGAAAGAACTCAACACTTTGTTTTGGCATCTAAAAGTTGGACTTCACAACAACCACCTTTTTAGGGGTGGAAGCGACTGGCTTTAAGGTTCTGGTACAGGTGCAATCAGGTGCTGGGTTTTAATTATGTTTTTTTCAAACTGTTCTAAATTGTCTTTGTTAGAACTCCTTTCTACTTCTCCATTTAGGAAGGAGATACAGAAAACTCACACTGCTTTTGATTTCGTTCACAAAGTTTATTGCAGTGCCCTACCTTTTGTTTGTAGAGTAGGTAGTGGTGGTAGTGTTTTTTGTGATGCTGGTCTCTGTTGGGTGCCATGTTCTGGAGCAGGAGCACCACACTGATCTGCTGGCAAGAGTCCCTTTGGACAGTTGAGTTGGAATACTCAGTAAATCTCTGGCCCACCAATGCTATATATCTATGCGTGTGTGTGTATATATATATATTTTATATCCTGAGTCCAATTGTAGATTAGACTTGCTTGAAGGCTGACAACTGTCTTTGCCCCCTTGAAGCTCACAGGTGTTAACAGAAAGAGGAATATGGGCTGTTATGGGCAAGCGATAGTTGTCTGAATGAAGATCTATTTTGATGTAAGACTTTTTTCAGAATTCTAATGGATTGACAGTTTGGATTAGAGAAAAGTCTGAGCATCTGCCTTAGGGATCTGTCTTCCTCTATGCAGTTACAGTGCTAAGCAGGCTGTTGTCAAGTATTTGACAAGTTTAGACCAGTTCTCCTCCTCAGTATTGTGGGAGTTTGACCTGGTGTCTTCCAGTGCGATCTAATGCACTTTTGTACTGACTGACTGATTGGCTGCAAGATAAGCTTTGAGGTCACAGTTTTTCCAGGCATACTTCATTTTCTTGCCATAGTACTTTTGTTAGAGTTATTCCCTATTCCACTTCTGGTTTGGGTTATTTTTTCCCCATTTCCTCTTGGATTAGGATATCTTTCTGGTTTTGAGCTAGGCTTTTTTAAGTACCAGAAAAACGCCTTTGTATGCCTTACAAAAGGGATCTGTATTCATGTCTGAAAAGACTTCTGGAATGTTGGCATACCCAAACACCTCTGCTGTTCCTGCTGATGGCCACATGAAAGCCAGAGCTGCTTCTGAAGCTTAGGCCATATTACCTTGCCACACAAGTCTAAGGCGTCCCTATTCTATCAGAGCTGTTGGCAGTGTTTCCCATGTGTATGTGTGCATATGTGCACTCTTTCTGTATTTTTGTGAGCTGTTCTTTTATATCCCTGCAAAAGATACACGTGCATCGCAGAATCAGAGAACCAGTCCTATTTAAAGGAAGCACTGGAAAATAACAATCTAAATCAGCTCTTCTATTTCAGGTCTTCTGGCTTAGTCATTGTTCCCATGTGAACGGTGCACTTATGTATGTCCTTTTCATTGCTGCTGTTAATAAAGTTTTTCCTATTTAGAACATCAAGTATTTACCAGCGTTTAGCAACTTGTGAGACAGCTTTAGTTTTTTTCTGATCAGCGGGTTTCAATTCTAGGACTAATAACAGCTCTAATATCTTGAAAAAAAATTTGGCTGGTGATTTTTTTTTCTCTTGTTTCCCCCAACTTCTGTACTGTCGTGTGCTAGCAATGTGACCAGCTACAAATTCAGTACTGCTGCGTCCAATGGTCTGTCTTCAGGAGTGAGTAGCGGAGGCGGCAAAATGAGAAGGGAAAGAGGAATACACTATTTATCAAGAGCTGTACAAGAACAGGTAAGTGACTCTTAAATTAATTGCTGTCACTGAGCTTACTGAAGTAACTAGCTAAGTGTGTCAGTTTTATTGCATCATAGTAAATTATAACAATACCGCTTTATTTTTGCATTGTTTTTGTTTTCTTGTGGGTTTCAGAGCAGGCTCCAATTGATTTCCTGTGTTTGAATACCTGAACTTTGCTTATGTAATTTTGAAATTTTTAATTCTCTTACCTTGGAGATTCTTCAAACTATAACATTTCTCGTTAGCAATTGAATGAATGAGTCCTAAGAAGAGAAGTAATGTTTTGGTGAAGGTTTGTATAGTTTTTCTACAGGAATGATACTTGAAACGAGTGCCAAGTATAAAAAGAAAAAAAAAAGCTTAATTTTTGGTTTCATATTTAAGTCATACAGAAAGATACAGGCCAAGAGTTTGAAAGAGTAGTAGAAGACAGCATTCTGCATGTCTGCTAACGATGACTCAGTTTTTGATACTCACCAAACTCATTGTGAGAGAGTTTTTTTCTCATTTTAATAGGAAAAATCTATTCCATAAAACTATGACCATGAATATTCAGATTAATTTTTCTTTTATTGGATGTTATATAAGCTGCCTGTAAGTTAATTTAAGTATTTACGTTAATATTAAGTATTTAATTAATATTAAGTTAATATTAAGTATTTAAGTTAATTTAAGTTTCAAATCATTAAATGGGACTTCAGGATGATGCAATATAAAGAAATCGTAAACACTGTTGTTTATTCCTGTAACACAAATAAAATAATGGTCCAAATATCAAAAGTTCCATAAACTTTTCAAATCAAAACTGTGAAACAGATGTAAGCTACAGGATGCACTGAATATCAGTAGTACCAACTTACATCCCTGCCTAGTCATTTCTAAGTAGATCATGATAGTACTGTACAAATTTCGGTCAGATTTCCTATGCCATTTAAAACATAACTCATCCAATCTTAGTAATCAAATAAAGTAAGTGGCAGGGATGAAAATTGAAGTTGTTAAGAGGCTGTTTTCTGATTTTTATATTTGCATCCTGATACATGGTATAGACTGTATTTACCAGAACACAATCTTCAGTGCTGCTAGTCTGACTTTCTTTGGTGCTTTTTGTGTTTAGTTTGGTTTTTGAACCTACCTGCTTCTTTAAACATTACCTTTTTCCACGTTCACTGCTGTAGTGACTTTAGAAACTTTGGCAGCTATCCTGCCTAATTTTGCAAGAGGAACACTTTCTCACTTGTCTTGAGAGTGTACTCTTAATTGAAGCCATGCGAGGGTAGTTAGAAAGGATGATGCTTCTCTAGAGCTTTGATGACTAAAGTACAGAGAAGAAAGAAAAAAAATGTGATCTGTGCATCTCTGTTCCGCACAGGTTTTGAGTTAACTTTCAGTGTTCTTGCTGTACAGTTGTTGAATAGAGTATAATGTGGAAGCAGGCCTGCCATAAATTAAAATGACGTGGTAGACAGAGGTGGGGAGATCGGGATTTCTTCTGGAAACTTGCTTTCTCTTAATTTGTATGGATTTTTGTTCTATTTAATTTTGTTAATAAATTGGGTGGGATGGGGTGAGAAAGTAGTATGTCTTGTATAAGAAAAATTAAAATTTGCAACTTTAGGAAGTGGAGGAACCAGTGCTACCGAAAATACCCCTACCCATCAGTGCTGCATCGCTGCCTCAGTTCAATTCCAGTTTCGTTGGTAGTAGCGCTGTCTCAGCGTCACCGAGCGCTGTTTCAACAGCAGCAATGAGCACGGCAACTCCAGCAGCTGCGACGGGCATGGCAAATCCATCAGAGGTGGAGGGCATGACAGATCCATCGGAGGTGGAGGACTTGACAGATCTATCAGAGGAGGAGGTGGAGGACATGATATATACAACGGCGACGTCAGGCATAACGTGTTCAACAGTGCCCTCAGGCTTGACATGTCCAATAATGGCGGCGGGCATGCCATACCTGCTGATGAGAAAGGACATATCAAGGTCAACAGCGGCAACGACAAGCGTGGCAAATTCAACGGAGGCGGCAGGCATGGCAGATGCAGCAGCGACGGCGGCGGGCAAGGTAAATCTTTATGCTATAAATAATGTTTACAATGAGTATACTGCTTTATTGCGAGTTGACTTTTTCTGTGGTGCTCATGAAACTAACAAATATTAGTTTCTACGCAGCTGAATGAATTGGGGTTGTATGCCAGTTTGGGGAAAAAGGCATAAATGTTTTGATTCTGCTTCTCTCAGTCTTAGAGCCTGCCAACTCCCATTTAACGTGATTGTATAACTGCTTCAAATGCTGTGGAAGTCTGCGGGGGAAGGGGGGTGTGGACTTTATGCCAAGTTATTTATAGTGGTTTTGGCAGGGGTAGAGTTAATTTTCTTCGTAGTAGATGATGCTGTGTTGCAGATTTGTGAGCAAAACAGTGTTGGTAAGGCACTGGTGTTTTAGCTGTTGCTGAGCAGTGCTTACACAGTGACAAGTCCTTTTCTGTTTCTCACGCTGCCCTGCCAGCGAGGAGGTCGGGGATGCACAAGAGGCTGGGAGGGCACTCAGCCAGGACAGCGGAGCCCAGAGGACCGAAGGGATATTCCACACCATTTAGCATCGTGCTCAGCAATAAATGCTGGGGGAAAGAAGGGGAAGGAGTGGGGAGTATGTACAGGGTTATGGCATTTGTCTTTCCAGGTAGCCATTACATGCGATGAGTCATTAATGCTACCTCAAATTTAACAACTTTACTTCTTTACTTCCGGTTCTTTTCCCTGTTCCACTTGGAGGGAGTGAGCGAGTGGCTGTGTGGTGCTTAGTTGCCTGCAATGGTTAAACCACAACTTTATTTAAGTTATTAAATTAGAGGTAACGTGGTCATATGAGCCTCACATAGAATGAGCCTAGGGTGCAATAATTGGCATATTATTGCAATAAAATAAACATTAATCTGTTCCAGAGTACTTGAAATATTTTTTGTACGGTTTGAAGTAGACAGCTGCTTTAACATGTTGAGGTGTTTGCTGAAGTTCTTGGAGTATCATTGGGCTGAGTTTGCCGTTCTTCAGCTTCCTGGCTTGCTTTTCCGTGCATTTAGACCTAAGTAGCATCTCCAGCTTTTCCTCTCAGTTTCTGGAATTTGGTTTTGAAGATATTGTCCTATACCCACTTGGAAACTTCCCTGTGTTTTATTATTACTTTTATCTGCAAAATAACTCAAACATCAGGTTTTTCGACGTCACTGCGGGACTTCTGTTGGATAGTGAATTCAGGTAGTTGTTGCTCTTAAATATAAACCTTTAATTCTTTTGAAAATACAGATACAACCAACAAGTACTGTTAGCAGTCCTGAGTTTGCGTTTTCATCTCCAGTTGTGAAATCTACTGAGGCAGAAGTGCTACCTACGTCTTCTGTAAGTAAAATAATAAAGGAGCTTGACTTTTTTTCTTAGGCATTTAGTAGGCTGTTGCAGAACACTAAAGCAGAATCTGCCTTGATGGAGAAAAGTATGTAGGCTTCTGGCTTATAATTTGTCATTCAGCATGCGTGCTACAAATGTGAAGAGCAGCTTTCAGATTTGGTTTTGTGTGTGCATTCGATTGGAGTTCCTGTGGCTTGAGAATCTGAAAAACCTCTCTTGTTCATAGCAGATTGGGTTTACATTTAGTGTTCCCGTTGTAAAATCGGCAGAACTTTCTGGACCCAGTGGTACTCCAGTGACGCCCTTTCTTACCCTAGGTAACTGAAACTTTAGCACTTCAGATCTGAAGTGCTGATTTTCCTTTTTTTCTTTATTAAATCTTCAATCTGTCCTGTCTGCGCATGCTAGCAATTCCAGGCAGTGTTGGACTTCTGCAGTATTTTTCCAGTGACAGATCTGCTTTTATAATTTTTGTTTTGTTTTGTTGCTTTTTGTTTTGCTTGTAATCATAAAGCATTGCAAAGTAAGTAGAATTTGTGAAGATTCTTATGTGAGAAGCATGAAGCTGGAAATTCTTGTTTCTAACAAAAGTGAGTATAATCTGCTCTAACTAGGTCACATTGTGAAAGCTGTTTTTGTTTTCTTTTGTTTCAAAAGACACCACCACCTCAACCAACATCAACACACAGAAAGAGGAGGTCAAAGATTTTGCTGGTGGTCCCTTCACCACTGCCCACGTATTAAAGGAAGGAAGCGTCTTAGACGTTCTAAAAAATCCTGGTGAGATAATGAACTCCTTTTAAAAAGATGCTGCAAAAAATACGCTAGCATTTTTTATTAAAAAAAAAACAACACACGACTTATGGTTAATAGAGTATCTGCTATAAATATGAATGTAGGAGAGCATTACATTAAGCGCTGCGTTTGTTAGGGTGCATCTGCCCCCTTCTATTCTAAGTGGTGTTTGTTGCTGGAAGTAAAACTGCAAGATGAAAAGCAGATGGGTTGCATCTCCTTTACGTGTTAGGATGTAATTGTAAATGAGGTACTAAGAGAATTAGCCAGATAATCGGTGTTTCATTTTAAGTAAATACAATTTGTGGAATTGAAAAGGAAATGTTTGTAAAGCTCAACACTCCTGTCCCACCTTCAGCCCAGGTGAAGAAAGAATAGGAAAGAGCTTCAGTTCCAAATACATGGCGAAAGCTGCGAATCTTTGGGCCTTAGCTTACAATGGCTCCTGTGGATTAAAATTTAAACTGCAAACAGAAGTGGAGTGTTTTACGTTAAAAACCCTTTTCTGAATTTTGTTTTTAAGCAATTGCAATTGTTTTCAACAGTTTCATAAAGTGTGTCTGTGGAAAAGATATCTTTTAAGAAAAAGGGCTTTATTGAATTTGATCTTTTTCCAAAAGTCTTCTTCTAACTTACATACTTGTTAAGAAGGCAGCACATTTCTCTGTTGGAAAGAGCTAAGTGAGAGAAAATACATTGTGCATTTTGTTTAAGGAAAGACCTCTGAGTGAAGTGACATTCACTTTCTTTATCGGTTTAAAAGAAGCAGAATCTAAATCCACATTGTTCAAAGACTTTATTTTTGATTAAAAAAAACCAACAAACAAACCACAAAACAACTATGTTCAAGGTAGATTTACAAGCAACTTGAGCTGCTGTTTAAGATGCATTTCCTTTAGTCTTTCTGTATTAGTAGCTTGTCTTTTCTGTTAAAATTGCCACCTTTTAAATAAGGAGTTGTCCTAATTATAGAAAATTAGACAGTTGTTCAATTGTCTTGAGTTTTTATTATTTAAT